>NC_057344.1:149884777-151084777 GCF_016509475.1 Prionailurus bengalensis
GGGCTATGTAAAAAAGCCTGGAAGGAAACACCTGAGTTTTTGGAGATTCTAATGCCAAAATTATAAACACTGCATGAGAACAAAGAGCTCTTATCAGAAAACAAACAAATGTACAATACAGACCTTTGTAGGAATAGAAAACAAGCCTATTTTGGCAAAAGCTAGTTTTTTCTTTCTTCTTACTACTTACATTGCTCTCTAAGCAATTTAGCAGACCCGAATTGTTTGGAACGAAAACTACTTTGCATTTCCTGGTTGAGGCACAAGTTTAGAAAAGGTAGGGCAATTACTAAAAATGTACATGATCTTTTGTTTTTGCTATTTAAAAAAATATATTCACAAGCAGAAAACCATTCGGATGATCTTTGGAAGGCACCATTATACAGTGCTTCATTTGTGAAAGTGCTTTTTGAAGCTGGATTTCTTTTGACGTAGTGAAAGCTAGGTGGCTAGCTGGCTACATGTAAAGTAATTGAATACTCTGTGGTCACGTTTTGTCTTTGATTTTTTTTTCCCTTTACAAGCTGTTGAAAATGTGTCTTAATGTTATTAATATATCAGTTCCCTGTAAATTTTGAGAAGCCAAGCTAACTTATTCCTTCTATGGGGCAAATCATGTGCTTTAAAAAAAATTATGGAAAATAAACATTTCCCATTTTAAGCATAGCAAAAATAGTACTTTCCGTCAGATCTCAATGGCCACAGTTTGAATCATCCATTGACAGGAAATAAAATGTGTTATATTTTGGAATTTAGGTCTCTGCTTCCCCCATGAATCTTTGCTTAAGCCTAACCCAGATCAGGCAACAAAATTTTCAAGGATAGTATTAATTTGACTCACATTTTTCTTTTTTTTAAATTTTTTTTCAACGTTTTTTTTTTATTTATTTTTGGGACAGAGAGAGACAGAGCATGAACAGGGGAGGGGCAGAAAGAGAGGGAGACACAGAATCGGAAACAGGCTCCAGGCTCCGAGCCATCAGCCCAGAGCCTGACGCGGGGCTCGAACTCACGGACCGCGAGATCCTGACCTGGCTGAAGTCGGAGGCTTAACCGACTGCGCCACCCAGGCGCCCTGCATTTTTCTTAACACTGTAATTGTCTGTGTTAGATGGATGAGAGAGTCTCATACTCATGATTCAGGGACAAGAAGCAGAAAGAATTGTCTATAAGAAAGAACTAAAAAGGAGGCCGAAAGTACTCTCAATTATGGAACCAACCCAAAGGTGCATCCTTGCGCTGTGGTAGGATCCCCTCCCTAAGGAAAGAAAAAACAAAACAAAAAAAAACCTGAAGGCAACCTGGCTATAGGAGTACATGACAAGAATCCCTCCAGACCTTGTAACATGAGACCACTTAATCAGACTGCATGTTAGTGTGTTACCATATATGGCAGACAAAGAAGTAAAAAATATACAAAAAACTACACCACGTGGCGTTTGGGGGCTGTTCTTCGGTATGAACCCAACTGAGCCATTCAGGCAATAATAAAGTTGCTTCCTGGAAAGAAAAGCCTCAGCGTCAAGACTCTGTGCGAGAACCCTGCTACATTTCTTGGGGGCTCTCACCTGGGATTAGGAGACGGTGCATTTCCACCTCCCTTGCTGCCCAGGATGCTAATCTTGGAGCGCCAGGAGAGGTGAGCTCCCCTGGCATCAGCGCGCACCTCGATCCACAGGAGATTAACCTGTCCCGGCGCTCCGGGGCGAGGACCCTGTGTGAGCACAACCGAACCCGTGAGGTCCAGGAACCAGTTGGGGGAACTCCACCCATCAGACTGGTAAGAACCTGGGGTTCATCTTGGCAGACCTGCCACTAAGAGGCAGAAGGGGAGCCTGATCACCTCCCAGACTTGCCCTAGTAGTTCCGCAAGGGAGGAGGAATGAAGCTCCAACTCTAAGGTTTTGGGCGCTGGGGCGGCAGGTTGGAGTCACCATGTGACTATGTATGGGGACTTGTGTCTCCTTCGTTTCCTGGGTCAATGACTATGATAATTAGAGCCAACAGTCTCTGGTTATTCTACTTAGAACGGGGACTTTAAGAAATATTCCCAGGCAGCTGCCAAAACTCCTTTGTTTTGGGCAAATTCCCTGTCTTCTCTGTACTGACATTGACTGCCTTATTCCACTGGTGGAAAACAAAAGAAACCTGGAGGCTGCTCCCTTGTCTGAGCTGACAAGATTTAAATCTAGGAATTTTCTTTTTCTGCTTTCTGCTAGCTCCTCACCTCTTCTGCCTTCCCACCACATCCCCCTCCTGCTTCTGTACCACCTGGGGGGCAGCCTGCATTACTGGTTACTACTTAGTTTTCACTGGTGACTAAGGCTTCTAAGAGTTAAAATTCTGCTAAATGTAGTTAAGACTGATGAAAATAAGGAAGACAACACTGTATGTAAAAGAATAGATGTATAAAAATATACAAGGAATAAAAATACATTTTTTGTTAAAGGTAAAAAAAAGTAATTTTGTTAAATGAGACTGGTTGTTTGGAAAGAAAAGGGCTTAGGTCAAAATCTAAAAGCAAAGGACAGTTGTAAAAGGTTTGTGAAGAAAAAATCTTAAAAAAAATTTTTTTTGTGTATGGTCAGGAGGTCTAAGGTTAAACCTTGAAATTATGATAAATTAGCCACTATCTTACAGACACAAGATAAAACCCTGGTGGCCTTCCTGGAAAGGTTAAGGGAGGCTCTAACACCTCTGAGACTGAGACGTTTCTAAAAGACAAATTTGTCACTAGATTGGCCCCAGATATTCAGAGAAAACTGCAGAAACTGACTGTTGATCAGGAAGGCACCCTGAAGGAGCTCTTATGAGCTGCCAATTGGGTATATTACAACCAAGATCAAGAGGAGAATTAAAAAAAACAGAAAAGGAGGCTTAAAACAAAACAAAACAGAACAGAAAACACCAATCCCAGGCCTTAGTTGTGGCCTTACATACTATGTCAGACTGAACTTCCCGAGGTCCTGGCACCAAGTGCCATTTATATGGCTGTTCAGAGCACTAAAAATGAGAATGTCCTCAGAGGGGACAATCAAAACGAAAACCCCATAAGCCATGCCCCTTATGTGGGACAATCACTGGAGATCTGAATGCTCTCAGGGACCTCTATCTGTGAGGGCTCACATAACCAATGTCCCTGGAAGGGACTGATGGGGTCTGGGGCTCTTCCTGGTGGCTCCCCTAAACCAACTGTCTATCAGAAACCCAGAATGTTGGGTAACTCTGAATATAGAAGGAAAACTAGTCGATTTCCTTCTTGACACCAAAGCTACCTCTTCTGTCCTCCTTTCCACTCCAGGCCCACTATCGAAATGCACCATGATGATTAGAAGCATCTCCAGAAAACATAACTAAAATTTTCTCTCAGCCTCTGGGATACATATGGGGAAAACTAATTTTTTTTTCATTCTTTCTTGATAATACCAGAGAACCTTACTCCCTTGCTTGAAAGAAACATTATAACTAAACTACAGGCTATAGTGTACTAACTCCAGAACACATAAACAGTTATGTGAGTTTTGGGGAATTACTGGATATTGTAGGCTATAGACACCAGGGGTCAGGAAAATAGGTTGTGTGCTATATCAATTATTAAAGGAGACTCAACCCTACCTACTCTCCCAAGAAAATAAAATGGGGTCTGAATCATAGACACTGTCTCCAGCTCTTGGAATGGTTACAAACAGAGCAGGGAAGCTCATAGAGCTAAAAGATCATTAAAACACAGCACCAGGCCTTTCAGTGAGGGAGGGACTTATCAAAAGGCCCAAAGGATGTTTACTGGAAAAAATTTGTAAAGGACAGTTTACCAAGTAGTATCAGCCTGTGAAGTATGTCTTACAAACAATCCTCTCAACCACAAACTTGCTCTCCCAGGCAATCAAGGAACTGGAGGCTATCCAGAAAACACTGACAATTAGGTTTCACTCATTGCCAAGGTCAAAGGACTTCCTACATCTGTTGGTATGGGTTGATATTTTTACTAATTGGGTAAAGGCCTTCCCCTGCAGGAGAAAAAAGGCACAAAAAGTAATAAAAATTTTGCTTTGTAAATAATACCCAGGTTTGGCTTACCTAAACATTTGTAAATTAATAATGGTAAATGGTGGCCTTGACTCTTTCTCTAGTAGAACTTCTGGATCTTGGAAAAGTTTTACACCTCAAAGTAAAGCAAACTGTCTGCTTATATGTGGCAAAACTCTAAATAACACCTCACAAGCATTAGATGCTTTAAAAAAATATTTTGATTTAGTTAGGACCAAATTCTTGGAAATAGATCCACCATTGATCACTTACTGCTCCTGCTTTTCCATCACCTAGGTTATAAGATATTCTCTGACATAAATTGTTTACAAAGTCAGGGTCTCTCCTAGATTATTTGACAGGTTTTGGACCTGGGGACATTATCTTAAGATGCCATTTTGTAGGTGAGTATAATCTTTACTGTGTGTTTTTCTCTTTATGTCTGCTAATGTTTATGCCACCTCATGCCTGCCATCCTTCCTGTAGAACTATACTGTGGGCCAATCGACTGACCCTTGGGTAGACTCTAACTGCTGAACCCCTACACCATCCCTTATCAGCTTGAAGAAGCCAGAGCAGTCATCATCCCTGTTTTCTAACAGCAGTTACAGGCCCTATTCCAGGGAAGAAATAAATAGGGAAAGAGTTAACATTAGGCAGGGAGAGATAAGGGACGTTCAGGAGGCAGACTGCAGCTACAAATGGGAGGCTGAAGAACCAGATGGGGTTTTCCCCTTATAAAATCCCTTATGGTCACCCTCTCCCCATTATCCAGTGCATATAGAGGGATCTAAATGAGGTAGACAACCTAACCCAATCTAAGGCAACAGATGCGAGCCCTTGGCTGTACCCTAACCACCTTACTCCACTGGGTCAGGGAGCGATTACCTGTGAGTCTGACCACAGACACTGGCCCCTTTAAACCGGGAGATGCAATATAGATACAGAAATAAACTCTCCACCCCCTAAAAGCCCCCTGGAGGGTCCCGTTCACTGTCATTTTGTCCACCCCTACTTTAGTAAAGGTGGCCAAAGTGGGTCTCTGCATTCACTACAGCAGAGTGAAGCCAGCATCTCCTGGGAGCTGATCCATCAATGCCATGTAAACTGACCATACAGAAGAAGCAATCTGCAACTCTAGAGGCTCTGGGAGACTGCAGCCCTGCTTTAGTCACTCTGGAAGCTGACTAATCTACACATGGCAGAAGCTTGAGGAATCGACAGTCCAGTGGAACAAAAGACTGTCCTTATTTTCTATATCTGTTTCCTTACTCTGATGCACTGTCTCATGCCTTCTTACTATTATTGTGATTCTTGCTCTACTCTGTGCTGTAGGATCAGCGGAGTCTGGTCTGGCCGGCTGGAAATGTGGTGAGAGGTTTCTGTGAGCACTCACCTTCCTTTTGTGGATAGTATCCTTTGTTGGTACCAACATGGGAAAACGATGGCCATAAGAGACTAGAAAAGTGGATCCCCACAAACCTTAGAGTAAAACAAAATACCCCAGTCCTACTGTCGGGGTTTGGCTCCTCAAAAGCTCAATTATTGGGGAAAAAAAACCTGTCTTGCTTAGTGGGGAAAAAGTTCATCGTCATCTCTGTTCAATACTTCACATGCCTAGGCCAAAGCTTTTATAACTCAACTGCCTGAAAAACCCAATAGTGGGGGGCCCCAGATCCCCTTGAGCCAGATCCCCACCCCTTGTCTAACTTCTCTTATCTCTGAGAGACCTGGGACAATGTCATGCAGCCATCAAATGGTGGGCCACAGGTGGACTATACTAGATATGTGGAAGGACAGCCTATATATAGTACTTCCCTCAATCTGGGCATGGTCATATGTGCTGGAAACTATTCATCCATCTTTCTTCCTGCTCCCACTTGCCAGAGGGAAACATTTGGTGGTCAAAGTGTATGGCGACAGGGCGACTCAAATGAAGTGGTGTGCCTTACAAATAGGCGATTAAAAATATAATAAATGGCCTCCCAAGCATATAATCCACTATTATTGCCGTGCCACTAGGGAGAGGATGTGTCCTGGTGCTACTGCCCTCCCATTTACATGCTAAACCACATAATCAGACTACAAGCAGTTATAAAAATTATAACCAGTAAAACTCCCAGAGCTCTTAACTTACTAGCCAAGCAGCAAACCAAAATGTGCAATGTTATCTATCAAATATTGCTCGGACTCAAAATATTGCCCAGACCTGCTTGCTTCTGAGGGAGGTGTTTGTAAAAAGTTTGACCTAAGCAACTGCTGCCTACAGACAGATAAGGAGGAAAAAGTCATAGAGGAGATCACAAATCAAATGAGAAGCATGGCTCATGTCCCCATCCAGACCCGGAACAGTTAAAATTCCAGGGAGTTATTTGGAGGATGGTTTTCAACTTTCCAGGGATTCAAAACTCTCATAAAAATTATCCTCCTAATTCTGGGAAGTTGCTTACTCCTACCTTGCTTAACTCCTCTTGTTGTACAGTCTGTCTCCCGTTTCACTGAGGCCACGATTTTAAAAAAGACGGCCACTCATGTAATGATGTTACGGAAATATAAACCTCTAAACCAAGGTGATGCTCTTTGACCCAAAATAGAGGGATCTGAGCATCAAAGGGGGGAATGTGGTAGGGTTCCCTACCTAAGGAAAGAAAGAAAAAAAAACCCAAAAACTGAAGACAACCTGACTATACACGTAGGTGACAACATCGCTCACAACCTTGTAGCATGAGATCACTTCATCAGACTGTATGTTAGTGTGTTACCATATATGGGAGACAAAGAAATAAAAAATATACAAAACACTACACCACGTGGCATTTGGGGGCTCAGTTCTTTGGGTAAAAACCGAACTGAGCCATGCGGGCACGAATAAAGTTGCTTCCTGGAAAGAAATGCCTCGGTGTCACGATTCTCTGTCCGAGAATCCTGCTACAGTGCAGGTCAAACTTTCAATGTCTATGCAGTGCATAGATCATTTAATGTAATTTTTAGTTTCTAACCATGATTATTCAATTTAAAGACTATCATTTATTGCACATTTGGTAAAGAGGAAAGGGATGGGAACAGTTAAGAAGATATTTTTCTCCAAACTTATATTTACTTTCTTAAAAAAATTATTTATTTCAAGAAAGAGCGTGTGTGCATGAGTGAGCAGGGGAGGGACAGAGAGAGAGAGAGAGAGAGAGAGAGAGGGAGAATCTCAAGCAGGCCCCAGGCTGTCAATGTAGAGCCTGATCCAGTGCTTGATCTCATGAACCATGAGATCATGACCTGAGCTAAAATCAAGAATCCAACGCTTAACTGACTGAGCTATGCACGCACTCCGTATTTGCTTTTTTAGCACAGCCTCAAGAAACTGATCTTTGAATGGTTTAGACGATTAAATATCCTTACATACAGACTTGTGATAATTTTACCTTCCTATAAATGCATCATAAGTTTAAAATGTATTTTAAACCCCTAAACCACTAGCTTACCCTAGCCTATATTAAATGTGCTCAGAACACTTACAAAGCCCGCAACTGGACAAAATCATCCAACACAAGACCTACTTTGTAATAAAGTGCTGAATTTCTCATGTAATCTATTGAGTACTATACCGGAAGTGAAAAATGGAATGGTTGCCTAGGTACAGACTGGTTGTAAGGGAATCTGTTTTTTACCCCCATTCAGAATGGGAGCTGAAGCTTCACTGTCCAGCTGGCCAGTATCTGTAGATATCTAAGAGCATTGTATTGCTGACCACTAGACCAGGAGATCAAAATTTTAAATTCAATGTTGGGTTTCTACTGAATGCCTCTGAGTTTCACACCATCATAAACTCAAAAAAAAAATCATAAGTCAAACCATGATAAGTAGGGGACCATCTGTAGTCTCATAAAGATCTGAGTGACTCGATCTACTCTGCTCAGTGAGGATGTATTGTCTTCTATTTATGAGTAGCACACTAGTCACCACAGACACAATTCACAAAGTTATCTTTATATCCTCTCTTCACACCTCCACCAAATGTTGAACATTTTTACCTCAAGTATTCTTCAGTCCCAAAGCCTAGTAATATCTTTTAATATTAATAAGAAACGTACAAATCGAAATTGGCCACTTCCCTCTCCATTCCACTCAGGAGGGTTTGCTATATAACTTACCTCCTGTCTTTTACATTATCCATGTTTTACTTACTTTTAATAACTTAGTTTATAATTATTTTAGTCATATTTGCTCTCTCTCACACATCACACACATATACACAATACATATGCATATGTTCAAATAGATGGTGGTGTCTCCTATAAAAGGGAGAAGAGAGAAAGGGAATGGGAATGAAGAGCACCTTTCTGTTTCCTCTACCTCCATTGACTCTCTTATACTGTTTTTGACAGAGAAGTGTAAAGTTGTTCCATTTTTTCCCCCTTAGGAACAACCTGGATCAGTGAAATATTGGATTTGATCTATAATAATGGGGATGTGGAGAAATGCAAGCAGAACGCAATATACAAACGAGTGCCATTCATGGAATTGATAATTCCTGGACTGGATAATGGTATTTTCCCTTAATGTTTCTTTTCCCCATAGCAATAAATCCCCCTGTTGTTTTGTGGTGTCTGAAGGAGTCATGATAGAATCGATATAGACAGAACTTGGACAGTTGACTCATAAGTGTCTATAATAGAAGAGTAAGAATGCGGCTATACCAATATTATACTCCTCTTTCACCCAAAGATAATATCTGTGTTAGAGGAGATTTTGATGAGAATACTTTTTTCTTAATAGCACAGGTGCAAGTCTTCAACATTTAAATGTTGTACAATCATTATATACAGAAAATTCAGTGTTTGATTCAATATAAAATCATGTCTACTTCTTGTTAGCTGATGTTTACAGATTCAAGGAACAGAACAATGGATGGTAATGCATTATTAAAATTGTGTTAGTTATGAGCCTCAAGGTTCAATTTAATCTTGTAATTTGAATATAAGAAAGCTGGAAAAGGAATTTGAAATCTTCTAGTTCAATTTCCCTATATTGTAAATAAGAAAAAGAGAAAGATAAATGAAGGAAAAATTTGGATATCTTGACATGGACCTGTTGCTGTTTCCACCTCATCGAGGTACTGTATCTGAGGATATTACAGACAGTTATTGACTGTAATACATGTGAAATAAAACACATAAGTAGCCAGAATTTATCAGTTTTGATCTCATTGCAGATTTTATATGAAGCCATATAGCCATATAATCATTTCAAGACATATAATGAGTGGGGTTAATGTCTACAAAATCTTAGATTACACTGCCATTAATCTTTATGATTCCACATTTATAATATAGTTTAACTTTTGTGCTTGTAGGTGTGGAGGATTTGAAAAAAAAGCAGTCTCCTCGATTAGTGAAAACACACCTACCTGTTCAACTTCTCCCTTCTTCATTTTGGAAGAATAACTGCAAGGTAGCAAATTTTAAAGAAAACAAATCCTTATTTGTGTTGAAATTTCTTTTACTAATCATGCAGAAATTACGATGGGCGATTGCGACCCCTGGATAAATAATTGCAAAAATAATAATGTGATACCTATACCCCAAAGATTGAAAAAAACACCAGTGGACACCAGTGCCATAGATAAATAGATGTAGACTTAGTGCCCAAGCACTGAGACTCTCTCAGGTTTTCTATTCTCTAAAATGCCTGTTTTTCTGTCTAAATCCCTTCACTCACTATCTACTTTTAAATATTTAATATTTAAGTATTTAAATAAATACTTAAAATACTCAAATAAATATCTAATATGTAAATACTCAAACAACTATTTAATATTTAAATAACCCAATAACTGTTTATTCATGAATTCAATATAATTATAATTTAAAAATATGGATTTATAATTATATATATATACACACATATGTATGTGTGTGTGTATATATATATATATACATACACACACATATATATGTGTGTATATATATATATATATATACATACACACACACACACACACACATATATGGATGTGGATTCAGTTAAGCTTCCTTTTTTAAACAACCATTTTGGAGTTGCGGCAGGATGGCGGCTTAGGAGGACGCTGGGCTCACCGCACGTCCTGCTGATCACTTAGATTCCATCTACACCTGCCTAAATAACCCAGAAAACCGCCAGAGGATTAGCAGAACAGAGTCGCCGGAGCCAAACGCAGACGAGAGGCCCACGGAAGAGGGTAGGAAGGGCGGCGAGGCGGTGCGCGCTCCACGGACTGGCGGGAGGGAGCCGGGGCAGAGGGGCGGCTCGCCGGCCAAGCAGAGCCCCCGAGTCTGGCTTGCAAAAGCGGAGGGGCCGGGCGGACTGTGTTCCGACAGCAAGCGCGACTTAGCGTCTGGGAGGTCAGAAATTAACATCTCTGCTCAGAAAGCGGGAAGGCTGGAGGACAAAGGGAGGGAGAGCTGCTGAGCCCCCTGACAACAGAGCTCAGTTTGGTGGGGAACAAAGGCGCTCGCCAGCGCCATCTCCCCCGCCCATCCCCCAGCCGAAATCCCAAAGGGAACCGGTTCCTGCCAGGGAACTTGCTCACTCCTCACAAACACCCAACTCTGCGCTTCGGCGGAGCCAAACCTCCGGCAGCGGATCTGACTCCCTCCCGCTGCCACAGGGCCCCTCCTGAAGTGGATCACCTAAGGAGAAGCGATCTAAGCCTGCCCCTCCTGCCCCCGAGCACCTTGCCTACCCACCCCAGCTAATACGCCAGATCCCCAGCATCACAAGCCTGGCAGGGTGCAAGTAGCCCAGACGAGCCACACCACCCCACAGTGAATCCCACCCCTAGGAGAGGGGAAGAGAAGGCACACACCAGTCTGACTGTGGCCCCAGCGGTGGGCTGGGGGCAGACATCAGGTCTGACTGCGGCCCCGCCCACCAACTCCAGTTATACACCACAGCACAGGGGAAGTGCCCTGCAGGTCCTCACCACGCCAGGGACTATCCAAAATGACCAAGCGGAAGAACTCCCCTCAGAAGAATCTCCAGGAAATAACAACAGCTAATGAGCTGATCAAAAAGGATTTAAATAATATAACAGAAAGTGAATTTAGAATAATAGTCATAAAATTAATCGCTGGGCTTGAAAACAGTATACAGGACAGCAGAGAATCTCTTGCTACAGAGATCAAGGGACTAAGGAACAGTCACGAGGAGCTGAAAAACGCTTTAAACGAAATGCATAACAAAATGGAAACCACCACAGCTCGGCTTGAAGAGGCAGAGGAGAGAATAGGTGAACTAGAAGATAAAGTTATGGAAAAAGAGGAAGCTGAGAAAAGAGAGATAAAAAAATCCAGGAGTATGAGGGGAAAATTAGAGAATTAAGTGATACACTAAAAAGAAATAATATACGCATAATTGGTATCCCAGAGGAGGAAGAGAGAGGGAAAGGTGCTGAAGGGGTACTTGAAGAAATCATAGCTGAGAACTTCCCTGAACTGGGGAAGGAAAAAGGCATTGAAATCCAAGAGGCACAGAGAACTCCCTTCAGACGTAACTTGAATCGATCTTCTGCACGACATATCATAGTGAAACTGGCAAAATACAAGGATAAAGAGAAAATTCTGAAAGCAGCAAGGGGTAAACGTGCCCTCACATATAAAGGGAGACCTATAAGACTCGTGACTGATCTCTCTTTTGAAACTTGGCAGGCCAGAAAGAATTGGCACGAGATTTTCAGGGTGCTAGACAGAAAAAATATGCAGCCAAGAATCCTTTATCCAGCAAGTCTGTCATTTAGAATAGAAGGAGAGATAAAGGTCTTCCCAAACAAACAAAAACTGAAGGAATTTGTCACCACTAAACCAGCCCTACAAGAGATCCTAAGGGGGACCCTGTGAGACAAAGTCCCAGAGACATCACTATAAGCATAAAACATACAGACATCACAATGACTCTAAACCCGTATCTTTCTATAATAACACTGAATGTAAATGGATTAAATGCGCCAACCAAAAGACATAGGGTATCAGAATGGATAAAAAAACAAGACCCATCTATTTGCTGTCTACAAGAGACTCATTTTAGACCTGAGGACACCTTTAGATTGAGAGTGAGGGGATGGAGAACTATTTATCATGCGACTGGAAGCCAAAAGAAAGCTGGAGTAGCCATACTTATATCAGACAAACTAGACTTTAAATTAAAGGCTGTAACAAGAGATGAAGAAGGACATTATATAATAGTTACAGGGTCTATCCATCAGGAAGAGCTAACAATTATAAATGTCTATGCACCGAATACCGGAGCCCCCAAATATATAAAACAATTACTCATAAACATAAGCAACCTTATTGATAAGAATGTGGTAATTGCAGGGGACT
The DNA here is from genome assembly GCF_016509475.1 of Prionailurus bengalensis. Classification (NCBI taxonomy): domain Eukaryota; kingdom Metazoa; phylum Chordata; class Mammalia; order Carnivora; family Felidae; genus Prionailurus; species Prionailurus bengalensis. The sequence goes on from NC_057344.1 coordinate 149,897,155, forward strand.
TTAATACACCACTTACAGAAATGGATAGATCATCTAGACACACGGTCAATAAAGAAACAAGGGCCCTGAATGAGACATTGGATCAGATGGACTTGACAGATATATTTAGAACTCTGCATCCCAAAGCAACAGAATATACTTTCTTCTCGAGTGCACATGGAACATTCTCCAAGATAGATCATATACTGGGTCACAAAACAGCCCTTCATAAGTTTACAAGAATTGAAATTATACCATGCATACTTTCAGACCACAATGCTATGAAGCTTGAAATCAACCACAGAAAAAAGTCTGGAAAACCTCCAAAAGCATGGAGGTTAAAGAACACCCTACTAACGAATGAGTGGGTCAACCAGGCAATTAGAGAAGAAATTAAAAAATATATGGAAACAAACGAAAATGAAAATACAACAATCCAAACGCTTTGGGACGCAGCAAAGGCAGTCCTGAGAGGAAAATACATTGCAATCCAGGCCTATCTCAAGAAACAAGAAAAATCCCAAATACAAAATCTAACAGCACACCTAAAGGAACTAGAAGCAGAACAGCAAAGGCAGCCTAAGCCCAGCAGAAGAAGAGAAATAATAAAGATCAGAGCAGAAATAAACAATATAGAAACTAAAAAAACTGTAGAGCAGATCAACGAAACCAAGAGTTGGTTTTTTGAAAAAATAAACAAAATTGACAAACCTCTAGCCAGGCTTCTCAAAAAGAAAAGGGAGATGACCCAAATAGATAAAATCATGAATGAAAATGGAATGATTACAACCAATCCCTCAGATATACAAACAATTATCAGGGAATACTATGAAAACTTATATGCCAACAAATTGGACAACCTGGAAGAAATGGACAAATTCCTGAACACCCACACGCTTCCAAAACTCAATCAGGAGGAAATAGAAAGCTTGAACAGACCCATAACCAGTGAAGAAATTGAATCGGTTATCAAAAATCTCCCAACAAATAAGAGTCCAGGACCAGATGGCTTCCCAGGGGAGTTCTACCAGACGTTTAAAGCAGAGATAATACCTATCCTTCTCAAGCTATTCCAAGAAATAGAAAGGGAAGGAAAACTTCCAGACTCATTCTATGAAGCCAGTATTACTTTGATTCCTAAACCAGACAGAGACCCAGTAAAAAAAGAGAACTACAGGCCAATATCCCTGATGAATATGGATGCAAAAATTCTCAATAAGATACTAGCAAATCGAATTCAACGGCATATAAAAAGAATTATTCACCATGATCAAGTGGGATTCATTCCTGGGATGCAGGGCTGGTTCAACATTCGCAAATCAATCAACGTGATACATCACATTAACAAAAAAAGAGAGAAGAACCATATGATCCTGTCAATCGATGCAGAAAAGGCCTTCGACAAAATCCAGCACCCTTTCTTAATAAAAACCCTTGAGAAAGTCGGGATAGAAGGAACATACTTAAAGATCATAAAAGCCATTTATGAAAAGCCCACAACTAACATCATCCTCAATGGGGAAAAACTGAAAGCTTTTTCCCTGAGATCAGGAACACGACAGGGATGCCCACTCTCACCGCTGCTGTTTAACATAGTGCTGGAAGTTCTAGCATCAGCAATCAGACAACAAAAGGAAATCAAAGGCATCAAAATTGGCAAAGATGAAGTCAAGCTTTTGCTTTTTGCAGATGACATGATATTATACATGGAAAATCCGATAGACTCCACCAAAAGTCTGCTAGAACTGATACATGAATTCAGCAAAGTTGCAGGATACAAAATCAATGTACAGAAATCAGTTGCATTCTTATACACTAACAATGAAGCGACAGAAAGACAAATAAAGAAACTGATCCCATTCACAATTGCACCAAGAAGCATAAAATACCTAGGAATAAATCTAACCAAAGATGTAAAGGATCTGTATGCTGAAAACTATAGAAAGCTTCTGAAGGAAATTGAAGAAGATTTAAAGAAATGGAAAGACATTCCCTGCTCATGGATTGGAAAAATAAATATTGTCAAAATGTCAATACTACCCAAGCTATCTACACATTCAATGCAATCCCAATCAAAATTGCACCAGCATTCTTCTCGAAACTAGAACAAGCAATCCTAAAATTCATATGGAACCACAAAAGGCCCCGAATAGCCAAAGGAATTTTGAAGAAGAAGACCAAAGCAGGAGGCATCACAATCCCAGACTTTAGCCTCTACTACAAAGCTGTCATCATCAAGACAGCATGGTATTGGCACCAAAACAGACACATAGACCAATGGAATAGAATAGAAACCCCAGAACTAGACCCACAAACGTATGGCCAACTCATCTTTGACAAAGCAGGAAAGAACATCCAATGGAAAAAAGACAGCCTCTTTAACAAATGGTGCTGGGAGAACTGGACAGCAACATGCAGAAGGTTGAAACTAGACCACTTTCTCACACCATTCACAAAAATAAACTCAAAATGGATAAAGGACCTGAATGTGAGACAGGAAACCATCAAAACCTTAGAGGAGAAAGCAGGAAAAGACCTCTCTGACCTCAGCCGTAGCAATCTCTTACTCGACACATCCCCAAAGGCAAGGGAATTAAAAGCAAAAGTGAATTACTGGGACCTTATGAAGATAAAAAGCTTCTGCACAGCAAAGGAAACAACCAACAAAACTAAAAGGCAACCAACAGAATGGGAAAAGATATTCGCAAATGACATATCAGACAAAGGGCTAGTATCCAAAATCTATAAAGAGCTCACCAAACTCCACACCCGAAAAACAAATAACCCAGTGAAGAAATGGGCAGAAAACATGAATAGACACTTCTCTAAAGAAGACATCCGGATGGCCAACAGGCACATGAAAAGATGTTCAGCATCGCTCCTTATCAGGGAAATACAAATCAAAACCACACTCAGGTATCACCTCACGCCAGTCAGAGTGGCCAAAATGAACAAATCAGGAGACTATAGATGCTGGAGAGGATGTGGAGAAACGGGAACCCTCTTGCACTGTTGGTGGGAATGCAAATTGGTGCAGCCGCTCTGGAAAGCAGTGTGGAGGTTCCTCAGAAAATTAAAAATAGACCTACCCTATGACCCAGCAATAGCACTGCTAGGAATTTATCCAAGGGATACAGGAGCACTGATGCATAGGGCCACTTGTACCCCAATGTTCATAGCAGCACTCTCAACAATAGCCAAATTATGGAAAGAGCCTAAATGTCCATCAACTGATGAATGGATAAAGAAATTGTGGTTTATATACACAATGGAATATTACGTGGCAATGAGAAAAAATGAAATATGGCCTTTTGTAGCAACGTGGATGGAACTGGAGAGTGTGATGCTAAGTGAAATAAGCCATACAGAGAAAGACAGATACCATATGGTTTCACTCTTATGTGGATCCTGAGAAACTTAACAGGAACCCATGGGGGAGGGGAAGAAAAAAAAAAAGAGGTTAGAATGGGAGAGAGCCAAAGCATAAGAGACTGTTAAAAACTGAGAACAAACTGAGGGTTGATGGGGGGTGGGAGGGAGGAGAGGGTGGGTGATGGGTATTGAGGAGGGCACCTTTTGGGATGAGCACTGGGTGTTGTATGGAAACCAATTTGTCAATAAATTTCAGAAAAAAAAAAAAATAAAAAAAATAAAAAATAAAAAAAAAAATAAACAACCATTTTAATTCAAGTATAACATTTTAAAAAAATTAATGTTTTTATTTATTTTTGAGAGAGAGAGAGACAGAGCATGAGCAGGGGAGGGGCAGGGAGAGTGGTAGACACAGAATCCGAAGCAGGCTCCAAGCTCTGAGCTGTCAGCACAGAGCCTGACATGGGGCTCAAACTCACGGACTGTGAGATCATGACCTGAGCTGAAGTCGGAAGCCTAACCGACTGAGCCACCCAGGCACCCCTCAAGTATAACATTTAGAAAAGTACATAAATCCTAGGCATACTGCTTGATGAATTTTTACAAAGTGAGCATACCCATGAAATCAGCATCCAAATCAAGAAATTGAACATTACTAACACCCAAAAACTCTGTTTCTTGACATTCTGGGCAATAATCCCTGTATTCAAAGGTAACTACTATCCTAAATGTTTTCACCATAAATTAGTTTGCCTGTTTTGTCTGTAATAAGAACGTATGTAATCTTGAATATTTGACTTATTTCATTTAACACCATATTTGTGTGTTCAATTCTTATCATGTTTGTTATCTTGTTTTTGTTTTGTTTTCTTTAATGTAGCCTGCTATATCATATGTCACAAAATGTGGTACCTTGAACAAAAGAAACATGTTAGAGAAGCAAATCTCAGGCCCAACTCAGACCTACTGAATCAAAGACTATAGGGATGAGGTCTAGAAATATGAGTTTTAATAAGACCTCAAGGTGAATTAGAGTCATGCTAATGTTTGAGAACCACTGATATAAGGCATTCCATTACATCTATGTGAGTATTTCATAACCTACTCACCCACAGTATTATTGGTGGTTGTTAGTTGTCAGTAATTAAATAGTACTTCAATGCACATCCTTTTTTTTTTTTTAAGTTTGTTTATTTATTTATTTATTTAGAGAAAGTGAGCAAGTGGGGGTGGAGCAGAGAGACAGAGAGAATCCCAAGCAGGCTCCACGCTGTCAGCACAGAGCCCAGTGTGGGGCTTGAACTCACAACTGGGGAGATCATGACCTGAGCCAAAATCAAGACTCAGTCACTCCTTCAATGCAGATTATTATTTTTTTTAATGTTTATTTATTTTTGAGAGAGAAAGAGACAGAGTGTAAGCAGGGGAAGGGCAGAGAGAGGGAGACACCAAACCCAAAGCAGGCCCCAGGCTCTAAGCTGTTAGCAGAGATCTCAACGCGGAACTCAAACTCATTCACTGGGAGATTATGACCTGAGCTGAAGTCCAATGCTTAACCTACCAAGCCCCCCAGGCACGCTTCAATTCACATTCTAACAAAAGTTTTCATTACACGTGTGTGTACACATTTCTCCTTGGTGTTATATCTTGGGATGGAATTGCTGGATCTAGTGTATACATGTATCCAGCTTCAATAGATATTTCGAACATATGGACCAATCCACACTTTGACCAGTAGTGCAAGAGTTAAAGTTACTCTACATCCTCATCAACCTAAAATATACCTAAAAATATTTAATTTTAGCTCTACTAGTAGATGTATGGTGGCATCTCATTGTGGTTTTCCTCATATTTTCCTAATGACTAATTAGGTGAAACACCTTTACATAGCTTAAATATCTTCTTTCCTGAGGTGTCTGTTCAAGTTCCTTGGCCTTTTTCTTCCTATAAGTGCTTCTTTTTTTTGTTATTAAAGTAGAAATTCTCCATATATTCTGGATACAAGTCCTTGGATGAGATCATTGAATTTTTTTATATCCTAATTCACTCTATTTTTTTTTCTTAATAATGTCTTAAAGAAGTTCTTAATTTTGAGGTTGGTCAATATATCAGTTTTTTTCTTTATTTTTTTATTTTTTGGTGTGTGTATATTTGTTTAAGAGAATGCCTTCCCCAAAGTTATGAAGATATTTTCTCTTCTGTTTAATTGTATTGGATTTATTGATTCAGTTATCACATTTAGACCTAAATATCTAATACCTATAAGAAAGATGTTCTTTTTTAAATTTTCTCATATAATAGTAATTCTCTCTCTCTGTCTTCCTCATGCACACACACACACAAACACACACTAGCATTATTTTATGAATGTTTGTTACTGGTATATGGGCATAAATCTTTTATCCTGAAACCTTATTAAATTCACTTAATAGATCTAATAGTTTTTTTGTAGATCCCATTCATTGTTCTATGTAGATGCTCATGCTGTTAGTAAATAAAAAATACAAAATATTCTTACTTCTTTTTTATGAATGCTTTTTGCTTATTATTATCGTTATTAATTTTGCCTTATTGAACTGGATAAAACCTCTAATACAATACTGAATAAGAGTGGTGAGAGCAGATGCGCTTGTCTTGCTCTTGATCTTAGAGAAAATTCATTTCGAAGTATGATGACGTCACCTGTAGGTTTTTTGTATATGCCCTTTACCTGGCTGACGAAGTTCTGTTCTATTTACTTTGCTGAGTTTTTATCAGGAATGCATGCTAGATTTTGTCTAATGATTTTTTTCTGGACCCATTAAGACAAATCATATGAAGGCACCTGGGTGGCTCAGTTGGTTAAGCATCCAACTTCATTCAGGTCATGATCTCCTGGTTCATGGGTTCGAGCCCTGTGTAGGTCTCTGTGCTGACAGCTCAGATCCTGGAGCCTGCCTTGGATTCTTTGTCTCCCTCTCTCTCTGCCACTCCCCTGCTCATACTGTGTCTATCTCTTTCAAAAATAAACATAAAAAAAAAGACCAATCATACAGTTTTCCATTATTTTAGTCTGTTACTATGATTAATTAATTATACCAATTGATTTTTTAAATGTTAAAACAACCTTGCATATCTTATATTTAATTATTGATTGTATTCATTTATGATATGTATTAATTTGGTGTTGTCATATTATTGAGTACAACTTGCTAATTTTTAAAAAATAATTTGTATCTTTGGGAGATATTGAACTCTACTTTCCTTTTCATTGTAATGTCTTTATCATTAGGGAATAACCCCTTCCTTTGGTACTATAGGGACTAATAAGATGAATTGAAAGGTATTTATTCTTTTCCAATTTACTGAAGTGTTTGGTTGGAATTGGTACTATTTCATTCTTAATATTTTGTACAATTCACCAGTGAAGCGATCTAAGCCTGGAATTTTCTTCTTCTGGAAGGATTTTTAACTGCAAATTGAATGTATTTCATAGACTTAGTATTATTCAGATTATATACTTTTCTTTACATGATCTTTGGTAGCTTATGCATTGTAAGGAATTGGTCCATGTCATTTAAACTGTCAAATTTGGGGGGGGGGGGGCACCTGGGTGGCTCAGTTGGTTAAGTGTCCAACTCTTGGTTTTGGCTCAGGTCTTGATCTCACAGTTCATGGATTCGAGCCCCTTGTTGGGCTCTGCATTGACAGTGCAGAGTCTTCTTGGGATTCTCTCTCTCTCCCTCTCTCTCTGCCCCTCTCCAACTAGCTCTCTATGTCTCTCAAAATAAATAAATAAACTTCAAAAAATTTTTAAAAAATAAGCTGTCAAATTTTTGTAGTGAAGTTGCTCATGATATTCCTTTAACATTCTTTTAATATATGTAGAATCACATTTCTCATCTTTTCATATTTTTCTATCAGTTATAGAGAGAAGGATGTTGAAATCTGACTATAAATTTTTAATTTCTCCTTGCAGTTCTGATTCAGCTACCTGTAAGCAAAATTCTTCAATAAGCATATAATCAGTAAACATTTATGGAAGTGCTACTGTGTATGTACCAATATTGTAATTGTCATTATAAATGCAAACACAAATAAGACATTCTCTGCCATCTAAGAGCATGTTATTTTATTTAATTCCTATGAATACTATTGAGCTTATACAAATAAGTCTGTACATGCATTTATGTGTGACTTTCTTTGTTATTCAAACTCTAATTAAAACAAAAAATGATAAGAAAGCAAGGATATAGTTTATCATCTTAATTCCAAAGGTAAAAATCCTTAGATGTTCCCAGAAACACATGGTCTTGGTATTAAGAGAATTGGGGCATATCTTCAGGATGGCCTTCTATCTACACTGTGGGAAGTGGAAACAGTCCGCACTAAAGAACTTACATGATGATAGAATAAAATGATTGATTTGTTACCATATACTCCTGCTATTGAAATAGGAAGTTATTGGAAATGTTTATCTCAAGAAATTGGATCAGCAATAGTCTCAACTCTTAGAACTCTATACTCAATCTTTTGAAAAACCTCTTTTTACTCTCTCTCTCTCCTTGCCCCAGAATATGAGAACTACTATCAGTGACTTGGGATTATAAAACTTCCCATTTCTTTTTCCCATCAATTGGAAGAGAAGAAGGAAGCTGATTCTAATTAGAGAAAATGAAATTTCTTCCTGAATGCATTTTCCCTTAGAGTTATGTTTACTGCATGGGTGGCTGGGACCTCAGGATTATTAGATGTACTTCAGGGGAAAAGTAGGATTATGGATTTCAGTGGACTTCCCTGAAAATCCAATTAACACTGAGACATAATAATGTCATTTCTTTTGGAGAATATGTTCAAAATTTCTTTTTTCAAGTAGACTTTAGGACTCTATACATAAAATAAATTTTAATCTCACAGCAAATCACTATAAACAGCAATAATTGTTGTGTATCCATGGTCATGAACAAAATGAAGAATGTTTAATCATTATTGATTAAATGTATCCTTATAAAAATTTATTTTCGGTTAAAAATAGGGCATTTTTAGGGGCGCCTGGGTGGCGCAGTCGGTTAAGCATCCGACTTCAGCCAGGTCACGATCTCGCGATCCGTGAGTTCGAGCCCCGCGTGGGGCTCTGGGCTGATGGCTCAGAGCCTGGAGCCTGTTTCCGATTCTGTGTCTCCCTCTCTCTCTGTCCCTCCCCCATTCATGCTCTGTCTCTCTCTGTCCCAAAAATAAATAAAAAACGTTGAAAAAAAATTTAAAAATAGGGCATTTTTTCAGTTTTAAAAATTTTACTTTAGCTTTCTATAAGTTTTATAATTTCTGTTTCTTTTTACATGTTTTAGTAAGTGATATAGAATAATATTTTAAATTTGAGAACAATATTAGCTCATTTTTGTTAATATAACATTTACTATAATTCTTATTATACTTGATTTTCTGTGTTTTAAGAGATGTTCTTTTCAAAAGCTAAGGAGAAACAGGGTGTGAAGGCCCAAATCTTTGCGTTAAACAATACATAGTTGTGAATATTCCATGTCAGGATATATATATAAATGCTGAGATCAGGACATTGATAGGAGAAAATAAGCATTCTCACAAGACAAGCAAGTTTACAAAATATTAAAAAATATAAATGAAATGATGATTTGCCATATCTCTCCACAGATGGTCTACATGGCACGAAATGCTAAAGATGTGGCTGTGTCTTACTATTATTTCTACCAGATGGCAAAACTGCACCCAGAGCCTGGCACCTGGGAAGAGTTCCTGGATAAATTCATGACTGGAAAGGGTGGGTTCAACTCTTACTTTGCTCAAGGTGTTCTATAGTGAAAAGTCTTTTTTTTTTTAAATAATTTTTTTAATGTTTATTTTTTATTCATTTTTTTAATTTTTTAAAATCTGTATTATTTTTGAGAGAAAGAGAGAGAGACAGAGTGTGAGTGGGGGAGGAACAGAGAGGAAGACACAGAATCCAAAGCAGGCTCCAGGCTCCAAGATGTCAGCACAGAGCCCGACACGGGGCTCGAACTCACAAACCGTGAGATCATGACTTGAGCTGAAGTCAGATGCCCAACCGACTGAGCCACCCAGGCGCCCCTTTAATGTTTATTTTTAAGAGAGAGAGAATGTGAGCAAAGGAGGTGCAGGGAAAGAGGGAAACACAGAATCTGAAGCAGGCTTCTTCAGGCTCCGAGCTGTCAGCACAGAACCCAACTGGGGGCTTGAACTGTCGAGCCGTGAAATCATGACCTGAGCCGAAGTCAGAGGCTCAATTGACTGAGCCACCCAGGCTCCCCATAGTGAAAAGTCTTTTTGCAAGAAGATAGAAAGTTCAAATATAAATCTGTTATTATAAAACTAATGTGTGCCCAGCACTCTACTAATGAATTAGAAAGACTATAGAAGAAGCCGAATACATAGTCATCTCTTCCCTTTAAGAACTTTTAGGGAATATGTAACACAGATTTTTCAGTTATTAGTCTTGTTTCATTAGTGCTTAGTGACGATTGTTTTCATCCCTTGCTGTGCAGCCATCGTATTGTTTTGATTTTACACATATTTCTTAGGCTCTCTTTTCTCCACCAGTCCCTTATTTTTATTACATAGACTGAAAATTCTTGAGTAAAGATTTTATCCTTAAGGCTCTGTTTCTCTACCTGTGTATTGTCTTTCAGGGAAACATACTTATGCCAATAGTAGTAGCTCTACATATAGTTCTCATACAAACATTCTTCTATAAAAACTCTCTTCTCAAGGCAAGTACATCTCAATGGTGTCTTGCAAATTTTTACTCCTGCTACTGCTTGGATGATTCTCTGTCCATATAATGTCTACTCATTCTTACTATTTTCAAAGCCCAATTTTTCCTCTTAGATCCAAATACATTCTTCTTTCTCCAGAGCCTTTTCTTAACCTCTCCACCCCTATCATTTTCTCTCCCTCTCTTCTATGAAGTTCCCTGCCACTCCTTTCCAAGTAGATTGTAAATTTAGTGAAAACAGAAGTAATTACCCTATCATCCCAATTTCTTGAACTGATAAGTGCTTTTGTATTGATAATGATGACTTGGAATAATATGTAACAGTTCTTTATGCAAATGGTTTCAATTTTCCAAACATTGTATCTTCCAATTTAGTGGCTTTTGGTGCGTGGTATGATCACGTGAAGGGCTGGTGGGAGAAGAGGAATGATTATCGTATTCTTTACCTATTCTATGAAGACATGAAAGAGGTAAGAGGCAACTACAGTACAATTTCTCTTTTACTTTTTAACGAAAACTAAGATTCATCTTTTTTTATATCACATTTTCCTTTCTTCTTGATCTATAAATATGACCAATCCACTATCCTATTAATTACACCTTGAAAATTGATATTTTACTCAATCCCCTATTTTTCTACCACTACTGCCTCCTGCACTAGATCAGACAACTATCTTGACTTATTTGGAGTACCTCATTTTGCTTCTATTGTCCACTCAGAGAAAATGATCCTCTTGAAAACTCAGACTATGCCCACTCCCTTCTTCAAATCTCTCAGTGGTTTCTGTCCCTACATGAAATACAAAATCATTAAGATAATTTTGAGTTCAGCATTATTTAGTCCCTATCTATCTCTCCAACCTCTTCTGGTATCACCTTTTTCTCACTAAGTGAGCTTGCCTAAAATATTTTTCCCCACTATTTTCAAATTAACTTTTCCTCATTCTTCATGTCTTAAGTTAAATGTTAACTCTCCAGAGAGTTCTTTCATGTCCATAATGTCAAATACTTCACCTTGTCTTATCTATTAAAGTCTCTTTTGCAGGGCACCTGGATGGCTTAGTCGGTTAAGCGTCTGACTCTTGATTTCAGTTCAGGTCATGATTTCATGGTTCATGGGATTGAGCCCTGTGTTGGGCTCTGTGCTAACAGCATGGAGCCTGCATGGGATTCTGTCTCTGCCTCTCTCTCTCTCTACCCTGAATGTTTGCTCCCTCTCTCTTTTAAAATAAATAAATAAACTTTTAAAAAGTCTCTTTTGCTATTGTTTTTTTTTCATAGCATCTACTACCATATCTTTTTAAATGATCATATGATTTTTATTTTTCATTTTGTTAATGTGGTGTATCACATTGATTTGCTAATGTCAAACTACTTTTCCATCACTGCAATAAATCCACTTGATCATGGTATACAAACCTTTCAATGTGCATTTGAATTTTGTTTGCTAGTATTTTGTTCAGTATTTTTGCATTGATATTCACCAGAGATGTTAGTCTGTTATTTTCCTGTGCTGTTCTTATCTGTTTTTGGCATTTGGGTGATGCTAACCTTGTGAAATTGGTTTGGAAGTGTTACTCCCTCTTCTACTTTTTTGGGAGAGTTTGAGAAGGATAGATATTAATTCTTCTCTAAATTTTTGATAGGTAATCTATTCTTGATGTTAGATACGCTTTAAAAAAGGAGATCAAAATTTTGAAAATTATACCTTATGATAATAGTAGCTTGCTTTATTACCATTTGTTATTCTACTGGTTAATTTTATTTTTGAGTGTGAAAGGTTGAATATTAACCCAATTTTTTTTGCATTTTTTGAAACAGAATTTAATCTTCCTTGTAGCAGGTGATTGCCTGGCATAACCAAGAATAGGACATGTACTTTGGAAAGCAAAGTAAAACATACACATAAAAATGTAAAATCATTTTCTCAATCACATTGAGATATGTAGAACCTTATTAAATACATTGCCTATTGCATGACTATGTCTACCTGAAATAATTCTTTTATTTTATAATTTTTTAGGATCCAAAGCGTGAAATTCAGAAATTGTTAAAGTTTCTAGACAAAGATCTGCCAGAAGAAACTGTGGATAAAATCCTCTATTACAGCTCTTTTGATGTGATGAAGCAGAATCCATTTACAAATTATACCACTGTAGCAGGAGTTCGTATGGATCATTCCATATCTCCCTTCATGAGAAAGGGTGAGAAATCATATACTAGTTTGCTAATTACATTATAGATAGGTGGGGAGCTAAGAGCAATACTGTAGGAGATGGAAAGAGATTGAGTATGCTGACAAGAAAAAATTAGGAACAACAACAGCAACAAAAACTTAGGGGAAATATGTGGCAAATAAACTCTGTAATTCCTGTAAGCCTATCATGTAAGACAGACCTTCTAATAAGAAATGGTTACTCAAGAGCCTATACATTGATAAACATGAGTCTTGGCATCCATTGCTATGTCAGAAGAATGCCTTTCATTTGTGTGAACTCTCTAGATATTTTTCACATGCCTTACAATTTTTTCTGTGGTCAGTAGCCAGCTTAAATGATGTTAGACATCATTTTTTGCTAACAAAGCTCTTGAGGGCAAAGAATAAAGATTGTGAGACATTGAATTTTCTTCCAGTGACGTTTCTTGAAGCTATTTGAGAGATTATTTCTTTATATAAGGTACTGGAAAAATCCATGGGTATTTTGGAAAACTAAGGAGGCCTGGGAGTTTGGGAGTGAGGGATGGAGTTATGGAGTTCTAAAGTTAAAGATTTAAAAATACAAGTGTGGTAGAATTAACAAAATTGATAACATCCTGGCTAGACTTATCCAGAAGAAAAGAGAAAGGACCCAAATAGATATATCATGAATTAAAGAGAAGAGATTGCAACCAACACCACAGAATACAATTGTGAGACTAATAATATGAAAAATTATATGCCAACAAACTGGGCAATTTGGAAGATATGGACAAATTCCTAGAAATATAGAAACTACCAAAATTGAAATAAGAAGAAATAGAAAATTTGAACACACCCATAACCAGCAGAGAAATTGAATCAGTAATCAAAAATCTCCCAACAAACGAGAATCCTGGGCCAATGGCTTCCTAGGAAAATTCCACCAGACATTTAAGAAGAAATAGTATATATTTTTCTCAAACAATTCCAAAAAATAGATACAGAAGGAAAACTTCCAAACTCATTCTGTGAAACCAATTGTCTTGATTACAAAACCAGACAAAGACCCCACTGAAAAGGAGAATTAGAAGCCAATATCCCTAATGAAATGGATGTAAAAATTCTCAACAAGATAGTAGCAAATCAAATTCAGAAGTCCATTAAGAGAATTATTCACTATGACCAAGTAGTATTTATTCCTGGGCTGCAGGGATGGTTCAATATTTGCAAATAAATCAACCTGATACACCAAATTAATAAAAGAAAGGGTAAGAATCATATGATTCTCTCAATAGATGCAGAAAAATCATTTGACAAAATACAGCATCCTTTCTTGATAAAAACCCTCAACCAAGTAGAGATAGAAGGAACATACCTCAACATCATAAAGGCCATATACAAAAGACCCAGAGCTAATATTATCTTCTATGGGGAAAAACTGAGAGCTTTCACCCTAAGGTTAGGAACATGACAAGGGTGTCCACTCTGACCACTGTTGTTCAACATAGTATTGGAAGTTCTAGCCTCAGAAATCAGGCAACAAAAAGACATATAAAAAAGGCATCCACATTGGCAAGGAAGAAGTCAAACTTTCACTCTTTGCGGATGACATGATATTCTATGTGGAGAACCTTGAAAAACTCCACCAAAAAACTGCTGGAACCTGGCATATGAATTCAGCAAAGTCTCAGGGTACAAAATCCACATACAGAAATCTGTTGCATTTCTATACACCAGTAATGAAGCAGCAGAAAGAGAAATCAAGGAGTTGATTACATTTACAATTGCATCAAAAAAAACACATGAAATACCTAGGAATAAACCTAACCAAAGAGGTAAAAGCTTTTTACACTGAAAACTATAGAAAGATTGTGAAAGAAATTGAAGAAGACACAAAGAAATGGAAAAACATTCTATACTCCTGGATCAGAAGAACAAATATTGTTAAAATGTCGAAACTACCTAAAGCAATCTGCACATTCAATGCAATCCTTTTGAAAATAACACCAACATTCCTCACAGAGCTAGAACAAACAATTCTCAAATTTGTATGGAACCACAAAAGACCCCAAATGCTGGAGGCATCACAATTCTGAACTTTAAGCTGTATTACAAAGCTGTAATTATCAAGACAATATGGTATTGGTGCAAAAACATAGGTCAGTGTAACAGAACAGAGAACCCAAAGATGGACCCACAAATATATGGCCAACTAATCTTCAACAAAGCAGGAAAGAATATCCAATGGAAGAAAGACAGTCTCTTTAGCAAATGGTGTTGGGAAAACTGTACAGTGACATGCAGAAGAATGAAACTGGACCACTTTCTTACACCATACACAAAACTTAATTCAAAATGGATGAAAGACCTATATGTGAGACAGGAAACATCAAATTCTTAGAGGAGAAAATGGGCAGAAACATCTTTGACCTCAGCCAGAGCCACTTCTTCTCAACATGTCGCCATAGGCAAGGGAAACAAAAGCAAAAATGACCTATTAGGACTTCAGCAAGATAAAAAGCTTCTGCACAGTGAAAGAAACAATCAACAAAACTAAAAGGCAACCCACATAATGTGAAAATATATTTGCAAATGACATATCTGATTAAGGATTAGTATCCAAAATCTATAAATAACTTCTTAAACTCAACACCCATAAAAGAAATAATCCAGTGAAGAAATATGCAGAAGACATGAATAGATACTTTCCTAAAGAAGACATCCAGATGGCTAACAGACACATGAAAAGATGCTCAACATCACTCACCATCAGGGAAATACAAATCAAAACCAGCCCTGTCAGAATGGCTAAAATGAACAACTCAGGAAACAGCAGATGTTGATAAGGATGTGAAGAAAGGGAACACTCTTATGCTGTTGGTGGGAATGCAAACTGTGCAGCCACTCTGGAAAACAGTATGGAGGGTCCTCAAAAATAAAAATAAAACTAGCTTATGACACAGCAACTTCACTACCAGGTAT
The DNA here is from genome assembly GCF_016509475.1 of Prionailurus bengalensis. Classification (NCBI taxonomy): domain Eukaryota; kingdom Metazoa; phylum Chordata; class Mammalia; order Carnivora; family Felidae; genus Prionailurus; species Prionailurus bengalensis. Next base: position 149,912,415 of record NC_057344.1, read on the forward strand.
TTATCCAAAGGATACAAAAGAGTACAATAAGTGAAATAAGTGAAATAAATCAGAGACAGACAAACATCACATGATTTCACTCATATTCGGAATTTAAGAAACAAAACATATGAACATAGGGGAAGGAAGGAAAAATAAGATAAAAACAGAGAGAGGAAAACCATCAGAGACTCTTAAATGCAGAGAACAAACTGAGGGTTTCTGGAAGGGAAGTGGGTGGGGTTATTGGCTAAATGGGTGATGGACATTGAGGAGAGCACTTGTTGGGACTAGCACTGGGTGTTATATGAAAGTGATGAATCACTGAATTTAACTCCTGAAATAACTATTACACTATATGCTAACTAACTTGAGTTTAAATTAAATATATATATATATATATATATATATATAGTAATTCAAATTAAAACTGATCTAAGAAGGAAATTTTATAGATGTCTCAAATTTGTCATTTTATCTTTCTTTTCAGGTATTTTGGGAGATTGGAAAAATCACTTCACTGTAGCCCAGTATGAGAGATTTGAAAAAGAATATGATAAGAAAATGAAAGGGTCTACACTGTCGTTTCGTTCAGAGATTTAAGAAATACTGTTCTTTCTCCAACTCCTTTACCTAACCCTTAAATTAGAAAAAAAAATCCCTTCAAACATTTAGTGAAAAAAATTCTGCATGAAATATTTCTTTACTTACTAATAGTAGTGTTTTGTAATAGAATATTCAAAGAATTTTGGAGTCTACATATAAAAAAATCAATTCTCTATGATTTAATTAATTAATGTTCTTACTATTCTTAAAGACAAAATAATAAAATGAAGTTTAAAATCTATAAACATACCTGATTTATTTTTTTAAGTTTATTTATTTATTTTGAGAGAGATAAATAGACAGCAAACAGGGAGGGGCAGAGAGAGAAGGAGACAGAGAATCCCAAGAAGGCTCCATACTGTCAGCACAGAGCCTGATGGGGGGCTTGAACTCATGAACTGTACAATCATGACTTGAGCTGCAATCAAGAGTTGGGTGCTAACTGACTGACCTGGGTGATGCCTCATTGCTTTTTTTTTTTTTTTAATTCAAGTTCTGGGTCATTGGACTTGCAAAGAAGATATTTAGGACAGTCTTCAAGATGGATGGATTAGAACCAAAATATTCACTTTAAAAAGGCTTTAATTTCTCTTTGTTACATGCTTAGAATGATACCAGTGTAATATAAGCTTAATGACATTTTTGTGCAGAGAGTTCACTGAAATGTATTACTCTAGAATGGTTTACTATAGATTAAATTTTGGATAGTATATCAATCAGTAGTAGTCTCCTGTTATAGTTTATATGTGTTCAAAGAAATTTAAGCCAGATTAGCACTAAGAAAAAAATACACAATGAGATATGACCTCACACCAGTCAGAATGGCTGAAGTTAACAACTTAGGCAACAACAGATGTTGTTGAGGATGCAGAGAAAGAGGAACCCTTCTGCACTACTGGTGGGAATGCAAACTGGTTCAGCCACTCTGGAAAACAGTATGAAGGTTCCTCAAAAAATTAAAAATAGAACTACCCTAAGACTCAGCAATTGCACCACTAGGTATTTATCCAAGGGATACGGGTGTACTTTTTCAAAGGGGCCACATGCACCCCAATGTTTATAGAAGCACTATTGACAATAGCCAAAATATGGAAAGAGTCCAAATGTCTATCAACTGATGAATGGATAAAGAAGATGTGGTATATATATATATACACACACACACACACACACACACACACACACACATATACACACACACATACAAACACACACACAATGGAGTATTACTTGGAAATCAAAAAGAATGAAATCTTGCCATTTGCAACAAGGTGGATGGAACTAGAGGTTATTTTGTTAAGCAAAATTAGTCAGTCAAAGACAAATAATATGACTTCACACATATGTGGAATTTAAGGTACAAAACAGATGAACATAAGGGAAGGGAAGCAAAAATAATATGAAAACAGGGAGGGGGACAAACATAAGAGACTCAAATATAAAGAACAAGCTAAGGGTTGCTGGAGGGGTTGTAGGTGGGGAGATGGGACAAGGGGCCACAGGAAGACACTTGTTGGGATGAACACTGGGTGTTATATGTAGGAGATGAATCACTGAATTCCACTCCTGAAATCATTATTGTACTATATGCTAACTAACTTGAATGTAAATTAAAAATAAATAAATAAATAAATAAATAAATAAATAAGAAAATTAACATTAAAAAAGGAAGGAAATACAGAGAAATAATTGTAAGAACATAAGAAATAGCTACAATACCAGTAGTTGATATTTACTGACAGCTTACTACGTACCGAGCACTGTGCTATACAATTTACATGGCTATACTTTAACTGATCTGCATTCAATTCTTTATTTTTCATTGTTATTTAATTTAATTTTTTTGTTTCAAGTTTTTATTTAAATTATAGTTAGATAACATGTAGTGTAATATTAGTTTCAGGAATAGAATTTAATGATTCATCACTTACATATTGATCTTCATTCAATTCTTTAAAATAGGTATTCTAATTTTTCCCAATTTTCATAGTCAGTAAACTATCAGTACACACATAACAAATATTCTGTAAAGGCATAAAGAAAGGCCAATGTGGTTTCTGATCCTTTTTTATTAACTCTTATCCCCACATTCCTCTCTGACTTGTTCTGTATTCTCCCTCTTTCATGTTTTCAAATCCCTGCCATTGTGTGTTAATCGCACTTCATGACCACCAGCTATTTCAGATGTAGTTAAACTTACCAAGATCACTGAAAATCTTCTCTGATGAGGAAAATAACAGAAGTTCTCAAATTTCATGCATTGTGAAACAATAAGAAAAACTGCGTTGCTTCAAAAAACCTCAAGTAGGAATAAATAATAGCTATTCTTGGATTTTATTTTTAACTTTTTTTACTGTGATATATACACATAGTAGCAATTTAATAATAAAATAATATGTATTAGATGCCACAAACTGAGTTTTCAAACTTCTTTTAATCCATATTTATTTTCTATTTTGACTTACCTTAGATCTTGAAGTGCCTCTCACCTTTCTTCACATTATAGATAGTCTTAATAATTATGACTATTTTATTTATTTTATTTTTTTTAACGCTTATTTCTTTTTGAGACAGAGAGAGACAGAGCATGAACGGGGGAGGGGCAGAGAGAGAGGGAGACACAGAATCGGAAGCAGGCTCCAGGTTCTGAGCCATCAGCCCACAGCCCGACGCGGGGCTCTAACTCAGGGACCGCGAGATCGTGACCTGAGCTGAAGTCGGATGCTTAACCGACTGAGCCACCCAGGCGCCCCAATTATGACTATTTTAAAGATAGAGAAAGTCACAAAGAATTTAAGTTATTTTCCCCAAATCATACATTTAAGAAGTAATGAGATTTGTTCTATAATACAAATGACCAACACCGGTTTTCCAATACATGTCATTGAAATGAACAAGTGGTCATTTCAAATTTCTGCCAATATCCTCTATGTTCTGTGCTCCCTTTATTCAATGAAGATTTAAAATTGTATTTTGAATGAATCAAGATATTATTTTTGGCTTAAAATATGTTAGCATCCAGGGGCGTCTGGGTAGCTCAGTCGGTTAGGCGTCCAACTTTGGCTCAGGTTGTGATCTCACAGTTTGTGAGTTCGAGCCCCACATCAGGCTTTGTGCTGATAGACTGGAACCTGGAGCCTGCTTCATATTCTGTGTCCCCCTCTCTTTCTGCCCCTCCCTGCTCACCTTCTCTCTTTCTCAAAATAAATAAAACACTAAGAAAAATAAAAATACTTTGGCATCCAGGGAATTTTTGTTTCATTTTGTTTTTGGAGAAAAACAGCAGAGAATCAGACACACTTCAGATTTCTAAAAAATATAGTCAATATGCAAATGTAGACAAAACGTAATTCCTATTCAATGCAGTACTGAAACTATAAACATGGCATGCATGCTCTGATAAGGAAAACCACACCATGAACTACAGTAACTACATAAGCTGAATTTTCATAATGTCTCTCATTTCAGATACTTTGCCTTCTTTTTGTCATGGACATACAGGTAATTTTCAGACCACGTTGCCCGTATTTTGATTCAGAAAACATTAGCACTGCACTTGTAATTCTTGACTTAGTATAAAAATAACACTTTGGGCATAAAGGTAGTAAATACTGTCTATCTTTAGCACTCAATTGAAATGGAAGAGTTCAAATGCACTTACCTAAAATCTACATTTGATGTAAACCATTTGATCTTCAAATGATGTGAAGCGTTTTCTTATTGATAAATACTATACTATAATTTCATCAACCAGGTCCTTTTCAACTCTCAATTATTCTAATATTATAATAACCATCAAGAGCTCTAATTTGAAGAGAGGAGATCTCAATTTATTGAAATTAGCAGTTGAGTAATTGAACTTGGCATGCATGTTCCTAGGTTTTATTTTAAAATGTGGTAGTGGGGTGCCTGAGTGGCTCAGTCGGTTAAGCATCTGACTCTTGACTTCAGGTCAGGGCATGACCTCACAGTTCATGGCGTTTGAGCCCCATGTTGGGCTCTGAGCTGACAGTGCAGAGCCTGCTTGGGCTTCTCTCTGCCCCTCTCTCTCTGCCCCTCCCCTGCTCATGCTTGTGCTCTTTCTTTCTCTCGAAATAAGTGAATAGATTTTTTAAAAATGTGGTATTTATACTTTGAGTATCTTACATTCACCTGAAACAAATAAGACAGTTGCTCTGATACTATTCTAGACACACTCACATGACACTTTTAAAAATAAAATGAAAAAGAATACATACTCAAGACTAAGACTGTAGGTGGTTGCTTTTATGTTGCAGTGAAAGATGTAGTCACTTTCCTTATGCTATTAATTTAGCAAACTAATAACCTCCTGATATGTAATTATAAACAGACCTATTCTAGTTGATTAAATAATTTTATAAAGTGTGAACTGTTTTATAAATTCAGTAACCATATATTATATATTATACTATGATATAATAATGTTAATAATTATATTAACTATAAAAGTATAGTGCCATATTATTATATTATGCAATGTTATAATAATATGTGTGTGTACCAACCTAGGTAATATTTTAGGATGTTTATTGCTTATGCAGAGCCCAAAGAAATAAAGGGAAAAAGTGGAGCTGTTCCTATGGAAGGAGAATATGAATAAAAACATATATGATTTAAATTCATACATATCTTATTCAGAATGGCAATATTCAGAAAAATTAAAACCATATATATAAACAAAACTTTAAGGAATCACTAAATGGGACTATTTCTTTAAACCACACTTTCCTATGCTTGGTTTTCACTGGTTTCCATCAACCAATTCATGAACACATGGATCTATGTTTCTATCACTACACTATTCATGTTAGAAACAAACAAATGCTGAGCACATGGCTCTTGTCTTTGGGGAGCTTACAACTGAATAAATCAAAGAGAGACATGGGACTACATATTAAGTGTTACATTGTCTTGTTCAGACATTAAATATCTCAGAAATTCTGATAAGATATTTCTTTCAGCTGTGAGAGACAGAGTACAAATTGCCTGTCAGCACTGTTTTTATCTCTAGAAGGAAAGAGGTGCATTTTTCTTTTTTAAAAATATTTTTTAATGTTTATTTATTTTTGAGACAGGGAGAGACAGAGTGCAAGTGGGTGAGGGGAAGAGAGGGAGGTAGATACAGAATTTGAAGCAGACTCCAGGCTCTGAGCTGTCAGCACAGAGCCCCACTCGGGGCTTGAACTCACAAGCAGAGAGGTGATGACCAGAGCTGAAGTTGGAGGTTTAATGGACTGACCCACCCAGGTGCCCTAAGAGGGGCATTTTTCTTTAGAATTTTATAAGTTACAACTTTCTAAGCAATTAACTATCACTGGTCTATATGTCAAAAGATACGGACCAGGAAGATGTGGCGAGAATTATTAGAATCAAACAGTAATAGATGTAGATCAGAATTTCCATATTAAATGTTTTTTTTTATGTTTATTCATTTTTTTGAGAGACACAGAGAGACAGAACATGAGTGGGGGAGGGGCAGAGAGAGAGGGAGACACAGAATTCGAAGCAGGCTCCAGGCTCTGAGCTGTCAGCACAGTGCGGGATGGGGGTTCGAACTCACTGACCATGAGATCATGACCTGAGCTGAAGTCGGGACGCTTAACTGACTGAGCCACCCAGGTGCCCCCCATATTAAATGTTAAATAAGACAAAGAAAGAAATGGTTAAGATAGTTTTTAAAAATTAGTAAGCTAGGAAGAGAAGGAGAGAGGAAGAGAGAGAGAGAGATAATGAGAGAGAGAGAGAATTCCATTTTGTATATGCCAAGACTACGGCATCCAAAGAGGGAAATGGAAACTTATCTTGCATTGCTTCCAATTCTTTAGGGAGGTAAAATATTTTATCTTTTGAGCAAGTATAGAATTATATGTGACTCCTTGAACAGTTTAAACCAAAAATAAACTAACCTTATGAATCCTCTCCATTAGTATGTCCTGTATTTCTATTTTTCAAAATGGAAAAAAAAACCCATAGATAGTATGCTGAAGAAAGTGGAAAAATATTAAATTTTTTATCTCAACCAAGGACTTTAAGAAAGACCCCATTTATGAAAATAAAAGGGTTTATACCTTCAACAAAATGTATGGGAGAATTCCTGAAAATTTTTAACGAATATAATCACAGCCAGATTTACTTTTTTAAGATAAGAAAAAATGGACTGTATTTTATATACAAACTTGGTATAATATTTATATATAAAATATATAAAACATAATTTATGTATATAGTTATATGTAAACACATATTAATGTATCCATTATCACACAGAGTAGTTTTGCTACCCTAAATATCCTGTTTTGCCTATTCATCCCTTCTTCCCCACTAACCTCTGCCAACCACCAATCTTTTTACTGTCTCAAGAATTTTACCATTTTCAGAATGTCAGATTATTAGAATCATATGGTATGTAGCCTTTTCTGATTACCTCGCTTCACTAGGTAATAAGCATTTAATTTTCCTCAATGTCTTTCTGTGGCTTGGTAACCCATTTCTTTTGACAGATGAATAATATTCTATTGTTTAGAGTTTAATTATCCATTCACCTACCAAAGGATATCTTAGTTGTTTCCAACTTTGGGTTATTATGAATAAAGCTGCTATAAACACCCCTGTGCATGTTTTTGTGAAGGCATAAATATTCAACTTTTGGGGGGAAAATGCCATGGAGTGTGGATTAGTGGGCCATATAATAAGAGTATGTTTAGGTTTCTAAGTAACTGCCAAATTGTCTTCTACAGCGGCTGTGCTGTTTACATTCTCACCAGCAATGAACGAGAGTTCCTGTTGCCAGGATTTGACGTCTTAATGTTCCAGATTTTGGTCATTCTAATCATTTTTAGTGGCATCTCACTGGTGTTTTAAGTTGTATTTCCCTGATGACATAGGATGTGGAGCATCTTTTCATATACTTATTTGCTACTTGTATAATTTCTTTGGTGAGGTGTATGCTAAGGCCTTTGGCCCATTTGTGTGGGGGTGTGTTGTTTGTTTACTTATTTTTGAGTTTTAAGAGTTTTTTGGTATATTTTGGAGAATAGTCCTTTATTAGATGTGTCTTTTGTAAATATTTTCTTCCAGTGTCTGGTTTGTCTTTTCATTCTTTCGACAGTATTTCAAAGACCAAAATTAAAAAAATTTTTTTAAATATAATTTAATGTCAAACTGGCTAACATACAGTGTATACAGTGTGCTCTTGGTTTTGGGAGTAGATTCCCATGATTCATTACTTGCACACAATGTCCAGGGCTCATCCTAACAAGCACCCTCCTCAATTCCCATCACTCATTTTCCCCTCTCCCCCCTATCTCCCATCAACCCTCAGTTTATTCTCTGTGTTTAAGAGTCTCATGGTTTGCCTCCCTCCCTCTCTATTTGTAACTATTTTCCCCCTTCCCCTCCCCCATGGTCTTCTGTTAAGTTTCTCAAGTTCCATATATGAGTGAAAACATATGGTATCTGTCCTTCTCTGACTGACTTATTTCACTTAGCATAATACCTTACAGTTCCATCTACGTTGCTGCAAATGACATGATTTCATTCTTTCTCATTGCCAGGTAGTATTCCATTGTATATATAAACCACATTTTTCTTTATCCATTCATCAGTTGATGGACATTTAGGCTCTTTCCATAATTTGGCTGTTGTTGAAAGCGCTGCTATAAACATTGGGGTACATGTGTCCCCATGAATCAGCACTCCTGAATCCTTTGGATAAATTCCTGCTAGTGCTATTGCTGGGTTGTAGGGTAGTTCTATTTTTAGTTTTAGTAAATTTTAGTTTATCAATTCTTTCTTTCATGGATTATGCCTTTCGTATCATACCTAAAAAGTTGTCACCATGCCTAAGGTCATCTAGATTTACTCCCATGCTATATTCTAGCAGTTTTACCATTTTGCATTTTACATTTAGATCTGTGATCCATTTTGAGTTAATTTTTATAGAGGGAGTAAGGTCTGTGTCCAGTAACTTGCAATTTTAAAACAAAATTTATATCACTATTCAATGACTTGCTTTTCCTTAGAAATGGGAGGGTTCTTAAAGTCTGTTTTACCTGATCTTAAGGTGCCTAAAAATTTTTTTCTGATTAGCATTTTGCAAGTATATCTTTAGCTTCCTTTTACTTTTAGTCTTACTCTTTCTTTATGCTTTAGGTATTTTCTTGGAAAAGACTTTTACTGAATTTTTTTTCCTGATCTAGTAATCTGTTTTTTTCACTATTTTATTATTTATTATTTTTTCTTCTTCAAACTTTTATTCAAATTCTAGATTGCCAACATATAGTGTAATATTGTTTCCAGGAATAGAATCTAGTGATTCATTACTTATATATAACTCCCAGTTCTCAACATGACAAGTATCATCTGTATTTTGATGATAAATTTAATCCTTTTTTTTACTACAGTTGCAGATACATTTGGATTTATTTCTGCTATTTTATTTTATACTTTATATTTATCCTCTTTCTCCTCCTCCTTCCTTGTCTCCTTTCTCTTTTTTCCTCATTTCTTGCTCCTTTTGGGTTGATTTTTCCCTATTCTTGTTTCCACTTCTACTGGCTTAGAAGTTTTATTATCATTATTATTATTTTAGTAACTTCTCACAAAATTTTTCATGTTTAATTAACAAGATATAAAAAATAATCAAAAACTTGACCTCTGATTAATAGAAGGAACTTAGATTCCTATATAACAGTCTACTCATCTCTTCAAGTAATATGCTAATTTTGTATTTAAGTTGCCCCATATATTGTTAATCCTATGATTCACATTTTTTTTTAGTTTTATACAATTAGAATTTGTTTATATTTACTATCATGCTTTCTCAACATTCCTTCTTGAACCTCAGAACTTTCTACCAGGATTGCTTTCTTTCTTCTCAAATTTTATTCTTTAATTCTCTTTCATATATATATATATTTTTTTCTTTTATTCTTTTCTTGTAGTGAAGTTCCACTGGTGGTAAAGTCCTAGCTTTTAATTAAAGACGTAAAATGTCTTTAATTTGGCTTTGCTCCTAAAGAATTATTTTGTCACGCACAATTCAAATTGCACAGATATTTTCTCATAGTGCTTCAGTATATTATTCTACAGCCTCGAGTTTTTATTGTTGCTCTTGAATTTGACTGGCATTCCAATTGTTATTTCTTTACACATCATCTCTTTTCTTGCTTTTAAGATATTTTCTTCAGGGCGCCTGCCTGGCTCAGTCGCTTAAGCATTCCACTTCCTCTCAGGTCATGATCTCATGTTCCATTGGGCTCTGTGCTGACAGCTTGGAGCCCGGAGCTTGCTTCCGATTCTGTGTCTCCCTCACTCTGCCCCTCCCTCACTGGCACTCTGTCTCTCTCAAAAACAAATAAACATTAAGAAAATTAAGATATTTTCTTTATTTTTATATTTGCAGCTTTATAACTGGAATTTTTTAAAAAATGTATCATGTCTGCAATATGTTGTGTATCTTGAACCTGGGAAGTTACAGATTTCATCATTTCTAGAAATTCTCACCCATAATTTCTTTAAAGAACTGATCTCCCCTATTCTTTCTGTTTTCTCATTCTCAAACTTTTATTACACATATGTTAGAATTTCCCATGTTATCTTATTTTCTACATGTGCGTTCTCTTCCTCTTTCCTTTCGCATTGTCTCTTGCTTTGATTCTTTTTTAGAACTGTTCAGTTTTTTAGTGTTGTTCAGTTTTACTCTTTTGTTGCTTGCCCATCTATTGATTTTTTTATTTCTGTGATTTTAATTTTTTAAATTTTGTTTAGTGTTTTCTTATAGCTGCATAATCATTTTGATAGTTTAATTTGTATTGCTATTTTATTTCTTAAAATATTTTATCATAGTTAATTTAAACTCTCTGTGATAAAATCAACCCTTAATATGTTGAAAAACCTATATCCCATTAACTTTGTTTCCACAATCTCTTTTTTGTAGTGGATTATTTCCTCCTGTACTGTGGAATTTTATTGGGAGATAATAATTGTGTGAACTTTATATACTGGAATCCTGAAAGACCCATATTTAGAATGGTATTCATCAGAGAACATTTGTATTTGCATTTCTCAGGCATCAGTGGCCACTACTAACTTGGGATAATATTATTGCAGCTTTAATACCCATATTTAGAACGGTATTCATCAGAGAACATTTGTATTTGCATTTCTCAGGCATCAGTGGCCACTACTAACTTGGGATAATATTATTGCAGCTTTAATACTTTGCAGGTCTATGTAGATCATGCACATTTGATTGCGGACCCACATGGTGAAGGCTTATGGTAACAAATTCTAATGAGGTGTTATTAACGTTATCAACTCACAGTCTTACCAGAGAGAAACATCTTTCATTGTGGGGTTTCCCTGATTTCATTAGCTCTGCAATACTTGTTGCAATAAATTCTGTTTTATCATAGAGAGGGTTCTTTGAATATTCTTTTGCCACAGTTAAAAACCCTGGTTTGTGTTTTCATTTTCTCCTTCTGATTCCAAACAGCTGCTGGTGACTGGAGGCTACTACAAAATGGCACCAAGTAAAAGATTTTATGCATTCTTGGCCAAAAAACTGAAAAACAGGGACCATGCAAAACTTTAGAAGTGCGATGTGAAGCAGCCGTGGCTTCGGCACTGTGGAGTTTGGTGGTGGATTGTGGTGGTTCTTTTACAGCAAGCAACACTCCCAAAAATGTGTCCATGAAACCACACTCCATTAGTATGCAATGGGAACGAAACTGGGAAAAGAAACGGTTTTATATTAAGCCCAAGTTCTAATGAGTATGAATTCTTACTAATAATTATGATGCCATATGCTGTGTTCCACTTTCAAACCACAAACACTCCTCATTTAAGACAATTTCCAAAAAGAATGACATCTGTGCCTGTATAGTTCTGAGGGTCAAATAACTTGCATTGTTAAGCACGCTCCACTTACATCACCTTGTCAGAGATCTGTGAAAGGTTTTAACAGACCTGATACATCAAGACCATATTTTAACTCAGCAAACCATGGTAGATTTTTCTTCGGAGAGCAAATGAATTATCTATAAAACAGAAGTTACAATTTTTATAGCAGTGTCTTTCTTTAGTAAGAGTTTCTATGTCCCAAGCACTATGGGGGTTTCAAAATTCCTGGGAACAAATTTGTTAAGAGCAAATGTGAACAGCGTAGGGAGCAATGGTTCCTGTGGATGCCTGTGGCGTGTGAGTTTTGGGGGTTGGGCTGATAAAAGAAGACAGTAAAGGGGCGCCTGGGTGGCTCAGTCGGTTGAGTGTCCGACTTCGGCTCAGGTCATGATCTCGAGCTCCGTGAGTTGGAGTCCCGCATCAGTTTCTGTGTTGACAGCTCAGAGCCTGGAGCCTGCTTCGGATTCTGTGTCTCCCTCTCTCTCTGGCCCTCCCCCTGTTCATGCTCTGTCTCTCTCTGTCTCAAAAATAACTAAATGTTAAAAACAAATTTTTTTAAAAAAGAAGACAGTAAGAAAACCAGAGAAGGGGAAGAATTCAAACACACACTGACACTTTAGTTGCAAATATAGGTACATAGTAGCAATACCGGGTGTCCCGTGGGAGCTTTCTGAGACAACACAATGGAAAACATAAAACATAATTTCTAGGAACTGTCCTCTAAAGCAAAGGAGATGTAGCATCATTGAGGGGGAAGCCAGCTATGGTTGGCAGTTCCATGGGAATAAAGTTATTCCTGTTGTGGACAAAACTGAGCATAACTGCATCTGGTTTATTAAAAATTCAGTAAAATAGCTCATTTCTGTCTAGGCACTGCTCAGAGGCCATATTCATTGTTCCAGCCTGTCCTGCTATTGAATTAGGAAGTGAACACAGGAGAAATAATAAGTTCATACTTGCATTAGTGCTGACTACCACTGGAGCATGGTACTAAGTGTTTCAAGAATGCTTTTTGAAATTTGCACATCGTCTTTATGAATTTAGCTCAGTATTATCCCCTTTTTACGTAAGACATGACTGAAATACAAAAATAGTATGTAGCTTCCCTAATGTCCAATAGAACTGGTATTTGAATCTAGTCAATTCTGCTTTGCTACACAACCCTACCTCATCCTAACCAAAGTTAGTGCTTCATAAATTATAAAATTGGCACTGGAAAAATTTTAAATGCTTCCAGGCTCTCCTGATAGAAAGGGGCAGAGACTAGGTTAGAAAGTATCTTCAGTTCTGACTTTCAGCCCTAAATCTCTAACATGATTGGCTGAAAATGGTGTATACCAGATAGTGAAAGGGATTTAAAACTAAAGTCATGATACAACAAAACAGAGGTAATTACATCCTGGACAAAGGACACACAGACAATGTGCATAAGGTGAGGGTTTGAGTTGTAATTCACCAATCTACACTTTCTATACTTCTCCCCTTCACAGATTTTTGGTGTAGTCTGGCTGTCCCAGAGAGTTACAGCTCTTCAGGAAAAGTTAAAAATGATACCAAGAATAGCAAATACACGAGCCACCTATATTTACCGAAATTTGAATCACCATTCCATATTTACTTCTTGATGGAATGTCTTTATTTTCTGAGTACATTCAGATATTTATAGGTGTATATTCAACTTTCTATGTCAATTAAAATACTGTATATCCAGATAACATGACATTAAGCTCTTTATTTCTTTAGATATATACAAACCCAAAAGGGTCTCCCAGATCTCAAGCTAATCTGAACTTTGCAAAGTTCAATAACTACAGCATATAAGATCACTTTAATTTTATCAAAAGTGAAATGAAAATGTCATTATTATACCCTATAAAACAAATATATATATATATATGTATATATATATATATAATTTCATGAAGGTAAAATAAAAGCAACCATTTGTTTTGCATTTCAAAGAGTCATAAAGCAAACATCTTAGACTAGTTGCTCTTTCATATGTTTACCTCATCTAGTTATGAAAGTTAAGACTCCTAAAAGTATTAACAATACAACTTCTTCAAAAGCAGTAAATGATAGCAATTATTTGCAAGAGCAAGTTGAATAAAAATCTACAAGGTAAGTGGTTAAGAGGGAGCAGAAAACTTTTCTAAAAACTTATTCAGCTATGAAATTATAATTTCTAAAGATGTTTTTAAAAATTGGTTATGTAGGATTTTTGACAAAGTTGTTGACATATATCCAAAGAACTACTTCTCAATCTGAAACAGGCATTACTAAATATTCATCAGTGATTCAACAGGGACTCTTGCCCAACCACACACTTTCTCAGGCTGAGGGTGAACAAGGTTCTGATACAGGGCGGGTGTCTCCAGCACTGTAGAGATTAGAGAAGGAGAAATGATGGGCAAAGGTTGAGATATTGAAGTGCAAATTACATGTAAACAGAAAATATAATTTCTATGTTTTGCTGACACAGCTGTAAGGTCTCAGGCCAAAGGCTCATTTCCTTAAGAGAGCTTTTGTTTCTTTTTTCAGGAAATGGAAACCACAGACAGAAGTATGGACAGTGGAAGCAGCTGCTCACCTTTCCCAGGCCTGAAGGAGTAAAGAGCCAACCTGTGTTTCCACTGGCTTCTCTCCCCCACTTGGAGTAAGAGGAGGGAAAGTCTTCAACTCAATACCTTAGCATTATGATGTTAATCCCAAGAGTGGGATTACCCACTTTGTATTTTTGTGAGTCAGACTGTATGCGCCTTGGACTGGTTCCCAGGAAAGCAGCTCTCTTGTCTTCCATTTCTTCCTAGAGAGGAGTGCATGAGTGTGTGTGTGTGTGTGTGTGTGTGTGTTGAAGTTGGGTGGGATGGAGTGTGGCTAGATGGGAAAGAGACTGGAAATCAGGTAGTAGGTTTTATTTCCTTCTCAGGAGCAAGGGAAAGCCAGGATCATGTACAAAAACCATGGTTATCAAACACGGCTTTTCTCTTTGGCAACTAAGAAACTAAACACTCCTGGAGCACCCAAGATTATAACCTTTGGTGCTGAGACATTCACTTTCCATTGTTCTGTAAACTCACTTTTACTAACAATGAAAAAGAAAAAAAAATACGTATCCATACACACAGCCCCAACCTTGTCTTGCTTAATTAAACAAACTTCCCTTTCTTGAGGAAGAAGAGACTATATTTGATTGGTGGCAGTGATATATGAGAATTTACTTTTGTGCTCACTTTTGTTTCAGTGGAGTATACCCCACAAGCAACACGTAAGTGGAAGAATTTGAACTCGTTCATCTTCCAGATACTGAAGTTCATGATCTCATTGCTGTACTATGGTCTCATTGAAGGATGATTACTTGGACTTTGGGCCAAATTAACGATAAACATAAACATAAACATAAATCTAAAAGCCTTTCATTCATCAAAACATTTAGCAAGTGCATTCAAAGGGTCGCTAGTCTATAGCACCAGCAAATATAGTTCTTTATGTTGTGCACTCTACAATTCCAGGTCATTCATATTACAGTGCACAACGTGGTGTACTTGAAAGACAATTCATTTATGAAGAGGAATAAGCTCTAGGTTTTGTCATCGAAGGAGTTTGAACTAGGGTTAAACAAGTGAACTCTTGCTTTTGAAGACATCTAAAGAAAGAAGGTCCAGATTCTGCCAGCCCACTTTTGGATATTTTCATTTAGTTTTCAATGTCAATAATTTTTGTTTCTTGTAGACATTTCTTTATTTTTTTTAATTTTTTAACTTTTTTTATTTTGAGAGACAGAGCACGTGCAGGGAAGAGGGGCAGAGGGAAAGAGAGAGAGAGAATCTTAAGCAGGTTCCATTCTCAACATGGACTCTCATGCAGGACTTGATCTCACGACATGACCTGAGCTGAGATCAAGATCCCTGTGCTTAACCAACTGAGCTACCCAAGCACCCATATTTCTTGTGGATATTTCTTTACCCAATAATGACCCTTCATTACTGTCATCTTCTTCCTCATTAAAGATGACTGAGGCATACAAGGATGTCAATATTCAGATGAGGGAAGAAGGAAATGAGGAGAAAGCATTTTGGTGACATATGTCCGTGTAACCTGCCTTCACAGAGGGAAGTAGATTCATCTCCACCATAGTCCCTGCCGTCTTAGGTAGATGAGCTATGATGACACAAGGAATTTCAAGGAAATGACTCTTAGCATTATTTCTATCACAGAAAGAGAGAGATGGCCCTTTGCTCAAGAATTTGTAGGGAAGCAAAAGTTACTAAAAGGATTGGCTTCTCCTTTGGACTCACACATTCCTAAGTAGTGTAAATGAGAAAAATATGCATGCAGAAACCACTGGTATAAAAACAATGACATTTGGAGAACATAGATAGATATTAGGATAGTAAATTGCACACTCGTATAAGGAAAATAAAAACAAATGTCCTCAAAGTGTAGAAGGGAACTAAAAAAAATCATAATGTGAGAAAAACTGTCATCTCTTTTGCCTTGAGTTAAATATCACAAAAATATCATTTCGAGTGTCAACATTTCTTCCCACTTTCCATTTTTGAACTTGCTCTTTAAAAAAATTAGAGCATTTATTCAGTATTACTAGGTTCATAATCTGAGGCTACTATTTTTATAAACATGCAGTAAGATATACCATGCACTGTGGTCATTATAAGACTGTGGTTAAAATTTAGAGACCCTTTTCCATACCAATGCAAATATAAAAAGAAAGTATGTATTTATCATTTCTTTGTATTTGCCTTGCATATGCTATTTTTTTTATTTTATTTTTTATTTTTTAAAATTTACATCCAAATTAGTCAGCATATAGTGAAACAATGATTTCAGGAGTAGATTCCTTAATGTCCCTTACCCATATAGCCCATCCCCCCTCCCACAATCCCTCCAGCAACCCTCAGTTTGTTCTCCATATTTATGAGTCTCTTCTGTTTTGTCCCCCTCCCTGTTTTTATATTATTTTTGTTTCCCTTGCCTTATGTTCATCTGTTTTGTCTCTTAAAGTCCTCATAGGAGTGAAGTCATATGATTTTTGTCTTTCTCTGACTGACTAATTTCACTTAGCATAATACCCTCCAGTTCTATCCACGTAGCTGCTATTTTCAAAAGCATAAGACACATTCTCTGTCTTCACGGAAATTATCTTCTTATAAGATAATAAAAAACTAAAATTTATTAATAAATGCCAAGCTATTATGCAAAGGCAAATTGCATGCCACAAAAAATGACAACTTTGGGAAATATTTGTTCTATTTATGGAAGAAAAATGGTTACTGTCCTTAACATATACAGAGTTTTAAAATGACAAGAACATAAATATTTTAATAGAAAAATAGGAAAAGATTAATAATAGTTTACCCACCCCATTAAAAGCAACATTAGGGGCGCCTGGGTGGCGCAGTCGGTTAAGCGTCCGACTTCAGCCAGGTCACGATCTCGCGGTCTGTGAGTTCGAGCCCCGCGTCAGGCTCTGGGCTGATGGCTCAGAGCCTGGAGCCTGTTTCCGATTCTGTGTCTCCCTCTCTCTCTGCCCCTCCCCTGTTCATGCTCTGTCTCTCTCTGTCCTAAAAATAAATAAACGTTGAAAAAAAAAATTAAAAAAAAAAAAAGCAACATTAAATCGAGATAGTATAGTCAAGCTTTTTAGTCAAGCTCTGATATAATTTTAAAAATGTCAATTAAAACAATGAGATAACTGATCATTTTTGAATGTAAGATTATAAAGTACCATAAAGTTTTTCCAAGTCACTAGAATGAATAAAAGGTCCATTGGTATTCTGTTGATGAGAATTTAAACTGATAGAGACTTTACAATTACATACTTCTGATTAGCAATTCTGCTTCTAAAAATTTTTCTGAAGAAATAATTTTACTTAATAGTGAAATTCAGCATAAAACTGTTATATATAATATAATTTTATTTTGGGGGTAAAATGTGCAAAACTTTTAGAATGTTCTTTAAATACCCAAATATTAATAGTTGTTTCTGTATGTGAAATTTAGAACAAATTTAAATTCATATTTCTTATATCTTCTAGAATTATTTTACAATATGCCTCTTTATTTTTATAAACAGAAAAAAGCAAATATTTTATTTATTATTTTATTATCACTTTTAAGAGAAAGAGAGAAAATGCAAGCAGCAGGGCACAGAGGGAGAGGGAGAGAGAGAATACTAAGCAAGCTCTATGCCCATTACAGAACCCGACCCAGAACCGAAACCAGACTTGATCTCACGACTTTGAGGTCATGACCTGAGCTGAAATCAAGAGTCAGATGCTTAACCGACTGATCCACCCAGGCACCCTGCAAAAAGCAAATATTTTAAAATGTTAAGTTCCTCTCAAATTTTTTTTCTCACCTGCCATAATCTAATTTTCTAATTTCTATAACACCTCATAGAATTTATTTATTTATTCATTCATTCATTCATTCATTCATTTGCTTATTTATTTGCTTATTTATTTATTTTACTGGAGAATGACATTGAAAGAATCTAAACTTCTTAATTACTTCTGTTTAGACTGGTTGATGTACACAAAGGACCAATTTCAAAGAAAAAGGAATACATTCACTGTGAATCTTTTCTGTAAGTCTTGTTTTTAAATTAATGTGTATTTTTATTTTGGGGGCAGCAGAGAGAGAGAGGGAGACAGAGGATCCAAAGCCGGCTCCATGCTGACAACAGAGAGCCTGATGTGGGGCTGGAACTCACGAGCCATGAGATCATGACCTAAGCCGAAGTCAGGCACTTAACCGACTGAGACACACAGGTGACCCTGTAAGTCTTTCTTAATCTCTCTTCCTTCTCTATTATTTTATGTGTTAAGCTTACATGACTTGGAAGTCATAAGTTGTTTTCTGAAGCTGATTTGTTACCCAGTATTGATAAGCCCTTAGCCAAATCATTTAGAATCTCTGAATTTCATAGGTAAAATTTGAGCTACTGACGTTAAGCATGCCCCAAATCAATAATGATTTATAAATCAGCAAGGCAAACACAATACCTTTCTTCTTTCCCTGTTATAGTATCTGGAATATGATAGTTTTGGAAACTAAATAAATAAATGAATGGATAGATAGATTAATGGAAGAATTGACCCTGGAATATTGGTGTCTCCTTGAAAGCAAGAGCAAATTTCTATTCATGATTCTCAAAGCATGCTTTCAAACCAGTAGCATCAGCATCATCCTGGAGTTTGTCTGAATTACAAATTCTCAGGCTCCATCCTGGAGACTGGGGGTTGGGACTCAAGAATCTGTGTTTTATGAAGCCCTCCAATATTTGCTTCTTATTTAAGAATCTCTGACTTAGGTTACTTTTGAATTAATATATACTGATTAGAGTTTGATGAGTTCATTGATAATGTAGTTGCCAGGCAATCCATATACATTTGAATAGAGTTTTTTCTGAAATTAACACCTAGTGCCAAACTTTGCAAATTGCACTCTTTGCCATGTGTCATACAAAAGTGTTTATATTTATTTTAATTGGTGCATGTGGTTAGTTGTCCATACTTGAGCATTTATCATTTGGACACTTTTACAAGAAGAATCTAGATCTCTAAAAATTTTGCCCTCGTTTTCTGCATGGAAAAATACGCTGGATCCAGCATCATCATCACATTACTCACCCACTACAGAGACAAAGTATTATCTTTCGTGAATTGTTGTTTTTCTTAATCTCAAGCTATTTCATAAGTTGTCTATGAGGGGCGCCAGGGTGGCTCAGTCAGTTGATCGTCTGACTCTTGATTTTGGCTCAGGTCATAATTTCACAGTCATGGGATAGAGCCCTGTGTTGAGCTCTGCACTGAGCATGGAGCCTGCTTATGATTCTCTCTCTCTTTCTCTTTCTCTTTCTGTTTCTCTGTCTCTCTCTCTCTCTCCCTGTCTCCTACCCACTCTGCCCCTCTCCTCCACTTGCACTCTCTCTCTCTTTAAAATAAGAAAATAATTTAAAAAAATAATAAATTGTCTATTAATGTATGGGTGATTCATTTTTCCAGTTTGTCTGGGACAGACTCAGTTTATACCTTTGTCCTACATAATTATTCATAGTCTTACCTTTGTCTCCAAAGTGTCTTGGTTTGGATGATAAATTATAGGTCACCCTATTCCTAGACATTTGCTTTTGCTACTCCAGACTTGTCATCCCTTCTCAAAGCTAATGTTGAAGATCTTTAACAAAAGACAAAGGTAAATGTGATCCTAAGTGTGGGGAGGGGAAAGCAGACAGGTTCAGAAGTAGAACCCAAATCAAAAATAAAATGTCCTTAAAATATTATATTTCATTTTAAAACCTATGTAAAATTTTATTGCTACATAATATGTATTTTAAAATTAAAAGAAATGTCTTTAAAGTAACAAATATAAGGACAAAATTGTCTACAATATATTTCAATCGGTTGAAATACCATTGTATTGGGATATGACTCAGCAAGTTGAATCTTTTTCAGAAATTTGGCTGAATCAAACTGGAAAATAATACATATCAGATTAAAACTTCCAACCAATTTAACTTCCATATTTGGCATTATAATATTTTGAGAATCCAGGTGTTTATCAAAATATCTGTAAAAAATTAAACTATCATTTCTACTAGTTTGGCGATCATGACTAGGGCCAAATATAAATGCCCCTCTCTCCCTCTGCCCCTCCCCACCTTCTCTCTCTCTCTGTCTCTCTTTCTAAAAGAAAAAAAGAAAAAAATTATGAAATGTCCTTAACAATCTGTAAGTAAAATGGAGGGTCTTAAGGAATGTGCTAGTTTCCTTCTAGGCTGTTTGATTTCCCAGAACTACATAGGTATAATCTCCAGGACAAAGGCTTGGCAGTTATAGCTGGATCTATCTTGTTAAGTGGACTTAACTAAAGGATTGATTACAGCAAGCAAACTATAAGCAAATCTTACAGAGTGGTTGAGATAACAAGGGTAGAGAACAGGAGCCTATTTCTGGGGCAAAGTTTCTTCCCCTCCACACATGGCTTCTTGTTTAATCCTTCTTTGTGTATAGTGACTCAGCATATAAAAATAAAATGCTGAGAAGTTGCAGAAATTAGAGTGACAGAAACCATCAGTTCTACCCTGTTTCTGCTTCCCGAAGTTATTTCATTGTCAGTAAATGTTTGTATATGTTTGCCCTTTCTGCGATATTGTAAACTTACGTTGCTTTTAGATGAAGCACACACACAAACACACAACTTTTCATCATAATCAAAATTATTATGGGGCGCCTGGGTGGCTCAGCCGGTTAGGTGTCCCACTTCAGCTCAGTCATGATCTCGCAGTCCACGGGTTCAAGCCCCACGTCGGGCTCTGTGCTGACAGCTCAGAGCCTGGAGCCTGCTTTGGATTCTGTGTCTCTCTCTGCCCCTCCCCTGCTCATGCTCTGTCTCTATCTCTCAAGAATAAATAAGCATTTTAAAAAATTGTTAGAAGACATTCTTGTAAGAGGAGCAACAGGCTTACATACACTGATGCTTCAGATTTTCCCCTAGGCATTTCTCTCAGACCCTGTGAAACCCTGTGGAAACCTTCAAATCCAGGCAATCTGACTGTGCTTACTTCTGGTCACCACCCTGATCCATTTCCTTCTCCGCACTTCCTGGTTCTGTCAGCTGTTGAAACAGCAGTGCCCGCCTCTGTGTGTGTGAATGTGTGTGTAGTTCAAACTTTTTGTATCTTAACTGCCTGTAAAGTCACTGACTACTATATGCAGAGCCAATCCTGAACTTGCTTTTGTCCTGGCTTCAGAAGTGAGCCTCCCCAGGCTTCCCTCGCCCTGCCATCCTGGGACTACCATCAGCTCCCAGGGTTCTTTTCGGTGCCAGCACCACTGACTGAAAATAAACACTGAAAAAGGAGATTAAATTGTGAGGTAAAATTTGCTTTTTAAAATTTCTTGTCTTGAAGTTTTTGTCCTGCAGCCATAAAGCATTGGGCTTCGTTAGTGATTTCCGTTTTGAACACATGTTTGCAATTTAAATGCTGTTGCCTAATTCCAGTTTTCCCACAGGAAACTCAGTATTGTTGTTGATGCTGTGCACAGTCTCTCGGGCTTTCCGTGATCACATTTCTTTTTCTAGGGTCAGTTGGACTTTTCTGAAGCATGCCAGGATTGGGGGTCTTCTTATGAAACTGCATTCCTCATAGGGGAATAAAGTTGGATTTCATTAGGGTGAAACAAATGGAAACAAATATTCTTTTCTCATTAAAAGAACCATTCAGTTTTAATGTCAATTATCTCAGTTAGTTTCTCCTAAGAGGTGAGTTGTTTTTCATTTTTCTCTTTTTTACCATTGGTCTCTTTTTTTGTTTCTTGAGAGACAGGGAGAGATAGAGAGATAGCACATGGGTGAGGAGAGGAGAAGGGCAAGAGGAAGAGAGAAAGAGAGAGAGAGAGAGAGAGAGAGAGAGAGAGACAGAAGGGGGTGAGGGGAGAATCTTTATCAGGCTCATGCCCAGCTCAGAGCCGAGGCAGGACTCAATCCCATGACCCTGAGATCATGACCTGAGTCGAAATCAAGAGTCAGATGTTCAACCAACTAAGCCATCTGGGAGCCCCTACCATTGATCTTTTTAAAAGCTAATCTAGATATTGTAATTTTCTCCCTATTGCTCAAGTAGGAAGACCTGTCATGTCATGTAGACTATCATATATAACCACATAAAATTGTATGTCACTTTCTGATAGGATTTAAAAGATGTTTATAAACTAATTTTTATAATTTTAAATATCATTCATAAACCACCTTCCAGGGTATCAGGCTCAGTGACATTAGTTACGTTATGTCTTCCAACCTGACCCCACTGCATCCATCTCCCCCTGTAATTCTGAATTCATCATTATCCATGGGTCACACAAAGGCAGTGCAATTCAGGACTACTACTCCTAGATTCCTGAATTGGTTACACCCACTTTCCAGATGTGACTAGTATGTATTCAGAATCAGCTGCTTTATTTTCATCTTGTTACTCATATACATGCTTCTCTGACAACATTTTTGCAGCATTAATAGCTTAAGGTTCTGGTCGGAGGCAAGTCTGCTTTGTCAGAGAAAAATTTCCTTACAAATTATGAACACCCTCATTTGGATGAGATAAACCAAAGTCTGTTTCTGGTTGCCACTCACCAGAGTGGCATGTGGTATGTCTTTGAGCAGACTCTCTGCACTCGATACTTAATCTCTTCCACAGAATGAAAGTGAGACTCACCATTGGGGTGGGTAGCACAGTCGATACAATTTGTTTTCTACAAGACGTGAATTCAGTTTGATATATCATTTATATCTACCCTATATTGTTAGAGAGTAGATTAAAAGTGGTTTAAAGTCATGCTTTACACATTTTACTGTGCATACAAATTACCTTGCGCATACAAATTACAATTTAACTTTGTTGAAATATAAATTTGATTCTATGTTGAGGCCTGAGATGCTACAGTTCTAACAAGCTCTTAGGTGATGCCTATAGTACATGGTGCTTGTACATGAACTGTATTTGAATAGCAATTGTGAATTGATTACATAAATATTTTAAAAAATAGAACAAACGAATCAAAATGAATGATTTAATGAAAAAGAATGAGTGAAGACATGAATGGACCCAGGAATGATATTATAAACGTATGAAATAACATTAACCACCCACCAAGTGGGGAACGAATTTGTCCACATGATTTGTAGCAGACAGTACAAAATTGGGGGTGCTGTGTCCTCAGTATCTATTTGCTTTCCCATAATAATCTATATGCATAATAAGAGCTGGTAGAGGGGTTATAGTGCTACTGAATTTTCTATTGTGGAACCAAAGAAGAAAAAGAGAGCCTTACTTACTTTCCTCAATTAATTCAAAATATATAAGCATTCGAATGATATTTGGGATCAATAGTTACCTTTATATAATCTGGGCAGAAATAATTGGCTAATAAATTAGTGGAACAAAACGTTTTAGGGAAAACTGTTTCATTTATTATGTGAAACTCAGGTCTAATATCCAAATATATTATGTTGCCTTCTGCTGTCACTCATTCCTGTATATCCAAATTAGGAAGTATCAGTACCCCCAAGATCTTAGAAGATTCTAAGTGGGACATGCAGCTTTAATCATTAACTCATTCAGTTCACTCAATATCTACTTCACTCCAAGTACAGAGCTTATAGAATCTATTTCACTCCTTTCTACTTCCTGCTTCTGCTGGGTTCTTGACCGACAACATTATTTGTTCCCTTCTTGGGGCTGCTGACGTATTCCACAGTAATTCATGCTGGAGAATTTCTTCTACTAGACTCTGTTCCTGCACTAACAAGGGACTGCTAAGGCAACCATCGATATTTACCACAAAATAGAAGATGATTGAGAAGCATAGAGAAGGCAACAAATTAATATGGAATATTTAATATAGTTTTCTTAAAATGCCCTGGTCACTCAGCTTTTATCGGCATCTCATCTTAGGATCTCATCTGCCTTAAATTCATGTGTCTACTTATACTAAACCTCTGCTTTTCCATCATTATACTGTTCTTCAGGCCTCCAAAGGACCCAGCTCCTTTATGAGCAGTAATAAAGATGAAAAATCCTGATTATTTTTACTGTTTTCCTAGCATAAGATGCCATATGTTTAAAATTTTTTTAATGTTTATTTATTTCTGAGACACAGAGAGACAGAGCATGAGTGGGGGAGGGGCAGAGAGAGAGGGAGACACAGAATCAGAAGCAGGCTCCAGGCTCTGAGCTGTCAGTACAGAGCCCAACACAGGGCTGGAACTCACAAACCATGAGATCATGACCTGAGCTGAAGTTGGTCACTCAACCGACTGAGCCACCCAGGCACCCCAAGATACCATATATTTAAAGACAAGCCCATGATTTAGTAACAACCTTTATGGGGAGACAAAAAGACACACTAATTTTGTGTGCATACCTATTAATTATAAGATATAAAATTACGATATATAATACATGTCTTATAATGTAAAATGAAGAAATCTTTGTCCAGATTTCTCTCTTCTAGACTATTTTTCAGGGATGTGTGGAAGAATTACCTCTAAAACACCAGGCTATTGTATTAACAAGTTTTTCCTAATCAAAAACATACTTCTTGCTATACAAATTAATTTTAGGCATAACAGTTTAAGCAGCAGGTAGCTTTTAAATTAGTGATTTTGTGTGTAGCTCCTATTATACAAGTAAATATTGAAAGCTTCATCACTGTCTAAAGTTCCTTCAAGGAATTTTGTAATCACTAAATTATTTACAAAATATTTACATGATAAAAATTATATATATATATATATATGTATATATCAATCCATTTAAGAACCTCTAGTTGGCAATCTTTGAAGTCTAGTTATAGTTATTTTGCTAGTGACAATAAGAGTTCTTCTAAGATACTATATAATTCAGATTGTTAATTCAAACTCTATTCATGTGTAATATATACTATGTATTATTTTTTTATTACAAGTCTCAAAAATAAATGGAACAATAAGTTCCAAGGGTCCTATAACTTCTATGTTTTACATTTCCTTCCATTTCTAGGATTTTTACATTCTGTGGGGATGGGGGGTGAGACGGTTGTAAAATGAGAAACAGTAGTAAAAGCAAAGCTAGAGTTTTATTTACAAAGTTCAGTGCAAAGGGGCATCTGGGTGGCTCAGTCAGTTAAGCGTCCAACTTTGGCACAGGTCATGATCTCACGGTTCCTGAGTTCTGGCCCTGTATCAGGTTCTGCACTGACAGTGTGGAGCCTGCTTGGGATTCTTTCTGTCTCCCTCTCTTTACCCATACCTGCATGCACATACTTGCACTCTCTCAAAATAAATAAATATACTTTTTAAAAAAAAACCCTTCAACAAAGTTTAGTGAGTAGCTCTCTGCGATGATCAATTTTATGTGTCAACTTAATTGGGCCACAGGGAGCCCAGATATTTGGGCAACATTATACTAGGTCTGTGAGGGTATTTCTCGATGAGGCTAACATTTAAACTGGTAGACTGAATAAAGCAGATTGCCCTTTCTAATGTGAATGTGCCTTATCCAATTAGTTGAAAGCCTAAATAGAACAAAAAGGCTTCCTCTTCCAGGGAGTCAGGGACAATTCATACAACCTGAATGCCTTGGAGCTGAGGCATCAGTTGTTTTTTTTCTGCCCTCACACTCAAACTGAAGCGTTGGTTGTTCTTGGGTCTCAAGCTTGCTGGCCTTCAGATTGAAACTAAACCATTGGTTATCCTGAGTCTCAGTTTGCCATCTACATGTCCTGGAACTTGTCAGTCTTTATAATTGCATGAGCCAATTCTTCATAATGAATTCTCTCTCTCTCCAAATATATATAAATATATTATTATATATAAATAAATTTATATATAACATATTAATTTTTATAATATATATAATTCATATTTTATATATAATTTAATATATATTAAGATATATGTTATATATATAAAATATTGGTTCTGTTTCTCTGGAGAAGAGAGAATAATAATATAATCTGCTCCTAGGATTCAAATTTTTTTGAAGACTTAACAGAGCAATGAGATTCTAATTTGGATTTAGTATTGTTAGTATGATTATGATTAGGATAGTTACATCAAACAGTTTACTAAGGAATTTTTTATATGTACATTATGTACACACACACACACACACACACACATATACATATAGAGAGATTTATTATACCTAATTGGTTTATGAGGTTTTACAGTCAGACAAGTCCCAAGATCTGCAGGATAAAATGGCAAATTGGAGATCCAGCATAGCTGATGATTTAATTCCAGTCTGAGACTGGAGAAGGCCTAAGAACCAGGAGAGCTGATAGTGTTTTAGCTTGAAAGCTGTCAGTTAGCAGACTCAGGAAAAGTAAATGTTTTAGTTCCAGTGTGAGGACAGGAAAAAGGCTGATGTCACAGTTCAAAGATTGTCAGGCAGGAAGCATTCTCTCTTAGTTGGGGGAGGGCCAGTCTTTTTGTTTTATTCAGGCTTTCAACTTTAAGAAGGGCAATCTGCTTTATTCAATATACCAATTTAAATATTAATGTCATCCAAAAACACCCTCACAGAAATACTCAGAATGATATTTAAGCAAATATCTGGTCATCTCATGCTACACTCAAGTTGATCAATAAAGTTAACCATCATAGCTCCTAAGCAAGATGGAGTAACAGGAAAAAAATTGAGCCCTGTGATTTCCAGATGACTGCCTTGAAGGAATCCCCAGGCCACAAGGAGATAAGAGCAGACATCCAAAAACAAAACAAAATGAAACAAAACAAAACAAAACAAAAACAAGGCATGCGAAGAAGCAGACAAAAGAAACCATAATAAAAAATTTATTCAATTGAAAACTACCTAGAACTAACATGATGTTAGAATTAGCAAATGATGGCCGTAAAACAATCATTTTAACTGTATTCAATATGCTCAAGAAATTTAGATAACAAAAGTATAATCATTTCCAAAATGATATTCTGGAGATGAAAACTATGTCTGAGATAAAAAAGCAATAAGTGGCATTAACATCGACTCCACATTGCAGAAGAAAAGGTCAATGACCATGAAGGCATAGCAATAGATGTTATTTAAAATGAAACACAGGGGTGCTTGGGTGGCTCGGTCAGTTAAACATCAGACTGTTGATTTCAGCTCAAGTCATGATCTCATGGTTTGTGAGATAGAGCCTTGCATGGGACTCTGTGAAGGCATGGAGCCTTCTTGGGAGTCTTTCTCTCCCTCTCTCTCTGCCCCTCCCCTGCTCATGCTTTCTGTTTCTCAAAATAAATAAACAAAATGAAACTCCAGGAGAGAAAAGAATTTTTTAAAATGAATAAAGCATCAGTGAGCTATGAATAACTTTACGTGGCCTGAGGTTTCAGAAGGAAGAAGGAGAGAAATAATGACTGTAAACCCATAATTCCAAGAAGATCAATAAATCTAAAACATGCACGCACACACACACACACACACACACACACACGCACACATACTCCCTGTGAAAATAACCATACCAAGGCATATCATCATTCAATTGCTCAAAACCAGTGATAGAAAAAAAGAAAATCATAGTCACGAGGATATAAGGCCCAGCATAGAGAATATAGTCTATGATATTTTAATAGCATTGTACAGTGATAGCTGGTAGCTACATTTGTGGGGAGCATAGATAAGTACAGAGAAGTTGAATCATTATGTTGTATACCTGCAAATAATGTAACATTGTGTGTCAACTATACTCAAAAAAAAAAAAAATTAAAAAAGAAAATCTTAGAAGCAGACCAAAAAAGCAGAGGTGTTATGTACAGAAGAATAAAGGTAAGAAAGATGATGGATTTCCTACAAGGAAAAATGAGGTACAACTGAAGTGTAATGATGAGTGTTAGATTTATCTTGCCCTAAGTCCAGATAATTCTTAGTATATTTCTGTAAAATCTGATTTCCAGTTCTAAGATGTGCTGTTTCATTTCTTTCCAAGGCTTCCAGTGAAGACCTTTGTCCTGCTTGTCACTGAGCCAGTTGCTGCTCTTGCAATCTACAGCTTTACACCCACAAAAATGCCCTTTGTATTTAGATCTCTGAACACTGAGTGTGTTAAAGGCCAATTTCACTCTGTATCAACTAACAGTGTCTTAAGAATAACATTGGCTACTCAACTTCTAATTTTTATCTTCTTTATTTTCCCAAGACTGGATTGTCTTAGCAATATCTTAAGAATTTGTACAACCTGGTATAAAAATGACTTCCCCGAACGACGTCATGAGAAAAAACCTGAAGATGATTCATGGCTGTCCCATGGTCTATGCATTTACAAACAACTGGGAAAAGATTGAACAGTTCCACAGCAGACCCGATGACATCGTGATAGCCACTTACCCCAAATCAGGTGAGTTTTATAGCCTGACAAATACATATCTGCTTTAGCCTTTGTTTCCTGAAAATCGGCTTCTCTACAAAATCATTATCATCCTAAAGGTGCCTGGGTGGTTCAGTCAGTTAAGCGTCAACTCTTGGTTTTGACTCAGGTCATGATCTTGTGGTTTGTGGGTTTGAACCCTGCATCAGGCTCCATGCTGACAGTGCAGAGACTGCTTGGGATTCTCTCTCCCTCTCTCTCTGCCCCTCCCCTGCTTGTACTCTCTCTCTCTCTCTCTCTCTCTCTCTCTCTCTCTCAAAGTAAATAAACTTTAAAAAAATAAATGAATAAAATCATTATCATCCTAAATAAAATTATTATTCCTGTCAGTCAGTCTGGCCATTGGCTTTGAGTATATTTTGGATGAGCATTTGGGGCACAGAAAGAAGAATTAAGTTTCTAATAGAATGCTTTAAGATGGCAAACTCCCTGTATGTACTTTTCCCCTCCAGATTCAATAATAGTTATACAAAATGTTGCCTTTCAACGCAGGTACCACTTGGGTTAGTGAAATTGTGGACACGGTTGTAAATAATGGAGATGTTGAAAAATGTAAGCGGGATTTTATAACAGTTAAAGTTCCAATGTTGGAAATGGCCGTCCCTGGACTAAGAACTTCAGGTAATTTTAAACCAGCTGGGAATTATATTTTGGTAGTATTATTTATACAACACATTAAATATTATATTTGCAATTTCCATTCAAAGAAAATGGAGTCAATTCGGTGCCATAAAATGGAAGTTTGCAAGCAGTACAATCACCAATACATATAGAGAAACTGTAGTTTAATACATTGCATATCCAGGTATGATAGCCTAAGATGAAAGAATTTTGTTGTAGAAACCAACTAAAAATTTGGTTGATAACATAAAAAATGTTCCTTATCTTTTTTTTACTTTTGTTGTATAGAATCTTATAGATTGGATTAATAAGCTCATAATTTAGGATATTGCTGTAGTTAAATAAGTAAAGTACCAATGCCTCTCAAACACAAAATTTATTATTAATACAATTCATTTTCATTCCACAAATATTTTTTGAGTGCTTCTAAAGAATTATGCACTGTGCTATGGGCTATAAAATGATTAGTTAATCAATACCCTATTCCCAAGGAGTTTATAGTAATACTGTTATTAAAAAAGTAAATAATAATATGTGAATATTATTAGGCTCATGTATCCAAAGAATAGGGCTCTATAAAAGAGAGTTTATTTTAGCTCAGATATTTAGGGAACTCTACTTTGAAATGAGACATAAAGTCATGCACATAGTTGGAGAAAACACATTTCAGGTGATGAAATAGTAGGTATGAAGTCCTAGATGCAGAAAAGACCTTGGTACAGTCCAGGGATTAAACAACAACAATGAAAGGGGGAAAGAAGGGCTTGCAGTTTTCAAGAAATGCTCAGTGATCTAAGAGAGGTTCAGGAGTATGATGTCCTGTGGGCAAGTGAGAAGGGCTTAAGAAGTGAGACCTAGCTCTCCAATGCTGCTGGAAACCTGGCGTAGAAAGACAGAAGTATGGTGGTGAATGTTTATATCAGTTTAAAGAGCAAAATCCAAATTCTCTATCCTACCAGAGTTAGTTACTTCCACAAGCAGAGAAGAACCAATAGGGAAGGTGTCATTCCTTCTGTGTGGTTGCCTGAAGTCAGAGCAAATGCTGAATCTTGGTGCTAAAAGAGTTATTCTGGGATAAGCAAACAAAGTGAGTTCAAGAGTGAGATCAGACTCCAAAGCCATAAAGAAGTATGAAATGTAAAAGCAATAGAATCAGAATAATCAGGGTGGGAGACTCAGGTATGACTAATGGCAGATGGGGGTTAAGAGTAGGGAGTGAGGCTTTGTAGCATCACCAGAGAGTGAGTAGGTGAGGTTCAGCAGGTAATAGAGGGTAAAATGACACTCAGATGGACTCTGGAGCCTGAATATGAATATGTGTAATGTCATTACGTATTCCCCACATTCACATTTGTGCAATAAAGGGTTCAGTTAAAGGACCTTACGTGGTAAAACAATTACAACCTAGAGGTTGAGAAATCTTTTAAGGAAGTTAGGGAGTGAAAAGGAACAACAGCTATGGGAAAAACTTCATAAGAGAAACAAACGTAAGAGTTCATGTCATGGGCATTGAGGAATAAT
Organism: Prionailurus bengalensis; assembly: GCF_016509475.1. Lineage (NCBI taxonomy): Eukaryota > Metazoa > Chordata > Mammalia > Carnivora > Felidae > Prionailurus > Prionailurus bengalensis. The sequence continues at coordinate 149,942,999 of NC_057344.1, forward strand.
GAGTTATGGAAGATTATGATTTCTCATTTCTATATGCTTTGTAAGGTGACTGTCACTATCAGGTCAGTATTAGCATAATGAAATACTTGGTGAATTTTGTAGGTGTATAAGTAATGTTTCCAGATAAAATTCAAGATACCAAATTTAATCTGAAATTCAGATAAATAGCTCTTTTATTTAGCATAAGTATATCCCAAATATTAGAGGGAGGATACTTACACTAAAAGATGTCTGTTGTTTACATGAAATTCAAATTTAACTAAGATTCTTGATCTTTGTTTCCTAAGTTGGCCAACCCTATCCACATTAAAATTAAGAGATTCTTCCTAATACAACTATGTGCTATACATTTTTCTCTACAGACATTCATGTTTCTCTACCAACATTCATTGGTAAACAAAGCAAGCTAGATCTCTGCTCTTGTGGGATCTCCATTAGAGTGTGTGTGTTTGGGGTGGGAATGAGGAAGAGGCATGGGAACTGACAATAAATAAATAGACAAGTAATAAACTATAAAACAAAAATAAACCTTACACAGAACATTTTAAAAGGATGTTTTAATAGAGATGCAGTGGCTTTTTAGCATATGTAATAATTTTTTGTAAACAACTGAAGCATAAGATTGTTTTGAATGAGTAAGTCAGCTGCAATTTTGAGCAGGTGTGCCTTGTATGCAAAAGGTGGGAAGATAATGTAGGATTAACAGGTAATCTAGAGGTTAGACTGGGTATAAGTAATATTGTGAAAAAATGCAAAGGACTTTTTTATTGGATATGAAACCTGAAGGAGGAGACAACAATAATTGAGATTTTAAGTGTTGGTGACTGAACAGGAAATAGCATCATTAACAGATATATCTAGGATATGGTAAAGCCACTGAGTGCATTAAAGAATAGTAAGTTAAAAGTATAAGCCCAGCCTTTCCTAGTCTATGTCAGGAATTCTGAGTGTGCCTTTACCCCAGAAGTGACTTCAGACTGACCAAAGTCGCTTAAGTAGTGAGATACAGGGTGCTGAGATCTTCCTAGCTCTGAATATACAAAATAAATGGATATTTTCCATCTCAGGGAAATTCACATACCCCTTATACAAAGACTTGAAGCCAGGTTTCCCACATATTAGTTGTATGACTTTAGTGAGTCCAGCTAACACCTAAAAATTACACAACATTTTCATTTTGCATATATATACATATGACACATAAAGGAAATAATAAAAACGTAGGTGCAACAGCAGATGCTCTACAGAAATAACATTGTCTAAACCATAATAGCTGATGTGAGAATTACTAGTTATTGATATCTCTTTGAGATACAGAAAATATTTTTGTAATTATTTATAATAATGCAAGGTATGATAAAACTCCAAATTGCTAAATCCAATACTATTACCCCTCGTTTTGGAGGTGGAGAAAATGAAACATAGAGACTAACATACTTTCAAATGTCTCATGATGAGTTCAGTGACAGACTTAGGATTCCAACACCTCAGAACTATGCCTTTAACCATGATGCAATATTGCCTCTTAGAATCCAGATAAATAAAATCTGTGATTGGTTTAAAATCTAGCAGCATTATATACTTCTCAAAAATATTTTAACAGGTTGTAGAAAATCAGGAAATGCAGGCTCCTTGAAGACTTTAATGTATCTCTGTACCAAACTAAATTTTCCCAGGAATAGAACAATTAGAGAAGAATCCCTCACCCCGGCTTGTGAAGACACATCTACCAATTGATCTCCTTCCTAAGTCTTTCTGGGAGAACAACTGCAAGGTATATTCCACATTGCAAGCCAACATTTTTTAATTAATTAATTAATTAATTAATGTATTTATTTATTTATTCTTGAGAGAGACAGAGATGGTGTGAGTGGGGGAGGGAAAGAGAGAGAGGGAGAGAGAGAATCCCATGTAGGCTCCACGTTATCAGCACAGAGCCTGATGTGGGGCTCAAACTCACGAAACTGTGAGATCATGGCTTGAGTCAAAACCAAGAGTTGGTCACTTAACTGACTGAGCCTCCCAGGTTCCCCTGCAAGTCAATTTTTTAATGTGACCTTATTGTTTTAATCACACAAATAGTGATTGCTCAAATGTTTTGTTTACTTGTCACTATGAGAACTGAGCTACATAAGAAAGTGGTTAAATAAAAAATACATATATTTCAATCTAAACCTATGTATTCAAGTTTGCCAAAGGCAGATAGCAACAGGATCCCCATCTCAGGACACTATTGCTACTGTTATTCCCCAGCGGTCTCTAGATGTTCTGGCCTACTCCCAAAACTCAACATAAAGATGTCAGTTCTTATTTGATTATTTGGTAAAATTCTCCAGTAAAACATTTGTGCCTGAATATTTGATTCCGGGGAAGTTTTAAATTTGAAATTCAATTTCTTCAATAATTGTGGGGCTATTCTGAGTATCTATTTCAACCTCACTGATTTTTACTGGTTTGTGATATGTGAGGAATTCTAAGTTGTTGAGTTTTGTAATGAAAAGTGTTTTATAATTCTCTTCTTATTCTTTCTTTGAACAGACTGTGTTTTTATAGCTACTTTATTTTTAGAGCAATTGTAGGTTCACAGCAAAATTGAGTGGAAGGGAAAGAGACTTCCCATATATCCCTTGCCCCTACACATGCATAGCTACCTAGTTTCAACAGCTCCCACCAGAGTGGGACATTTGTTACAACTGATGAACCTACATTGATGCATCATTATCACCTAAAGTTCATAGTTTACATTAGGGTTCACTCTTGGTGTTGTACATTCTATGGATTGGGACAAAGGTATAATGACATACATATATATACCATTATAGTATTATATGGGGTAGTTTCACTGCCCTAAAAACCTTCCATACACCACCTGTTCATCCCCTTCTCCTCCCAACCTGGCAACAACTGATCTTTTTTATTGCCTCCATGGTTTTACCTTTTCTAAAATGTCATATAGTCAGAATCATACAGTTTGTAGCTTTTCCACATTGTATTCTTTCACTTAGCAATATGCATTTAAGGTTCTTCCATATCTTTTTATGGCTTGATAGCTCATTTCATTTTAGTGCCAAATAATATTCCATCATCTGGATATACTCCAGTTCGCTCATTCACCTACTAAAAGACATCTTGGTTCCTTCCACATTTTGGTAATTATGAATACAGCTGCTATGTGTATCCACTTGCAGGTTTTTGTGTGGGCCTTATTTTTCAACTTTGGGTAGATACCATGTAGTGCAATTGCTGGCTTGCAGGTAAGAGTATTGTTTAGCTTTATAAGACACTGCCGAAGTGTCTTCCAAAGTAGCGGTACCATTTTTCTTTTTTCTTTTTTTTTTTTTTTAGTAACATTTTATTTATTTATTTATTTTTAATTTTTAAAAGGTTGATTTTATTTTATTTATTTATTTATTTTTAATATATGAAATTTATTGACAAATTGGTTTCCATACAACACCCAGTGCTCATCCCAAAAGGTGCCATTTTTCAATCCCACCAGCAGTGAATGAGAGTTCCTGTCACTGACTCCACATCCTCATCGGGATTTGGTGTCAGCTTTCTGGATATTGGTCATTCTAATAAGTATGGAGTGATATCTCATTGTCACTTTAATTTTCATCTCCCTGATGACATATGATGTGTAACATCTTTTCATACTCTTATAATTTTAATGGCTGTAAGATTTGTTGTGATACGGCCTGTTTTTTTCCTTAATATTAGTTGTGTCTTCTCTTTTTTATTAGCCTCTCTAGATGTTCATTAATTTTGTGATTTTTAAAAAGAACCAGACTTTTGTTTCATTAATTTGCCCTGGTGTTTTCCTGTTATTAATTTCCATGGATTTCAAATCCATGTGGTTTCCTTCCTTTTTTTTCCCACAGATGATTTATATGGCTCGAAATGCCAAGGATGTTGCAGTTTCATATTACCATTTTGACTTAATGAATAATTTGCAACCTGTCCCTGGCACCTGGCAAGAATACCTGGAGAAGTTCATGACTGGAAATGGTAGGTAGGCTTGGGCTTGAAATTAATACATAATTTTTTTTTTTTAATAATACTAATAACCATTACTGGTATGGCTTTTCTTATCAAAACACTTTTCAAAGTCAGTAACAAGTATATTTAAATAGCATTTAAAAAACTTAGATCAACTATATATAATATCACACTATGACATCAATAAATAGATTTGGTGTTTTACATTGGCTTGATGAAAATTTTCTCCAATGTCTTTTCAGTTGTTAGAAATCCATTCTCATTTCCTGCTTATGATAGAAATTGCTTAACATGCCCATATCTTTAGTTAGATCTGTTATACATAAATAGTACTTAGACAAATAATTAATATGAGTACTTAGTAGGATAGTTTTCTTCCACCCGAGGCTAAGTAAAACCCACTGGAGCTCAAAGCACTTTCATTTGAAATTTACATTTACTTTGTACTTTCTATTTTTAAAATCTAATTGTACATTCATAATTATTTATTTTTTTAATTGGCCTTATATATTCAGTTCCCTTGATTACTAAATTCCACAAAACATTTGTACAGTTTGGCTTACTGTTTAGAAACAAATCTTTAATTTGATGAATGCTTGTGGTAATAGACTGTTTTTTCTGGTATTAGTGGCCTATGGTTCCTGGTTTAATCATGTTAAGAGCTGGTGGAAGAAAAAGGAAGAACACCCAATACTTTTCTTGCACTATGAAGATATGAAAGAGGTAAATAGAAATTCATTCTGGATAATTCCCCCACTACATCCAAAGGGTTGGGGCCAAGGGGTAATATATATTTTCAACTTAATCTATGGACTAAAAAAATGTTACAATTATTTTGCCTCTTCTCCATGCCTGCTTACTCAAATCTTTCTAAGATCATTAGTGACTTCTAGTTGTGAATCCATGACATTTTTATCTTCTCATACTTTTTCACCACTGTGTTTATTTTGAGCACCTTTTCTTTTTGAAATTCTTTCCTACATTTAACAAGTTATCATACTCTTCTGGTTTTTCTGTGGATCTCTATCACTTAATTTTGTTTTGTTTTGTTTTGTTTTTTAAGCTGCTTGCTACATTTTGGTGATCATACCCATGCCCGCTGTTGCCAAAACTATTTATGTGCTAATGACCCCCCAAAACCCCATTTTAACTTCCACCCTAATTCAGATGCATGCTTTAATTAAAATGACCCTCAAATTTAACACATTCAAAACTAAACTCATTTTGCTTCTCTCTCTCTCTCCAACGCGTAAGCCTTTTCTCCTTTTATTCTCTCTTTGGTTAATGATGTCATTTGTCCATTAATTTTCAAGTTTGAAAATATATTGTCTTCATTGGCTTCCATATAATGGATATGGTTCCACTCTATTGTGAGCATCTCATTGGTTCATATGACCTATCTATTATAACTCTGAAATGTACCCCTCTCCTTTTCTCTCTTACTATATCCCTCTTAGTTTGGAGACTCATAAGCATTCATGTAGTCTCCTGTATGAACTACTATTACTTCAAATACTGCATAGTTCCAGCCCTATTCTGAGGCTATTTTACTTAAATTAGGCAAACACACACACACACACACACACACACACACACACACACACACCTGAGAAATATGTGGAAACCAAGTCTCTCTATTTGAAAAAGCCTGGACATAAAAATGAGGATACATTTTAGCCTTTCAGATTCATAATGGAAAGTACAATATCTATCATTTTCATGGCTGCATTCACAGTACATAATATAGCACCTTACATATACAGAGGGACTCATAGGATAACTTGTATGGATAATTGATTATTTGAATGAATAAATAAATAAATGAGCAGTAATAACAAGCTTTTTAGAGACAAAAACTTTACTTGTTATAACAGAAATCCTGCCCCATGTAAAATTTCCCTTGATCCAAGTATTTCTGAAAATGCCTCAGGGTACTTCTCACATTTTAACCAAAAGAGTCCTTTGAATTTTTCTGCTCTGCCCAGGCTCCCATCTTCCATCACATCTGTTTGCAGCCCATAGAGAATTCATGGTCTAAGCTTTACTATTGTCCACTTACACAGGGCTTGAGGCAATTTATTTCAATTTGCTGGTAATATGCAGCTGTGAAACTGAAGTGGTCTGATGAAAACACTTTTAAAAAGTGACACTATCCCATGAATGTTTGATTAGCCAGAATTAAGTCATGAATTCATAAGAGAGAAAATTGTCCTTCTGTTCTATCTTTCTTCACTTCCTAGACCCAGCGTAGCCCTTAATAACTTTATGAAAGGATCAATTTTAGCTTCTGAATATAGTCCTTTTTCTCCATAGGGATGGGGAAGTACATTTTCTGGGCCGGGCTGGTATCCAAATTCTGAGTCTGACAGCATTTTGTCCTCTAGATGACATTTTTGTGTTAACCATGTATCTCCTTATTTAGCTAAAATGTGTTATTCAAACCCACTTGTTCATACTGATTTATGGTCCGACCCAATCAGCTTTATAAGCATATCTTATATCTTATATGAATATAAGCATATTTTTAATTCCACTCAAACGTGCTACAATCATAGTACTAATAGATGATCTTTTTCTCCTGTCATACCAGTCATTTTTAGACAATATTATATGAAGAAGTTTATTCTATCAACAATAGAACAAAATCATAATTGCATATCAGTAATAAAATTCAGAGAGAGGTCCAGTAATTTACATCAGGTTTATGAGCATCTGCATAAATTCTTAACCAATGAGGTGAAAGAGTAATACAGCAGAAGGAGATTCTGTAGGAGCCAGCACCCCGCTTTCACTTGTACTGCGCTATAAACTAACATGCTCATTGATATTTAGGCAGTGGCCAGATTATTCTCCAAACACTTTGAATCCCTAATAGAAACTGTTTTCTATTTGTCTGTCCATCTGTGGTTTTCCTAGCACCACTATTAACTTTTCTTTGGCCCTGTTTCCATTATCATCATTTCTGACCTTTTACTTCTTCCAAGCATCCCTTAATTAGTCATCTCTTTCTGCTCTCATTGTCTGACATATAAAACATTGCCAGACCTTCCCTTGTAGGGAATTCCCTGCCAAAATGTACGTATGTATGTACATGAACACACATACAGTGAATGACGTATTATTAAATGCTGTTGCTTCCCTGCATAAGAGAAAAAGTACAAATCCTTCAGCAGGACATCCAAGGACTTTCTCGGTTTTACCCCAATTTATCTTTCCAGTTTTAAAGCCCTCTCTCACTCCTATGAACAACTCAGACCAAACTTCAACCTCTTTCCTTTTTTTTCTTCCTTCAACATATTATGAGACCCTATACCCCCAAAAGTTTTGACTGTTTTCTCTACTGGAAATGCACTCTCCAACATCTCAGCAGACCACACATCCTGGTAAATTCTGACTCCCTTTTTCAACTCAGCTTAGCTATCACCTTCTCAAAGTATTTCTAGACATACCCATATAGAGTTTAGTTTAGCTCCCTTAAATTTACAAATATTAAATTTATGTCATTAGAATCCGGAAAGTGATCTGTTTATCAAATTTTGTTCTTTTTATCCTCAATTATTCACGAATAACTTAAGTTTTGATATCTTTGCGCTTTCATGGGAGTTTATTTTTGATAATTTATATCCAAGCAAGGTTGAAGGTATAAATACTTTAAGGCAAACATACTTGAAGTTGTTCATGAATTTATTATTTTTGTTTTCAAATATTGTTATTAAAAACAAGAAAGGATGGGGTGCCTGGGTGGCTCAGTCAAGAGTCGGACTTTGGCTCAGGTCATGATCTCACATTTCGTGGGTTCGAGCCCCCTGTCAGGCTCTGCGCTGACAGCTCAAAGCCTGGAGCCTGCTTCGGATTCTGTCTCCCTTTCTCTCTGCCCCTCCCCAGCTCACTCTCTCTCTCAAAAACAAATAAACATTAAAAATTTTTTTTAAATAAAAATAAAAACAAGAAAGGAATTTCTATTAAGAACAAATAAATAAAGCCAGGAAGAATAAAAAAATACTATTGGGTCCCCAAACTTTCACTGTTCAAATCTGATTACAACTTGACTTAAAATAGCTGCTTTTTTTCCTCCATATATTGTTACTATTTAGCCAAGCTTTGTTCTTATTTTACTTTTGATATAAATGAATATAATATGAAATTTAGAATAAACAAAATATTTCTAGCCTATTTTTCCCAAACATAAATTATTGATTTTTTCATTTTCATGATTAATTTAAAAAAACATTGATGACCCAAAAAAATATGGATTGAATATTCAGAACCAAGACTTAAGAAAACAAATTATAAATATTACAGTTTTCACATTATGTTAATGATGTGTTAACCATTTTCTTGGGTATGTCTCTCTTTACCCACTGATAGAATCCAAAGCAGGAAGTCAAGAAGATTATGAGATTTCTAGAGAAGAATTTGAATGGTGAGGTCTTGGATAAGATCATCCATCACACCTCATTTGAAATGATGAAAGACAACCCTCTGGTGAATTACACACACATACCAAGTACAGTGATGGATCACAGCAAATCCTCTTTTATGCGTAAAGGTAAGTATTTTGCTGAATTGAATTTCCCTTTTCACTTTCTTATGAATTACTCTGAAATGAGGATTAACTTTGTGATCTCTAACAAGTTACTTAGCCAGTTTGGGCACCAATTTCTTTATCTGTAATATAAGGACATTAAAAATACCTGCCACAAAAAGTTGTTGAACTAGATTAGAAATTACCAGAGGGAATAATGCTTATAAACCTGTTATCTGAATACCTTGGGTATTTGATGTGTATTTCTTCTCCTATTTACTCTGCTACTAAATGGGACTAGTTTTGTCAGTTCTCATGTGAGTCATTCCAAAATTTTTATTCTTAAATCTTGAATCTTTACTTAAATAGGCATAGGCCTCCCTCTCTTCCTCAGTAATTGGTTAACGTCACTCAATACAGAACCATCTACCCCATATCACTTAGAAAACGGAGGTCACTTTGTTAAGGATCCACCAGGAGAAAGGACTTTTTTTTACCCTATGGGAAGATTCTGTTCCCTAAAAATACCATCTGAATTATAGGAAACATGGAATCTAAATTTAAATTAAAAAGATGACAAGAGAGGAATATGGCATTCACTATTGATTCCAATGAAGCAAATCTTTTAGCTTGTGGCTTCTTGTACAGGATTTGTGTCAAAAGATGTTTTATTAGTGATAAAAATAATGCATTTAACAAATTATTAACAAACAAATTTGAGAAGTTATCCACCTAATAACGTCACCTTCTATTTTCAATATTCTTTATTGAAGTGGGAGGGAAAGGGGTAAAATCACAGTTAGTGTGCTAGGAAGTAAACACAACCCTAAAATGTACTGTGCATATGAACATGTGGCTGAAAACCCTTGATTTTCAAAGACTTACATGGTTAAATTGTTTTCTAAAACATTTTTCTCTATTAGTTATTAAAATAGCAAATAGTGTTGGTGTTTTCAAATTATTTTTTATTTTCAAAAGCATTACATTTAACTTTTCAACTTTTGAGGTAGATGAAATAAGTTCCATAACTGGATTCTATGTTTCTCCAACTTCAAACAGAAAAGAGTGCATGCTGGTCTAATGGGAGAGTCAGTCTTTACATCTGCTCTGGAAGTGGTAAAAAAAAAAAAAAAAAACAACCACACGTATTCTTTGAGGGCAGATTGATCTGGTGTTTATCCAGGTTATTCCACTCCCTGAATCTATGACTTTGAATACATTGAATCGATCTGCCAAAGGTCTGGCTACATCACTGAAAATATGGAGAAAGTAACAAGCTCTGTGTCATAAATTTTGGGGGAGGATTATGGTAAATGACATGCAAACATTTGGAATGTTTTTTCTGATCATAAATAATACATTAAAAAGCAACAAGTCTTATTAGTCTAAATAGTTTATCCACTTATTCATTCACTCAAGAGACACTTAAAGAATCCTTATTTATTCATTCATTTGCGTATAGGAAACACTCTTCATGAACACCTGAATGCAGCATGTATTCTCTAGAACATGCTTGGATGAATGACACATGCATCTGCTTTAAGAGGCTTATAATGCAATGCAAGAGGCATGCATGTAAATGGATGTTAAACAGGGTTCAGACTGATGTATAAACAAAGGGCCAGGCGCACTCAGTCTTGAAGGATGCCATGTTGTCTAAGTCAAGGTCATAATTTAGTTACACAATAGTAAAAGTAGTATGGAGAGGATAGATGATCTACAATGTTCTTACTTATGTCCCAAATCGCAATAAAACAGAAAAATCTGGGCTTCAACCAGCATTTATGTTGTCAAAAAAATTTATACTTCCCTTACTCTTGTGAAGCAAATGTGTTTATGTATATTATATAATTAATACTCAAAATACAAGATCATTGGAATACTTTATATATAACTCTTTATTGTTTAATCCGTGCTTTTTATTTTTAATGGCATCTTTACAGATGTACTGTTCCAAATATACACTACTCTTGCATTTCAAAGAGCTCTTAACCCTAGAGAGCATAGTGAGTGAACATAGAACACAAAGTATAATAACCAGGGAAAAACCTTGTTTACGGGGATGTTTTTCAATAAAAGGTTTTGAAATCTTCATCAAGTCATCATGAGTTAATGTAGCTTGCAATTCAATAGGACATACTTCATATTTTATAAAATAGCAAAAGTAGATGTTTATCTCCAAGCACATTTGTAGTACATTAAAGATTTATTTATTTTGGGGGGCGCCTGGGTGACTCAGTCAATTAAGCGTCTGACTCCAGCTCAGGTCATGATCTCACAGTTTGTGAGTTCAAGCCCGGCGTCAGGCTCTGTGCTGACAGCTTGGAGCCTGGAGCCTGCTTCAGAATATGTGACCCCCTCTGTCTCTACCCCTCCCCTGCTCGTGCTCTTTCTCTGTCTCTCAAAAATGTTAAAGTTTTAAAAAAATTTAAAAATTAATTTATTTTCCAAATAAATATTTATAAGCATCCAAGTATAAGAAATAAATGTAAATTTGTATCCCAAAAGCTTTGTAAAAATGGTTCAGAGATGTTATATATTTGATTTTAAATGCTATTCTTTTCATCTAAACTTCAAATACAGTATAAGACTAATGAACTCAGGGAAAGCAGGGATCCTCCAGGTGTCATACCATCTTCATTTATAAATTCATGGGAAATTATACTTATCAACTTTCTGTTCATGGATTGTTTTTGCTGATGACCAGTCCTTTGTATAGTTTCCAAAACTAATTCAGGAGATAAAATCTGCCCTGACCATTGATCCAATGCCCAGTAGTAACCTTATGACCCATGACAAACAGAAACACTAAAAGAATCTCATTCGGGAAACTATTGTACAGCCTGTAAATTTAGACAAGAAAATTAATCATTTTCAGAATGCATCTTTAAAAGTCAATCAAAACCACAATGAGATATCACCTTACACCTGTTGGAATGGCTAGTATCAAAAAGACAAGAAATAACAAGTGCTGACGAGGATGTGGAAAAAAGGGAACACCTTGTACACTGTTGTTGGGATGTAAATCGTAGCCACTGCAGAAAACAGTGTGGAGGTTAAAATTAAAAATAAAATTAAAAATATAACCACCATATATTTGAGAAGATATATGCACCCCTATGTTCATTTCACCATTATTTACAATACCTAAGATATAGAAGCAATGTAAGTGTTCAGCAATAGAGGAAGGGATAAAGGAGATGTGGTTTATACATACAATGGAATTCTACTTGCCATAAAAAATAAAATAAAATCTTGCCATTTGCAACAACATGGATGGACCTAGAAGGTATTATGCTAAGTGCAACAAGTCAGACAGAGAAAGACAAATACCGTACAATTTCACTTACTGTGAAATTAAAAAAAATATATTAAACAAAACAAACCAGAAACAGACTCATAAATAAAAGAACAAACTGATGGTTGCCAGAGGGGAGGGGAGTGGGGGAATAGGCGAAATAAATGAAGGGGATTAAGAGGAACAAACTTCTGGTTATGAAATAAATAAGTGACAGGGATGCAGAGTACAACATAGGGAATGTGAATTATATTGTAATAACATGATAACTTCATTTATCATGTTGATCATTTCTTAATGGATAGAAATGTCGAACCACTATATTGTACGCTGAAACGAGTCTAATATTGGATGTCAATTATACTTCAAAAAAATTCAGGTTCTGTTTAGTTGTAAGCCACCTTTTTAGATGGAAGGAATTACCGATAAAAGAGACCTGACATTTTAAAGTATTCAAATACAAGGAAAGTCTTTCTTTTCTAACCTTTTCTTTTAGTATACATTAGTTTTTCCCTCATACTGGAAATATATTACTCCTTCATGTTTTCTTATTTATTTTTAGGGACTGCAGGTGACTGGAAGAATTACTTCACAGTGGCCCAAAATGAGAAATTTGATGCCATTTACAAGAAGGAAATGTCTGGAACTGCACTTCAGTTCCGCACAGAGATTTAAAGAGCCTACACTGCCAATCTGAAGGAGGAAGAACTGAGCTGTAATTTGTTAAAATGGGCAGTTATGACTTTACTTGGGCAGTCAAATGGACTTATAAAGGAGAAAATGTGCTTTTAAAATGGATTTTTTTTTTTTTAGCGTCATTAATCAGGTCTCAGTTTCACTCCTGACTCTGAGCTTCCAAATTCCCTAAAGTTAGGTCCAATTGTTACCTTTTTGTAGGATCTTCCTGCCTTTTCCTAGACTAGTATGAACCGCAAAGTACTTATCCTACTCAATCTCTATATATTGTGGCTGAGAATTCCGTTCCCCTCCCTATTAACATGGTCCAAGAAGTGCTATTTGCACCCTGAAACTATATTTTCTAGCTCTGCCCCAGCTTCCCTTTGTTGAAAATTTGACTCAGGACACTGTGTTCCATTGCTGTGTTCCGGGTTTCAAGTTGTTCCCTGAACAACTTGAACAACATAGATCATCTTCTCACAGTGCCACTATTTGGATAACATAGTTCATGTCCCAGATGATGTGGTTCAGATTTCAGAAATGTTGTTCCTATACCTAATTTCTAAGCGTACAAATTTTTAATTGATGAGGATCCAATTTCTGGGTCTCCATAGGTGAAAGGCCTATACTGGTCTCCCTAAGACCCTTCCATGGGAACTGTAGCTCTGCTCTGAGAGCCTGGACTGAGGCAGCAACCTGCTTCCTGTGCAAAGTCCTCCCCAACCTCAACAGTCTCTACTGCAAGGCTGAGAATTGTCTATTGCCATGCTCTGGGCAGCATTCAGGAATTTCAGTTACTTCATTTTGTGATTTTTTTTTTTTTTTGGTGTGTGTGTGTGGCATTTATCAAACTGGTACCAAAGGGAGACTCTGTTCTGAATTTCCACTATACCCTTCTTACCCCATTTCCCTTCTGTGTACCATCCAACACCTATGCCCATCAGCTTGGGCTATTTGATAAAATGCTTCCTTGGGACATTTGTTTCTCAACTCCAGCTTTGCCTTAGATGTACTTATCTATATCTCCATGTGCAGCAAGATCTTTTATCTGCAGATAATATCAGCATGTGACAAATTGCATGCCAGGCCCAACCTCCCAAACTCATGCTTGGTGAGAATGTCCTGGGTCTTACTTGTTCTGGAGAAGAGTTCTGGAGCTGAGCCATGACTGAGACAGTTCCAATAATTTGGGTGATGGTGTTTTGCCTTCATAGGCAAATGGCTGCCATCAGCCTCTGAAGTGGGAATAGAGCCTCAGGCATGTAACTGCTCTCCTCCCTAGCCCCAGCAAACTGTTTACCTAATGGCAACTGCAAATCTCCTGGGAGTGATATATATATGATTTTGGAAATAGTTGTTTTGATAGTTTTATTATAATATGTATTATAAATTATTTTTGTATGTTCCTTAGAAATATGTTTAGTAGTAGTTAATCTTGAATACCTAGGGATATGGTGAACTAGTTTCAGCTTTCTAGAATATGCTTAACAACACAAAAGTAAAGCCGATCACAGATCTACTTGATTTATTATCTTTATTAATCAGTTAATGTGATACATGCTTTGGATTATATGGTCTATTTTTGAATAAAAAATGTGTCTTTCTGAACTAGTCTTTAATTTGGGTAATAGATCGGCTACACTGACTGCCTTCACTAGCAGGATAGGATAGTTTCTATTTTCCCTAGTTTTCCTTTGTGGAAATAAGTTTCTGTACCTGGATTTTAATTTTTAAAAAATTAAGTAAGCTTTAACTATGTCCCAGGTATTTTATTAGGCACTGGATATAGAGTGGAGAAACAAATTGAATTTAGATTTTCATTTACTTTTCTTACAGGTGTTGCCTCTGATCCAAATGCCAGAACTCTGTTCACTCTCTCATCAACTCAAGCTTCACACTACAGAGTAACACTCCTACTAGAATTCCAATTTCAGAAGTGCCTGATATCTTTTAAAATCACTTAAAAACTGCCATCAAGTTAATTTTCCTAAAATAATGCTTTTATCATTATTTTTCCTATTCAACAATCATCCATACAATTTTCAAACAAAAAAAAATTAGAATAATCTCATTCTATTTTTCTCTTACCTAAGCACATACCTCAGGGATAGTGATAGCAGATGTCTGGCAAGGATGAGATTACTTTCATATCCTTGGCCCCTTGCTAATCAATCAAAGACCGTTTTCCAAGAAACTAAATGTGTCCACAAATATTGTTTCACTGTGGCATTCAAAGCAAGTACTGGCACTTGTCCAGAGTAGGTGCCTATTATAAAACTGCCATTATTGATAAAAAGAAAAGAGCCACAAAAACTCCCAAGGGAACTGTGTTTTAATCATGGATTTTCCTTTAGTGAAATGCTTACATTTTAGAAAACAAAAGAAATAGATTTTAGTTTCTCATTCTGTAAAATTAATCAGTTCGTGTTTCCTCCATATTCTAAAACTCTAAAACTATGGCTATCCTGGCCTTATGCTTCCATAATCCAACTGTTTTCATCAGTGCCTGAATGTTCTTTGTGTTTCTGCACCAGTGCTTTTGTTCACATCATGCCTTTCTCCTCCCAACCTCACTCCCACAAACATCCAGGATGCCATATTTCCACCTCCCTAGATTAAAAGCCCAATTCTAATTTTATTTCTCTTTTTTTTAAGTGTATTTACTAATTTCATTTCAATAAACATTTCTCTTGCCACGCTCTCTCTCAAAGAAACTTCTCCTTCCATCCGAGTCTTCTAGTATTTGTCCCCTGGATAATTTAACTGACAGTTACTAAAGAGGTATTCTCCTAAACACCATTATGCCTTTGGAGCTACCTACCTATCAACAAATTAAGCTATGTTCTTTGATGACAAGTACTGGCTTTCACCTTTTAGTGCTTCCACAATGCCTAGTGCAAGCTCCATGTTCTGCATGATGACATTAGAGTCATTTGAACTCATCCAATAAAGTTTATTTGTAAACCTCTCTTTTGCAAATTCACAATCTATTTCAATACACATTAAATAACACAAATTAAACAAACATAGCATATATATGTATTGCACTAATAGGTTAAGGCACTTTGCTGGATTAAACTGTAGCCTCAGACACCTTCTTAACACAACACTATATTGATAATATTAATTTACTGGGGTTGGTATGTGCGATGATCGGTTTTATATGTCAATTTAGATAGGCCTATGCTACCCAGCTACTTCATCAAATGAATATAGGTGTTGCTGAATAGGTATTTTATACATGTGATTAATATCTACCATCAATTGACTATTTTTTGAAATTTTTAATAAAAATAACATTTTTATTACAAAAGAATATTCCCAAAAGAACATAGATTATGTGACAGAGCGCCTGGGTGGCTTAGTCGGTGGAGTATCCGACTTCAGCTCAGGTCATGATCTCACGGTTCAGGGGTTCAAGCCCCTTGTCGGGCTCTGTGCTGACAGCCTGGAGCCTGCTTCAGATTTTGTGTCTCCCTCTCTCTCTCTCTCTGCCCCTCCCCACTTGCACTCTGTCTGCCTCTCTCTCTCTCAAAAATAAACAAACAACAACAAAAAAAAGAACACAGATTATGTGAAGTCCCAAAATGAAATATCTTCATTATGTGGGACAAGGACTCCTTTTATTTTTTTTATTTTTATTTTTTGTAACTGATTGTCAAATTGACTTCCATACAACACCCAGTGCTCATCCCAAGTGCCCTTCCTCAATGCCCATCACCCTCTTTCCCCTCCCTCCACCCCCCATCAACCCTCAGTTTGTTCTCTGTATTTAAGAGTCTCATGGTTTGCCTACCTCCCTCTCTATTTGTAACTATTTTTTCCCCTTCCCTTCCCCCATGGTCTTCTGTTAAGTTTCTCAAGTTCCACATATGAGTGAAAACATATGGTATCTGTCTTTCTCTGACCGACTTATTTCACCTAGCATAATACCCTCCAGTTCCATCCATGTTGCTGCAAATGGCAGGATTTCATTCTTTCTCAATGCCAAGTAGTATTCCATTGTATATATAAACCACATCTTCTTTATCCATTCATCCGTTGATAGACATTTAGGTTCTTTCCACAATGTAGCCATTGTTGAAAGCACTACTATAAACATTGGAGTACATGTGCCCCCTATGCATCAGCACTCCTGTATCCCTTGGATAAATTCTTAGCAGTGCTATTGCTGGGTCATAGGGTAGTTCTATTTTTAGTTTTTTGAGGAACATCCACACTATTTTCCAGAGCGGCTGCACCAGTTTGCATCCCTTCCAACAGTGCAAGAGGGTTCCCTTTTCTCCACATCTTTGCCAGCATCTATAGTCTTGATTTGTTCATTTTAGCCACTCTGACCAGGGTGAGGTGGTATCTCAGTGTGGCTTTGATTTGTATTTCCCTGATGATCAGTGACATTGAGCATCTTTTCATGTGTCTGTTGGGCATCTGGATATCTTCTTTACCATCAGTTGATTTTATGTAAAGGAGCTTCTCATTGATAAACTGAGATATACCTGAGGAAGAAGTAATTCAGAAGTTCCACTTAAAAAGTGCAATATCAATTCCTGCCTTAGAGTTTCTAGTCTGAAGGTCTGCCTTACAGATTTCAGACTTGCCTAACTAGGCCTTACAATCATACAAATCAACTTTTTGCAATAAATCTCATGATATATACATATATATGTATATGCAAACACACACATATATGCATGTACATTTGTAGTGTGTGTGTATATATATACATCCCATTTGTTCTGATTTATCTGACAAAAATCAAATATCAAAAATCATCAAAAAAATTAAAATGTTAATAATCTATTGGATGACAACTTTATTAAGTCTCCTTCCTTGTTATTTGTTGAAAGCCAAGAATTGAAGTCCATCTGATATTGAAAGAATTTTCTTTCTAGTAATTACAATAATAGTTAGTCTCAATTTCTAAGAAGGATGAAAGATATCTATGCTGAAAACTATAAGTCATTGATGAAAAAAAATCAAAGATACAAATAAATGGAAACGCATCCCATATTCATAGATTAGAAGAATTAATATTGTTAAAATGTCAATACTACCAAAAGCCACCTAAAGATTCAATGCAATCTCTATCAAGATTCCAATGGTATTTTTTACAGATGTCAGAAAAGGCACTCATAAGATTTATATGAAACTGCAAAAGATTCCAAATAGCCAAAGCAACCTTGAGAAATAACAAGGCAGGAGATATCATTCCTCTTGATTCAAGCTATCCTATAAAGCTACAGTCATCAAAACAGTATGATACTGGTTCCTCTCCCAGAGGAGAAGGCAAATGGCAGACTCTGGTGATAGCTACCATGATAGGTCCTACAGCAGCTCTGGCACGGCAGAGGGTCCTGCAGCAGTGCTTGTGGCCATGGTTCCCATAGCCAGAAGGAGATGCCCACAGAGCCCCACTACACAGCATATGTAGGAAATCTACCTTTTAATACAGTTCAGGGCGACACAGATGCTATCTTTAAGGATCTCAGCATAAGGGGTGTACTGCTAGTCAGAGACAAAAACGCAGACAAATTCTGCTATGTAGAATTTGATGAGGTGGATTCCCATAATGAAGGCTTGACACATGATGGTGCATGGTTCGGTGATCAGTCACTTCGTGCGGACATTGCAGAAGACACAAAACAAGATAAAAGTGGCTTTGGATTCAGGAAAGGTGGACCGGATGACAGAGGCTGTGCTCGCAGTGAGGACACGGGTGCTCCTCAGACCTTTGTCAGGTGTGTGTCCCCGTCTCTGCCTTGCATTTATCTGTTTGTTCCTTGGCGTAAGTAACAGTGAGATCTGTGCTTACCACCCTCCCTGAATTTTATAATGAAAATGGGCCTAAAATCTGGCACTTTACTGTTTCACTTGATGAATTGAGGATTTTACTCTGCAGAGCTGTCAAGAGCCTTCAGAGGCTATAAGTCACCAGGTCTCCTCCTTAGGACACGGTTGCCTGTTCCTACACACTGTGTTTGGCACATACCCAGGGCCAGGGCCTGGGCCGTTGCTTCTGAGCTCCAACGCCTGTGTGTGAACAACCTGGGTCCTGCACCGAGTCCCAGTCCTTCCAATTGAGAGTAGTTCAGGGCCAGCCAGCAACTAGAGCCAGTGGAAGAGACCAGCCAGTGGGAGGGGAACGGGGTGCTACAAGGTCCCCTAGCCTGCTTAGCAGTGTGCTTAGGGAGTTGTCCTCACTAGCTGGCATCCTTGGCTTCTCTCACTGTGTCTCTCCTGAGGTCTCAGCAACTATGAACTCTCTCTCCTTTCCCTCCTTTACCTGACACCTCTCCTTCCAAAATAAGAACCATTTGTGTAACACCAATACTTAAGAAAGACATGTATTATGTGGTTGTAATCAAACCTGATGCTTTCAGATGACTACTTACATCTTCAATGTGGAAAGCTTAAGAACAAAACAAATTCATCTAAACTGTGCAATCCAGCTGACTTTTAAACGTGAGAATGGAATTCCACATTCAGCTGTATGTCAGAAAGTAAATATGTGGGTATGGCAGTTTGTGAATAATCTTTTAAATAAAAGAAAATCTTACAAAATACTTAAAGCAAACAAACAAAAACAATATGATACTGGCATTGAAGCAGACAAGGAGACCAATGGAACAGAATTGTCAGCCCAGAAATAAGCCCAACCACATATGGTCAACTAATATTTGACATAGGAGCCAAATATAGTCAATGGACAAAAGGCAGTCTCTTCAATAAATGGTGCTGAGATAATTAGATATTCACATATAAAAGAATAAAACTGGACCCAACGTTTACACCACTCACAAAATTAACTTGAAATAAATTAAATCTTCCATTAAGAACTGAAACCATGAAACTCCTAGAAGAAAAGAACAAGACCCTTGACCCTTGACATGGGTCTTGGTAATTATTTTTTGACCATGACACCTAAAGCACAGGCAACTAAATAAATAAATAAATAAATGGATATACATCACAGTAGAAACTTCTGCACAACAAAAGAAATAATAAAGTGAACAGACAACCTACAGAATGGGAAAAAATATTTGCAAACCACTTTTCTAATAAAGGATGAATATCCAAAACATATATAGACCTCATATAATTCAATAGCAAAGACAAACAAAGACCAAATAATGCAAATAACAAATGGGTAAAGCACCTGAATAGACATTATCCAAAGAAGATACGCAAAATGTCAATAGGTACATGAAAATTTACTTAACATCACTAGTCATTAAGGAAATGGAAATGAAAACAAGAATGAGGGATCACCTCATGTCTGTTAGAATGGCTATTATCAAAAAGACATGAGATAACAAACTCTGGTGTTGATGTGGAGAAAAGGGAAACTTTATGCACTGTTGGTGAGATTGAAAATTGGTAAAAAACCATTACAGAAAACAGTATGGAAAATCCTCAAAAACTTAAAAATAGAGGGGTGCCTGGGTGGCTAAGTTGGTTACGTGTTCAACTCTTGATTTCGACTCAGATCATGATCTAACGGTTCATGAAGTCAAACCCCACATCAGGCTCTGCATAGACAATTCAGAGCCTTTGTTTGGTATTCTCTCTCTCCCTCTCTCTCTAGTCCTCCCCTGCTCATTCCCTCTTTATCTCTCTCACAAATTAAAGTAGTTAAAAATTTTTTTAATTAAAATTGAACTACTATATGATCCAAGAATTCCACTTCTGGGAGTATATCCAAAGGTAAGAAAAACTCACCTGAAAAAATATCTGTACCCCATATTCTAAGCAGCATTATTTACAATAGCCAAAATGTGGGAATGACCTAAGTGTCCATTGATAGATGAACGGATAAAGAGGTGATAGTACATGTATATAAAATAAACATTTTTTACGATATTTACAATAGCCAAAACATAGAAAGCATAGGAGAGAATTATTTACAATAGGCAATACATGGAAAAACGCTAAGTGTCCATCAACAGATGAACAAATTAAAAAATGCAACAGATAGATGATAGATGATAGATAGAGATAGAGATACGGACATAGAGATAGATATATATAGATATATATAGATAATGGGATATTATTCAACAAGAAAATATAAGGAAATCCTACCACTTGTAGCAATATGGATGGACCTTGAAGGCATTGTGCTAAGTGAAATAAGTCAGACAGAGAAGACAAATACTGTGTGATCTCATTTATATGAAGAATCTAAGGAAAATAAGCCATACAGAGAAAGACAGATACCATATGTTTTCACTCTTATGTGGATCATGAGAAATTTAACAGAAGACCATGAGGGAAGGGAAGGAAAAAAAAAGAGAGGGAGGGAGCCAAATCATAAGAGACTCTTAAAAACTGAGAATAAACTGAGGGCTGATGGGGGGTGGGAAGAGGGGAAAGTGGGTGATGGGCATTGAGGAGGGCGCCTGTTGGGATGAGCACTGGGTATTGTATGAAACCAATTTGACAATAAATTTCATATTAAAAAAGAAAAAAGAATCTAAGTGGGGGGGGGACACTCAGAAGAGATGAGACTGGTGGCTACCAGAGACAAAGAGTAGTGGAAAAGGGAATTATAGGAAGGTGGTCAAAGGTGCAACCTTCTAGTTATAAGATAATGAAGTGCTAGAGATGTAATGTGCAGCATGAAAACTATGTCTAACACTGCTGTGTGATAAATAGGGAAGTTGTCAAAAAAAAAAGTGTAAGTATACCCTAAGAATTCTCATCAAAGGAGATGTTTCCTCCTTTTTTCCCCCTTTCTTATCTTTTTCTTTTCTTTTTATGAGAGTATGGATCTTAGCTAAACCCACTGCAATCATTTCACACTGTATGTAAATCAAACCAACATGCTGTATGCCTTAAACTTATACAAGGATGCATGTCAAATATTTCTTAATAAAACTGGAAGAAAATAAAGTGAGAAACCTGAAACTTTAAATTAGGAATAGATCTAAGTCTGGTTTACTCCAAAATGTCATTCTTAACAATTATATGACACTACATAGAATTATATATAAATAATCTCCTTCAGGTATTAGATATGAGATGACTTCTCAAAGCACTAACATAAATGTATTCAGGTAAAGATGTCCAAGCTTACAATGTAAATGTTCCAAGCTCCGTCCACTTTCAGAGACCTACTGCTGCAGGGACACTGCCTGCAAACCCGTGCGAGGTTAGATTTGTGAATGTTTTTCTCTGATAAACTATGGTATAATTGGCATTTGTTTATCATTTTTAAAAAGATGGCATCAGTATAGCTCAAGTTCAACTAAATTACTGTGTGCTTTGAGTGTTGATTTAAAAGCTCACTAAGAGTCCAAATACATAACTAATACGATAGTTTTTGTAATGCAGTCTATTCATAAGATGAGGACTGACCGTACCCTGTCCTGTTCTCTCCTATTGAGGGAGGAAGAAAACAAGCTGTCATAAATCTTGTGGAGAAACTTCTCGTGCAAATTTGAATAGGGGAGGAGAAGGAGGAGAAAGGACAAAATATTTCCTTGCAACTTGTACCCTCTATATCTCTTCTTTTCTTCTAGGCTATTGAGCAGGAGTACCAAAATTCTTGAGCATACTGAAATTCAAGCATTTGTAAAGAAAGTAAAATTCTTGTGGTTCTCCTTAGAGATTCTAAGATAGCCTGGATAGTGGTTTCAGATTATACATTTTATGTAAACGTCAAAGGTAAACCAATGGCCATATTACCTATTACTATTTCCAAGTGATGAAGAGCTATTCGTGTTTTCCAAGTAAATACCAGATGGAAAGATTATAGGTATATATGGAGATGGATAGATAGATAGATAGATAGATAATAGATAAATAGATATATAGATAATAGGTATAGAGAGATATAGATAGATGATGCATAAAGATGTAGTGATAAATGAAAGATAGAAGAGAGATGATAGATGATAGATAGATAGAGATAGATAATATATAAATAGATAATAAATGGATAGATTAGATGATAGAGACAGGTAGTGATAGATGATAAACAGATGATAGAGAGATGATAGATGATAGAAAGAGAGAGAGAGAGAAAGAGAGAGATAACAGCTATCAAGATACTCTTTTGTACTGACTGGATTCCTATTTGGAAATGCAAAAAATTCAGCAAATAAAACTTAAAACCAGTGGTTTAAAATAATTGGAAAGGAGGAAGGAATTTTAGTGAATTAGACAGCTCTACCTTGGACCTTTAGCCAAATGTGCGCTGTTTCAAAATAAAAGAAATTAGTAACTTTTCCAGGACAGTTTGCTCAATGTGTGACCTATTCACTAGCTTAAATAATTGGTGCAAATTCCATTTCATTAAAATTTTTGCTTATTTCATGAATGTTATTCCTTCCATTGGTTAAAAGCTAAATTTCTAAACAGATTGGTATGTGTGAAAACTCCGTTCTTACATTGTTTTGCCTGAATTGTCCTTATGGACATATTTTGAGGTCTTATACTTGAAGTACACTGGATTTCTACAACAAAGCCAATACCCAAGGAAAGTAAATCAGAAAAAGGCAGGAATACATAACAAATAGACATAAAGTAAATAGATATAAAATAAAGCTCAATGCAGCCTACTAGGGAAGGCATAGTGTTTAGTGTTACAGAAGTTCTATGGCAATATGTGAATTTTCAGCTGTCAATACAGTTTTACATTTTGTGAAGCATAACATGCATTCAGAAGAATGTACAAATCTTAAGTATCCAGATAAATATGCCCAAGTAAACGCATCTGGGTAACTAGATCCACAACTCAAGAAACAGAAGAACAGCATACCGACCTTCCCCTCCATTGGACCCCTTTCCGGTCAGTATTCCCCACAATGACACTGCAATCCTGAGTTCCAACACCACGGGTTAGGTTTGCTTTTTTTGAAATTTATACTATTGGAATGATACATATAGATTCTTTGGCTTTCTGATTATTTTCACTCAATATTATAATTGGAGGATTTATCCATGTTGCTTGTACTAGTAGTTTTTTTTTTTTCATTTTCATTACTATATGACATTTCATTGTGGAAATATACCAATATTTATTTGCCCTTGATGGCATTGAAAGAGTTTCCTGTTTGGTTTTACAAATACTACTGCTATGAACATTCTTGTTCATATTTTTGGCAGACATATTTTTGGTGTATTTTCCTTGAATTTAACCTAAGAGTTAAATATGATATTCACAGGTTTAAAAAATACCACATAGATTTTTCTAAAGTAGTTATACTAATTTTCAATTACATTACTGGTGTTCAGTCCCACATTCTCCCCATGACTTATTTTATGTAATTTTCATTTTAGTCATTTTGGTGAGTTTGTATCACGCCGTGGTTATAATTTACACTTCCTTATTGACTAGTGAAGTTGAGTAACTTTTTATGTTAACTGGTCATTTTAATATCCTTTTTTTTTATGAAATGCATGCTCAAATCTTTTACTTATTTTCAATGTCTTGACTGTCTAAAGACAGAGCGTATTATGCTAATCAAAATAAGTCAATCAGAGAAAGACAAATACCATATGATTTCACTCATATGTGGAATTTAAGAAAAAAAAAACAGATGAAACTAGGGGAAAGAAAAAGAGAAGAGAGAGAGAGGGACAAACCAAGAAACAGACCTTTAATATAGAGAATAAACTGAGGGTTGCTGGAGGGAAGTTGGGCAGGGGATGTGCTCATTGGTCATAGGTATTAAGGAGGGCACTTGTGATGAGCACTTGAGTGTTGCATATAAGTGATGAATCACTAAATTCTACTCCTGAAATTAATATTACACTCTATGTTAACTAACTACCATTTAAATAAAAACTTGAAACTAAATAAATAAATAAAATTGATTTGAAAGATACTGTGTGTCTATTATATTTATGAGTGTGTGTATGTGTGTTGAGTATGTTTACACATAGATGTATATAGGTGTGTGTGTATATGTACATATATATATATGTGTATATATACACATACTGGTTATATTTCCTTTATTATATGTACTTCAAATATCTTCCCTGATTCTGTGACTTAACTTTTGGTCTCTTAGTGGTATCTTTTGGTATTATTATCTTGATATAATCTAATTTGTCATTTTTTCCCTTATAGTTATGTCCTATGTAAGAATATTTGCTTAATATCAGGTCATTAAGATGTTCTACTCTTCATCTAAAAGGTTTATTGCTTAATTTAACAAGTCTAATCATTCTGTAATGAATACTTTTATGGTAGAACTCCAGAAATGTTTTCCCTCCATAGACATATCCAGAATAGAATGTTTGAGAATATTTTTTCTGGCTCTCCATAATACCACACCCCCACCTCTACCCATTCAAATAATTCTGAGAAAACTAAGATATTCAAGAAAATATTTTCAGCTTTAAATATACATAGTCACATTATGTTTTGGCAGGTAATAATAAAGTCTAATGATTAGTATAATAAGAGTATGCCTTGTTCTAATTCATAGGCTTATCTATTTTCTTATTTGTAAAATAATTTCATTCAGATAGAAGGTAGGCCAACCACTGCTAAGAATTAAGATGTTCAAATGAATAAATTTCAGCTCTGAACTACTATGAAAGAAAATAACTAAGATACGGAAACTCGGATTCACATGATCATGCACATGACAATTTATGAATTTGTTCTTATTTGCCAAAGATATGTGGAAATAATTATTTCCTTAACTAATCTGTCATAGAACAAATGTACTGAAAGCACTTGAGGCCTGAAGTTATTTTCTTAACTAACACTTCCACAATGAAAACATGACTTCTATTCCAAAGAAAATTTGGAGACTACATATAGAAGAGGAAAACAACTATTTACTAAACAAATCTCTACCTACCCAACCCACAGTAAATTCATGACCCTCCTTTCTCACTACTTCTTTCTTTTATAATAATAGTTCATAATTAGTCTTAGGCTTAGAATTAGAGGAAAGTCTGAAGATAGAGAAATATCATCTTCAAAGTAATTCTTCATCAAAGAAATCTAATAACAGATTTTTTAAATTGCCACCATCTGTTATATACCTTGTCATCTGTCTCTAGTAACTGCCTGCAGAGTGTACCAAACATTCTCACTTTATTGTTTTTGTTACTACTTACCTGCAATTTCTCAAATCGATACCTGAAACCCAATTTGTGCCCTTTTTTACTGATAATACAATGGGCTCACAAGAATAACAACAAAAACAAACAATTTGAGGAATGTCATACAGTGCTTACAGTTTATGCCTCAGGTCTTTGTGAGTTCTTTTTGGCAGATGGTCCCTGAAGACCTATTTGACCCTTTATTTTATTCCAATAGAGCTCATTAACCATATCCTTTTCTGCAGATATTTTCTTCACAAAATCCATTTTTCTTTAACTACGCAGTTAGAATTAGGTTCAAATAGCACCCTTCCAAGGATTTAGCAGTGCTAGGAACCAAGATATATCTTAATTGCCGAACTCCTCCCAACTGCATGATTCCCACTAACAATAATGATTCTCAGGCTTTGTAGCTAAGCACCAGGAAGCCCCTTCTCAGGCCGGTCTGGCCAAAATCCCAAAATGATAAAAAATGAACGACTGGGGCAGGTGTGGGAGGGGGGATGTGAACAGATGATCATTAATTGCTCCATGATAATGAGGGTACTTCTGAGATTTGCTCAAAGCAAAAGGAGATTCGTTGTTTTAATTTTGAATTGCTATTTACTCCCTTATTCATTCTGCTCCTGAAGAGGTGAAGTGTCTTATCTAACTAGTAATTTGGAGAGAAGGGCTGGCATGTTTTGCTCATTGCTACTCTCTTCCGGGAGTGGGCATGTACTCTTTCTTTAAAGATAAATGCTGCGTAAATCTGTGGTTTAGTAATTCTCTTTGGCTAAGACCTAAAGTCATATTTTCCAGCTTCTCCTCTGTCAATAATAATGGCAATATTCTTGCATCATCTTTAATCATTTATTTTGTTTCTTAATATTGTACAGAAGCTGAGCCAAGAAGAGTAGCCTCCGATGGTCTGTAAAGGACCCAATTGTGCTTGGGTTGAGAACACTAAAAATGAAATAACAAAATATTAGATAAAACACTCATGAGGAGAGGTTTTTGGAATGAAAAGGGCATTTGTTTCTGTCCTTAATCTCTGGTATAAAGGGAAAGATTTTTGAAGTTGATGTTTTAATAAGGGTTATACTGGGCCAGTTTTGACCCCTGTAACCTTGGTGTCAATCATATGGTATAGTGGCCTTATAGATAACTGCAGCTTATGTAGGATTTCACCTTAAATGAGTGTTTTTTTTGTTTTTTTGTTTTTTCTTTAAGCAGGTCTTGGGCAAAGGTGGTATATTCCTTGAGAGCAGCCTCGGTAAGAGCCAGAAGAGGATCCAAGCCAAAGGCGGCCAAATGGATAGCCTCAGAGAATGGATGGAGGTCTGCGAGACAGAGTTTGCAGATGACAGCAGAACTTTCTGCTTTGTCTCAGTAGACTCAAAGACTCAGTTATAGGCACAAATACACAAGAACACCAACAATAGCACCTTAATAAAGTAAGGCTCTGAGACCTCTTAGCAGGCCCTGCTTTTCCTCAATTGGAGCAGCTGAGACAAACATTCCAGACAGAGAAAAGATCCTTTAATGTTTTTTGGTCAATGGTTGGCAGAAGAGTATTGGTTGCTTCTAAACTGCAAAGAAGTTATATTCCTTGTTATTATGGAAATCAGCTTCTAGAAAGCAGATATTTTAAAACTCAGGTTCTAGCAGGATCTAGACAACAGAATCACTAACCCAAATTTTATTCCATGCTTAGGGCCACAGAGGAGCTGTAGAAAAGCTAACTTTGGACCCATCTGGTACTGAACACAAACTGAGGGCTACCCTCCTCCCATGGCATGATTTTATGTTGGCTATTGACTTATTTAATAAGAGGAAGCTTAGGATTCCTTCATGTACTCAACTCTCTCTAATATACCAAATCTTGTGTCAAAACCAACATCTTTCTGGGAGTTTGTTCACAGCTTAATTTAAGTATACAGGGCATGATGTGATAGTTAATTTTATGTGTCAACATAGCTAGGCTATGTTGCCCAGTTGTTTGATCAAACACTAGTCTAGATGGTACAGTGAAGGTATTCTGGAATGTGATTAATGTTTCTAATCAGTTGACTTGAAGTAAAGGAGATTATCTTCACAATGTAGGTGGGCCTTATTCAATCAGTTGAAAGCATTAAGAACAAAAAGCTAGATTCCCCACCCCCCCCCAAAAGAAAAAATCTGCCCTCAAGACTATACATAGAAACCTTACCCTACTGTTCCCCAGGCCACCTACAGATTTCAGACTCAGGACTGCAACATCAACTCTTGCCTAAGTTTCAGTCTGCCAACCCACTCTATGGATTTTGGACTAGTCAGCCCCCAAAATCATGTGAGCATATTTCTTGAAATAAATCTCTTCAGGGGCGCCTGCTTGGCTCAGTTGGAAGAGCATGCAACTCTTGATCGCAAGGTCATGGGTTTGAGCCCCCGTTGGGTGCAGATATTACTAAAAAACAATAATAAACTTAAAAAAAATCTCTTTACACACCCACATACCTACAATCACCCAAACTTCCTCCCACATAAATGTGTATATATATATATATATATATATATATATATCGTTGGATGTATATGTATGAATATAAAGACATATATACATACATTACATACATATATTGGTTTTGTTGCTCTGAAGAATCCTGAAAACCTCACATGGTATCTGGGCAACAGGCATAAAGTAATTGGCACCCTGGAAAGGTTAAAACAAGGAATAGTTTCTCTTTTCCTTGAATACCATTGAGTTCCTGCTGTGGTCTTGATGAATACTCAATATTGAGGTTCAGTAGCTCAACATTGCCTGGAATAATTGCCTTAGGGAATAGTTTTTTTTCCTTTTTTTTTTAATGTTTTATTTATTCTTAAGAGAGAGAGAGCATGAGCGGGTAAGGGGCAGAGCGAGAGAGGGACACAGAATACGAAGCAGGCTCCAGGCTCTGAGCTGTCAGCACAGAGCCTGATGTGGGGCTCGAATCCACAAGCTGTGAGGTCATGACCTGAGCCAAAATTGGACGCCCAACCGACTGAGCCACCCAGGTGCCCCCTTTTTTTTAATGTTATCTTTTTTTTTTACTTTAAATATTATGTAATGTTTATTTTTTTTTTTGAAAGAGAGACAGACAGATAGAGCATGAGTGAGGGAGGGACAGGGAGAGAGAAAGAGAGACACAATCTCAAGCAGGCTCCAGGCTCCAAGTTGTCAGCACAGGGCTTGATGGGGGGCTTGAACCCACGAACTCTGAGATTATGACCTGACCTGAAGTCAGACACTTAACCAGATGAGCTGAATAGTTTTTTTTCTAAATGTGGTATAGATGGTGGCAGGGTCGTGATATTATTTTATATGTTACTAACTCTTCAAACTTTTTAATCTGCTGCATATCAGAAACTTTTTTTAGATTTTCTGAGACCCTGAAGGAATTAGGTTCATTCTAATGACAAAATTTAGGCTGCAACTGCTAATAGAACCCCAGAATCTACTAAATTATTAAGAATCCATCTGTCTGTGACTCAGGAGAATTCCAAGTTGAGAGAAATTGGGCTTTGGATTATGAACTTCTTTTTTTTATTATTCTTTTTAATAGTTTGTGGGTTCAAGCCCCACGTGGAGCTCTGTGCTGACAGCTCAGAGCCTGGAGCCTGCTTCAGATTCTGTGTCTCCTTCTCTCTCTGCCTCTCCCCAACTCATGCTCTGTCTCTCTCTCAAAAATAAACATTAAGGGGTGCCTGGGTGGCTCAGTAGGCTAAGTGTCTGACTTCAGCTCATGAGGTCATGATCTCACGGTCTGTGAGTTCGAGCCCCGCATTGGGCTCTGTGCTGACAGCTCAGAGCCTTGAGCCTGCTTCAGATTCTGTGTCTCCCTCTCTCTCTGCCCCTCCCTGCTTATGCTCTGTCTCTCTCTGTCTCAAAAATAAATAAAAACATTAAAAAAATTTTTTAAAAACGTTAAAAGAATTTTTTTAAATATTTATTTTTGAGAGAGAGAGAGAGAGAGAGAGAACAAGCACGAGTAGGGGAGAGGCTGAGAGAAAGAGAGACACAGAATCCGAAGTAGGCTCCAGGCTCCAAGCTGTCAGTACAGAGCCCAACGTGAAGCTCGAACTCACAGACTGTGAGATCATGACCTGAACCAAAGTTTAACACTCAACCGTCTTGAGCCACCCAGTTGCCCCTGGATTATGTACTTCTATTTCAGAAAAGAAAGAAAATTTTATTTTGGTAATTCTGTTTCTTTGGAGTTGGAGTTGCAATGGGATTTAATGTTTAACCTTTAACTTCTCTTAGGAAACTGACAAAAGAAGTGAGAATATAGTCCAATTTGGGATATTTTTATGCTGTTAGCAGTTTTTAGAATTTTTGGGGAGCTTTATCCTAATTGTATCATTTAATTTCATTGCAGAATCTCTAATAATCTGATGATGATCAATAGGGATGGACATAATTGGGCTGAGAAATAGAATATGGAGTAAATTATAGAATGGCGTTTCTGTTGACTTAATGTGCTGTTTGGATAATTTCACAGGTTTCTAAGGGCAAAATCTAACTACTGACCAGCAGTCCCAAAGGATAGACTGGTATTGGAGGAGTGGCTTTGGAAAGGTGTCACCAGGACAGTCCTGATTAAACTGCTAATCTCGGGGTGCCTGGGTGGCTCAGTTGGTTAAGCATCCAGCTTCAGCTCAGGTTATGATCTTGTGGTTTATGAGTGCAAGCTCCTTGTTGGACTCTGTGCTGACAGCTCAGAGCCTAGAGCCTGTTTCAGATTCTGTGTCTCCCTCTGTCTCTGCCCCTACTTCGTTCACACTCTGTCTCTCTCTCATAAATAAATGAACCTTAAAAAAATTTAAACTGCTAATATCATTCAAGAGAAATGACATTATCCCTAGGTGATCATAGTTGATTGATTAATCCAAAGGAATAAAGAGAACAAATATTGAAAGAGTATTAGTAGGAAGCATCTCCTCCTCTTTGTGTTTTCTTTCTGTGAAAAGAGTTCTGATATTTAACTCAAGGCCTCTCTCCTCTACTGATTCTAAACCTGAGGTTAAGTCATGAAACTAGTAAATTTGGGGAAAATAAATAAGCAAGCACTGTTCTGCTGCACTCTTCACCTTCTGACTGTTATTCTGGCCACTAAGGTATTCTGCTCTGCTTCTCCAGGTATAGGCCACCCCCCTATTGGACCTGTAGACCATATAGACCTATAGACCTACCCCAGTTCAGAATTACTCACAACTATGTCTCCCTAGTTTTGAGGCCAGTATTAACAAGCCTATTTGACTGACAAACATAAAATTAAATTCATGAACTTGGTTTCAATCAATAATAAAGTTATTTTAGCTTCTATCTTTTCCTCATATGTCCTTTCTCAGAACTTCAATGGAGAGCAGGGATTCTCTATATTGGGATCTATTTAGAGAGCTTAATATCTGGTTTCCATAAATATATTATTTTCCCAGTTATTCCAGGTACAACTATTAAACAACCATCCCCACATCTTCTACTGACTTTTCCCTACGTAGAACTTACAGCCACATTTCTAAGGCATATAATTTGACGGAGTAATGAACTAGCTAACTAGTTCTCTCAATACCATTTCATAGATCAGATTACCTTTTCCCACTGATTTAACAACCCCTTCTTTTTTATGTCACATATTATATACATTCACATTTCTGGATAGACAGAAGGAAATATAGAGGAAAGTCACAGTCTTAAGTCATGAAAGTTCATGTATTTATGTGTTTATTGTATTCATTATGTTGTCTTCTTCTGTTGAAAACCAAAGCACATTTTTTAACCTTTTGTATTTCTTACCACTATGGATTATGCATTGATACATAAATAATTTGTTTTAATTGTCCATAAATGACAGTGTATCCTACCTCTGTTTTTTTCCCAATTGCTAGCATAGTAAAGTCACAAGCTAAACATTCACTAAAGGGTTGTTGAATATATTTATATAAACTGTAAGTCTGTTTACAAATATAAATTGAAGAAGTGATTAAGGGTATTATTGAGATATTTTGTTGTTTCTAAAATATAAGACAATTGTCTTCTTTTGCTATATCTTGGGATAAATATGTTTTTAAACTTTAGTTGATGAGGGTTATAAATAGGTTGACTTATAACTTACGGGTTGGAAGCTTTATCTCCTGAGTTTTATTGGTAGAGGTGTTAAGAAAAGATGATACTGACGAATAGCACCCCCCTCCAAAATCATTCTACTATAAGGGACCTCTAATAGATGGTTTTATAGATAGTTTGGACTTACCTACAGATTGTCTAGTTATGTCTATGGTGGCATTAAAGATCTAAATACGCTTTTTCACATGTGGATCCATACAGCTTACTCAAGAGGAGAAGGGAGTCGAAGCCCAAACTTTGGTTCATAGACAGTGGGCCAGAGTATGAGGGGTAGAGTAATTCTTTGTGCTGCACAGGAACTACCGTCATTCAGATTTCCCTCTATCCCTGTCATTCAGAGCTTCACAACACAAGGGCAGACACAACTAAGAAAACTCCTTCTTGGTTTCACCCATCAGCACACTGAATATGGAGACTGGGAAGTATTGAGAATTTCAGAAATCATGGTCTTTAGATGGGTACTGTAAATGGTTGCAATATGGACACTGGCATCAGAGGATATATGCCTCCATGAACTGGGATGAAAGAGAGGAAATCAGAAACCACCACAGGAGCCTGGAACTAGACCAGACACATCCCCTAACAACTTCCAGAAAAATCCTGGAAGAATTTAAGAGCAACTGAAGTTCTTGCAAAGTACATGAAGTGAAAAAAGGAAGAAGAATGTTTTCATAATGTGTGCGCAGTACCTAAAAGGCATGTAAGAAATGGTCACTGCTGATATTAGTAGTACTGTTACTGAAAGTATTCAATGACAGAGTGTCTTGGAGTTGTTAAGATTGTAAGCTTTGGAGTTGGAGTGCCTGTGTTCAAATCCTGGCCATGCTGCTTATTGGCAATGTGATGTTTGTCAGGTGACTTAATCCCTCTGCTTCAGTTTTCTCCTCTGTAAAAATGAGCATAAATATAGTTCCTACTCATGGTGTAATGAGGGTAAAGTTTGTAACATATGTCAAGCTCTTAGAACTGTGATTCACATGTAGTAGGACTCAATAAATGTTAGATACTCTTCTCAGAAGGAATTTCATTTCAGAGAGTGAATGTATTGCCATCTTTAGACACTGGCCTGGCAAAGACACATTTACTTTTGAAAGCAACATAACTTTTCTAAAAGCAAACATAAGATAATATGCCTAAAACAAACATGGCAGAATGGGAAACACACACACACACACACACACACACACACACACACACTTACACACACAGAGCCAGAAGATTCTTGTGGAGAAAAAAGATTAGAAGTATTAATCTCCATGCTACTAATCTACACTGTGAAGGAAGAACCACACTTGAAAACAATATATTATCGAAGCTTTGGTATAGTGTCTTGCATCAGTAAATTCTTACTGGATTATAATGTGTTTTCAACTTTTAAACTTAATATATAAGGGTGGATTCCAAAATCCTTAACAGACAATTGTGTTCAGATGATTCATTCTGAAAAAAAAGTTAGGAAACAAAAATGACTCTTAAAGAAACACACAGAGAGTACTGCCTCATAATTGTCTTATCAAAGCAATCTGTCTCGTGTACCATGGAAAAACAAAATTAAATATGACTAATCTTGAGTAAACACATGCTTAAGAACACATTTTAAAAACAAAAAAGAAGAAGAAGAAATCAGAAAAAGAAAAGAAAAAGAGGACAGACACAGGCATGCCTGGGACTGGGAGACATTTACAAACTGCCTTAGGCAAAGCTTGATTTGGAGCTGTGTTGAGTCGGCCCCATTCAACTACCACAGGTCTGTTTGGTTAAAACCATTTCTCCAGTGAAATTTCCCAGATAGTGAGAACATTCTGATGTGAGTAATAATGAGATACTATGATGTGATTGCCAAAATGCATTGGTATAGCAGCCAAATTTTAATGCTCTTGCATGAGTCCTTTGAAGAGTCAGTGAAACCCCAAATATAAGCAAGTGTTGAATTTTATGTTTCATGACTCATTTATTAGAGACAAAAGAACCCCTGGGTTCTGAAGGCCAATATGACAAATTTCCGAAGTGAAAATACAGTACAATGTCACTATAGAGACAGGATTTTCAAACTGGATTCATGCATATTTTCTCTTTTTGTCTTGATGTTCTAAGACAAGATGATTTACGAAGTCCTGATAGACGAATAAGGGCTGTTTGTAATGATTCTAAAATGGAAAAGTTTCTTTTTTTTCTTCTTTCTTTTCAAATTTCCTTTCTCGCACAATATTAGTGTTAACGTGTTCTTGTCCCTTTCATCCCACTCCACGTACATTTGACTATATGATCAAGTTATAAATAGCTGAATTACTTATTGTGTTAGGTGACCTATATTCATGCATATGCAGAACACACGGACACACAAAGGCCATTGTCAGCATTGAGATTGTCTACTTTTATGTAACAAACTATTCAAAAACGTTAGTGGTGGGGGGCGCCTGGGTGGCTCAGTCGGTTTAGCGTCCGACTTCAGCTCAAGTCACGATATCGCGGTCCGTGGGTTCGAGCCCCAAGTCAGGCTCTGGGTTGATGGCTCAGAGCCTGGAGCCTGCTTTCGATTCCGTGTCTGCCTCTCTCTCTGCCCCTCCCCCGTTCATGCTCTGTCTCTCTCTGTCTCAAAAATAAATAAACTTTTAAAAAAATTAAAAAAAAAAAACGTTAGTGGTGGAAAACAAAACATTATCCTCAAAGTTGCTGTGGATCAGGGATCTAGACAAGGCGAAGACAGTGTGGCTTGTTTCTGCTCTGTAATGTTAGGACATTCAACTGTGAAGACTCAAATCTCAAGTGGCTGGGTGCTGAAATTTCCTTGGGGCATTTTTAATCTCATGTTGGGAGTCTAGGTTGTGTTGACTGGAAGACTACTCTCAGCTGGTAAGGGAGACTAGGGAGCCACATGTTTGTTTCTCGTGGCTTGGGCTTCCTCCAGAATGGTGGCTTCACTGTAGCTTGACTTCTTACATGACAGTGCAAGGCTCCAAGAGCAAGTGTTCTGGTAAACACATTAGTAATTACGTAGCGTTGTATGGTTCAGCATCAAAAGTTAAATAGTGGCATTTTCAATGTCTTCTTTCGGTTAAAGCAGTCACTCCCTTTCTCAAGGGGAGGTAAAGAGTACCACTCTTACTGAGGGGAGTATTCAAAATTTACATTCATGTTTTTAAAAACCACTGCAATAGTGTTGGAGATAAATATTAAAACAAAATTTCCTATTATAGCTGAAATCTGGATTTCTCACTATTTCGTTCATTGGAATAAATATCCCTAGATTTTAATTATGACTGTTTTTCCTATTGATTCTAAGTAAAAGAAGAGCAGTGAAATCTTCAGGAGGGGGAATGAATCCGTTCTCCTCCTAGACTTTCTCCCCAGCATTGAAATAATACTAAGCAGTTCTGTGGGCTCTCCTTAGGGATAAAAATTTACACGTAGGGTGTAAGACAGCAGATTTTGCTTGAGTAAAGGGAGAGCAAAGTCCTGGTTAAAAATATTAGGTGCCTAGCGTAGAAATAGGAGCAAGAGGACCAACCTCTTGTAAAAGAGGTAAAAACTTAACAGCTAGATGATACCACAAAGTAAAAACTAACCCTTACTGCTCAGTCCCGCCCTCCCCCCTCCCTACCTGAGTGGGATTTCATGGAGCTACAGTGCTTTTCCTCTCCTCTTCTCACATGTTTAGTCCTCAGGAATTGTTATCCTTTTGGTCAGTCATACTTTAGTTGGAAGAAATATATTCTTGGCCATTACCTGCTCATAAGCTTTAGAGAGCCACACTCTGGCCCTTCTCTGGCTGCACCTCTCTGGAAGCCAGGGAGTCTGCTCCTCCCTCTGGACCATGTTTTAGGAGTCTTGAACCCTGGAATTCCCTGCACATATAGCCCTAGCTTGCTCTCAGATCTATAAAAGTTCTTCTCAGGTCAGTCCTCCCCAGGCTGACCTCTGCAGCAGCATGCCCAGCATGGTCAAGTGGGAGCTTTTAGCCAGGAGGGAGAGGTGTGGACAGAGTGTAAACTTGTGGCTTAGTTGGTCCAAATACATTTATATGAGGCCCTTTGGGTGGCAAATGGAGCTAACTGGGGCTGTGGTCCAGGGCTTCCATTTGTGCTGACAAATGTCAGCAGTGGGCCAGTTCCGGGCTGTTTCTGTTTGGTAAAAAAAATAAGAAGAAGAAGAAGAAATAGTAACTTATAAAATTGCTCTTCTTTCCTAATCTCTCTTCACACTGGCATATTAATTTATTTTCCTGATACATGAGTCCATAGATATGGGAATGTAATACATTTCACCCTGTGTTATTATTTGTCTGAACAAAAGGTACAGGGTGTACAGTCACCAGTAGGGACACCCACCACTCCTGACACTTCCAAATTGGAGCTCTGAGCACACATTCCAGAGAGTTATTGTTACACAGCGATTAAGACATATAGAATAGTTTGTTATGTGCAATATTTCATGAAGTTAATCAGTCCTAGGGAAAGAGTTTTGTTTAGGCCGGTTGAGAACTACAGAACAGAAAATGTGTTCTAAAACATGTGATTTACAAATGAATTTCATGACTACAGTTGATTCAGGGTAATGGTTGATTACACTGAAGCAGACGTCAAAACAAGTTTACCACTTAAAATTCTTCTCATGAAAATAGTACCATTTTTCTTGAATTCATCTAGGTACAGAAACTTTTCAGAAGACTACAATGCAAAAGTGGAGAAACAGTGATATTCAGGTTAAGCCGGACAGTTTAGGTCTGGTTCCAGATGGCTCTGAGCTCAGCGAGGGTCCTCTATCTGAGTCAGAATCCTAAAGGCTGAATACTTGAGGCTTTCAAAATTTTTCTTTCTGTGGCTTATTTGTTTTTATGAAATTATTGAAAGACTTATCTTCGCCTCATCCTAAATCATATACTTCTTACAAAATGCTACAGCTAAATTTGAGAAATAAAAGTTTAGTGATAATATGCGGAGCCCCCTTGATTAAAGATAAAGAAAGAAGGATGGTATATTCATGCTTGGGAAGTTTGTTAATCTTGGAGTTAGTTACTTTTCAGAACAATGTTCACTTGAAAAAGTAAGTGCTTTCTCCTTACGGACATTGAAAGCCATGAGGAGAATTAGGCACTTCCATCGTTGTTACAGGACGTATGATGTACATGTTCACTTTTATAATGATTTTTTTAACTAATTATATTCAGTACTCTTCAGTACTCTGGAGTTTATTCAAGGTCATGGGGCTTGGTATTTAACTAAGGATTGCAAAAATAAGTTCTCCTCACCCTCTTACCTCTTCAAGAATTTCACTCCACCAATATTTCCTTCTTTCTTGCACAATCATTCCCTCATCCCATGAATGTTATTCCTTCTATGTTAGAAAAATATATATACAAAAATCTCTTTACCCTGCATTGGCCTCTAGCAATCACTTCATTTCTCTGCTCCCTTTACAGTAAACTCTTAGGTGTTGACTATCATCACAATGTCTTTGAATCCACTCCAGTGAGGCTTTCCCCCCACCCCCCACCACTTTATCACACTGCCCTTGCCAAGTTCACCAAAAGCCTTCATATTGCTAAATTATATGGCAAATCTCAATAGGCTTACAATCAGCGATGGACACAGATAGTTCTTATTTTCTTCTTGAAAACTGCCATTTGGCTTTTGGAACACTACGGTTACACATCAGAGATATTGCAGGTGCATTTTCAGACCACTGCAATAAAGCAAATATCCCAAAAAAAAACTAGTCAAATGAATATTTTGGTTTCCTAGTGCATATTACATATACACCATATATACATTATATCATGTCTATTAAATGTGCAATAGCATTATGTCTAAAAAAATGTACATATCTTAATTTAAAAAATACTTTGTTGCTAAAAAAAATGCTGGCCATCATCTGACTTTTCAGTGAGTGGTCATTTTTTTTTGCTGGTGGAGGGTCTTGCCTCAATGTTGATGACTGCCGACTGATCAGGGTGGTGGTTGATGAAGGCTGCGGTGGCTGCGGTGATTTATTAAAATAAGATGACAATGAAGTTAGCCTTATTGATTGACCCCTTTTCATTTGAACACTTAGAGGCCATTGCAGGATTAATAGCTGGCCTAATTTCGATATTGTTGTGTCTCAGGGAACGGGGAGGGAGGAGAGGGATAATCATGGGGGAACGGCCGGTTGATGGAGTAGTCAGAACTCATACAGGATTTATCAATTAAGCTCACTGTCTTGTATGGGCATGGTTTGTGGCACCCTAAAACAATGAGAATAGTAACATCATAGATCACCGATCGCAGATCTCTGTAACAAATACAACAATAATGAAAAAGTTTGGAATATTTCAAGAATGATCATCATGTGACAGAACAAATACTATTGGGAAAATGGTGTTAGGAGACTTGCTGCCATCAGCTATAAAATGGTGCTCAAGACAGGGTTGCCACAGACCTTTAATTTGTAAAAAAAAAAAAAAAAAAAGGCTGTATCTGCAAAGCACAGTAAAGAAAAGTGCAATACAAGGAGGTATGCCTGTTTTCCCAGTTTCTTCTCTTACCTCCCTGGCTGCTCTCCCTCAGTCTCCTTTCCTGCTTTCCCCTCATCTTGCCAACCTCCAAATACTGGAGTCATCCAGAACTCAGTTCTTGGATCACTTCTCTACCTATACTTACTCCATAGATGAGCTCATCTGTTGTCATTGTTTTAAAAATCATCTGCAAGCTGATGACTTCCAAGTTTATATTTCATTATGGACTTTTGCTTTGAGTTTAAAACTTCTGCCTCCAAAAGTGTGACTCAGTATGACTACCTGAATGTTAAATGAGTGTGTCCAGTGTAATATATGTGTTCCAAACTGAAATTTTGATTCCAAACTCCAAACCTGCTTCCAGCACAACCTCATGTCAGTAAATGTCAACTCTCTCAATTGTGCAAGTAAATTAACCTTAGAATCATTCCCTACTCCTTTTTTCCTAAGACTTGCAGCACTACCTTCAAAGTATATCCCAAATCTGATCTCTTCTCACCACATCTCTCACTAATACCTTTCCCCAAACTTCTGGTACTAATAGCTTTGATTATAGCAACAACTTCCTAACTGGTCTCTGTGGTTCAGCCCTTCGCCTTTACCCTCAACCATCAACCCAGGACAGAAAGCTTCCATAAAGGCAGGAATCAAATAATGCCACTCCTCAGCCTAAAACCCTCCTGTTAACACTGTGGCAAGATTCTCGCACAGAGAGTCGCCAGTGACACTGAGGCCCTTTTTTTTTTTTCAGGAAGCAATTTTGTCAGCACGGCTCAGTTGGGTTCCTACATGCAGAACTGAGCCCTGAACGCCACGTGGCATAGTTTTTTTTAAATACATTTTCTAATTCTTTGTCTCCCATATGTGGTAACACACAAACATGCAGTCTGATTAAGTGGTCTCATGTTACAAGGTCGTGAGGGATGTTGCTACATATGTGTGTAGCTGGGTTGCCTTGAGGGTTTGTTTTGTTGTTTTGTTTTTTCATTCTTTAGGTAGGGGACCCTACCACGACACTGCATTCCTCACCAGAGTAGAAACCGATGTTCTTATAATGGCCTTCAAGTTTCAATGTATCGTTCCTTTTATCTCTTGGACCTCTTTATTTCCCCTGTCCAGTCTTGTCTGACCTCTTAGTGCTCTGTGAGCTTTTTAGGCATGATCCTGCCTCAGACTACAGCTCTTCTCTGTATTTGAAACATGCTTCCTTAAACATCCAGATGACTCACTCCCTCAGTTGTTTCAAAGGTCATTTTACCAGAGAACTTCTCTGAACACTCTATAAACCTAATAGCTCACTCTCCAATCCATTTTCTCTTGACCAACTTTAATTTTTTCTCCACACCACTTATCATCATCTAACATATATTAATTTCATTACTTGTTTAGAGTTTGTCTTTTCTCAAAAAATACAAACTCCGAGAGTGTAGGAACTTGATCTGCGTGTATGCTACTGTATGCTCAGCATGCAGAATAATAAGTGGCAGGTGTTAAATAATATTCACTAAATGAATGAATGGACACAGAAGATTCCCAAGCACACTAATAGAAGACTGTTTATTAAGATGGTAAAAGATCATTTCAGCTTCTGTAATGACAAAGAAAATTCTTGTGACATCTACTGCTGCAGATGAGAATAAAACTGATAGAGTGAGAGCACACACAAGCAGGGAGGAGCAAAGAGAGAGCATCCCAAGCAGGCTTCATGCTCAGGGTAGAGACCATACAGGGCTCCATCCCCTGACTGTGAGATCATGACAGAAGCAGACATCAAGAGTCATGTGCTTAACCAACTGAGCCACCCAGGCGCTCCTTTAACAGGGTGTTTTTGTTTTTGTTTTTGTTTCAGAGGGGGGGCGGGGCAGGGGCTCAAGTGAGCAAAAGGCAGAGAGAGAGAGGATCCCAGTAGGGGCAGAGGGAATGGAGGAGGAGAGAGAGAAAATCAGGGCTCACCTGAAGCAGGACTTGTGTGTTTTTTACCTGAAGCAGGGCTCAAGCTTACCAGATGTGGGACTTGAGCTCACGAACCCTGGGATCATGGCCTAAGTCAGATGCTTAATGACTGAGCCACCCAGGTGCTATGTAAGAGGCTTTTAAAAAATAAAGTTTACTATAATTAAAAATACCATAGAGGCACCTGGGTGGCTCAGTCAGTTAAGCATCTGACCTGGGCTCAGGTCATGATCTCGCAGTTGGTGAGTTTGAGCCCTGCATCAGGCTCTGTGCTGACAGCTCAGAGCGTGGAGCCTGCTTCAGATTCTGTGTCTCCCTCTCTCTCTCTCTCCCCCTCCCCATTAACTCTGTCGCTCTCTCTTTAAAAAACAAGCAAACATTAAAAAAAATTTAAAATATTTTTTGAATACCATGTCATTATTGGAAAATATCTTCAAAAGAAACAGAAGCAACAGTATGTATTTATTGTAGCATTGTTTGCAGTGGTAACAAAAATTGGATTTTTTTTGTACACCGGTATGGATCTGGTACAACAAACTGTGGTAAACCTAAACTACCAAATAAGTCAATTATATTGACCTTGAGAAGGCTCATGGTGTATAGCAAATTTAAGAAGCAAATTGTAGAGTGCTAAAGGCCACCTGTCATACAAGTGAGATTTGTATGGGGTGCCTGGCTGGTTCAGTTGGTAGAGTATGCAGTTCTTGATCTCAAGGTCATGAGTTCAAGCCCACATTGGAAAGAGATTACATTTTTAAAAAGTGAGACTTGTTACATACTGCATCAAGAAACTTTGGGTTTGTTTTAAG
Source organism: Prionailurus bengalensis (assembly GCF_016509475.1). Lineage (NCBI taxonomy): Eukaryota > Metazoa > Chordata > Mammalia > Carnivora > Felidae > Prionailurus > Prionailurus bengalensis. The sequence goes on from NC_057344.1 coordinate 149,983,952, forward strand.
TGATTTGGGAAAGGGGTCATGACGGTGGGGTTTGTCCTACGGTGGTCCAGTCAGAAAATGGGAGCAACTCTGTGATGAAAATCTTTATATTTTATCTAGGTAGTGGGAGGGATGGAGTGAAGCTAAAGCTGTCATGGTTAGAGAACTATTAGTCACCCATGTTAGCTAAAAGAGAACGATATATACTATTTTTGTTGTTCCATGGTATTCTTGTTTTTGTCTGGGCTTAGTCATGATTACAGAGTGATCCTGTTTTTGTCTCATTTATCCAGTCACAGACAGAGCCTGTTGGATTTTGGCGTTCTGCAAAATCTTTTATGTTAAATAGGAAACATGGTCAAGGTGATATTCTTGGTAGGACAGACCAGCTGACAGCTCTCAAGGCTACTTTTGTCTTTCTCAAGATTAACGTGCACGATATGATATTATTTTGATAAAAACATGTCATAGGCAGCAACAACATCAGCTTTTATAAATAAAAAAACATAGTATTTATAAATAAATAAACATATTGTATACATCTGTGTGCATATATATATATATGCATATGCATGTCCCCATACACATACATATTAGGGTATATGTGGGTACTTATGTGTAGGAGTGTGTAAATAATCAGGAAAAATATACAACAAATGATTAACATTAGCCACAGGGATGGGGGAGTCAGAAAAGCTTGAGAAGAAGATAAGAAAAAATTATCAAATTTTTCATTAAATAACTGAAATCCTTGACGGATTGCCATGATCATGTATGTGTGATAGTTGTCAATCTGAATGGGAAAGCTAATAAAATTTGAAGACAAAAGAAAAGAACAATTTAGCCTCTAAATGAGAAGTATGTGACTGGTGGAAATGAGTTCTGATTCCAAAGCTTTCAATTGTCAGGAAATTCTTAACTTCTCTGACCTTGATTTCTTCATCTATAAAATAAAGTTAATATCACAGACATTTGTGACCATTCAACAAGAAACTGTTTGTAAAGCACCTTTGAAGTTATAATATTACAAATGTGTATCATCAGGCCTTAGGTTAGACCTGGATTTCACTCAGGACTTCTTTTCCAGAGCCTAGTTCCTCCAACTTTGGGATATGCCGCCCCCAAGTGGATGGTAGTGGATAATGCTGACCAGGTATCATGAGTCTGAATTCTTAGGATTTTCCTAATTTTGTTCATGGAATAAATATAAGGTTTATCGAGATGTAGTTGTGTATATATTTGTGTATATATTTGTTGTGTTTAAATTTTTTAAATGTTTATTTATTTTTGAGAGACAGTGTGCGATTGGAGAGGACCAAAGAGAGAGGAAGACACAGACTCTGAAGCAGGCTCCAGACTCGGAACTCGTAGCTGTCAGCACATAGCCTGAGGCGGGGCTCCAACTCACGGACTGGGAGATATGACCGAGCAGAAGTCGGACGCTTAACTGACTGAGCCACCCAGGCGCCCCTTTTTTGTGTGTTTATATAAATATGTAATATAAAGATATGTTTATGTAGAAAACGAATACATGATATCACACAAATTACATGTGTATGTCTGTGTATGTACATAGATATACAAAACCAACACGATATACACAACATCTATAATAGGAAATTTCATGGCTATTCTCTAATCAATAATTTCCTTGATATCTAGCCAGGAAAGTCTTTTTACATTAGGGCCACTGCTATTTATAAAATAACAAGTGTATTAAAAGTTTAAGCCGATTTCATTAGCAACATATAGGACTCAATGGCATGTTACATAAAATTATTAAAATGATATAAATTATTTCTTATTATTAGATGTTAAAATTTCTAAAAATATATTCCTTATAATTTAAGAAATATGTAAGATTGTCTAATGTAATTCTCAAGACTATTGAAGTAAAATATAGCTGGGTTTCAAAATACAGCTGGAGAATAGTTTTTTTCATCAATAGAAGTTCACTCCTTAGTTCCATGGGAAATCTAAAGACGGTAACAATAATAACAGCAAAACAATGAAAAACAAGGTGTCATTATCCTATTATTCTGTTTTAACAGAGTTTTTGGAAATCATTCACATTTGCAATTTGATAAAAGAGAAAATTTGCTAGGCCTTAGGAATTAGTTATTTCAGAACTGTTCAATTAGGAGTCTAAAGAAATTCAAATTGTGGAAAAGTTGGTTTGGATATTTTAATAAATAGATTTCATATACATCTTATATATTCTCTACAATTCTATGAGAAAGATATTATTTCACATGCAAGGAAACCAAAGCCCTCATGTTGACAACTTGTCCAAGAATATGTGTGTGTGTGTGTGTGTGTGTGTAGTAGTAATAGTAATAGTAAAGTTGAAATTAGTGACTGGCTACATATATTGTTCTTTCTATGACATTGTGGTACAGCCAGAATTAAATGCAAGGTTCTTTTCGTATTGAACAGCTAGAGAAATGGGTCTGCAGCATAGTGTTTGTGTATTTGTTTGGAGGAATGGGAGATAGGCATTGAATTTGACTGGAGTGGTTATAGTTCTCTTGAAAATATTTTTGGGGCAGGAAAATCAGGAGAGCCAGAAATTCAGGAAGTCAAATTAATGAATCTGGTGGAAGATTCCCCTGTAAAGGGAAGAGAAGAGACTAATAAAGATTGAAATTTTCTCCAACATTTTAAACAGTAATTATAAAGTGTTCACCAATGTAACCACCCCCATTTTAGAATTAGAATGTGTCTGGTGACTTAGAAGACACCTTCATCACTATTGTTTCTTCCTTCTTTTCTTTCAAAGGTTACCCCTATCCTGACTTTTTGATAATAAATCTTTTTGCTATCTTTGCAGATGGGAATTCATTACTGAACAATGTAGTTTAATTTTGCTTGTTTTTACATTTTAAGAAGCTATTTAAAAGAGTTTGTTTTTGTAGATTCCCTTTATCATGTTAAAGAAGTTCCCTTTAATCCTAGTATTCTATTTTTTTGTCAAATCATGAATAAATATTGAATTTTACTGGTGGCTTTTTCTACATCTGTAAAAATCACCATATTATTTCCCTTCCTTTAATCTGTTTAATGTTGTGGATTATGTTAATTGATTTTTGAAAGTTAAATTTGAGTTCCTGGAATAATCCTGACTTGTACTTGAAGCTTATTATACATAATTGGAAAAGTTTTGCTAAATTTGTGTCATTACTTGCCTCTATACTTATCAGTGTGATTTTCCTGTAATTTCTCTCTTTTGTACAGTACATATCAAAAGTTGCTCAGAAATCTGGTCTGGACCTGGAGTGTTTTTGTGGGAATTTATTTAACTACTGACTGAATTTCTTATATGGTTCTTGGGACAAATAGATTTACCCCTTCTTCTTGCATCAGTTTGGTTAACTTATTTCTTCATTTTTTATTTAACTTTCTTATTAAATGTATTAATTCATAACATTAATCAGTATTTTCATTTTTCTCTCAATAAATTATCCTACATCACTTTAGCTCTGTTTATCCCTCATGACTTACATGCTATTGGAATGAAATATTTTCTTTCTTTCTCTTTTATATCTTTCAATTTCATGAGGGTTTTTCTAATGTTTTATTCAATTAATGGTTAGATTTAACCATATGTTTACAATTTTCTTTGCTCTACCCAAAAAATATATGTATGCATTTTTGTTCACATATAAGAAAATTAACAATATTTATATGAAGATTAAAAATATAAAATAATACTACATGCTATTTAATGATAAGAACAAAAATAATAACAGTACAAGGAAATTCAAGAGAATGCAAAGAACGGAATTCATTATTATGAGGGGCAAATGAGAAGTAAACTATAAAGAATTGATTTATAATTTCTAATTTTTTTTAGCTGGCCTTCTTACAATTAGTATTTGCTTATCTCACTTTATATGTAATATTTATAATATAGTACTAGAATCATTTACATAAAACCTTTGAAATTAGAGTTAAAAATCCAACTTAATGATTTTTACAATAAATTGATCTGAAAAAAAATTAAACAAATATTAGGGCCTGGGCAAAAATGAGTTAAAAAAATGAAGGCAATAAAAAAGAAACAGATTTTACAAAATTAACGCTGGCAAAAAAGCACAGATAAAGTTCGTTAAAGAGGCATGTTGTGTATTGTAAACTACACAAAATTGCCTGATTTTCATACATTTTTTTGCCATGAATACAGACTCCTTTATTACTCATTGATTTTTCTGTCAGCTTGTTCTATCAATTATTGAGAGAGTATTACCATAATCACCAAGTATAATGGAGGATCTATTTCTTTTTTATTTCTATCAATTTGCTTGTATTTCGAAGCTCTGATGTTAGGTACGTACACACTCAAGGTAGTGACGTCTTTTTGATGAAATGGCACTTTTAATTATAAAGTGATCTTCTTAATCCCAATAATATTCTTTACTCTGAAAATCTACTTTATCTGATATTTAGATAGCCACTTCAGCTTTACTAAGTTAATATTATCATGGTGTGTGTATTCTTTTAACCTCTTTTTTCTTGTAAAGTGGATGCCTGTAGACAGCGTGCAGTTTAATCTTCCTTCTTAAAAAAATCCATTATGACAATATCTAACTTTTAATTAAGATAATTAAACCATTCACATTTAATTTGCTTATCTTGCTATTTGTTTTCTGTTTATCTTATCTCTTCTTTGTTCTTTTTTTTCTTCCTCTCTACTTTTTTTATGTTTATTTTTGAGAGAGAGAGAGACAGAGAGAGACAGAGAGACAGAGAGAGAGCATGAGCAGGGGAAGAGCAGAGAGACAGGGAGGCACAGAATCCAAAGCAGACTCCAGGCTCTGAGCTGTTAGCACAGAGCCTGATGCAGGGCTCGAACCCATGAACCATGAGATCATCACCTGAGCCAAAGTAATTTAGCCGACTGAGCCACCCAGGACCCCCTCTTCCTCTCCACTTTCATTTGGATTAATAGAGTATTATTATTTCTATTGGCTTAGTAGATATTTCTCTTGGTTTTATTTTCCAGTGGCTGCTCTAAAGACTAAGTATCATTTTTAGTGTAATTACTTTAAATAGTGTACGTCCTGTACCCCTTCTCAGAGTTTGCAGTATTTTTCATGTATTTTTTCTATGTGTTATAAATTTCACCATACTTTGTTATTATTTTAGTTTTAAATAGTCATTTGACATTGAGAGATATTAAATAAAATAAGAAAAAAAGTCCTTCATATACACCCACATGTTTACCATTTCCAGTATTCTTCTTTCATTTGTTTAGAAATACATTTCCATTGGGGATAATTTTCCCTCTGCCTTTAACATTTCTTAAACTTGTGGTCTGTGGAAGATTCTCTTGGCTCTTGTAGCCATGAGAAAAGTCTAATTAGTCTTTATTGTAAAAATTTTGTTAGTTATATAATTTTCTGGGTATATATATTAATTAGAAGAGTTTTAATTTCTTTTAGCGCTTTTTAGATGTCACTCCACCGTTTTTTAGCTTGCATTGCTTACAATGTTTAATTCATTTCTTTGTTCCTTTGTTAGGCAATGTGTTTTTCTAAATTTTCCTGTTTTTGAGATTTTTGCTTAATCATTGATGGTCAGCATCTTAATTATGATGCACTAGAGGTGCTTTTCTCTTTCTTTTTGTTTTGAAAAAAATTGATTATTAGAGCTTCTTATATCCATGTGTATATGTGATTTTTCAAATTTGAAAAAGTTTGGCTATTATTTCTTTCAATATTTGTTTCTATATCCACTCCCTCTTTCAGGGCCATAATTACATGTATGGTAGGCTGCTCTGTTCTTTTGGGGAGGGTGGTGGAGGGGAGTGGTTAATTTCCTCTGATTTTCATTTTGTGTAACTTCTATTACTATGTCTGGATGTTAATTTTTCTTCTATACTGTGTCTAATCTTTTCTATACTGTGTTAATCCCATCTGATGGATTTTTCATCTCCAGAAGTTTAATATGGGTAGGTCTCTGGAGCTCTTTTATTCTCTCTTCACATGCTTATGCTTATCACTATGTTTTTGACCATATGCTAGTTATAATAGCTGTTTTAAAGTCCTTGTCAACTAATTCTATCATCTGTCATCACTATGACTTTATCTATTGAATGGGATACTGTATATTATACCCTATAAGTTATATATTCATACTTTGTTCAATGTCTCATAAATTTTTATTATGGATTTACTTTGTTGGGTAATGGGTTTTTATTTCCATTTCTTGGTATTCTTTTAGATATACAGGGTCTTTGTTCTAGTAGAGAGACATTTGGAATTTGATCCATTAGAAGTGTGCTATAGAGCTCGTTAAATCATATTCACAACATACTTATTTTAGGGTGAATTTTACTCCACCATTGAGGTAGTACATATCTAAGGACTCTGCTTAAACTGCTTACAGGTCTTTCCACTCTAGTTGGGAAAACATGAACTATTCCTACACCACCTACTATTTCTCACGGTTCTTTCCCAATTTCAGTAGGGATAGGAGAAACAGAATACCATGTATGGATACCCTCATGGAATATATAGTGACTGGGAAGTCACATTTCAAAGGTCATGATTTGCAAGATGGGGCAATAGCACATGACATTAAATGGAGGTTCCATCACCCCTATAATCTACACTGAGCAGGATTGATAGAAAAAGAAAATGAATATTAAAGCAGCAAAGTAAATCGTTAGTAGGTAAAACCACCTTGGCTGGGTGAACTAAAGTACTGTTCCAGGTTTCAGTATATTTGAATGATCAACCAGTAGGGCTTGCGCTCTATATGCCAGACTGGGGACCTCTGCCAAAGCACCCAACACCATAAAGTTATGAAAATCCTAAGAAACTGACACTGCCCCAACTCTCACTATAGACTAATGTGGTACACTGCTGAGAACACCAAGTCCTATCACCCAGTTGGAAAAGGTGTTGTCTACTGGAATTTACAATAGAATATTGCCCACCAAGATGGGTGAGTTACTTCCCACTCCTGCAAGAGGGGGAATTACTCAATCTCCCCTGGGATCCTATCGTCCTGCTGCAAGCTGCACCAGCTGAAACGCTTGATGCCTGGAATGGAACATGCACCATCACAAACGAGGAGAAGACAGGGGTCCTGATCTGGCATACTCATCCCCAGTCCATCTTCTCATGCCTAGACATACTTGGTTGGAAGGGGTGGTGGTGAAGGTTGCAGAGACTGTAATAACAAAGGCAATATTTAATGCAAATAGTTGCCAGAAAACCAGTAGAAGAAAACACCTTTAACAGAAGATTAGGTGCTTAATAATGTAGAGGAAGTGGAATGCCTTAGGAGTAAACAAATCTGTATAATCTCTCCTCTATTTAAGATCACATTTCGCATCATGTTATGCTTAGTCAACTAGGATTTCTTTAAATTCAACTTTCAAATAGCAAATGAGTACTATTAAAGTTCTGGCTGGAAACTTCAGGTAAGAAATTTAAAAATCTCATGACAAATAATATATAAGCAATATATGATGTACATTTGGATTTATGTTTTCTTCTAAAAGAAAGGTCAATCATTACATGCTTGTGGGTTAACTTTTGGCTTGTTTAATCACTTTAGAAAAGTTTTCAGTTGTATTTTTACATAATTGGAGGGTTTTCCCCCCGGGTGTTATACTTCAGAATAATTTGATAGATCTTGAGGGAAGTGTACGACAAAGCAGTAAAGTTAAAGTTGTATACAACTGTGAGCTCACTGGCCTATCTATTACCTCGAATTTCTACCAGTGAAGAGTTAATTTGGTCCTTTAATAGGTGACACATGAAGTAAATACATAAAGGCAAATATGATTCTCACCAGTGACCACTACCATCTTTAAGATAGCATGGGTAGATGAGCCAAGATATCATCCTTCGATGGGTATTTTATCTTCTTAATGTTGTGTACTGGATTTTGTATGTTTATATATTTTACATGTATGTATACATATCAAATAAGTTTTATGCAAAGTCAAATTTATTTATTTAAAAAAAGGATATTAAAGTTTCTCTAAAGAAAATTCTGTTATAGGGGTGCCTGGGTGTCTCAGTCGGTTAAGTGTCTGGCTCTTGATTTCATCTCAGGTCACGATCTCATGGTTCGTGAGAGGGAGCTGCCCTGTGTCCCGCTTTGCCCTGACTGTGCAGCCTGCTTGGGATTCTCTCTCTCTCCCTCTCTCTCTGTCCCTCCCACCCCGTACCCCATACGTGTCCTCTCTCTCTCTCTCAAAATAAACAAATAAGCATAAAAAAAGAAAGAAAGAAAGAAAATTCTGTTGTAAAAGCAATAATCAATTGGGGTAATGTAAATACTATGTGTGCTCTCTTTTTGTGCAATTAATTGAAGCACATCTTTTATTATCCTCTCTATGATAAAACTATTTGTATACAGTAGCTTCTTTTAAATTACTTTAGCTTTCCTTTCAACTCATCTGATTTCATAAATATATTAGTCATATGTTTAGCTATAGTTTCCTATAATTTTTCTGGAAAGAGACTAGCTTTTCAGGGATCTTAAGGTCAGAATAATTAAAATCACATTTTTAGTTTTTGAAAAAAACTTATTTTACAACCTCTTTAAATCTTTATGTTTAATATAATTTCTTCACTTAGTTTTCTATTAAATTTAAGAACACAAATCTAAAATTTAACTTCAATAATTTGAGAAGTTTTCTTAATACTGTCCCATTAGTAAGATACTTTTTAAAAAATCAAAAAGTTAATTTATGACATAATACTGGTCATTGCCTATCACTCATGTGCAGACACTTCAAGCTCCAAGATGAGCCTCAAATACCACATTTCTAATAAAAACTTCCCTCTCTTTACCCCTACCTCTAATTCCCAAAAAACAGAAAGCAATCTGTACAGAGCTCTGACACATTTTACCTGTGCCATTTCATCTGAAGGTACTCGTCGCTTTCTCTAAAGTTAGGAGAAGGAGAAGGAATTAAATGAGAGAGATAATAGATTTTAAATGTGTCTTTTATTCCAGGCACTATAGTTGTAGCTTAATCGATATTATTTTATTTATTTAAATATATAACTTTATCTTATATGATGCTCATATCATTACATAATTTATAGTATTTATTGAATAGTTATTCATTTATTATATATTAATAAACATTTTATTTATCTTATATTACTTAATATAAAAGTCTCTTAAATTGCCTTTCATTTCTACCTTACAGAGGAGAAAACTGAGTCTCATAAATGTTAAACAGGCCAAAATTCTTTGGCCTGATTCTAAAACCTAAATTCTTCTCATGATATCATGCTGACTCTAATATACTAGGCCTATTTTTATTATAGTTACATCTGCAATTACCTTCACAGAGAGCATAAAATGGATATGAGATTATCTCCTTTATTCATCTGCCTTTCACTTAGCAGGGAGTTCTCTGTCTAGTAGCCACACAATAAACACAAATAAACTTAATAAAGGCTACAGTTTAATTGTTTAGAACTGAATCTGATTCCCTGATAGTGAATAACGTGAGTAAAATATCAGTGAATTGTGACCGATTGTTCATTCTAGTGAATCACAACAACTATTTTAAAGTATTTTGGCAATTAACTATGGATGAGGTTGACACCAGCAGCCAAAAATTTTGTGCATACCATAAAATCTTAGTATACAGAGTCTTGAATTAAAATCTACTCCCAAGAACTGTACGATGAGTCTGCCAAACTCCCAATAGTACTTTGGAAAAGTTAGTAACTGCTTTAAAGAAGCAGCAAATGTCTCACTATAGATTATCTGTGGTTATAGGGGAGGTCAGCAAAGACATCACTAAAAAACATAGGATTTCTAATTTCAATAGATTTATTAAAACAAAAATAAGTCATTTCTACTTATTCACAGATATATGCATACACATACATGTACACTTTTCATAGAGGTGATTTTCTTCAGATGATTTGTCCTGCATTATCCAGTGTGGGCTGCACAGATTCATAATGTGTGAATTTGTGACACAAATTTATATTGTGTCAGCATGTTTTGGGCACTTTGTGGTTTACATGGGTAGGTTGCTTATACTTGATAAGGGGATATGATACACGCTGATAGGGCAATCTATTTTAGTGGTTTATACAATAGACTCTGGAAGCCAAAGAGCCTGAAGGCTGCTACTACCAGTTCTTTTCTTATTCTAGTATGTGAACTTGGCAAATTACTAAACTTCTCTGAGCAATGGTTCTTCCTTCTCTGATGGGAGAATATAGGATCGACTTCGTTGAATCTTTTTTTAGTGAGAAATAAATGAGATTAACATATGTAAAACACTTTACACAATGTCTGACACACGGTGAGTGCTTAATTAATGCTAGCAATTATTAAAGGTTGAATGTTAATGTAAATTATTTATTACTCAGACCAGCCAACTAGCTTTCAAGCAGCACTTTCCATAAAAGCATGCTTGAGTTAGCGTTCCTCTTCAAAGAACTCCTATTGACTAGTAATGTTACCCATCATCTTTTGCATGTATACTTGTACACAGTTCATTCATTTACTTATAATTTTTTCTCAGTATTAACATAAAATTTTTTCCTAAACATATTATTAAAGTAGCAATAAACATTATAATTACTCTATCTGCTTGTACTTCACATTTTTTCTAAGTATTCCCTTTGTAATAATCTTATCTATTAACAACCAGTAACTACTATAATAATGTTTCATTGTTGCTATCGACACTATATTGAATGTGTTAAATATTGGAAAACTGATAGCCTTAGCCTCTCCACATTTCTGAATAAGTTCTGCCCCAAACTGAGGCTTCAGTAGCCAGGCCCGAGGGTAGAGTTGATGTACACAACAGCTTCAAGCAATTTAACAGTAAGAATTTCACAATTATGAGATGCAATGAAAAAGTTAAAGGATCAAGTTTAAGAAAATGATCAGAGAGCAGGAATCATAACCCAAGCTAAAGCAACAGGTTGAGAGGTAAGACACATGTTACCCCAAGCCTATAATTATCATAAAATATGGTGCTACCATGAGGAAAACCATTTGGTAGAGAGAAGGCTCTTAAGGGTATCGTTTTGAATCAAAACTGAAATAATTTTTCTTTCTTGTTTGCTTGAAAAACAGAGAAATTCATTTGTCATATCTCATCAAATCTTCTACATCAAGCTACATCATGTTAAACAGGAACATTCTGCTGTTGTGTCTCCAGATTAGTCTCCTAGGAATCACTCTTGGTGGGAATGTTCTGATTTGGCCAATGGAAGGTAGTCATTGGCTGAACATTAAGATAATTATAGATGAGTTGATTGAAAAAGAGCATAATGTGACTGTTTTAGTTGCCTCTGGTGCACTTTTCATCACGCCAACCTCGACCCCATCTCTGACATTTGAAATATATAAGGTGGCCTTTGGCAAAGAAAGAATAGAAGGACTGATCAAGGACTTTGTTTTGACATGGATGGAAAAGAGGCCATCTCCTTCAACCATTTGGAGATTCTATCAAGATATAGCCAAAGTCATCAAGGACTTCCACATGATATCTAGAGAAATCTGTGATGGTGTTCTTAAAAACCAAAAGCTGATGGAAAAGCTGAAGAAAAGCAAATTTGAGGTCCTGATATCAGATCCAGTATTTCCTTGTGGTGATATAGTAGCTTTAAAGCTGGGAATTCCATTTATGTACTCCCTCAGGTTTTCTCCAGCCTCAACAGTGGAAAAGCATTGTGGGAAGGTACCATACCCTCCTTCCTATGTTCCTGCCACTTTATCAGAACTCACGGACCAGATGTCTTTCACTGACAGAATAAGAAATTTCATCTCCTACAGTCTACAGGACTACATGTTTAACACTCTTTGGAAATCATGGGATTCCTACTATAGTAAAGCTTTGGGTATGTAATATTTTTTTATTATTATATGAATTAGAACAGAGCTTTGTATCACCTCTTTACTTCCCTGTGGCTATTATTTTTCAATCCTACCTATTGATTACTATTAGTATCACTTGAGAGCAGGAAGGAAGATAAGTAACAATATGCTTTGTAACTATCATGGGTTTTCTAATTTTATGGACTCAAAGATACCAACTAAATTATTTTATGGGTAACATATAGCAACAAATATTTTAGTTTAAAAATAGGACTGAATTCTCATTTAGATATTGCACTGAAAACACATATTGCCTAGAAACTTCAGTGGTGTGTAGGGAAAACTGGAAGAGATTGTTTCCTACAAGTCCATTATTAACATAGAATGTGTGTGTGTGTGTGTGTGTGTGTGTTTTTAAAAACATACATGCATACAGATAATCTCTGATCATTGTTCATGTATCTCTCACTGTTTACTAGGTACGCCCTTAGGTAGGGAGGTTACAACATAGATTAAGATGGAGTTCCTGGCTTCAAGAATTTAAGTCAAGCAGAGACGTCATACAAGAAAGAGAATGTTTATAATATGAATGATTAGGTAATGGAAATATGTATAAAGAACAGAGAGGGCATAAAGGAGATGAACAGTATGTGACAGAAGAGAGTGACATTCTGAGAAACTAGAGTTGAGGTGATATACAAAGAAAAATTTAAACAGTGAATATGAATTTCCCTGCAAAATAAGTGTGGGGAAGGAAACTGTGCCCAATGTTGTGGAGTCTTAAAATAGCACATGTGTGCTGGGTATTACTGATGACTCATTATTTATGAAGGTCAAAGTGTAAGATGCATGTGAAAGAACCATGGAGATATCAGGATTGCAAAAATGAATTAATCCAATAAATATTTTCAGAGCCTCTTGTATGTTATGCTAATCATTTGGTTTTTTATCTATTGAACAACTGGGAACTGTTTAAAGGGATGTATAGATTGCATCTTATATAAAATATCTAGATAGATGTGGACCCAGAGTGAGATGGTCTTAGGCTACAGGCTTCTGCGTGACTCCAGGAAAGATGTGGTAAGAGCATGTATGAATGAAGTAGCTTACGTGTGGAGAAGAATAATGCAGATGAAACTGTATAGTAAGGCAATTAGGAAAGAAGGCTCTTGATAAACAATTTCTGGTTACAAGTGTGCAACCATGGAGAAGTAATTAATTCTCTTTACACCTGCATTTATTTATCCCATCTCTAACAGGGCTACTGCAAGGACTAAATTAGTCAACAATACAAGGATTTTACAAAAGTGTCTATGAGCTAGAACCATTCAATTTGTGTTAGCTGTGTTAACTGTGAAATTAGTAAAAGCTAATGGCTAATTGGTAAGGCATGTTAAGAGGCATGAGGAAGAGATTAAGATGGTTTCTTTTTTTAATGGAGGTTTTATTGACATATAACATATTGGTTTCAGGTGTACAATCTAATGATTCTCTCTCTAAATATATATATATTTATATTTATATTTATATATTTATATTTATATTTATATTATTTATATATATTTAGAGAGATATTATATAGAGAGATATTATAGAGAGAGATAATATATATTATATATTATAGAGATAATATATATTATATATAATAATAAATTATTATATTATTATATTATATATTATATTAATTTATATTAATATAAAATATTATATTATATATTATCTTAATATTATATTATTATATACAGTATATATTATATATATTTAGAGAGAGAGATATATCGTGTGTGTGTGTATATATATATATATATATACAAAATGATCAGCACATTAAGTCTAGTTAACACTTGTCACCATACATAAATAATTTTTTCCTGTGGTAAGAACTTTTAAGATCTACTCTTCTAGCAACTTTCAAATATACAATACAGTATTAACTATAGTTACCATGCTGTATATTATTACATCTCTAGGACTTAATTTACTTTGTAACTGGAAGTTTGTTCCTTTTCACCCTCTTCACCCATTTCACCACCCTCCAACTCTCCACCTCTGGCAACCACCAATTTGTCCTCTGTAACAATGAGATGGGTTTTTTTTTCATATTCCATGTATAAATGAAATCATACAATATTTGTCTTTCTCTGACTTATTTCACTTAGCATATGCCCTCAAAGTCCATTCACATTGTCATAAATAACAGGATTCCCTTCTTTTTATGGCTGAATAATATTCAATTCTAGATACATATGCCACAGCTTTTTTATTCATTCACCCATTGATGGACACCTAGGTGGTTTCCATGTCTTGGCTAGTGTAAATAATGCCGAAATGAACATGTGGGGTGCAGATATCTTTTCGAAAGAGTGATTTTGTTTCCTTTAGGTATAACCCAGAAGTAGAATTATTGGATGACATAGTAGTTCTATTTTTAATTTTTTGAGGAATATCTATACTGTTTTCCACAGTGACTGTGCCAATTTACATTCCCACCAACAGTACCCAAGGGTTCCCTTTTTCCCCATATCCTTGCCAACAGTTGTTATGCCTTATCTTTTTGATAATTACCATTCTGATAGGTGTCAGGTAATAGCTCATTGTAGTTTTGATTTCCATTTCCCTCATGATTGGTGATGTTGACCACTTTTTTGTACCTGTTGGCCATTAGTATATTTTCTTTGGAAAAATATCTATTCATATCCTCTGGCTGTTTTTTTTTAATCAGGTGGTTTTGTTTTGTTTGCTCTTGAGTTATATGAGTTTTTATATATTTCAGATAGTGACCTCTTATCAGATGTATGATTTGCAAATATTTTTCCCATTAGGTAAGTTGTTTCTTCATTTTCTGGTGGTTTCCTTTGCTGTGTAGAAACTTTTTAGTTTGATGTAGTTACATTTGTTTTTGTTTTTGTTTTCTTTTGTTACTTTTGCTTTTGGAGTCAAATCATCACCAAGACTGAGGTCAATCTGCTTACCACTTAAGTTTTATTCTAGGAGTTTTATGGTTTCAGGTCTTATCATCAAGTCTTTAAACAATTTTCAGTTAGTTTTGTGTATGGTGTAAGAAAATGATCCAGTTTCATTCTTCTGCCGGTCCAGTTTTCCCAACACAACTTATTGAAGAGGCTGTCTTTTCCCCCATTACATTTTCTTGGCTTCTTTGTCATAAATTAATTGACCATAAATGTGTGGGTTCATTGATGAGGATTGTTAAGAGGATTGTTAATTGGCTCATCATCTCCACTGAGTATGTTCAATAGTTGTCCCCAAATTCAAAAGTAGATGTTTTATCTCCGGGGATGTGAAAGAAGACTTGAGTTGTACTGTTATTCAAAGAGAATAAGCATATGGGGCGCCTGGGTGGTGCAGTCGGTTAAGCGTCCGACTTCAGCCAGGTCACGATCTCGAGGTCCGGGAGTTCGAGCCCCGCGTCGGGCTCTGGGCTGATGGCTCAGAGCCTGGAGCCTGTTCCCGATTCTGTGTCTCCCTCTCTCTCTGCCCCTCCCCCGTTCATGCTCTGTCTCTCTCTGTCCCAAAAATAAATAAAATACGTTGAAAAAAAATTAAAAAAAAAAGAGAGAATAAGCATAGCTACTATGTTGATTATAAACTATCCTATGAAGATAGAAGTGAATGATCAACATTGTAGGGCTAAAACAGGATCTTAAAAATGAAGAAAGAGGATAAAGAAATGGCAATTTTATGAGGCAATCAAGTTGTCAAGATCTGCAAAACCTCTTTAATCTTCTCATGCATATAGTAAACAGAAACATCTGAACATGTGCAGTATCTCAGTTAATGAAATAGAGGAATATACGTAGAGAGCTCCTTGGTCATGATACATGTTTACATTTTTATCTTATTACTTGGTTTTTTTCAACTATTTGTTCTCAGTCTTGAAATAGTAAGTATCACATCATAATGCTTCTTATTCATATTGGTGAGATTATTCCCCAGATAAACCTTCCTCATACTGGGAGTCATAGAATCTCATGTTCCTTTGTATTTTGCTTGTAAATTAATACTGGTAATAAGACCACACAATTTTCCCAGTCATAAGACATGAGACTAATCTTTCTTAACAATGTGTTCATGGAAGTGTGATGAAGATTTCTAAAAATGTTCTTATCCTTCGATTTTGATAATATCATGTTTCCAATCAAATTACACTCTTTTGACTTAAAATGACTATTTAAGTTTGTCTTTACAAGCAATATTCTTCTTATTGATGCTGAGGGACATGAACACTCATATTGAAAAGACCAGGTAAGAAGTAAAAGTACTGACATGACAGAGTAGTTTATTTTTGTGCAAGCCTTTGTACAGGGAGAATGATAAATAGTGCTGACATAAAAATCACTTCCTTCCAATGTGTAATTTCTTCTACTTTAGTTTGAATGCTCTGATCAAAGTCATTGCAATGAACTCTCAAGTCTCAAACTGGCACACCTGAGCAAAAATTAGGACAACTTTCTCTAAGATTACTTTTCTGTAGTGGAATGTAATAATAAGCTCAGAGTGAGTTCTTAATCTCTGCTAATTATTAGGAATCAGATATTATAATGTCTAAATTACTTCTTTGATCCCAGGTTGTGGGTATTTGGTTCAAACTCATGGTTCAAAATCTTAATAGCAATAGCAGTTAACATTTGTTGATTTCTTCCTGTGCACTAGACACTGTGATAAGTCCTTCACATGTTATATCTCTTTATCTTTGCAATGAATTTATGAAGAAAAAACTACTATCACAGGTGAGAATATCGAGGCTTGGAAATATCGATAGTCAACATAAAATTATATAGTGACTGGTAGGAGAAAACAGTTTTCATATGAAAGTCTGACACCAAAACTTCTAGAACAATTTTTCTTTCCTTTCAAAGTTTCAGTTGCAAATCCATCAATTATTCAGAATATTTTTTAGGTTAAACTTTCTTGGGTACTTTTCCTCTTCCTTTAGGTGGACTTAGCTTTTGAAATCTGCTATCCCAGATTTTACTTAATTAAATTTGCTAAATGGAGTTTAATTGACTCATGTTATCACTAGGAAACTTGTTGTTTCTTTAGGCATATGTCTCCATGTGACTGTTGCCTGGAGCGAATTGTCTGAGGATAGGTTTCTGGTCCTAAAAGAACTTTAAAAGCAACCTTTAACTGAAAGTATGAAAAGGCTTCTGCAGATTTCAAATGTATTTATATAAAACTGAACCAAGAAAATTTTATTTTTGTGTACATATTAATAACAATAAAACTCCACCAAAATTGGGGGAAGAATTAAGAAAATAACAATATGGCATTTTAATGCCAGTAAAAAATATTTATAATCCATAAACATTACCTATTGCTATCACAGTTTTATCCTTTAGCCAGTATAGAAACAAATAGCTTTTTTATGTGAATAATCTTTATATATTAGATTTATATGAATACATATGTTTTATTATCCATTAATATTTGGTGAATAATCTCTGAGAACTACTGCTATCTATAATAACAATAGACTTTCCTGTAAATATATTAAATAGGAAAAACAACAAATCTTCAAAAAAATTTATGATTGTAATATTCAGATCTTTGCATGAACTAAACACTAAGCACAGGTAATTAATGTAAAATAAAGTGCTAGAAATGAAACAAATGTGAATGTGTATATCTCCAAAATGCTTGATTTCCAGTAGATATTTTAAAGGAGAAAAAAAAATGTATTGGAGTTTTTTCCCTAAAGAGTAATACATGTTGGTTCAGAACATTTTTTTTTTCTTTTTCTCTCTCTTCCCAACCTTTTTCTTGCTTCCTTCTCTCCTCTCTTCCTTCCTTTCTCCTTCAGTTTTTTTATGTAAATTAATTTTGATTGGTTAGAACCAATCAAATGACCTCTGGTAGTATCCCCTTTTCCATAATGACCCCTGAGTGGGCTGACAGCCATGAGATGACATCCAAGATAGAATTTGGTATGGGACATGAGCAGTTTCAAGAGTATGGTCACTCTTTTACCCCCACTCAATGAAAGGGAATGAAGATGATCATTTTTATGGGTATAATCTTGAATTCTATATCTGTGGACTTCTTAAAGTAAACCCTTTGTGAACTTTGGTACTGAATACATTGTTAATCATATCATTTGTGATGGGCCTCAGACTGAGCATGACTGACACGGGAAAACCTGCACCAAAGCTCAGGTGCCCCAGGGGAGCATTCCCTGAGAAGTGGAAGAGAGGAGGTGGGTCTAGGTGATGAGATCTGGTTAAATTGGTGATTCTTTTTTATTTTTTTTTATGTAAATATTTTTTAATGTTTATTTATTTGAAAGACAGAGCACAAGCGGGGGAGGGGCAGAGAGAGAGGGAGACACTGAATCTGAAGCAGGCTCCAGGCTCTGAGCTGTCAGCACAGAGCCCGACACGGGGCTCAAACCCAGGGACCGTGAGATCATGACCTGAGCTAAAGTCGGTTGCTTAGCTGACTGAGCAACCCAGGCGCCACTGAATTGGTAATTCTTAAAGTAAGATTTTCTCCTTACATTACCATAAATAGCTAACACTTATTGAGCATGGATGCCATTCTGAATAATTCACATGCTTTTTTTTTTTCATTTAGTCCTCATAACGATAGGAAATAGGCACCATCATTCTCCACCACTTTGTAATGAGGAGGCTGAATAACTTGCCTGAGGTTACAATCAAGAAAGTCGTGAAGCATTTGATGCAAGACACTGAGCTAAAAGGAAAGTTCTAGAAAGATACCCAGTTTATATACAACAAAACAAAGCGGGGGGGGGGGGGGAGTAATCTAATTGAACACTTTCAAAAGGATTAACTAAATACCAAACAAGGTACTCAAAAAAAAAAAAAAAAAAGGAAACTCTAATGTGAAGCTAAAACTCTAACATCACTAAGGAGTTGATTACTCAGTTTTTTAAAATAGTATTGATGGGAAAATGTTGGGGTTAAGAGCAAATGCTCAGAAATGAATTTTTGGAGCATCTTTGGTGGTTTTATTAAGGCACAGGGACAGGACCCGTGGGCAGAAAGAGCTGCACTGGGCTTGTGAGGAGTGGCTGATTATATACTTTCAAGCTGGGAGGGGGTTAGGGATAGCAAAAGTCTCTAAGGAATTTAAGAAGCAAGGTTTCCAGGACCTTGATGGGGCTAGCTGTTGTTAGGCAAAGGTCATTTATTACCATCTAGTAAAACCTTAGTCATGAGACCCTTTAGATGTATATCAGGGGACCATATGCTTGGAAGTTGATTACTAACATATATCTTGAGGGCCTCAAGATAAAGGAATCTTCCAAAGTAATTCTTATATGTAAAAGGAGACTTACAGGGTCCTGGAGGTCAGGATAATGTTAAGTTGTTTGCCTTTTGCTTTTAGCAAAGTATTAACATCAGGGAAGTTGAGTTTCTGGAGGAAGGTCACTCTGTTAGTCCTAAGTACTTCAGCTGTAAGTTGTAAGGAAATTTAATTTGTTCTAAATTTCTTCTGCCTTTGTTCTCCATATCAGTATGGAGGGTGGTCTCCAGGCTTTTATGGCCTTTGGGACCATCTCCAAATCCATGAGAAATGAATTAGTACAATTAAATTCTACCCATTCATTATAATACTCAGTGAGCATACACAGGAAGAGGAAACCTTCAAGCCAGGGCATGTAATTGGGGGGAAAAAATTGTAAGAAAGAACTTGAATACAAAAATGTTATTTTAAGGATTCTCAATTCAAACTGATAGTCTTATACATATTTTAAAGAATTTGAATCTTAATTTAATTTTATATGGATGATATTCTCCAACAAGTGTTATATACACTGTTAAACAACACAAATTCAACTGAGTAAATTTGAATATCTAATTGGATTTATTAAATGGTTCAGGGATTGGACAGCATCCCATCTAGTAAGTAGAGGGGAGCTCTGTAGAGCTATAGAAAAGGAAAGGTTGAAACGGTACTGGTTGGGGAGAATTATTACCAAAGAATGCAGTGTTTTAGGCAAAGTTGCCTTCCTAAGGGGAACAGAAAGTTCAGCAGATTACTTCCTGAGGTTTACCCGGATATTCCAGCTTGGCTGGTTAAAGGTTTCAAACTGGGGATTGAAACTGCAATTAGATTAGATATTAAGTCTTTGTTTACTGATGTGGAACCTTAGCATGGCTTTATTTTGGGCCTGCACTTCTCTCTTTAAAAACACAAATTTTATCAAATAAGATTGAGAGAACTTTCTGTTTATTTTATCACCATTTGGAATACTTCCTTTCAAAATAAGCAGAATGAAAATGAGAACTTGATTCAAAGCACAAGGATTATATGCTAATTGGTGCAAACTTTCTCTGGCTGACTTAGTTTTCACTCATACCTACTCATATGTTCATGTTTCAGAGACATATTTAAAAATATCATTTTCTGGACTCTTTAATTATGTTTAAGATGTCATAATATCAAATATTCACCACTACAAAATATGTTTTTCTAATTTTTGCTGTTATAAAATATATCTCACATTTTAAAAAGTAGAATAAAGTGTCTCCTGGGTGAGTCAGTCTGTTAAGCATCTGACTTCGGCTTAGGTCATGATCTCACGGTTCATGAGTTCGAGCCCTGCATCGGTCTCTGTGCTGACAGCTCAGATCCTGGGGCCTGCTTTTGCTTCTGTGTCTCCTTCTCTTTCTGGACCCCCCACTCGTGCTCTGGATCTCTTTCAAACATAAATAAACATCTAATTAATTAATTAATTAAAAGTAGAATAAAAAAAGAAAGAATACTGGGCTGGGAAGTGGAATACTCATGTGTTCATCTATTCTGCCACTTACTAGCAATGTGACTTTGAGGTTACTTAAACCTTTCTTGATCTGTTTTCTTACATATAAAATGATGGAGTTGGACAAACTGGACCCATGCTCTCTGCATAATGACAATCCACTATGCTCTTACCCAAACTTTATTCAGATTACCTATTAGCAAACAAACGTGATAATTTTAAATCACTGAACTTCATTTTTGTCATGAAACCAGGCATATTTGGTAAGAGTTGTTATTTTTCCCATTGATGGAAATTTAAATCTAAGGTTATACCTACATCTGTCCCCAAACATAATTTATTTTTTATCTTTTTAAATTTTTGAATTTGCAACTATGATATATTTGAGGCATACAGGAAACCAGAGGATAAGTATAACAGACATCTCTATCAACACCTGTGAAATTAAGCACTGTAACATCAAAGTATAATTTTATATCAAAAAGCATATATACTAGCTATTAATAAATTCTATTATATACTATTGTTCTTCAATAATTAGGTAATTATGTTATTGTCCTGAAAAGGCCACTGTTTAACACTGACAAATTGACTCCTTGGACTCGCCTTGTTTTTTATTCAGGGTGATTTAGGGCTGCCTACATGTATTTGATTCAGGCATATATTTTGACAAGCTTTAAGTGCTAATATAACTATTGTTAATGAATAATCCTTAATTACTTATTATATTCTATTTATCCAGACGTCCATAATTAGACAAATCTAAGTATTTTATAGATAAACTTTTGATTATGCCTTGTACATTGCTGTGTTTTGTCTCCTATTTATTGGAAGGTTGTGATAGCACAGATTTATGAGGAAACTTCAAATTCTTTCTACTAGGTCAGTTTTAATAGTCTCCAGGATTACTCATACTCTCCTTTGCTGTTGTGTTTCAAAATCTAATAAATTTTAAAAGTACAGGGGTGCCAGGGTGGCTCAGTCGGTTAAACGTCCAACTGATTTAGGCTCGGGTCATGATCTCATGGTTCATGGGTTCAAGCCCCAAGTCAGGCTTTGCACTCAAAGGTAGAAGCCTTCTTGGGATTCTCTCTCTCCCACTCTCTCTCTGCCCCTCCCCTGCTCATACTCTCTCTCTCTCATAATAAATAAATAAATAAACAAATAAACAAATAAACAAACAAACATCAAAAAAAATTTAAAGACATAATATTGAAATTGAGGCTGACTCTTAAAAGGATACAAGCACAATAATTCTAAAAGCATCACTTCCCTCTCCTCTCTTTCCCTTTCTCTGTCTTTCTGGTCTTTTTGTTACTCAAAGGCCTGTAATTAGTCAATTCAGAGGCAACAGAGCATGAAAAAAAAGCAAACCACTTTATTTCCACTCTCAATTCCTGCTTTCTATCCTTTTAATCACTTTATTCTTATTTTCTCTTTTTAATAGAAACCTCTAATAATTTTAATTTTTCAAATAGAACCATGATATAGCTGCCCTCCTTCAGTTTGGCATTTAGTAAGAATCTCAACTGATAGATATCATTTTATCTATGTCTAGCTGGTCATTCTGTAGCTAACCCATTGGTTTCCTGATCAGTCTTTAGGCAAATTTATTAAACTATGAATATTACCAAATATTGCATTGAACCAAGCAGTTTATAAGACAACTTTGCAGGTATTATTGCTAATCCACAAAGTAATATAACAAATGAATATCATTATCTCTCATTTATGCATGAGAAAACCAAGGCTGAAAGGGTCTAGGTAGTTTTCCAGGGTCACAGTGCTTGTAAAAGAAGTTTTTAAATCTGGGGCTATTGAATGCTAGTGTCCACATATTTTAAGCTACTACACAGCTCCAAGTGAAAAAGCATGTTGTTCCTTCTGGTGCCAGGCCCTATCCTCCTGATTTGGTGTGAAGATGTCATATGGAAGAAAGTGAAAAATTCCCTGCACCAAGGAGATGATTGTAAATATGCTTTATCAGAGAAGAAAACTCTCCTCTATCAAATGTGTAGTAATTTACTCTATAACCCAATTAATCTAAAACATCTTGAAATGTCCAAGAAACCTCTTCTAAATGAAGGTTGTTTTTAATTTTTTTCCTAAATATGAGCCATGGGGAAGTGATCATAAGGCTGGTCATTGTGCATTCCCAAAGCTTCTAACACTTTCAAAGATGAGGCATAATACTGTAGATCTCCAGCAATTTCTCAAATGATGGTATGATAATAGCCCAAATTGCCCTATTTTGTCATATGCTTTTGGGTATGCAACTCAGTATTAATTTCACTATGTATGAAATGGAGCAAATCATTTGTGCCTCACAGGATTCCATGAAGGACTGAATTAGACAATGTATGTAAAAATTCCTTGTGATATGGGTTGCCTGGGTGGCTCAGTCAGTGAAGCATTGGACTTCGGCTCAGGTCATGATCTCAGCATTTGGTTCATGAATTTAAGCCTCACATCAGGCTCTCTGCTGTTAGCATGGGGTCTGCTTCGGATCCTTTCTCCCTCTCTTTCTGCCCCTCCCCTACTCATGCTTTTCCTCTCTCTCAAAAATAAATAAATAAATAAATATTAGCTGCTCCTGAGTGGCTCAGTCAGTAAAGGGTCTGACTCTTGATTTTGGCTCAGTTTATAATCTCACGGTTTGTGAGTTCAAGCCCCAAATCAGGCTCTGAATTGACGGTGTGGAGCCTGCTTGGGATTCTCTCTCTCCCTCTGTCTCTGCCCCTCCCCCTGCTTGCTCTCTTGCTCTTTCTCAAAAATAAATAAGTAAAAAGTAAAGACTAAAAATATGCCTTGTAATAAAGGACATCTAATTTGAAGATACCATAAGTTCTGAGTAAATGGCTTTAGCAATAAGAACTAATATTTTTTGTTAACCTAATTTGGGAAAAGGTTTATTAAATTGAAGACACATTTTATAGTTATTATCACAGAGTACAGAGATACCAGGCTTATAACTTGACTTCTTTTCCTTTAAAATAGGATTTGAAATATCATTTAAAATATCATTTCTGTTGTCAGAATAATCATATTAATGCATATAAAGGTTTGAATTATATCTTTTTTCCTTTTAATCTATAGATCAATTGACCTATGAATGAGTGTAGTCATCACATTAAATATTATTTTATTTGAAAAATATGCCTAAATATACTTTAAAAATTTCTTTTTATATTAAAAGATCTACAGTAGGATGGTTTTTGTAATGGATATCACCATGTCTAAGAAGTTTGTCCAGCTGCTGGTTTTTATTTTGACTTTGACTAAAATTGTTCTTAATGGAAATGTGCTAATTTGGCCAACGGATGGTAGCCATTGGTTAAATATTGAGCTCATTCTAGAAGAGCTGATCCAAAGAAATCACAATGTGACTGTACTGGCTTCATCAGCAACTCTATTCATCAACTCCAATCCTGATTCTCCTGTGAATTTTGAAGTGATACCTATCTCCTATAAGAGCAGCAATATAGACTCCTTAATTGAACACATGATAATGCTGTGGATAGACCACAGACCAACCCCTCTCACTCTCTGGACTTTCTACAAAGAACTAGGAAAATTTCTAGATGCTGCTTTTCGAATGAATATACAAATCTGTGATGGAGTATTAAACAACACCAAGTTACTGGCAAGACTCCAGGAAGGTGGTTTTGATGTGTTGTTAGCAGACCCAGTAACTGTCTGTGGGGACCTGGTTGCTCTGAAATTAAGAATTCCATTTGTGTACACACTGAGGTTCTCTCCAGCCTCAACAGTGGAGAGACACTGTGGGAAAATCCCCGCACCTGCCTCCTATGTTCCTGCAGCTTTGTCAGAGCTCACTGACCACATGACCTTTGGTGAGAGGGTAAAAAATACTATATCCTATCTTCTGCAAGACTACATATTTGAATCCTATTGGGGAGAATGGAATTCATACTACAGCAAAGTTCTAGGTAAGTCTCTAAAATACTGTCTTATTAATGACTCCAGATACCTTATTTATCTTGACAGTAATATAGCAAAGGTTTCTATTCCACTGCACATGCCAGGCTGAAGTACAGATAGTTATTATAAATATAATTCTCTCTACAAGATCATTATTTTTGGATAAGTTTGTAAAAAATGTAATGGTGTTATTAATATGTATGTAGTGTTTCAATGCAAATAATCTCGTGCCTATTTAGGTAGTGGCTTTCCAGTGAGTAAATCAATCTTCCTATATAAATGAAAGTGTCTTTACTAGGATGAACTGCAACCCCGCTAAAAAAATACCTGCCCAATATTTTGAAGTATACATGATTTACTTTCTCTTCTTCACTGCTCATTCTTTTGTAGGTCTGCAGAAAACTTTAAAAGGCCTAGGATTGGGGGGCACCTGGGTGTCTCAGTCAGTTGAGCATCCAACTTCATCTCAGGTCATGATCTCATGGTTCGTGAGTTTGAGCCCCGTATCAGGCTCTGTGTTGACAGCTCGGAGCCTGGAGCCTGGTTCGGATTCTGTGCCTCCCTCTTTCTCTGCCTCTACCCGGGCCACACTCTGTCTGTCTGTCAAAAATAATAAATAAACATTAAAAAAAAAAAAGGTTCAACCCTGATAAAAGGCCTAGCATTGGGGATTGGAAACCTGACTTTATACCCTGCCCTTCTCTATCTCTCCATCCTTGGGCTCCTTTGGGTGCTTAGACTAGCATGGCTCCAACTTAATTTCCCTGTATCTTTTGGCAATCCTCAAGTTTCATGGCCTCACAGATCCCTTAGGAGGATCGAATAAAATAATGTAAACAAGGCCAGCTCTGGTTGGTTGTTTATATTTCTGATCTCTTTCTGATCCTTATGAACCCTCCTTCATTTTTCTATTTTCTTCTCTCCTGAATGTTTTTTTTTCTCTAGATTTATCAGTAGCACCAGGAGTATTAATTGACAGCAGAAATTAACTGTTGATGATATCAATGCTACTTTTTCACGAAGATAATATGCAAAATATTGTCCTTTTACATACCTTTCAGGCTCCCTCTCTCTCACTCTTTATTTTCCTTTCTTTCTCCTTCCTCTCTTCTTTCCCTCCCTCCCCTCCTTCCTTCCTTCTATCATGCTTTCATTGTGTAAAAAACAGCATTTCTTGAACACCAACCCAGTACCTGCCACTTTTCTAGGTACAGTTGGCAAAACAGATCAAAATCTCTACCCCCATGGAGCTTACATCCCAGTAAGAAGATACAGACAATAAATGAATACAATATAAGATGTTAGACTGTGATATATGCTGTATAGTAAAATAAGAATAAATAGTTCTGGGAGGAGGGTTACACTTTTAAATACAGTGGTCAGGGAAGGTCTCAAAAGGTGACATTTGAATGAAGACTTGAGGGCAGTGAGGGTGAGAGCCATTGGCATCCCTGGGGGAAAAGCATTTTATTAAAATTGTTTTTTAGTTTTTTTAAGTTTATTTATTTATTTTGAGAAAGAGGGCATGTGTGCCAGTGGGGGAGAGACAGAGAGAAAGACAGAGAGAGAGAGAGAGTAGGGGGTGGGGGCCGGCAGAGACAAAGAGACAGAATCACAAGCAGGCTCCATGCTGTCAGCACAGATACCTAGATGGGGCCTGAACTCAGGAACTATGAAAGCATGACCTGAGCCAAGATCAAGAGTCAGGCGCTTAACCCACTGAGCCACCCATGTACCCCTGAGGAAAAGTATTTTAGACATCGATAAGAACAAGTAGATGGAAAGATCTGTGGTAAGTCATAGAACCAGGAATATCCTTACTGTAACTTGACCTTGATCTTACCTTTCACAAACCGATTTTGTATATATTTTTTCTTTATTGGATTTTGGAATATTCTTCATCCAATTTTCCATCACTTAAACTTTTAAATTGCTTCATAGAATTGGTCTAGAGAGAAAATATCAAACACATCACACATATAAATAAAACATATGCAAGATAATTAGATTTGCATAGACTTTTGAAGATACATACAGTAATTAGAATTTTGAAAGTAAAATGTTGTGTTCTTATATTCATTATAATGTCACCTAATTATATTTTCCTTTTCCTGGATTCCAAATTTCTTATGCCTCAAAGACATATTTTGATTTAGATTTAGATGTTATTCATATGATTATTTCCCAAGACACTTTAAACGTGTTCTATAATAATTACCCCTGCCCATATATGTATCACATACCAACTATTGCAGGTATTGGTGAGATAGCAGTCTATATTCCTTAAAAAGGGGGATTACAAAAAGTAACATGGTGATGGTTCCTGGAAAGTCATGAGGCTCTGGGTTCAAGTTCCATTTGCTATGTAACTTCAGGCAAATGACTTAAACTCTGAGTCACAACATTTCCGCCTCTTTAAAAAAGGGTAATTATTTCACTGTACTCTTTAGGATGACCATTAGACACCATATATATGGATATGCTATGTCAATTATAAAGAATTATACTTATGTTAAATATTGTTTATAGCAAACTGCACAAGAACGCTGCAATGACAAAACCCTAATTATACTACCATGGGGCTTTGTGCTTGTAGAGTAGTGTGTGTGTGTGTGTGTGTGTGTGTGTGTGTGTATGAAGAATAAATGGCCTCTGGAGTATACTAAATCTCCCTTTTCAAAGGGAACCATAACAAGTTATATAATGCATGCAAAAGCCTTTGTAAAACACAATGTTCTTGACTTCTTGTTTTCACAAGATAATAGTTTCAGAAATCCTAGATTCTGAGAAATTAAATATTTTGTTTATCTATATCCTTTATACTTCTCGTGTTACTAAACATACTTGAACAACAAATAACTCTCGGGTATTTTATTTCAAATCAGGAGGAGTGGTATAATCCAATTTGTCTTTTGTTTGCAATTACATTCTTATTCAGGACACCTGGTAACTGTAAACTGATACTGAAATAGGGCAGGTGCCTTGCACTTCATATTATCCTCAAGCATAGGAGAACACAGGAGATTTAATAACCTCAAATTTCTGTGGAGTTCACTTCTAAATGACTATTCTTTAGGTCTCTGGGGGAAGCAGATTAGAAAAATAGCATATTTAACCATGGTAAAGAATATACCCAAATATCTATATTGAAGGAAACAAGTCAGTGACAAGGAAATATCTAACTACACTGGTTAAAAATCTTGTTTTATTTATCAGTGTGATGTTAAATTTTATAGATGAAGCAAATAAAAATCATCATCAATTCAATTTTAAATATGCTTCTAATACCTAATGGAGCAGGCATATCTGGGAAATGACAATCATTGCTATTCATATACAGGAGTGAATCGATAATAAATCTTGGTCAAGCCAAGTGTTCTGTAGAGTACCTTCAAATTGTACTGAGCTTGATCTCCCCCCAGCCTCTGAGAAATCTGCTGTATGGCATGTAGATAGCTCTAATGTGGGTAGGATTGGGGACTGGCCTTTGCTACAGCTCTAAGAAGGATGAGGGCTGAATGCTATAGTAAAACTAAACAGGTTCAGCAACTGCATGTCCCCATTTTGTCTGTACCTTTTGGTTTCCCAGTTGGTTTCCATCTTTCTAAGCACAGTACATATCAAGAGAGCAGAAACCCAGTATTAATCTAGGCACCATTTGGCCAATGTAGCCTATTTTACATGTCAGTACCATACTGTACTGTCAGTACTGACACTTAGATGGTTTCCATATCTTCTCTATTATGAGAACGTTGTAGTAAACTTGGGAGTGTAGATATCTTTTTAAGACAGTAATTTCATTTCCTTTATATATAAGCCCAGAAGTGAAATTGTTGGATCATATGGTACCTCCACATTTAACTTTTTGAGAAACCTCCATACTGTTTTCCACAGTGGCTGCACCAATTTACATTCTCACCAACAGTGCACAAGGGTTTCCTTTCCTCCACATCCTCACCAACACCCATCATTTGTCTTTTTGATAATAACATTTTAACAAGTGTGAGATGATACCTCATGGTGGTTTTGATTTGCATTTATTGATTAGTGATGTTGAACACCTTTTCATGTATCTGTTGGTGATTTTTATGTTTTCTTTGAAAAAAATATCTCTTCAGTTCCTCTTCCCACTTTTAAGTGGATTATATGAGGTTTTCTGCGATTGAGTTGTATGAGTCCCTTACATATTTTAAATATTAACCCTTTATCAGATATGTAGTTTGCAAATATTTTCTCCTGTTCCATAGATTGCTTCCTCATTTCATTTCTTTTTTTTTTTCCAACGTTTATTTATCTTTGGGACAGAGAGAGACAGAGCATGAACGGGGGAGGAGCAGAGAGAGAGGGAGACACAGAATCGGAAGCAGGCTCCAGGCTCTGAGCCATCAGCCCAGAGCCCGATCATTTCATTTCTTTTGCTGTGAAGAAGCTTTTGAGTTTGATGCAGTACTACTTATTTTTTCCTTTGTTTGTGCTTTGGTTGTCTTATCCATAAAACAATTGCCAAGACCAATATCAAGCAGCTTTGATTCTGTTTTCTTCTAGGAGTTTTATGGTTTTAGGTCTTATATTTGTCTTTACCATTTTTGTGAGTGATGTAAGATAGGAATCCAATTTCACTCATTTGCATATGAATATCCTTAAGAGATTATCTTATCTCTATTGAGTATTTGTGGTTCCCCTGTCAAATACTAGTTAACCATAGATGCATAGGTTTATTTCTGAGTTCTCAATTCTGATCTATTAGTCTATGTGTCTGTTTTTATATCAGTATCATATTAATTATTGTACCTTATACATATAGTTTAACATCAAGAAGTGTGATCCCTCCAACTTTGATCCTTTTTTCTTGGGATTACTCTGGCTATTCAGGGTATTTTATGGTTCTATACAAATTTTAGGATTGCTTTTTCTATTTCTATAAAAAATGGAATTGGAATCTTAATAAGAATTTGCTTGTATCTGTAGATTGCTTTGGGTAGTATGTACATTTTAACCATATTCACTTTTATAATCCTGAACATAGGATACCTTTCCCTTTATTTGTGTCTTCTTCAATTTTTTCATCAATGTTTTAAAGTTCTCCGTATATAATTAAGGGTCTAAATGTGAAACCTGAAACCACAAAAATCCTAGAAGAGAGCACAGGTAGCAATTTCTCTGACATCAGTCATAGCAACAGTTTTGTAGATATGTCTCCTCAGGGAAGAGAAACAAAAGAAAAAAAAAACTATTACAACTACATCAAAATAAAAAACTTCTGTGCAATGAAGGAAACCATCAACAAACCTAAAAGGCAACCTACAGAATGAGAGAAGATATTGGCAAATGATATATCCAATAAAGGGTTAGTATCCAAAATCTATAAAGAATTCATATTAACTCAAACCCCCCCCAAAACAAATAATCCAATTAAAATTAGGCAGAAGACATGAACAGACATTTCTCCAAAGAAGACATACAGATGATCAACAGACACATTAAAAACATAAGCAACATCACTCATCATCAGGCAAATGAAAATCAAAACCAGGTGAGGTAAGGTATCACTTCACACCGTCAGAATGGCTAAAATCAAAACCGCAAGAAACAAGTGTTGACAAGGATAAAGACAAAAAGGAAAGCTTATGCACTGTTAATGAGATGCAAACTGTCATAGCCACTGTGGAAAACAGTATAGAGGTTTCTCAAAAAATTAAAAGTAGAACTGCCATATGATCCAGTAATTCCACTACTAGGTATTTACCCAAAGAATATGAAAACACTAATTCAAAAAAATACATGCATTCCTATGTTTATTGCAGCATTATTTATAACAGCCAAATTATGGAAGGAACCCAAGTATCCACTGATACATGAATGGGTAAAGAAGATGTGCTATACATATACACAATGGAACACTCTCCAGCCATGAAAAATAATGAAATCTTGCCATTTGCAACAATTTGGACAGATCTAGAGGGTATGATGCTAAGTGAAATAAGTTAGAGCAGGACAAATACTGTATGACTTCACTTATATGTGGAATTTAAAAAACAAAACCAAGAAGAAAAGAGACTCTTAACTATAAAGAACAAACTGATGGGTACCGGAGGAGAGTTGGTGGGGACTGGAGTGATAGATGAAATAGGTGATGGGGAACTAAAAGTACACTTCTCATGATGAACACTGTATGTTAACTATACTGCAATTAAATTTAAAAATAACAAAGTTTTCCGAGTACAAATTTTTTACTTTCTTGGTTAAATTTATTCCTAAGTATTTTATTATTTTTGGTGCTGTTGCAAATGGGATAAAAATAATTTTTAATTAATTTTACAGTTAGAAGGTGTCCTCAGGTCTACAATGGGTCTCTTGGAGACAGCATATAGATGGATTTTTTTAATCCATTCTGATACCCTATCTCTTTTGATTGGAGCATTTAGCCCATTTACATTCAACATTATTATTGAAAGATATGGATTTAGTGTCGTTGTGTTATCTGAAGGTTTCATGCTTGTGGTGACGTCTCTGGTCCTTTGTAGCCTGTACAGTGTTCCACTCACAGAGTCCCCCTTAGGATCTCTTGCAGGGCTGGTTTAGTGGTCATGAACTCCTTCAGTTTTTGTCTGGGAAAGCCTTTAATCTTAAGCCTTAAGATTCACTCTCTTAACAAGTTTCAAGTATACAACACAGTATTGTTAACTGTAGTTAGTTTGCTACATATTACTTCCCCATTATTTATTTCATAAGTAGAAGTTTGTACCTTTTGACCCCCCTTACTTATTTTACCCACTCTGTGCCTTCAGTAGCCACCAACTTTTCTCTGTATCTATAAACTTGTTGTTTGTTGTTGTTATTTTCTACATACAAGTAAGATCATACAGTATTTGTCTTTCACTGTCTAATTTGTTTCACTTAGCATGATACCCTTAAGGTCCATCCATATTGCTGTGAACTCTTTGTTCTGTGATTTAACCTTCTAGCATGCTGAATGGTGAGGGACACACAACTCGGGAGATTGACCCACAAAGATATGAGAGAGACAACAGCAAAACATGCATGTGATGACCTCTAGGATAAGCTCACCCTCTGATGAGTCTGATTCACATGAACATGAACAAAGCCAGCCTAGAAAAGCTCTCTAGTCTAAAGCAGAATTGGGAGCAGAGTCAAAGTTAAATAGAAAGTTGTTTTAAGACTCTAAATCATTCAATGGGGCGCCTGGGTGGCGTCCGACCTCAGCCAGGTCACGATCTCGCGGTCCGTGAGTTCGAGCCCCGCGTTGGGCTCTGGGCTGATGGCTCAGAGCCTGGAGCCTGTTTCCTATTCTGTATCTCCCTCTCTCTCTGCCCCTCCCCCGTTCATGCTCTGTCTCTCTCTGTCCCAAAAATAAATAAAAAACGTTGAAAAAAAATTTAAAAAAGACTCTAAATCATTCAATAATGGAAAACTAATAAAAATACTTCTAGCTTTTAGGTACTCCATTTGTTAAATCCTGGAACTCTACTTTGCTCTCTCTACATATGCACTCTCTTTTTTTGCACTTCAGTATCTGATGATGTGCTCTAAATGTTTACCAATTGGCTTTCTGTGGTGAAAAAAGAAAAAAAAAACACTTTTGCATAGCATTTACCAATATCTGTGGTGTAAAACCTTCCACCTTGACTAGTTTCAAGGTATTTGTTATATAACAAGCAACTTGGCAAAACACATGGAAGTTAACAATTAACTTTCATTAACCTGCAATAGCCAGGTACAGATAATCTCTAGTATATCCATTTATGACACCAGCATTGATCCATTGAGATGCCCAAAGTTCATGGACATAAGTCTTATTATGCTGAAAAATAGTCTTTGCTCCAACACATGCTACAGACTAATATCTGGGCCTATGGATATTAGACCCAGAGATTTCTTTATATAACAAAGTATAAGCTTATACAAATTATGTGTTTAGTAAAGCAGAAGCTTCTCTCTTGGAGAAATCTGTTCCTCAAGAGGAATCTTGGGCAATAAATAAATGCCCTCCTCTGTAGATCATTTTTTATAGCCACAGAACTCCCATCTCCACTTACATACATACATTTTTAAAATACATCATTTTTTACCTTCAAGAAAATTGTGACTTTTTAAATATTTCTGAAAAGTTAAATGGATACAATAACTCTCTTTCCCAATGTCTTCCAAGATACTACTAAAAAGTTTACCTTCTAGGAAGGATCATGTTCCAGAAAAAATAATATGCAATCTAACAATACTACAATAAAGAACTAGTTCAACAACTTACTAATCTAGTACACTGCCACAGGATACTTGAAACTTCAATAAAAAGTATTTTATGCACTAGATACCTATATAAAAAAGAAAAAAAGAAAATGAAAAGTAACAATTGATTATTTCATGCAGTATTCTTAATTTCCTTTATTTAAAAATTTGTAATTACTTTTAGGGGCACTTGGGTGGCTTAGGTGGTTAAGCATCCAACTCTTGATTTCAGCTCAGGTCATGATCTCATGGTTCATGAGACTGAGCCTTATGTCAGGCTCCACGCTGAGTGTGGAGCCTGCTTGAGATTCTCTCCCTCTCTCTCTCCCTCCCCCACCCCGCACTTGTGCACTCTCTCTCAAAATAAATAAACATTTTAATATATATAAAAAACACAAATAAAAAATAGTAATTACTTTTAGAATTTAGTACTTTTGGATCAGGTCAACTGTTCTGCATGTTATAGGCCTTTTACTGCTTATATATTTCCCTAATAATGTAAATGTGCACTAAACTTGACATGTCAGACCATGTAGATACTATCAAAAATACAAACACAAAGAAAATCACACTTTTTATTAACTTTTGACAATGGGAATCCAAGGAAATACTGGATCTCTGATGTATCACACTCTTCTAGCCCTCAAAGGTAATAGAAGCTCAATACCTGACCATGCTTTATATTTCATGAAGGTAACATTTCAAACGGAAGTTGGAAAAAATATTTTAATCCACATGGTAATTTAATGATGCTATAATAGAATAATGCCACTTAGAGATTAGGAAGGAATTTCCTCCAGTTATGGGAAAATTTTTACTACACTTTAGTACGTGTGCCTCACTAAACTAACAAACTTAATTCTTTTTAACTTTGTAATATTATGCTATGTCCTCCCTCTTGGAAACAATCCATGAAAGAAATATTTTTTAAGCTGGGCTTCATTAAAAACTTCTGCTCTGTGGAAGACAATGTCAAGAGAATGAGAATGCAAGCTATAGACTGGGAGAAAATATTTGCAAAGGACATGCGTGATAAAGAACAATTATAAGTATAAAAAGAATTCTTAAAACTCAACATTAAGAAAACATATAACCCAATGAAAATATGGTTCAAAGACATTAACAGACACCTTACCAAAGACATACAGATG
The DNA here is from genome assembly GCF_016509475.1 of Prionailurus bengalensis. Lineage (NCBI taxonomy): Eukaryota > Metazoa > Chordata > Mammalia > Carnivora > Felidae > Prionailurus > Prionailurus bengalensis. The sequence continues at coordinate 150,017,843 of NC_057344.1, forward strand.
GCAAATAAGCATAGGAAAAGATGCTCCACATCATTTGTCATTAGAGAAATTCAAATTAAAATGATAATTAGATACTACTACACACCTCGTAGAATGACCAAAATCTGGAACACAAACTACAGCCACATGCTGGTGAAGATGGGCAGGAACAGGAATCATTCTAGGTATTTACCCAAAGAATACAAAATACAAATTCAAAGGGATATTATGCGCCCTGATGTTTATAGCAGCATTATCTATAGTAGCCAAATAATGGAATATATATGCTCAGCCATATACATATACAATGGAATATGACTCATCCATAAAAAAGAATGAAATCTTGCCATTTGTAATGACATGGATGAAGCTAACAAGCATAATGCTAAGCGAAATAGGTCAGTCAAGCACAAATATCATATGATTTCACTCACATGTGGAATTTAAGAAATAAAACAAATGACAAAGGGGAGAAAAAAGAGGGGGCAAACCAAGAAACAGACCCTTAACTATAGAGAACCAACTGGTGGTTACCAGAGGAGAGGTGAGTTGGGGAATGGGTGAAATAGGTAATGGGGATTAAGGAGTGCACTTGTTGTGGTAAGCACTGGCTGTTATATGGAAGTGTTGAGCCACTGAATTGTCCACCTGAAACTGATATTACACTGCATGTTAACTAACTAGAATTTAATAAAAACTTAAAATTAAAAAAAATTTAAACTCAGGTTATATTTACTGCACCTTTTAAACTCTACACTGTGTATCCTTCTATGTATTTACTCCACATCTTTCTAAACTAAGCCCACTAAATAAAAATCAACATTTAACTTTCATTTATTCCTCATACTAAGCATTATATTTTTCTTGTCTGTCAATTTTTGTTGATTTTATGATTATGTTAATAATACTTTTGTTCAAAATAATATTATGAATTCTGTCGTATTTTGGAATGTGGAAGTGTCTCTGACCTATTTCTCAATATTGATGTCTAGGTGGTTAATCTGTGGATGGCATACTTTCTTTTGGCATTATCTTCAGTTTAGTATTAAAATATATAGTGATTTAACCCTCTGCTGAAGCATCTTCCTAAATATTTCTGTTAGTATTACAATTTTCACAACATACTAACAAAATATCATTAACTCCATTTTTATGGATAATGAAATAAAGGCGAAGATTTAGTAACTCTCATTCATAAACATCATTTTGTACAGTATATAAACAGAGTTCTCTTTATCCCCAAAGTCCACCCAACTAATTTCACTAAAGACCTTATACGAATCCCCATGGTTCTAGGATTAACGCAAGCCTTATTTCCCTGCTTTTAGGAAAATAAACCAGTGGAAAAGCACCCCCGCCAAAAAAAAATCATTTGGTATTGGTCATGTAACACTCATTTTCTTTTACAGAATAGGAAAATAACACTATATTCTTTCACAAGGGAACAGTAAAGAAAGTTATATTAATGTTTGTCTATAACTGGGGTGTGAGGGATCCAATACAGAAAGCAGATACCAATTATTAATAGTGTTTAGGTAACATTGTTAGCTCTGACACATAGTCACGGATTCTTTAGTAAACACCACCATGTAGTAATTTTGCACATATGTATGTGTAATTGAAGTATAATGTAAATTGTGTGTGTGTGTGTGTGTGTGTGTGTGTAAACAGCATGCCCACGCACTGTAGTAGCTGTTCCCCAGTGATTTCTCCAGGGGATTGTAAGATTGCATTCATGGTTTTGTCCTCACTAAGTAATTCCATGCCACTAACAAAATAAAATATTTGAGGTGTATAATTTTAATATGTCCTTGACAACTCAGCTATAATCAGTGCTTTTAATCAGCTTAATTATTGAATATTTATATCATTTTATTTGCATTCCTCTTGGTGTTTATTTAGATGCTTATTTTGTAATTCCTTGTTTATAATATTTTTCTACTTGGAGTGAGGGAGATCGATATTTGGAGTGACTTGTAGGAATTCAGAATTGAAATTGTAAATATAAAATCTGCATAACTGTAATGAAGCTTATAAAAAGTAGGAGATGATATAGTAAGGGTGTGAAAAAATGACAGCTTATGGTCCTGGGGAAATGACAAAGATAGCTTTGGCATAGTCAGCATAAGACTATAACCAGAAGGAGGTGGAAGAGGAGAACCATGGGGAGTAAAGACCACCCAGAGAACATTTGGGGAGAAGGAAACTTTGTAAGGGTCTTGATGTATATGGTCCTACTCCAGCTGTCTTAGAAATATAAGAGAAAAAATACAGGAGAATGTATATGAGTAGATTGAGCTGTTACTATTGGTAAATCTTCTTTAAAACAAAGAGAAAGGTAAGACTCTACTAGGATAAAGTCTCATTAAAGTTCCAACTTATTAGGTTGGATTTGAGATAATTTCTTTTTATATGATCCTCAATATCTTTTTATGAATATAATTTATTGTCAAATTGGCTTACATACAACACCCAGTGCTCATCCCAACAAGTGCCCTTCTCAATGCCCATCACCCATTTTCCCCTCTTCCCCACCCCTGTCCACCCTCAGTTTGTTCTCTGTATTTAAGAGTTTCTTGTGGTTTGCCTCCCTCCTCTCTGTTTGTAACTATTTTTTTCTCCTTTCCTTCCCCCATGGTCTTCGGTTAAGTTTTTCAAGATCCACATATGAGTGAAAATACATGATATCTATCCTTCTCTGATGAATGGATAAAGAAGATAATCTTCAATATCTACTCAAAGTCACATTTAAGTATGGGAAATAAATTAAAATAGTTTCCATGCTGTTTTTAGAATACTTGCTATAAATACATATTCAAGGTTAAGGGGTTTAGAGAAAACATTTTACAAAGAAATTGACATTGCAGTCATGAACTGCATTCTTTTAATAAATTATCCATTATGGTTTACTTCTTATTCTAATGACTTTCTGATTCCAAAATCATCAATATTATATATGTGTGTGTATCTATATTTATAGTGATATTCATATTGTTTTTTAAAGTTGAACATATCTATCTACATAAATATTATATCTTATATAATATTATATATAGAATACCCTATGTAATATCATATCTAGTTAAACATGCATATGTGTGACTTAAAAAATAATACATATGTATGACATCTTCTAATATATGTAAAATTATATATATTAAATATATAATTATAAATTTATAGCATTACATAATTAACATATCTATATATTTTATAATTTATAATAATTTACATATATAAATTTAAATCTTGACTGTGCAAAGCTATAACTTGGCAGTGGCTGTAGGTTTCTTTGAATTTCAATATGGTAGTCACATTCTTTTTAATTCTTAAGTACTTAATATATTTTCTTGTGATTAGCGAGATTTTCCATTTAATATTAAATAGAAGTTGGTATTATAGGGCAGTCTCATATTTTATTTCATTTGATTACTTTTATTTTTTAATTTATATATTTAAATTCATGTTAGTTAACATTCAGTGTAATCTTGGTTTCAATGATTCATCACTTACATATAACACCCAGTGTTCATCCCAAGTGCACTCCCTAATGCCCATCACCCATTTAGCCCATCCCCATCCATCTCCACTCCAGCAACCATCAGTTTGTTCTCTGTATTTAAGTCTTTATGGTTTGCCTCCCTCTCTGTTTTTATCTTATTTTTCCTTCCCTTCCCCTATGTTCACCTGTTTTGTTTCTTAAATTCCACATATCAGTGAAATCATATGATGTCTGTCTTTTTCTGACTGATTTATTTTGCTTAGCATAATACTCTAGTTCAATTCATGTTGTTGCAAATGGCAAGATTTCATTCTTTTTGATTGCCAAGTAATATTCCAGTGTGTGTGTGTGTGTGTGTGTGTGTGTGTGTGTGTGTATCCATCCCACATTTTTCTTATCCATTCATCAGTCGATGGGCATTTGAAGTTTTTCCATAATTTGGCTATTGTTGATAGAGTTGCTATTGGGGTGCATGTGCCCCTTCAAATCAGCATTTTTGTATCCTTTGGATAAATACCTAGTAGTACATTTTGCTCATGTGTTGATAGAAATAGAAATACCTTTGTATTCATGAGTGATTATAGATTCTGAATATGTTTCTATTTCAATATTTTCCTATAAGACTGTACTGTTTTTTTGGTGGGGGGGGATGAATGAAATGAATATTTCTTCCTCTTCCCTCCCACCAACCTTTGGAATAAAGATTTATTACCTGTAATTTTGCTAGTGTATACCTGTAAAATCATATGGGTGTAGTATTCTCCCATGCAAAGGAATTTGACTGCTGTCTCTGTTCTTTTAACAAATGAATCTATATGGCAAATATTTTACTCTGGTTGCAAAAAAAATTTTTTACAGGTCTATAGACTAGCAATTCTGAAACTATTTTATGTGTCTACTAAAACTGATCAAATAAGTAAGCATAAAGTGGTATTGGATACAGGTTTCTCACTGTTGAAAGGACTTGGGAATAAACAGAGGAGGCTAGATATAGAAACTATAGACAGGGATTTATAACAGTATTAGGATGTGCAATTATATTTGCTTGTTTACTTTCTGATTAAAACTAACATGTCAGTAGCAATGAACACATTTAGCATTCTCATCTTGATTTTTTTTTTAATTTTTTTTTCAACGTTTTTTTATTTATTTTTGGGACAGAGAGAGACAGAGCATGAACGGGGGAGGGGCAGAGAGAGAGGGAGACACAGAATCAGAAACAGGCTCCAGGCCCCGAGCCATCAGCCCAGAGCCATCAGCCCAGAGCCTGACGCGGGGCTCGAACTCACGGACCGCGAGATCGTGACCTGGCTGAAGTCGGACGCTTAACCGACTGCGCCACCCAGGCGCCCCTCTCATCTTGATTTTTAAAGGCCATTCTCTACTAAAATGAAACAGTGTTCCTTGGAGACATGGTTGATTTTAAGGTTGAAGCAGTGAAAATAGTAACTAAGCGTGAAATATAGTAATAGAAAGTGAAAATTGCTTTAAAAGAATGGGGTCATATCAAAAGGAAATAGGAAACAATATATGGAAAAGTTTCCAAAATCTGGGACAAACTGAATAATAAAAATAAATAATGACAATAGCTGAGAGGCCCCTGGGGGGGTCTTCAGTTGGTTAAGCATCTGACTCGTGGTTCTGACTCACAGTTCCTGAGTTGGAGCCCTGCGTCGGGCTCTACCCTGACAGCACAGAACTGCTTGGGATTTTTCTCTCTCCCTTTCTCTCTGCCCTTCCCTGGCTTGCTCTCTCTCAAAAAATAAATTGAAAAAAATTTTAAATAATGATAATAGCTAGATAAAATATATAAAATAAAATAAATTTATATGCATTATACTGATATGCATAAATAAATTAATAAACAGGCTATTTCTTAAATGCCAATTAAAAATAGAAAGAATGATGGGGCGCCTGGGTGGCTCAGTGGGTTAAGAATCCGACTTCGGCTCAGGGTCATGATCTCATGGTTCATGCGTTGGAGTCCCGCACAGGCTTGGTGCTTATAGCTCAGAGCCTGGAGCCTGTTTCAGATTCTGTGTCTCCCTCTCTCTCTACCTCTCCCTTCTTCACACACTATCTCTCTCTCCTTCAAAAAGAAACATTAAAAAAATTAAAAATAGAAAGAGTGAAAAATTTTTAATTATGTTGTTAATAATAACATTTTACATAAGCATAATAAAATGATCAAAACTAGGATTCTTATTAAATGTCAATTATCTTTCTAATTTTTTTCTTTCCAGTAAATAATGCAGGTTCCCCTCTTGCATTTATTTGTCCAGGGTCCTTACTTTTTTCCAACTTGTGATAGTTCACACAGTCTTTCTTTGCCTCTTGTTTATGAAGAGTATGAGGCATTATACATATATAAATATAATTTATATTTATATATATATTTATATATTTAAATTCATGTTAGTTAACATTCAGTGTAATCTTGGTTTCAATGATTCATCACTTACACACACATATATATATATATATACACACACACACATATATATGTATATACATATATATATATATATATAATATCCTTCAATTTGGGTTTTCTGATATATTCTCACGATTAGAGTGGGATTCTACATTTTCCGTAAGAATACTACAGAAGCAATCTGTGTCCTTCACAGGGTGGCATATCTGGAGGTACATAATATAAATCGATTATCATTATTGATGATAATTTTTATAATTTATATAGGATAGTTTCTGCCAGGATTCTCCCTATGTAATTAATACATATCTTGTAGGGAGATACTGTGAGACCATGCGAATTATATTAACCATATGTTTGCACATATTTTTGCAATCCTTTACAGTAAAATTCCAGTTAGTAACTACATAAGGAATCATGAAAATGGAAATTCACCATTAGGCCAACACAATAGTGATAGAGTAATAATTACTGCAGGGTATAAAGAAGTCTCAATACTTCACTTGTAACTTTTTTGTCTAAAATTATTAAAAAATTAAAAGAAACTGGAAGATATGTTTGAGAGAACTAAAATCTAGGGCTTGGTTTTGCAGTCTGGTTGCATGAAGAAGAGCCAGCTTTAAAGAGTAGAAAAGGAGTTGAGAGAGGAGACACCAAGTAGGTCAAACCAACGTTTGGATGCAGATATCTTAGTTTAATCTCCATGTCTCTTAACCATTCTATCCTATTTCGTATTCCATGTGTTTTTATTCAGAACTTAATTCTAAAGACTATCTTTAAGATTTCTCTTCTGGGTTATGTTTTATTTCTACAGGGGTATCTAATTTACTCTACTATATCTATTGAGTTTTAAGTTTCATTTGTTGAATTTGTAATTTCTAGAAATTATTTTTGGTTCTTTAGTAATTTTTCACAATTATTCTTTTTGTTTTGTTTTTTTTTAATTTATTTATTTTGACAGAGAGTATTTTAGAGAGAGAGCACAAATGGGGAAGGGGTAGAGAGAGGGAGAGACAGAGCCCCAAGCAGTCTCAGTGCCATCAGCAAAGAGCCAGATGGAGGTCTCAAACTCACAAACCATGAGATCACAACCAGAGCCCAGATCAAGAGTCTGATGCTTAAGCGATTGAGTCACCCAGGTGTCCCGGCAATTATTCTTTTTAATCTCTTGCTCCTTATGCTTTTAGGCGTTGCTTTCATAATCTTAAACACTGAAAAAAATAATTTTATACTTCATTTCAAATAATATTTCAAATCACTGTGTTAGTATTTATGGTCTCTGTTTCTGTTAATATTTATGGTCTCTGTTAATATTTATGGATCTCAGTCATGAAGCCTCCTTTCCTTATAAACAAATTCTAATTATGCAGGATTGGCTGGAGATTTGATGCTAGATTTATCTTTGCATCTTTTAAACAATTCTACTTTGGGTCTTCTTTTTAGCGCAACAGAAAAATTCTCAAGGGACTTGAAATTTCAGTATGTCCCTGTCAATTTATCTAATTGAATATAATTTTGTCACTGAATATAACATTGATATAACTATTTACACTTCTTAGAACATAGATACATTAGTATTCTCTTTTACTTCCAAATGATACTTTTCAACCTGGTGGCTACCAACCACTCTTAAAGACTTAGCTAAAGCATTATTGCATTATTCTCTTCTTACAGTAAGCAACCTCCTTCGTGGGCTTGCCTTCCTCAACTCGTTCTGACCATCTAAGATCCATCTCCATTATATTTGTAGAATAAGTATTGGTTCCAATGACATTTTCTGTAGTAATCTGTGAACTCATTTTGAACCTGAAGTGGTCTTTCTTGTTTATGCCCTGTGCATAATATAGAATCTGGCATACACTATGCGCTAAAAACTTGTTTTTTGGAGGTATGAAATATTAAAGGATTTGTAGAGGAACTGAAATTGGGTTAAAGTGTAGATGGATGATTGCACACAACATCTACACTTCTAAATTTTACCCCTCCCTTGAGATTGTAGTGTTCACAGCCCAATTAATATTTCCACAGACATGTCCAATTTTTAACTCACACACTGAAGGTCAAAAACCTTTCCATAGCTACTACTTATCTAACATTTTGTGGTTTTGCTAGTCATTATCCATTACTCCGGTTGGTCAAACTACAAACTGAGCACTTCTTTGTTTTTTAAGACTCATTCTGTGATTTCCATTCACAAACCAATATTATATTTTCCCTGACACTCATCAAATCTTGTTTTCCTAATATTTACTTTTAGCCTCTTACAGATTGTTTTTTCCCTACCACTCAAATCCTATTTAGATTCTGGAAGAGTTTTATTATAGGACACATATGATCATTTTCTGGACATGATTTGAAAATCTGAGTAGACCTCTTTTGTGGAAATTAAAATTGAACCCAGAGTATAGCACTCAAGACTCTCCAAAGTGCTCTGTTTTAACTAGTATTTTCTTTGTCTATACTGTTCTGTGTTAGCCTTGACTCTATGCATACTGAACTGATAACTGCATACTTAAATGGCCATCATTTCCACATCATCATTCTTTTTCTCCTTGTCTTCCATTCACCTTCAGAACCCATCTTCTGTCATGTTCGCTACTGGGCTCAATGAAAGGCACCCATATCCTGAAGCTTTGTGAGATTTTTTTTCCACATTGGAGTGATAGCATCTTCTGGAGCCTGGAAATATTGTACCTTAGTATAATATTTAGTATACTCTTCCTATTGTTATTGTGATGTGATGTGTGCATCTTGTCCATATACTATCATACAACCAACTTTATGTCAAGAACTACATTTTTGTTTTCCCAAATTATCAGTCATCATGTTCCATAAGATATACCATATTATTTACTAGACTTTCTTAAATGGGTTCTATTGTAATTAGAAATTGTCCATTAAAAGGTATCATTTTTATTTTAATATATTTAAAATGAACTCCTAAAATGCTGCAGCCATTTCCTCCAGAATATTTAAATATTTCATGCATTCTCTTAACAAATATCCTATAGTACTGTGCCCGTGCACGCTATTGACAAAGTTCTCTACACGGTATCATTTCCTAACTCTAGAAATTAATTTTTAACTTGATCTGTATCTAAATTGCGTCTTCAGCTCTGTGCTCTGCAAACATTTAACCTCTGCAGAGCAGTGTCTGAGGGAACCGCTGTCATGGTCCCTAAGAAATGGATTTCAGCAATTGTGCTGCTGCAGCTCTGCTACGCTGGCTGTGGACTCTGTGGGAAGGTCCTGGTGTGGCCCTGTGACATGAGCCACTGGCTCAACCTAAAGATCATACTGGAGGAACTCACAGAAAGGGGCCACGAGGTGACCGTGTTGGTGTCTCCACAGAGTTTCATCATCGACTACAGCAAGCCTTCTGCAATGAACTTTGAGGTGATCCCTGTGCCACAAAACAGAGAGACTGCTGAGAAAACGCTAGATGACTTTTTAGATATAGCTGCTAATGTTATGCCAACACTGTCACTCTGGCAGTCAGCAATGAAACTGCAACAATTCCTTCTTCAAATAACTGGACACTTAAAACTCCAGTGTGAGAGTGTAGTCTACAACCAGTCAATGATGAAGAAACTCCAGGAAACCAACTACAATGTAATGGTCATAGACCCGGTGTTACCCTGTGGAGAGCTGATTGCTGAGTTGCTGGAAGTCCCTTTTGTGTATACACTAAGGTATTCCATGGGTTACACACTGGAAAAATATTGTGGAAAACTTCCGGTTCCACTTTCCTATGTGCCTGTTACTGTGGCGGCACTATCAGACAGAATGACCTTTCTGGAAAGGGTAAAAAATTTAATGTTCTCCACTTTCTTTGACTTCTGGATCCAACAATATGATACTCAGCTTTGGGACCAGTTTTACAGTTATGCATTAGGTAAGAGAGTGCTCCTCATTCTAAAGGAGTTAGGAAACTTAGGTGGTTTAAGAAAAGCCTAGGAAAATGAAAAGAGTGTATTTTTAAAAGTTTCACTTTCACATAAAACTTCGTAAGTGATATCAATGATTGTTATCAACAACCAATTGGGAGGGACAGGCAATAAAAGTCTTGGTTACCCTTTCTTTAAAGTCATCTAACCATTTTGTAAGAAACCTTGATACTTAAAGTTTGGTATCAAAACAAAACAAAATATGAAACACACTAATAAATGTCAACCTAATGGAAGATGTATTTTGTGTCCAATATAGGGTATCACAAAAAAGTCTTGTATACTGAGTTTTCGTAGTGGAGGAGATTTGACTTTTTATTGGTCAAAAAACTGTAACGTTTGTTGTAAGAACAATATAATCTCCTTGCCTTATTCCAGTAATAAACTGAAAACAGAGGTATATTAACAATGGGATTAACTTTGCATGTAATTTATTTTGCCTGAATTGTTTCCCACAAATTTTGAGAATCATGGATTATTACATTCAAAATTTATAGTATTCTCTGTGTTGAATCTGAGTCCCTGACATTCTTATCCCTTTTGTAAATTTGGGATGAAGCTTCAGTAAGTCGTAAGTGAATTGTTTCATCGTAGCTAGTCATACTGAAAAGTTTCCTAGGATGCTTTGTACTTCTTCAGGAAGTACTACACAGAAACCTGAACAATGAAATGGAAAACTGTAAAAAATTATAGCTTTAGGTGTTACTTCACTACTTACATATATATTCCATCTATTTTTAATGATTTGCATTTTTCTATCAGGAATGGTTTTGCTTTGTTATTTTTACACAGATAGCTCTCATTTGGTTCCATCAATATTAACTAATTTAACTCTCTGATTGTATTAGTTTTATAGGTCTGCCACAACTAAATACTGCAGACTAAGTGGCAGAAACAACAGAAATTTGTTTTCTCATAGTTTGGATGCTAGAAGTCCATAACCAAGGTGTTGCCAAGCCAGTTTCTCTTCATGCCTGTCTCCTAGCTTGTAATGTGACCACTTTTTTTGCTATGTTCTCTCGTGGTATTTCCTCTGTGTATATATAATCCCAGTGTCTCCTCCTCTTCTTATAAGAAGACCAGTGATATTGGATTCAGGCCCACTCTTAGGACCTCACTTAAGCTTGATTACATCTTTAAAGGACTTAACTCAAAATATAATCAGATTTCAACACATGAATGTTAGAGGAACACAAGTCAGTCCATAACACTGACTTCCCAGTAGATACCTTTTTTCAGAAACGTATATTCAAAGGAAGGCACTTTAAAAATCCTGAGGTTTATACATGATTTAAATCTATACTATGCCAATTTCACAGTAAGTAATTTAAGCACCAGAAACACTACCTGGGTGTAGGCAGTGTGTTGGGCTTTATGGATTTAAAGTAAATCAGAAAGTATCTTGGCCTCAATTCTATTGTCAGAAAAGAAATGCAAGACATAAAAACATAAATATATTCTGAAAACTAAGGATGTTTTCCTAGTTCTAATCAATAAGATTTTAGGACATTTGTCATATTATGCATAAATAGGGGAAAGTTGTAAGATTCTGTATGTATAAATTTTATGGATTAAATGTAGTCCTTAGGATCTATGGTAAGTTTTAAACTCTATCATCTTTAACAGGTTTGTTTGTTTGTTTGTGTACTTTTGTTGATTTTCATTCTCTCATTTTCTTTATCAGGAAATTCTGAATGCACCATGAATATGATTTAATTCTCAATCTCATAATAAAAGATAACCAATACAAATGGCTTAAAAATTCAAACGGAACAAAAATATATATAGTGAATAATAACTGGTTTCATATTTCTTCTACATAAGTATTATTAACTATTCCTGTCATTACAGCAAGATATTATCTATGCATCATTAAGCATAAGTATTTATATATGTCTTTTTTTTCTTTTTTGCCAATAGAAGCAATTATTAAATATTCATTTTGCCTTTCTTTTTAACAAATATATATTTGACACAGAATATTTTAAGATCTGCATTATTCTTTACATTGACTTAATTGTAGTGATGTCAATGGATCTAACAAATCATTAAACTATTCATTCAATATCTACTCTCCTAGCAACTATCAAGTATATAATACAATATTGTTAACTATAGTGACTATGTTGAATAATAGATCCCCAGAACTTCCTCATCTTGTGGTTGGAATTTTGTACCTTTTGACCAACAATCCCCATTTGCCCCAGCCCCGAGCACTGTTAACCAGCATTCTACTCTCGTTCCCGAGTTTGGTTTATGTTAAGTGAAATAAACCAGACAGAGAAAGACAAATACAATATAATTTCAGTTACCTGTGAAAAAAGCAAACAAACAAAATAACAAGGTCATAAACAGAACAGATTGGTCATTACCAAAGCAGGGGTGGGGGCTGGGTAAAATGGGTGAAGGGAGGCAAAAGGTACAAACTTGCAGTTATAAAACAAAAAGTCGTGAAAATGTAATGTACAGCATGGCGACTATAGTTAATAATACTACATAGCATATTTGAAAGTTGTTGACAAAGTAGGTCTTAAAAGTTGTCATCAAAAGAAAAAAATTCTGTAACTACATATGGTTGTGGATGTAAACTAGGTGTCATGTTGACCATTTAGCAATACATGCAAATATGAAATCACCATGTTGTACATCTGAAATTAATACGATGTATGTCAATTATACCTCAATATAAAAAAGGAAAAGAAAGATCTAAAATCAATAATCTAAATTTCCACCTTGGAAAACTAGCAAAAGAAGAGTAAATTAAATTCAAAGTAAGCAGAAGAAAATAAATAATAAGAATTAAAGCAGAAATCAATGAAACAGAAAACAGGAAATCAACAGAAAAAATCAAGGAAATAAAAATGTGATATGTTGAAAAGATCAATAAAATTGATCAGACTCTAGCCAACCTAAACAAAATAAAAACTTAAAAGAAAGGATATCACTACAGATGCTATGGACATTAAAAAGGATAACAAGTGAACACTATGAATAATTATTTGCCCACAAATTCCATGAAAAACACAGTTCCTTGAAATACATAATTTGCCAAATCTCACACGAGGACAAGTAGACAATCTAAATAATCCTGTATCTATTAAATTAGGTTAATAATTACTCATCCAAGACAGAAAGCACCAGGCTGTTTGTTGGTGAATTTTACTAAATATTTTTTTCTTAAATGTTTATTTATTTATTTTGATAGAGAGACAGAGAAAGAGGCAGAGAAAGAGGGAGAGAGGATTCCAAGCAGGCTCCATGCTCAGCATGGAGCCCAACATGGGGCTCAGTCCCATTACCATGAGATCATGACCTGAGCTGAAACCAAGAGTCAGATGCTTGACTGACTGAGCCTCCCAGCTGCCCCCTCTACAAAATATTTAATAATGACATTATACTAATTTTCTATAATCACTTTTAGAGGATAGAAGCAGAGGGAATACTTCCTAAGTCATTCTGTGGTGCCAGTGTTGCCAAATATCAAAACCAGACAAAAACATTACAGCAAAGGCAACTATAGACCAATACTTCTCATAAACATAGATCCAAAATCCTTAACAAAATATTAGCAAAGTGAATCCAACAATGTATAAAAAAAATTATATACCATCATCAGGTAGGATTTACTCTAAGTATGCAAGACCAGTTCATCATTCAAAAATCAATTAATGTTACCCATCACATCAAGAGACTAAAAAACAAACAAACAAACAAACAAACAAAAAACACAAGAGGATATAAATAGATGCAGAAAAAGTATTTGTTAAAATCCAACCCCAATTCATGTTAAAAATTCTCAGTAAATTAGGACTCTCATAGTGTTGTGGTCTGAAAATATACATGGTACGATTTTGTATTTGTTGAGGGATGATTGCGTCCTAGTATATGATCTATTCTGGAGAACGTTCCATGTGCACTGGAGAAGAATGTGTATTCTGCTGCTTTAGGATGAAATGTTCTGAATATATCTGTTAAGTCCATCCGGTCCAGTGTGTCATTCAAAACCATTATTTTCTTGTTGATTTTCTGCTTAGATGAACTTTCCATCTGTAAGTGGGTGTTGAAGTCCCCTACTATTATGGTATTATTGTCAATGTGTTTCTTTATGCTTGTGATTAGTTGATTTATATATTTGCATTCTTACACATGGGGGCACAAATGTTTAGAATTTTTAGGTATTCTGGGTGGATAGACCTCTTAACTATGATATAACACCCTTCTTCAACTCTTGTTACCATCTTAATTTTAAAACTTAGATTGTCTGATATAAGTATGGCAATTTTGGCTTTCTCTTGGCTACCATTAGCATGATAGATGGTTCTCCATCCCCTTACTTTCAATCTGAAGGTGTCTTTAGGTCTAAAATGGATCTCTTGTAAACAATATATAGATGGATCTTGTTTTCTTATCCTTCTGTTACTCTATGTCTTTTGATTGGAGCATTTAGTCCATTGACATTTAGAGTCAGTACTGAAAGATATGAATTTATTGCCATTGTGTACCCTATAGAGTTGGAGTCACTGGTGATGTTCTCTGGTGCTTTCTAGTCTTTGATGCTTTGGGACTTTTTGTTTTGTTTTTTTTCATCGTTTCTTCCTTCAGAGAGTCCCCCTTAAAATTTCTTGCAGGGCTGGTGTAGTGGTCACAAACTCCTTTAGTTTTTGTTTGTCTGGGAAACTCCTTATCTCTCCTTCTATTTTGAATGACAGCCTTGCTGGGTAAAGAATTCTTGGCTGCATTTTTTCAGATTCACCATGTTAAATATATCCTGCCACTCCCTTCTGGCCCGCCAAGTTTCTGTGGATAAGTCTGCAATGATATTGATCTGTCTTCCCTTGTAGATTAAGGACTTTTTTCCCTTGCTTCTTTCATGATTCTTTCCTTCTCTGTGTATTTTGTGAATTTCGCTATGATATGCCTTGTTGATGGTTGTTTTTTGTCTAATCTAATGGGGGTTCTCTGTGCTTTCTGGATTTGGATGCTGTGTCTTCCCCAGGTTAGGAAAGTTTTCTACTGTGATTTGCTCATATAAAACTTGTACCCCTTTTTTTCTCGGTTCACCTTCTGGGAACCCAATGATTCAAATGTTATTCCTGTTTTAATGAGGCAGCGAGTTCTCTAGCTTTTATATCACACTCTTTTGCTTTAGTTTCCCTCTTTTTTTCTGCTTCATTTTTCTCCATAAGTTTGTCCCCTATACTGCTGATTCACTGTTCTGTTTTATCCATCCTTGCCACCATGGCATCCATTTGAGATCGCAGCTCAGTTTTAACGTTTTTTATTTCGTCCTGACTAAATTTTAATCCTTTATCTTCCAGAAAGGGATTCTACACTTTTTTTCAATCCGAGCTAGTATTCTAATTATGATTCTAAATTCTGGTTCAGACATCTTGTTCATATGTGTTTTGATTAAGTCCCTGGCTCTCATTTCCTCCTATTCTTTCTTTTGGAGTGAATTCCTTTGCTTCATCATTTTTAAGGAAGAAAAAGAATAAAATAAATAAAAATTTAAAAATCAAATGAAGGATTCTAGATCCTAGGTGTGTTTTGGTCTTGTGGATGAAAGAAGCTTGGTAGAATAGAGAAAAAAGGCAAAGAAGAGAAAAGAAAAAAAAAGAAAGAAAGAAAAGAAAAGGAACGGAAAAAAGGTTGGAAAAAGTATGAAAAATTTTAAATATGTATATAATAAAATAGAATAAAATGAAATGAGGAAAGTAAAATGGAATAAAAAAATTAAAAAATACAGTAGAAAACAATAAAGAAAAATGTTTTTTATAAAGCATAAAATAAAATTAACCTTTTTCCCTTTCTGTATTCAAGAATAGGAAAGAAAAGAAAGGAAAGGAAAGGAAAAGAAAAAGAAAAAGAAAAAAATTGAATAGATGGATCAGAGAAAAGAATAAATATTATTGAAATTACATCCAGTTTGCCCTAGCAGTCAAACTATGAAGCACTTTATAGTCCATAAACTAGCAGGCAGAGAGACTGGTGGTGTTCCCCTAGAGCACAGTTGGAACAGTTGGACGGACTTGGTGTAACGGCTCTGTTCTCCACTAGATGGTACTGCTTAGCTTATTGGTGTGGATCCTTGTGGCACATGTACACGTGTATGCGCATCCATAGAAAAGGTAAAAATGGTATCACCCGGCTACATAGTCTCTGGCAACAGAACTCTGTGGTCTCTCCCACCGGCAATAAAACACACCTCCTTTGTCTCTGGCTACTGTCCACTCCCTACTTCTACACTATCATGATCAAGCTGTCAGCCTACCAGATGGCACCTCTCTCCAAAATTTTATCTCAGATGAGGATGTGTTTCTAAACCCCTCACTTCTGAGGTCCCTGTGGCTTTGACCTGCTCTGACCATCTGGGGGAGTATCTTGCCGAGCAATGGCCAGGTACCAACCAGTCCACAGGAACATTTGTGTGACCGTGCTGCTGCAGATGTCAGAGACTGTGGCCAGGTGCCAGCCTGCCCCAGAAAAAGTCCATGAGATCATGTAGAAGCAGCGTTTCAGGGATTATGGTAAATCAAAACACACCTCTGGCGCAAAGCTTCACCTCCCTCTAACGTCTTTGTTCCAAGACCAGCAAACGTGGATGTTCTCTGGGGTCTGCTGAGACCTTTGCCTGTGAGGAGGCCGCACAACCTCTACCAAATGTCTTTTCACCAGGGGAACTGCCTCTCTCCCATGTGGTCCGAGGACCCTTCAATCCTGGGGATTGGCCATTCCTACCAGAGCTCCACCAGTTATCGAGCTGTGGAGTTCCAGAATCTGTGCTCCCCTGTTTATAGAGTCCTAATCATATTTAAAGCCTCTCCTTTCTCCTTTCTTCCTTTCTTGTTCAGTCCCTTATGGGTATTTCCACTCATTCACTTTCTCTCCAGCTACTTTCAGGGAGAGTGCTTTTGCTGTACTCTCCCCTCTGTCTCTGTCCTCTCTCCACAAGCAAAAATAGCTCCCTACACTCTGCAGCTTCTCTCTCCCAGTTCACCTCTCTGTGCCACATACCTGCCAAATTCTGTGACTCAAGTTATGTAGATTGTGGGGTTGATCCTCAGATCAATCTTATAGGTGTGCAAGATGGTTTGTTGTTTGCATTTCATGGATGAGTTGAATTTCTAGCTGCATTTTATGGACAAAAAGCAAAAAACTTCCGTGTTGCTCCGCTATCATGGTCCCTCCCCTTATTTCCTTTACTTTTGATTGCCTTTGTATTTGTAACTGTGCATCACTATCTCAAATATAGAATTTTAGTCAATACTTTAATTTGGGTATTTCTTAAAATGTGATCTATATATTATACACAGTAATTTCACCAAAGGAGTTGGTAATCAAGACAGGATGTCACACACATGGAATAAGACAACTAAAGTACATAAATATATTGACGTGAAGGTTGTGAGGTGGGGTTTTCATCCAATCTCTGGCAATTTCAAGTTAAGTTTCCTTGAGAAATTCCTCTTCATTATTAAATTAAGGCATCTGACCATATAGCTTCAGATGTAAATCCAAGCACTACAAAGCAATGACTATAGAAAGAGAGTCTATCCATTTTGTGTTGCACATGATCACCAAGTTTGCTTATAATCCTTAAAAAAGGAGATTTCTCATCTGAATTTTTCTTTATTTAGGGCAAAACATGTTTCCTGTGTCTAAAACTGGTTGACCTGGTCATTTGCAAACACTTGTTCTTCTCTACAAATCTTCTAAAATTAATACGTAGAATATCCCTTTCAAAAAATATAATTCAAAGATAACACTAAAATAACTGTGTGATATTGGTGACATGTATATTTCACATTCCAAAGGGGGTTGTATTGGGTATGAATCAGGGAATTCCTACTAAGAAAATAGTGGCAAATCAGTTGTAGTGGAAAATAATGGGATTTTATTGAGGAAGATAAAGTAAACAAATACTGGTAGGATTCTTAAACAATAGGAGTAAATCAGAGACTATAACAAGCTGGAAGATAGTTAGAAAACCATTGATAGGGAATTTGGTGCTGATATGCTGGGGCTAATCTGTCATCTGCCATTTAACTGGAGAGAAACAATGAGTATTAGGTTCATCAGTACATGGAGTTGTGGTTAAATTTTAGATTGAATTTGTAGTTGTGAAACTTCATTTGCATATTACTATTCCTACCCAAATATATTCTTACCTTCTCTCCTTCTCGCCTCTCATCCTTCTTTTCCTTACCCCCTTTCCTCCCTCCCTCCCTTTTTCCTCCCTTATTCCCTTCCTTCCTTCCTTCCTTCCTCCAACCCCCACCCCGGTTTCTTTCTTCCCTCCTTCTCTTTCTCCCTCTCTCCTTATAATCTTAATTTCCCCTTCCTTTTAACATCTAGATATGATAGATAGCTAGACGACAAAGATTTCCCTTGTTTGTCAGAAAATTAGTGGTACATTTTATCCTAAAAAACATATATGCTAATAACTTTCACTTACCTTTTTTTCATTTTCTCCAGGAAGACCCACTACATTATGTGAGGTTATGGGGAAAGCAGAAATTTGGTTAATCCGGACATATTGGGATTTTGAATTTCCTCGTCCATACTTACCTAATTTTGAGTTTGTAGGAGGGTTGCACTGTAAACCTGCCAAACCATTACCTAAGGTATGTCTATTACAGTGGAAGATGTTTTGTGTACTGTATGATATAATCCTATTATTTCTTTATTTAAAGTGTGTTGCCTCAATAACAGAGATATACTATTTGCTACTCCAAATCTATTTTACAAATCATAGGAGTCTTTTATGAATTATATTACCTTTTTGAACTTCACTTTGATATTTCAGGTGAAGAAAGAAGTGATTCAAGTGGCATGTTAAAATATCAGTGTGTTGAGCACCTGGCTGGCTGGGTCGGTTATGCATCTAACTCTTGATCTCAGCTCAGTTCATGATCTCACAATTCATGAAATCGAGCCTCCATGTCGGTCTCTGTGCTGTCAGTGCAGACCCTGCTTGGGATTCTCTCTCCCTCTCTCTTTGCCCCTTCCTCACTTGCACTCTATGTCTCAAAATAAACAAATAAACTTTAAAATAAAATAAGACAGGGGCGCCTGGGTGGCGCAGTCGGTTAAGCGTCCGACTTCAGCCAGGTCACGATCTCGCTGTCCGGGAGTTCGAGCCCCGCGTCAGGCTCTGGGCTGATGGCTCAGAGCCTGGAGCCTGTTTCCGATTCTGTGTCTCCCTCTCTCTCTGCCCCTCCCCCATTCATGCTCTGTCTCTCTCTGTCCCAAAAATAAATAAACGTTGAAAAAAAATTTTTTTTTAAAAATAAAAAATAAAAAAAATAAAATAAAATAAGACATCAGTGTGTCTATAGTTTGGGTACTGTATGGAAGGAACAGGAAGCTACAGCCTTGGAATTCCCTCAGGAAAGTGCTTTGGTCTTCCTAACAAGTGTGATGGGGTTATGAAGTGAGACAGTTATGATTCCTTGAGCGATAACGATGCCTTCATGAGAACTCTCAGATAGATTTCACAGACTTTGGTCAGTAAGAAGTAAGTGTTGACAGAAGACATGGAATCAGGTAGCAATTCTTGGATAACAGTGACCTTTACCAAGACAGAAAATAATTCACAGAAAAGCTTTTTTGAGATGACAAGGATGGATTCAGTTTAGACCTATTCACTTTAAGAAGCCAAAGGAATTTTCAGGTGGATATGTCTAAGAATCATTCAGGTAATGCGAGGTCTGGGTTTCAGCAGAGAGCACTAAGAACAGATTAGGTAAAATAATCATAGAACTGAGAAACCCAGTCACTGAATTTGTTCTTTAATACCATGATGCCTGGTTTCTCTGAAGTAAAAAGGAAAATTGTGTACCACATTCCAAAGTCACCAACAAATAAATATTGGTAGCCAAAAATGTTGGAAGAAGACAATATTGAGAAGTAAAAGAGAATAAGAGAAAAACATGATAAGAATATTGTATTTAAGTCTCTTTATCAATAACTGTCTTTATGAAAGAATTGAAGAGGCAGACACTCATTTACTCGTGTTGCAGATAAACATAATCTCTGAGACAATTGCAGGTTAAATAGTGCTCTTAGGAGAGTTCTCAGTTTCTATTTAGGGTAAAATGCACATTTAAGTTTAAATATTATGGCAGGATTCTGAATATGCTTTTCTTACCACTCAAGTTATAGCTGCAGGTAAGCTCTACTGAGTGTTATTATAGCAGATAATGAACCAGTATCTAAACAGAGTTACAGAAAGAGATGTGACATATTCCTTGCTCACTAGATAAAACCCCATACCACACTATTATATTTATCTTCCTATCCTCACTTTTCACACACGCACAAATTTCACAAAATAGTTCAGACATGTTTTTGTAAAGGAGGAAAAATTATTCCATCCCAAGCCCAATTACTAATACAAACATTTGGACAATATGGACACCAATCATAGCTTATATCTCTGATGAAAAAATTATGCCAGTCATTGGATACACAGAAAAAAAAAACAATGAACAACAGCCAAATCAAGAATCCAAATCCAGCTGCTAGATGTGTAAGGCTTCATGTACGTGTGTGTGTGTATGTGTGTGTGTTTATTCAATCAGTCCTTAGGGTGGTAAACCAAAATGGCAAAACACCAATTCCTGGGACTTCAGAGATATTCTCCTAACATTAACTAAGCTAAAATAGCAATCTACTTTCATTTACGACATCATCCTTTCCCTAGTAATTTTACTACCTTTAAATTGATAAATACATTGAGAAATAAATATAATTGATAATTATAATAAATATATTGAGAAATATTACAGGGAAGCCACAATAGTTGCACAGGGCATGCATAACAGATCTCTAGAAGTTGACATTCACATAAATTACGATACAAAAGACTGCAATCCCAGACTTTGCAGAGCCCAACCTGCATAACTGTAAGTGGTGACCCAGAAAATTTTATTTGTCGAGAAATTTATATTTACCAGTACGCTAAGGCTCAAGTTAAGGGCATGTCAGCTACTTGTGGGAGGGTAGACAAATAATGTCTCATAAATGTTATCATGATAGGACAATAGCAGAAGTTTACCTTTTAAAACATATAATTATATATGGAAGTTCTAAAAAATTCATTTGTAGGCCTATTAGTCAGGAAAAGAATAAACACGAGAAAAATATCCTGAATGCCTAAGAGGGAGTTAGATTGATTTTTTAATAATTTACTGGATCTAAATTGACATGGTACAATTTTAACACATGTCATGCATAAATGAGAAAACTTTTCTCCCCCTATGATCCTGCATATTTGCAATGAAAATAATTTTGTCTCTGTAGGAAATGGAAGAATTTGTCCAAAGTTCAGGTGAAGATGGTATTGTGGTGTTTTCTCTGGGGTCAATGGTCAGAAACCTCTCAGATGAAAAAGCCAATCTCATTGCCTCAGCCCTGGCCCAGATTCCACAAAAGGTTAGTACAACATTGGATCCTGGTGCATAGCAACTCTGCCAATTGGAGAGAAAGTGTGGCTAATAGTTCTCTTTCTAGATCAAACTTGAAACACTGAGCATAACTAGTACCATCTGTAAGTAAAATTTTCTCAAAATATTAAAACGGTGTATTGGGGCACATTTGATCACTTGTTTAATAAACTTTTGCATTGCTATGGAAATACATCTTTTTATACTATCATTTATTTTCAATGAAATAGAGATTAAAATGTTAAGATCCCAATAACCTTTTGAAATCTTAGGACCTGCACTGAGTACTCCTCAAATTCTCAAGAATGTTAACTCCAAGGTCCAGGAAAGGAGAGAGGTTCTACATAAAGTAGACAAGAATCATACTCAAGGATATACTTTATATCTCTAGGTTTTATTAAGATTTTATCATGATCTAGTTGGTTTAGAAATAGAAGCTTCATCTTTCTAAACAGAAATTTCTACAGTTAAACACAATTAAAAATCCTAGTATTATTATCAAACAGTATGTATTTTCTGATTTATGATACTCAATTAACTTTGTGTTGTCATTATAGTTCGAGATTTCTACTCTTTATATACTCCTGTTCATTAAATACCCTAGAATTCATTATATTGGCATATTAGTTAAACTATATAAAACTCTACAACCGTGAGTGCACTAATGAGGAATTTTTATTTCTAAGCTTTTCTGCTAAAATTTTGCCATCTGAGAATGGGGAGAAAAAGGAACTCTCTTGCACTGTTGGGAATGCAAACTGGTACAGCCCCTGTGGAAAACAATATAGAGGTTCCTCAAATAGTTAAAAATAGAACTACCCTATGATCCAGTAATTTCACTGCTAGAGATTGACCCAAAGAATACAATACTACTGATTCAAAGGGATACATGCACCTGATGTTATGGCAGCACCATCAACAATAGTCAAATTATGGAAAGGGCACAAACGTCCATCAACTGATGAATGGATAAAGAAGATATGGTATAGATACACAGTAGAATACTATTCAGCCAAAAAAAAGTGAAATCTTTCCATTTGCAAAGACATGGGTGGAGCTATAGAGTATAATGCTTAGCAAAATAAGTCAAAGACAAATGCCATATGATTTCACTTATATGCGGAATTTAAGAAACAAATGAGCATAGGGGGAGAAAAGAGAGACAGACAAACCAAGAAACAGACTCTTAGTTATAGAAAACAAACTGATTGTTACCAGAAGGGAGGAGTTTGGGAGGGATGGGTTAAATAGGTGATGGGCATTAAGGAATTCACTTGTTGTGATGAGCACTAAGTGAGTATGGAATTGTTGAATAAAATAAAAACTTAAACAGTGTGCCACTTACTGATATTCAATCTGAACTTAGTCATACAGAGCTCACCCCTAAAAGTATGTAACAAAAGGTTAACATCCCAAGAAGATACTTTATTAAATAATTACAGAAGGCAAACCTCTGTCTCCTCCTCCCTCCAACTTCAGAAGGAAGGAGAACAAGGCAGAGAGAAAGGAAGGAAGGAAGGAAGGAAGGAAGGAAGGAAGGAAGGAAGGAAAAACAGAAGAATGGAGAAAGAAAAAGAGGCAGATGGAGGGAGAGAGGGAAGAAGGAAAGAAGGAAAGACTATCATTCAAAAACCAGACAATACAATTTTAAAGCTAATTATATTTCTTGAAAACATTGCATTTGAAACATGAGAGTTAAGATGGCCTTATGACATAAATAAATTTACACAGTATTCATGTTTATTTTAATGTTTTTTAGAACCTCCACACTCTGGTTGATTAAATTAGTCTTTTCTTTTCTCTCTCTTCACTTACAATCTCACACCTCAATACTTTGAGTGACAAATATAAAAATGATAAAACTATATTTAATAGACTATTAACACAAGCCCTTTTTGACAACGTTGATGTAAACAGTCCCACTATATCTCCATGTTTGCAAACTATCCCTTATGTCCACTTTTCTCACTATCACATAAAGTAGTGGTGGGCTACGTGACTTATAAATAACTCTATAGCCTTAAGATGACTTCATTCTCTGTTTCACTTGCAAAATTAAAGTACCGTCTTCCACAGGTTTTATGGAGATACAAAGGAAAGAAACCAGCCACATTAGGAGCCAATACTCGGCTCTATGATTGGATACCCCAGAATGATCTTCTTGGTAAGACTGAGGAGAAAAAAAGCTGTACAATTGGAAATGGACAAGTAAAGGGACTGTTTAACAACAAACAAATTCAATAAGTATGTAATTGAAAATGTCACATTTTAGGCTAAAATGAAAAACACAAGAAACAACAAGTGTTGGCAAGGGTGTGGAGGAAAAGGAACTCTCTTGCATTGTTAGTGAAAATGCAAACTGGTGCAGCCACTCTGGAAAACACTATGGAGGTTCCTCAAAAAAAAAAAAAAAAATAGACCTGCCATATGATTCAGTAATCACACTACTGGCCATTTACCCAAAGAATATAAAAACAATAATAAAAGGGATACATGCACCCCTATATCTATAGCAGCATTATTTACAGTAACCAAGATATGGAAGCAGCCCAAGTGTAACCGATGGATGAATGGATGAAGATGTGGTATATTTACACAATGGAATATTATTTAGCCATAAAAAAAGAATTAAATCTTGCCATATGCAAAGACATGGATGGATCTAGAGAGTGTAATGCTAAGAGAACTGAGTCAGAGAAAGACAAATGCCATACAATTTCACTCATATGAGGAATTTAAGAAACAGCAACAAAAGAAATGAGCATAGGAAAAATAAAAGAGAGACAATGCAAGAAACAGACTCTTAACTACAGAGAACAAATGGATGGTTACCAGAGGGGAGGTGGGGGAGGGGTAGATCAAACAAATGCTGGGGATTAAGGTGTGCCGTTATGGTGATGAGCACTGGGTGAAATATGGAATTATTGAATCACTGTGTTGTATACCTGAAACTAATAGAACACTGTATGTTAACCATACCGGAATTTAAAATAAAATTTAAAAAATAAATTAAAAACTAAAGCTAGAAAAAATAATAAAATGTTACATTTTACTTACAGTTTCAAAGCAGAAATATTTGAGAATTGGCTGTGGATTTTATAGATTCAATGCTTTCTTCGGTTCACAAAAGAGCATCTTCAATTAAGACTCTCATTATTCTTCAAGTTTCAATCTCAGTTCAGGTGTTACTTCCTCAAGCAAATCTTTCTGCACAATGCAGAGGGAACTAATTCCTCCTTTCCTGGGATCATTGTTTTCTATGTGCATAGAAATAGCCCATGTGCTCAGCTTTTGTGGAAAATGCTGCTTTCTTCATTGACTTACCCTGTAGTTTTTTCCCTGTCTCTTCCTGAAACTCTGTTAACCTGTCTTAATGAAATCCTCACCCACTTCTCACCCATTTCCCAAACTAGGTCATCCCAAAACAAAAGCTTTTATCACTCATGGTGGAACCAATGGGATCTATGAAGCTATTTATCATGGGGTTCCTATGGTGGGAGTTCCCATGTTTGCTGATCAGCCTGATAATATCGCTCACATGAAGGCCAAAGGAGCAGCTGTGGAGGTGAACATAAACACAATGACAAGTGAAGATCTGCTCAATGCCTTGAGAACAGTCATTAATGAACCTTCGTAAGTATTACTGCTTTTAAAGGCTTACCATTGTTTATACTGCCCATCACTCCTGGAAAAACGTCCATTGTCTCATGCCTTTTAACTGATTTATTTTCAAATAGCAATCATAACATTATCAATATAAGAACCACTCTATTATTTCATTTCCCATACACTGGAGTAATTTGCTGAAATTGCAAAAAAATACTAATACTTCAAATATTTTATCAATGTAATTTCAAAATCAATAATTTCCATGATGACATAAACTCCCAGATATTTTTTAATAATCCGCTTATATGTATAGACACACATATATATGCTTATTTAAATAGTATAACCATTCAGTAAGTACAAAATTGGAAGTAATAATTAACACTGTCATTCAAAAATACCCATCATTAACGCTGACTATATACCATTCTGCAGTTTATGAATATACACAGGGAGGAGAAATATAGAGTAGGCAATAATTTTATAAATATTGGTTATTACTATGTGTTGATTTTTAAACAAAATTTTGTATTTTATCTGATTTAGGTAAAGATTAATTGCAATAAATCAATAAACTATATTGAACTTCAGGTATATATCATTATGTTTTTTTTTCTCTGAAAGATCTCACCAAGATTAAGAATTAATACATGAACTCAGTTTTGTCTTTATTTTTAACTATGTATTTTTAATTTTAGCAATAGTTGAACTCCTGCTATAGAAATAATCTCTAATATGTATTACTTAAATTTTTAATTTGTTGGCGTGCCTGAGTGGCTCAGTCAGTTAAGCAGGTGATTCTTGATTTCAACTCAGGTCATGATGTCACAGTCCTGGGATCAAGCCCTATGTTGGGCCCTGCATGTCCCCCCACTCGTGATCTCCCTCTCTCTCTCCCCCACCTCCAAATTCTTTCTTAACATGTCAATATGTATGCCACTTATTTTCCTCATATTTACTCTTTTGGCTGTATCTTAAGGGAATCTGGATTTGCCATTGATTCAGAGATTTTTTACTCCAAAATATTTTGGATTCATTCTTAACTGAATATATTGTATGAATTCCCTGAGAACATGTTTAGCCTTATTTGCTGAATGCCTTGATATAAGAATGACACCTCTCTGAATATAATATATTTAGCTCTCTCTTTTCTTCAGAACTGTGTAAATATTACTCATGGTATGCTGGCTTTAACTCCTTCTGTAAGAACTTGAGGCTTGTCTGATTATTTTTGGTTGTTTCTTTTTCAGTTTGGAAAA
This sequence comes from Prionailurus bengalensis, assembly GCF_016509475.1. Classification (NCBI taxonomy): domain Eukaryota; kingdom Metazoa; phylum Chordata; class Mammalia; order Carnivora; family Felidae; genus Prionailurus; species Prionailurus bengalensis. The sequence goes on from NC_057344.1 coordinate 150,044,020, forward strand.
AAAATCATCTTTTTTTCTAAATTCAGAAACCTAGTTAATGATGTATCTTTATCAGTTATTGTCTACACTTTTCCTGGGTTATGGTATGTCCTTTCAGTACTGTTAATCTAGAATAAAAAATATTTAATTTTTTTTCTTCTCAGAAAATTTTTTTGTTTGTTATTTATTAGAATGTTTGTTCCATTTTTTTTCTCTCTATTTCAGAGACATCAAAGTTCAATGTTCTCTATGTTAAAATATTTTGGATTGTTTTGCTTCTGTATTATTTTCTAAGTGTCCTAATATTTTTTACTTTTCTTAACTCATTGAGATTTCCTCAAACAATCCATAATTAGTAAATTTACTTTTTGCCATTAGAAAATTACTGTTTCTAATTTCATTATTAATCCTTTAAGGAGGTATTTTAACCATTCAAACTGCCTATTTCTATCCTTTATCACTGTTTTTTGTTTTATAACTTGATTTTTTACTCTTTTGTTGATCACCATTGCATTCTTATTAAAATTCAACTCTCCTTAAGCTATGTATTATGCCTAACTACATTCTGAGTCCATCATTTTTATGTTTCCCCCCAATATTGTATATTTTTTCATCTAGCTCTCTCAGTGTTTGTTCTGAATTTGTACAGGTGTCTTGTATTTAAACTTGTTTCCAGGTTATCTGAGACTCCATTATCTTATTCAGAGGCAAAACTCAAAGGATAGTTATCACATTCTGTTTATATTACTGAAATCTGAAATTCAGGAGGTAGAGGAGAAGGTAAACTCAAAGGCAATGTTGTGCAGTTTTGTTTTGGTTTTTTTTTGGTGGAACTAATCTATGTAAAACCATCTATTCAAAGCCCTACTTGCAGGATTTTTTAGACAAAGGGGTCAAGGTATTGATTCCCAAGCAGGAGAACACTCAATGTTTGCTTTATATCCAACTTAAAAAGTCAGTGCTAGTAGTTCATTTTCCCCTCTCACACACATTCCAATCAAATGATTTTTATTAAATGCATTTTAAGTCTTAATTTTCAAAATAGTCTTGGTATCATCAATTCACGAGCTGGATCTAGGGTTAAGAGCTTCATCAAGGCTTACTATGATCTTCTGTTTCTCATAAATGATGATCTCGATGTCTAATGCATTAGACTTGCTGGGTTGTTAATTGCTGATAATGTGGTTCCTTTTACTAAATATCAGAGTAAGTCAGTTCTGTAATTTTTTAAAACTCTACTTTATTGCATAGAATGCCAGTAAATTTTATTGTAAATTTGGAAACTATTGACGCAAAAGATAGAAACATAAGTAATCAGAATTTTCCAGTAAAATACCTAAAATTATTTCTCTTGAAATATCTTACCATTAACTCTAAACCTAATTCTAATTCTGAAATTATCTGGGAACAAAGGGGTTTACTGTAGAGTGTATATATGGATATATTTAGTTTCCATTTTTCTTAATCCATAAAGGAATTAAGGAACACAAAAGATTACACTTAAATACATAAACTATAGTAATTTTAATTAATTGAATGTTTTGAGATAACAGTCATATAACATTAGTGTATAATAAAATATTAAATGATCATTTTAAGTATGAGCAAATGTCTTTCTTTTCACATTGATAGGAAAGTATATTTTACAAATGCAAGTTTATCTATCTAGTATATATGTATTTCAGATTTTAAATCTGTCTATAAATGGAGAAAACCTTGAACAAAAATATGATTTGGAAAAATAGGCATTTATTGCCACCACAGTTTGCCTGAAATGTTTTAGGATGAGCTATGTGAAATTCTACTTAACCCTACCTATATTACAATCCAATTGAAATAGTATGACTATCCTTTCTCCCTGCACACCAAAAAAGAATACAAGTAAATTACCCCCTGCTACTGGATATAGCATACCATGTTCACTGGTGATTAATGATCACATTCCTCCTTTTCCAATCCCAAATGTCCAACTCACATCAGGACATCTCTTCGTATTTCACCAACCTTCCTTTAGCTTCATGTCTCCATTTGGAACTTTTATTTCTAACACAAAACCAAAATAAAATATACTAATTCTGGCTCACCAGCCAAGAAATGTCCAGTGAAGACATTACTTGCCTTTCAAATACATACTTATTCCCATTGTTGTTTGAGAGATTAGAGTTGTGAAAACTCTATATAACTATTGCTACAGAGATGTCACATTGATTAGGGGCAATAATTCTAACAGGATATTTCTATTATCTGAAAAACTCAAAGTTCATGTCCTTGATACTTCCAAAATTACCCTATTATCTTTACCCAATCTTGATATTGCCTATACAGACACTGTGTTTCGCATTACAAAAACACAAGTGCGTGCAGCAGAGGAATTATCAGAGTCAAGGTCTTAGACACCGAAGAAATGGTTTACTTATGTTAATTATCAGTTACTTGTCTATCGTCATGAACTAGCCAGAGATTAGAGACCATGCTTATGGAACTTCTTATGGATATTTTCCCACAATATTGGGTTATTCACAGTCTTGGTTTTGGAACTATCCTGGAAACTATACTTTACACAAGATCAAAATTGCTCCTTGGGAAAATTAGGCTATACTTTTGTAACAAATTTATTCCATCTCTTATGTTTGCATTTCACCGCATTCTGTTAAGAATATATTTCTTCTACATCCTCTCTTAACACCTCTTTTAAGATTCTATACAATCAACAAAGTTAATGTCTCACAAAGAATGAATTTTTTCTCAAGGTATCTATGGCCTTTGGCTTAATTAACATATAACATGCATGACATATTGCCTATAATGAGAAGAAAACCTTTTTCTAATTTCTATGTAATTTCTCATTTGTCTATTTTTGCCTACCAGTTATAAAGAGAATGCTACAAGGTTATCAAGGATTCAACATGATCAACCTGTAAAGCCCCTAGATCGAGCAGTCTTCTGGATAGAGTTTGTCATGCGTCACAAAGGAGCCAAGCACCTGCGTCCAGCTGCCCATGACCTCACCTGGTTCCAGTACCATTCTTTCGATGTGATTGGTTTCCTGCTGGTCTGTGCAGCAACTGCTATCTTCTTGGTCACAAAATGTTGTTTGTTTTCTTGCCAAAAACTTGGTAAAACAGGAAAGAAGAAAAAGAGGGAATAGATCTTTCTAAGTTTGGCAAAGGCCTTAATGGGCAATCCTGTTCATTCTAGCCACAGTGACCTTAATGAAAACACATTATCTCCATCCTGTTTTCAAAATTCCCTTTCCTCTACCTTAGCTTAGAGATAAAGCCTAGAATTCAACAGGATCATTAACTAGTAAACATGTCCCAGTCTTCTTTTGTCTTCTCCCAGGTGCCTTTACCCTCTTCTCATTTTCCTGGCACAGGGACACTAATAATTTTATGTATACGCTATTCAAAATATCACTATTTTTCAGTATGCTTAACCTTAGGAACGTGCTGGCTGACAACATGCTGAATCCTCATTAACACACAAAGTATGAGTTGAATGTGATGGATGTAGGGAACATAGAAGACTAAACTTCACAAGTTCCCCTAGAATATACAAATCAAGGAACCACCATAAAAGATTAGTATGCTATAATAAGAGTAATTATTTCTTTTTGCATAAAAATAAGCCCTTCTGCTAGCCCAAAGCGACTGGAGTCAGAGCCTATATTGATAACTGTAATAATGTATCATTCTAGGGAAAGTCTACAAATTCCCACTGAACACACAGATAATCATGGCCTATGTTCCAGCCTGTAATCAACCAGTACTCTTGTGTGGACTCTAATGCAAGGGTCTGGGGACTTCCCTCAAACAAAAGAGATTAAGTGGGTCATTATTTGCTCTCAGGGACAGAGAATGTCAGCAACGTAAAAGATGAAGAGATCATTTATGGAAGAAATAACTAAGAAATATAGAAAAGACTTTAGTACTTTTATGAAATGTTTAATTAACAGTACAATTGATAAAGTTAAATGCCAATTTAGTATATTGAAAAATGACTAATGCACATAATCTATAATCACTCTTTATAATCAAATTTGTTCAGTTTTCTAGCAAAAACAAATATTTACTTGGAATATAAGATCATTGTATCATTTTTCAGTCTTTGTCTTCTACAAATTTAAATTTATTAATTAAGCATTATGCCAAGGACATATGGTATTAGCAGGTCTACATGACTAAGGGCATGCTATAGTAAATAGTTACCATGCAAAGATCATATTTGAATCAGCTTTGCATTAATTTAGCAAATAGATTAAAGACTGCACTTTCTTTACCCTTTATAAACTTAATGACATGTTCTAATTAAAGTTTTAATTCCAGTATTAGCTGTATAGTTGAGGCAATAAATAACATCCATTGGCTTACTGAAAATTTTGAAATCTGTTGTCATTTCAATGTGGCATTTTGAAAATTACTTCCAATTTTAAAATAACTGAATGATATATGATACATGAACATATAAGAATTTCTTTTTGAATATGTACATGACTGGAAATGCAAATAAATTCTTAAAAAATTTTTTGTGAAGGCTGAAAATGTGTTTGTTAAATGTTAACATTTTAGTAGTTGATTCATGTTGATGTGTTTTTAATTTTACAATTTGATCATGTTCCCAGAAGAGCTGCTTTTGTTTGTTCTATGCCCAGTTCACTTTCTGCTATTGGATTGCAGTAAATGGCTTAAGGTCCAATGAGAGGTTGGCTAGCTATTCATGGTGTTGAGCACTACCCATGTTCAGACACCCATTTGGTTTCAGAGACTGGCCACCTACCACATAGAGATTTGTTTATGTTCAATAGCCACTGCTCACCTCCTTTCTCCCCTGCCTGAACATCAGAAGGCAGCTGGCAAAAATTCCTGTTAGTTAGCTGTCTAACTGCAACATGTATTTGGATAATAAACAAACAATTAAATAAAAATAATACATATGCACATACATACATTTATACATACATACATACATACCCACTGAAAATGAACTTTCCTGAGCGGTTGTTTGTAGAACTATTCAAATGGGGAAATTTTCATCCCTAACAAGCAGAAACCAAGTCCTATCAGAGCACTGTTCCACAGCCCTTACATTCTCAGAACTTAGAGATACTCAAGAGGCTGCACTTAATACTTTTACTTATTTTGTTCATAAGCATTACATGTTCCCCTTATCCTCTGACAGCATCTCCTCTAGTTAGGATTCTTTACCTGATAGGGTGATCCAAAACTTCATCCACAGCAAATAAACGTCAGCAGCTTAATTACCTTTGGTATTTTAAATCCATGACTACAGCCAAGAGAGTAACACAATCTCTGACTGAATTCTGAAGCAGAGGAGCTCAAAATAATCAAGAAACATTCATGGTTTATAATCTAAGTAAATCATGGCCATATCATTCCTCTTTTGAGAAATGCAACCTCCAACTGCCTGACTTCAAGTTGTAATAATGGAAAACAAACTTGTCTAAGGAAAATGGTGACACATACTTGTAGGGGACTCACCATTTTCAACCCCTTGAGATCTGAACCCATGTATTCAAACTAAAATACAGAAGACTTTTTATATAAGACTCTGATTTGAAGCATACATTGCATCCTTTGAGACAGAAACTGAAATACATAGGATATTGTCTCCCAGCTAAAACCCTGAAAATCTTTCATTAGCTAAGGGGGAATTTGGTAAAATCAGCAAATTCCATGAATATTAGATTTTGCAGCATTTCCTTGGCTGTAAATATATTTCCTGGTCATACACAATGTTGATATCAAAACCAACATTTTACTAAGGCCTCATGTGCATAGTTTGTGATCGGGCAGAAATACTACAGATAAGGTGAAGGGGAAATCTGTTATCTTGAAATTACAACTATTTCTATGAAGAATAAAATGGTTCATCCTTTCAGTGGAAGGTGACCAATTTTTCTACTTTCTAGATAGCTAGAACCCTAGGCAGTTTACCATATTGGGAAGGAGGTGGGGACATATTTGCTAATAACAGATTGAGCATGTAACAGCTGGCACAGCCAGATGAGCCTTGGTGAGGTGAACTTCTTGCTGTGCATTCATACATAGTTTCATCCCAGTCTTCACTGCTTTGTGCATGAGCTTTATGATAAAATTCTGGACTGTCTGGAAAAAGACTCCAACAGGACAGGACTGCTCATCCAAACCACCTTATTATTGAGATAGTTGTTTATAGCACATGACTTCTGAAGGGAATTTTTACAGATTATAAGTATCTTCATAATCTATGCAAGCTCCAAGAGGCTTATTCACATACCTCTACCCTTAGATCTTCTTGCTTTTAATCTTCTCTCTAATTATTCCTGTCTTTGACAAACCACTCAATCCATTAGTCTTTGCCTATGAATCTATAGAGTTGTAAAGCACCTTTTCCCCATAAAAACAGAGTTACCTAGATATACTGCTTGATATTTTACACATGGGGAAAATTTTGTTTTCACCACTATCTTTCAGAGACACCTTTCAGTGGAGCTGTAACAATGGCTACTTCCTGCTGCTGGGAGAATATCATATATACTCATACATAAATTAGCCCTAAGAATGTTTTCCCTATTTTCAAAGGGTAATTCCTTTGTGATTCTGAAAGTGAGGATTGACAAATTTATTTAAAGATATTCGTTAAGTTCCATGAGAGTCTAAGCCACCTGCAGAGAAAATTTACTTGTTTTTCTGGGCCTGCTTGGCCTGTTCTCATATATACTGTATCTATTTAATTGTATTATGTTGCTGCTAACGTTCAGTCACATTTTTCTTGCTACCACAACATAGGCCATCACAAGTAGCATAGTCACTTGGTACCCATGGTCAAGTGTCTCATCTCAGCCAGAGCTCAGTAATAAGCCAGGAGATGTTTTTTTTTTCTTATGGGAAAGAGATATCATGAAAATGGATCATATTTTTGCTTCAAAATCCTAAGATTCTCTTTTTTGGGGGTTGTCAAAAGTTTATTTAACATTGCTATCTGGTACTGGCATAGTAGTTACCCTTGGATTTTCTTTATTATTGTGGTAAACAAAGCAACACATGAGATCTACCCTCTTACCAAAATTTTAAGTATATGGTACAGTGTTATTAAAGCATAAGCCCAGTGTTTGTACAAAAGATCGCTAGAGATCATTCATCTTGCATAACTGAAATGTTTTGCTTCTTGAGCAGCAACTCCTGTTGACCCATCCCTCTAGCCTCTGGCATCTACCATTCTACCTTCTGCTTCAATAAGTTTGCTTACTTTAGACACCTCATATAAGTGGAACCACGCAGTATTTTTCCTTCCACGCCTGGCTTATTTCACTTAGCATAATGGCCTCAAGTTTCTTCCATGTTGTAGCATATGACAGGATTTCCTTCTTTTTTTAATGCTGATTAATATTCTATTTTATGTTTATACCACATTTTCTTTATCCATTCATCTATGGGTAGACATTTATGTTACTTCCACATCGGAGCTATTGTGAATAATGCTACAATTAACCAGGGAGTACAGATATCTCTTTGAGATACTGATTTTAATTCTTTTGGAGAAGTATCCAGAAAAGGACTTGCTGTATCATAGAAAAATAAATTTTTAATTTTTTGAGTAATATCCATACTGTTTTCAATAGTGGATGCATCATTTTACTTTCCATATGTGTTACATTACTTACATTTATATTATAACAGTGCACAATGATTCTGATATCTCCGTATTGTCACCAATACTTTCTTTTATAATGGCCACTCTAACAACAGATGTGAGGTGATGTCTCATTGTGGTTTTGATTTGCATTTCCCTAATGATTAGTTATGTTGAGCATCTTTTCATATACACATTGGCCACCTGTATGTCTTCTTTGGAGATATGTCCATTCAGATCTTCTGCCCACTTTATTCAGATTTAATCACTCAATTTCCATGCAGATGACAAAAGTCACCTAAGATGTTTCAAACAGGATCACTTCAATGAAAAGAATACTTAGCAAATATCTGGACAGTGTGAAGGATACTAAAAGGAATGGTGAGGCCCCCAGACTAACAACAGTTCAAGCCATTACTAACCCATTAGGCTAAGGCATAAAAGATAGCGGTAATATTTCCAGAGACTAGTGAGAATAGGAACTGTGTAGGAAGAAACAAATGACAAGAGATGTGGTAATGGAAGGACAAACCAATTGCTGAAGACAAGGTCCCAAACCAAGGAAGAAACAGCAAAAAAACTACAATTGCTCTCTTCTACCATTGTCTGAACCAGAAGTGACAAGGCAGAGGAACTCACATGATACAGTGCACAGATGTGAGCTTCCTGAGAGCCAAAAGTAGAAAAGAAAATTGAGGATAATAAATCTGGTAAGATAAATAAAGAATAATTAGAGCATTCCAGGGCCACCATTCAGAACAGAGACAAAGAAACAGAAGTTATAAAGTGAGAATAAGAAAGAATGACTAGGTATCAGGAGTAAAACTGGAGATTTTATTGTTAGGGATACCAGGAGAGGATGTTGTTTCAAGAAGGAGGGAAAGAATAATTGTGAAATTATTTAAGCATTCTCATTGATACATGATGCAAAACCAGGGAAACTTTTACAATACACTAACTTTTAAGACACGCATGAGTTATCACTGAGAAGGACACCAATGTAATCAATTTTACAGATACAATTGTTTACCTGAAGGTCTAAACTTATTTAATCAAATAAGTATTAGAATTAGTAGAATCTCAGTAAAATGAGCAGATACTAAAAATTCTACATCCTTGAACTTACTGAGTAAACTTTTCCCAAGTATTTGTGAGGTGATTTATACACATTTCTGTAGTACTTAAAACAACTCCATGATGCAGACATATTCATCTTAGTAGAATGAGTAAGAAAGCCATATGTATGTACTTAATGTTATTTTGTGGGGACATAAAATCAGAAGATACATGAGGGGCGCCTGGATGGCTCAGTCCGTTGAGTGTTCAACTTCGGTTCAGGTCATTATCTCACTGCTCGTGAGTTCAAGCCCCACATCAGGCTTTGTGCTGATGGCTCAGAGACTGGAGCCTGCTTTGGTTTCTGTGTCTCCTTCTCTCTCTGCCCCTCACCCACTCATGCTCTGTCTCTCTCTCTCTCAAAAACAAATAAACATAAAAAAATTTTTAATAAAAAAATAAAAAATAAAATCATAAGGTACATGAAAAAACAAATGTTTATATATAACTATATACATAAACTACATGTTAACAGTGCATATATATTTTTATTTCTGTAATAGTCTCCTCTTACATTTGACTTAGAATTTTTTTAATATAATTTATTGTCAAATTGGCTTACATACAACACCAAGTGCTCATCCCAACAAGTGCCCTCCTCAATGCCCATCACCCACTTTCCCCTCTTCCCCATCCGCCATCAACCTTCAGTTTAGAGGAAAAAATAGTTACATATAACTACATTTATATAAGTATAATTACATTTGTATAAATTATATGTGCTAATGAACAATGACTAGAAATATGAAACTTCATTCAATGTTGATTTAATTCACTCATTTATTCAACAAATATTTTTAGAGAAAACATGGAGAAGTTTTGGAGAATAATTGTGCTATTACAGAGGATATGATAGTTAATAAGTTAAACACTGTACTTCTTTATGAAAAATGAGTAATTTTCTAGAGAAAAGAATTGCAAGTGTGGATATGAAAATAATATTGAGAAGTTTATGACCATAATGTCTTTCTGTATTTTTCTACCATAAATATGACTGTCCTTATCCATTTATCAACAACAGAAATTAAGTTAGGTGCCCTTTAAGAGCTTCTATTAGATTTTAAGTTTTCATAGAGAAAAGTACGATGAAAGGGAAGTCCAGGGAGGAGAAAATTAAGATGGACTCCTGGATTTCTACCTTGTGAGTGTATTTGGACAGAGTTTGCTTTTACAGAAATAGAAAACAACTTGAGGGGCAGCTTCACTGAGATTAATATGCTGTGTTCTGTCTTGAACTTATTTACTTTGAAGAGCCAAAGTGATATTTGGATGGAGATTTTTAGAAGTCATTTGGATAACACAAGGTCTCAATCTCAGCAAATAGCAAAAGAAATAGATTGAAACTCACCAGCAGAAAGGAGACTTTATGGAAATGAGAGACCTAAACATGGGTTGGTTCTCTATCAGTGTGATGGTTGATTTTTTTAAGTAAAAAAAGAAAATTGCATAACACATTCCAAGTCTCCAAAAAAGAAATGTAGCATGTTAGGGATTTTGGAAAGAAACAGTACTGAGAAGGAAAAGATAGTAACGATAAATAGGGACCAATACCTATTTAGCTAATAATAGGGTCTGTGAAGAGAGGCCATCTTTTGTTTGGGTTGTAGGAATATGAGTAAAATCTCTTTGGGAAGATTGCAAGGTAAAGGAGGGATCTTGATTCCTATTTATGGTACAATGTGTACTGATGTTTGAAGTTTTATTTCAAGATTTTGAATATCCTTTTTTTTCCCTAGTCAAGTTATAGTTGCAATCCAACCTCGACTGAGAGTTACTATTGTAGGAGTAATGAGTCAATATTTATTAGACATAAAAAATAAGGCATGACATTTTTCATGGCTCTCTAGATAATATCCCATTCTTTAATATTATATTTTTTCTTCTACTCTCATTTTTCACACATAAACACACACACATATTCACATGAACATACACATACCACACAATGAGTCACAGTTCTTCACAGTCATCTCAGTGATGCAAGATGGGAAAAATTATACTCTTCCTCCCTTTCCAAATTCACCTATTGATATAAAATCTTGTGCAGTTTGAGTACTGCTGGAAACATTTTCATTCAACAGGGTAGACATTGTATATTGAGTGTGTTAATAAAAAAAGAATTACATTGATGTACATTCATTATTAACATGGAGGGATAGATAGATGAATAGATGAATGATTATCCACTTCATATCTTGAAACATTATCATGTACTTAAATCTTAATATTCAAGGGGCATATAAACATTCCCATAAAGTTGTCTTATTAAATCAATCACTGTAGGGGAAAAAATCTCAAATAGATGATATTGATTCCTAGACCTGCTGTGTTTTGTGTATCACATTTTACCTAATGATATTATCAGCCTTTTGGTTATTGAGGCAGAAATCACATTTCTTCACCTCTTTGTACAAAACCATACATCTTTAATATATTTTTTCTAGTCACAGACCTAATCAGTAATTACAAATTTCAACTATGTTTCTAACATTTACTAGTAGTAGTTCATGTTTCAGGCTATTTTGATTCCATGCCTAAGTTATTAATCCATATTTTTAAAGATTTTCTGTTCTTTTTTTTTTCATTTTCTGTTCTTTAAACTCTTGCCTTTGTATGCCAATTTATATTTAGCTGCCAGAACTGTCTGCTAAAGGAAAAATTTGATCTTGTGATTTTTTAAACCTAAGTAAATATTTTTTGCCTATGAATTAAAATCCAAACTTATTTTATATCATTCAAGTTTAACTTAATGTCTCTTATGTCAATCCAACTTTCTTCTATAACCTACTGCCCACAGCTTTATCTGAGATCCATATCCATTTGAATACTTCCCTAATATCCTTTAACTTTCCCCCTTCTTCTATATATCGTGAAACCTGCCTTTTTGCCATACTCTGCCTAGATTCTACCAAAGCTTTCACCTCATCCCATGTGTTATCTGCCTTACTAAAGTTGTTTCTAATTGTTCCATAGCAATAATGACGTTTACTTTCCTCTGGAATTCTGAACACCCCGCACTATTTATTTGACTTTTACCAATGTGTTCCTCTAGGTATCCAAGTGTATTTAAGCAAACTGGTTGCTATTCCACGTTGGGAAAAAGATGTGGAATATGCTTGCCTAAACCACCTGGCCCCTTTAAACATAGTGTGTGTGTGTGTGTGTGTGTGTGTGTGTGTGTGTTTCAATGTGTGAAATACTAATTATAGAGGGTTCTTATTTGTTGTTTATCTCATTGCCAATCCAGAGAATACATGTATCTCTATTTTATGTTAGTTCTAGAAGTTTGGAATAATTTTTCCTAGGTATTTTTGCCTGTCTGTTTTATTCTCTCAATCAACATAAAACTTGCAAGCAATAAATAAAAATTTTCCTTTAAAATTAATTTTTAAGTTTTTCTGTGTCTAAACTGTCATTTTTTCTCTGCATCCAGCAGCAACACACTGCAACCTCTGCAGAACAATGTGTGAGGGTGCTGTTGTCTTGGTGTCCGAGAAGGGGGCTAGGGCAGTTCTCCTGTTGCAGCTCTGCTCTGGTTGTAGACTCTGTGGGAAGATTCTGGGGTGGCCCTGTGACATGAGCCACTGGCTTCATAGGAAGATCATTCTGGACAAACTCACAGTGAAAGACCATGAGGTAACAGTGTTGACTCCTTCATATGCTCTCCTCATTGACTAGAAGAAGCTTTCCTGCTCTGAACTTCAAGGTAATCCATTCAGTGGATATCAAAACATTATTTGAAAATTCAAATAATAAACTTATAGACCTACCTCTTAATGTCTTGCCAGAATTAACATACTGGTAGTCAACAATGAAACAGAGATTTCTTTGTCGAAATGACTGAAATTAAAAAAGTCCTATGGGGGGGGCGCCTGGGTGGCGCAGTCGGTTAAGCGTCCGACTTCAGCCAGGTCACGATCTCGCGGCCCGTGAGTTCGAGCCCCGCGTCAGGCTCTGGGCTGATGGCTCAGAGCCTGGAGCCTGTTTCTGATTCTGTGTCTCCCTCTCTCTCTGCCCCTCCCCTGCTCATGCTCTGTCTCTCTCTGTCCCAAAAATAAATAAAAAACGTTGAAAAAAAAAAATTTAAAAAAAAAAAAAAAAAAAAAAAAAAAAAAGTCCTATGGGAGAGTACAATCTACAATCACATTCCAGAAAATCAACTACAATGTAATGATTACAGATCCTGTGATGCCCTCTGGGGAGCTGGTGGCAGAATTGCTTGCAGTCCCTTTTGTGACCACGTTAAGAGCCTCTGTAGGAAGCATGAAGGAGAAACATTGTAGGAAACTTCCAGCCCTACCTTCCTATGTAGTTGTTCGCATGACAGGATTAACAGAATGTCCTTTCCGGAAAGAATGAGAAATGTAATGCTTTCTGTTTTCTTTGACTTCTGGATCCAGGATTATGACATTCATTTTGAAACAGTTTTATAGTGAGGCATTAGCTAAGAGACACTGCTTTTCATTTTAAACTTGTTATCAGAAGAAATTTAGAAAGATTTAAGTGAAATCTATATCAATGAAAGGAATACATTTTAAAACATTTGTCTTCCATTTTAACTCTACAAGTGACAACAATGAACTGGTTATCAAAAACTAAGTGAGAATGGAGACAAGAAATTTCTTGCCATGGTTACTCTTTATAGTCATCAAATCATTTCCCATAAGATACCTTCATATTTGTTAAATTCATGTCCAAAACAATACAAAACACTCAAAAATTTATTAATCCTCTGTAAGAGAGATTGTTTATCAGGTTTGGTTATGACATACCAGTTCAGTACCAAGAGTTTTCATATAGGAAGAAATTGTAGATATTCTTGGTAAAAATAGTATAATATTTATTCTAAAAGTAAGATAAAACCTACTTACTGACACCAGTAGTAAATTGAAATATGTCAACACTAACAAGGAGATTAACAAAAATATTTAATTTATCTGAATCTGCTCCAAAAATTATTGATAATTAGGGATTATTACACCCAATCTTATACCATTCATATTGGAACAGACTGCTCATCATTTTTGCCTTCTTATAAATTGTAGATGAAACTTCAGAAAGTCCTATTTGGAAAGTTTCATCATGGCTTGTCACTGAAAAGTTTCCTAGAATGCTTTATATTTTTGGAGAGAGTACCATACAAAATCCTGAAAAAGCAATTAGAAAACTCTAAGAAACGTTTCTTAGCAGTAAAAAAGAGATTTTTTTTTTACTTCACTGATATAAATTTATTCTACTTGTTTTTAATTCCTTGCCTTTTCTGATAAAAATGCTTTTTCTTTGGAATTTTCATATACTCAAGTATGGTCAGAATCGATCAACTCAGACTTCCACTTCAATTGTCTCTGAGTATTAGACATAGATATGAAGTAATGAACAAAGGTTCATATTAGAAAGAAAATATTACCTAATTTAATTCATTGAATATCTAATTATCTCACCAAATTGATGTTCAAAGGAACCCACTTCAAAAGTCCTTAGATTTAGACATGATTTTAATTTAAATGCATTGATTTACTATATTTAATTAATTTAATAATCAGTACACATTGCCTATATGCAGACTACATGTTAGACTATATATAGATTGGGTAAAAAACATAAGGATCTTGGCCTCAAGTCCACCTCAGAGGTAAGTTAAAGAGATGGAACTATAAATTGGTCACTGCCATACTTTAGTAAAATTGGATTATTTTAGTAAAGACCTCTGGAAGGACTCATGTTGATAACAAGAGGACAGAAGCATTATCAAAGGATAATTAAGTGGGGGAAAACAGCCTAATGTGTTTGGGGGGGGGGGGGGGGGGAAACAGCTAAAGTGTGTACTGGCCATGCTTCAGGCAATCCCCAAGAACTGTAAATATTTATGCCCCAAATCTGAAACACCAAAATATATAAAACAATTAATAACAAAGATAAACAAACTCATTGATAATAACAATAATAGTAGGGGACTTTAACATCCCACTTACAACAATGGACATATCATCTAAGCAGAAAATCAACAAGAAAACAATGGCTCTGAATGGCACACTGGACTGGATAGACTTAACAGATATATTCAGAACATTTCATCCTAAAGCAGCAGAATACACATTCTTTTCCAATTCACATGAAATGCTGTCTAGAATAGATCAGATACTAGGTCACAAGTCAGGCCTCAAGAAATACAAAAAGATTGATGTCATACCATGCATATTTCCAGCCATGACACTATGAAACGAAGTCAACTGCAAGAAAAAATTTGAAAGACCACAAATACTTGGAGGTTAAAGAACATCCTACTAAAAAATGAATAGGTTAACCAGAAAATTAAAGAAAAAAAAGACAGAAGCAAATGAAGATGAAAACACAGCAATCCAGAACCATTGGAAAGCAGCAAAGACAGTCCTAAGAGAAAAGTTTATAGCAACACAGGTCTACCTCAAAAAGCAAGAAAAGTCTCAAATAAGCAACCTGACCTTATACGTAAAGGAGTTAGAAAAGGAACAGAAAATGAAACCTAAAGTGAACATAAGAAGGGAAATAATAAAGATTAGAGCAGAAATAAATGATAAAGAAATAAAGTAAGAATAGAACAGATTGATGAAACCAGGAGCTGTTTTTTTGAATTATATATAATTGATAAACCTCTAGCTAGACTTATCAAAAAAGAAAAATAGACCCAAATAAATAAAATCACAAATGAGAGAGGGGAGAGATCACAACCAACAGCAAAAAATACAAACAATTATAAGAGAATATTATGAAAAATTATATTGCAACAAATTGGACAATCTGGAAGAAATTGATAAATTCCTAGAAACATACAAACTCCCAAAACTGAAATAGAAGAAATAGAAACTTTGAACAGCCTGATAACCACCAAAGAAACTGAATCAGTAATCAAAAGTCTCCCCAAAAACAAATGCCCAGGGCAGATGGCTTCACAGGGAAATTCTACCAGACATTTAAGGAAGAGTTAATAGCTATCCTTCTCAAACTATTCCAAAACACAGAAACTGAAGAAAAACTTCCAAACTCACTCTACGATGCCAACCCTACCTTGATTCCAACACCAGACCAAGACCCACTAAAACAGAGAATTACAAGCCAATATCCCTGATGAACATGCAAAAATTCTCAACGAGATACTAGCAAATCCAATCCAATAGTACATTAAAAGAATTATTCACCACAAGTATGTGAAATTTATTCCAGACTGCAAGAGTAGTTCAATATTCACAAATCAATCAATGTCATTCACCACATTAATAAGAGAATTAATAATAATATGATCCTCTCAATAGATGCAGTAAAAATATTTGACAAAATACAGTATCCATTCTTGATAAAAATCCTCAACAAAAGAGATATAGAGGGAACACACCTCAAAATCATAAAGGCCATATAACAAACACCCACAGCTAATATCCTCAGTGGGGAAAAACAGAGGTTTTCATGTAAGGTCAAGAACAAGAAAGGATTCCACTCTCACAACTTTTATTCAACATATTACTGGAGGAGAGGTGTATAGGGGGATGGGATAAATGGATGCTGGGTATTAAGAAGGGCACTTGTTGCATTGAGCACTTGGTGTTATATGTAAGTGATGAACCACTAAATTCTACTTCTGAAACTAATATTATACTATGTGTTAACTAACTAGAATTTAAATTAAAAATTGGAAAAAAAAGACAGTAAAAAATGAAGGGGCATCCCATCCAGAGACCACAACAATGGAAGATACAGAAGATACTTAGTAATTATTAACTGGAATAGTGAATAAATAAGGAACCCTCATATTTACTAGACAGACAGAAGCTACTATAACGGGGGTGATGGGGAGGAGGTGGAAAACACTAAGTGGAGCAAATAGAAGGTAGATGAAAAGCCTGGAGAATATGATAAGTCACAAAGTGTAGGAAGAATTTTAGCAGATATAGGAAAATGCTATTAAATTTAGGTCATATAAATAAAACTACTGATACATTTTTATCCAATTTCAGCAGAGAACATAGTTATTACTCTATTTGGGATCCATAATTTACAGATAAATTTTGGGGATGGTTTAGTCAATTAAGTGTCAGCCATTCTGTTGTCTAAATTAAGTATCAAGTATGTATGTCATTAAAAGTTTTACCTATGCATAAGTTTTACCACATTTGTGAAAACTAAGTAAATGATTTTAAAAGATTCCTTCCAAAGTATTAATACTATTCAAAAGAGTGGCATTCCTTGTTTCTATGCCATTCACTGGTGCACATGAATTTAGTCACACTGTTTCCACATTCCCTAGGTCCTGATTTTGTTAGTCTTATCGAGTCCAACCATGTCATCTATTGGCCAGCCCAGAAATAAGTATATTTAGTGTCTTTTTCTCAAAAACAGCTTTGTGTGATACAGTGGAGGTAAGAAGCCTGTGTTATGATTGTCTTGCTCCCTACATCCTTATGTTTCACTGTATGTGTTTTATCCATATCAGTCTTATTGATGAGTGGCCATTTTCTCTTTAAAATCTGTTTTAGTTTCCTCCCATTTCTGCTTTCTGCAAAAGAAAATACCTTTTGAAAATTTCAACATTATTATTATTTATTTTCTATTTTATTATCAACAAATATGCTACTTACACTGCGATGTCATAGTATTCTCCATTTCCAACACTGAACATTACCAGGAATCATGTTACATGATTTTCATATAGTAACTTATAATTCTCAATAATTCCATGTGTTGATGTTGTTGATGTTGTCATTGCACTTTACAGATAACATTAATAGACTCAAATGTCCTCAGAACATGCTAGTCTGGCCTTTCAATCAACATATCCAAATATGAGTTATGAAATGAATCAACAGGAATGACTTAGGTGATAAACCTGAACATCAAAAGTAGGTTTTCTACACTGCTCACTATTTATTTCTGCACAATTTCAAATACAGTCTTCTCTAAAAATAATTATATATAATGATTATATACATAATGATTATATATAACATATATTGATTATATAATGATTATATAATGATTTTGTTTAGATATTTTATTTAAACCCACAGCTACATTATTCCTCACAATCATTCAATGTTTAAATATCAAAATTTTGATATCTTATCACTTAGGCAAATACTGGTTTTTTGTTGTTGATTTTTTTGTCCTTTATTTTAAATAGGCAGACTTATTTTTCTGTTTTGTTTTTCATTTCACTCAGTAAATGTAATTTGCATTGTTTTAACTTATAGTATAAACCTAAGGATTTTATTTTGCTATAGTTATCCTTTGATTCTTTTTTTTTTAATGCTTATTTATTTTTGAGGGAAAGACAGTGTGAGCCAGGGAGGGGCAGAGAGACACACACACACACACACACACACACACACACACAGAATCCAAAACAGGCCCCAGACTCTGAACTGTCAGCACAGAGCCTGACGGGGTGGGGGGGAATCGAAATCACAAACCACGAGATCATGGCCTGAGATAAAGTCAGACGCTTAACGGAATGAGCCACCCAGGCACCTCATTTATTCTTTGATTCTTAAAACAACCTTGTATGTATAAGAAACAGAGGTCTAAAAAGGTTAAATGGCCCAGTTAACACAATTTGTTAATAGCAAAGACAAAATTCAAACCTAGTTTTTTTTCTCTTTTTTTTTTTCTTCTAAGATTTTATTTAAATTCAAATTGCTTAACATATAGTGTAGTGTTAGTTTTAGGAGTAGAATTTAGTGATTCATCACTTACATGTAACACCCAGTGATCATCCCAACAAGTGCCCTTCTTAATGCCCATCACCCATTTAGCCCATTCCCCACCCACCTCCCCTTCAGCAACTCTTAGTCTGTTCTCTATAGTTAAGAGTCTCTTATGGCTTGCCTCCCTGTCTGTTTTTATCTTATTTTATTTTTCCTTCACTTCCCCTATGCTTGTTTTGTTTCATAAGTTCCACATTGAATGAAATTATATGGTATTTGTCTTTCTCTAATTTTGCTTAGTATATACATTCTAGTTCCATCCATGTTATTGCAAATGGCAACAGTTCATTCTTTTTGATTGCTGAAAAATATTCTTATATTCTTATATATTATATTATATTAATATTACATATTATGCATTATATATTATGATGATATATATTAATCATATATATTATTCATATATATATACATACACATACCCACATACCACCTCTTCTTTATGCATTCATCAGTTGATGGATATTTGGGTTCTTTCCATAACTTGGCTATTGTTGATAGTGCTGCTATAAACATTAGGGTGCATGTGTCCTTTCAAATGTATTTTTGTATCATTTGGATAAATACCTAGTAGTGGAATTGCTGGGTCATAGGGTATAAGTTGTTTCTATGAGAGAAAGAGATTCTGAACTCTAGACTACTAAGTTATAAGGAAACTTTTGGACCTGTCCATTAGCTAAAAACAAAATGACAAGCGTCGGCAAATATGTGGATAAAAAGGAACACATGTGCACTGGTGGTGGGAATGTAAAGTGGTGTAGCTACTATGGAAAACTATGCAAGTTCCCAAAGTTACCATATGATCTGGAAATCTCACTTATGGGTATATATTCAAAGTGATATTTGCACACTCATGAAGCATTATTTACGATAGCCAGGATGTGAAAGTCATCCAAATATTCATTAACAGATGAATAGATAAAATGGGGATGCACATACAAAAGAATGTTATTCAGCATTAAAAACAAAAGAAATCTTATCATTTGCCATAACATGGATGAACCTTCAGAACATTATACTAAGTGAAAGAAACCAGTCACAAAACGAAAACAAAAACAAAAACAAAAAAGTTGTAAATTAGAGTATGAGTCCTCAAAGCATACATCTCCCATCACTCCAATATTAAGAAAATACAACAGTGAGAGAAAATATATATTCTGCTCAAATGAATATTCAAATTAATCTAAAGAAACCAAGTATTATATTTGAACAGGCATTGATGATGAGCTCTTTTTCAATACTTTAAAATAGTTCTTACTAAATATTTATTAAATATAAAAGAAGACTCATAGAATTCGCACAAATTTTAAAGTAGTGATTCTCAAATTTTAATGTGCAACAAATCACCTGGATTCTTGTTAAAATGCAGGGTCTGATTCAGGCAATTCAGAGTAGGACCTGTTTCTGCAGTTCTAACAAAATCCCAGGCGATGTCAGTGTTCTCTGTTTTGCAGACTCTCCTTTGAATAGCAAAAGTACTGATAATACAATGATCACTTGTGTACAATGATGACTTCTTTCAGATTCAATTAGAAACTACTCTGATTAAATTTTAAGCACTTGTATTCCTATCCTCTAAATGTGGCTTTTAGAAAAATTTTGGTAGTTTGAGCAATGTTTCTCAATTTTATTGACCTTTTACATCAGAACTACTATACTCAATTTCAAATGTTGGCATAGGCAGGCTGTCCAAAGTTCAGTCCATTCACCATCAACTGGATGAAAGAATGAAGTATGGAATACATTTATCATAACTCTGGATTATGAGCTTCCTGTGCTTGATTTGAGTCTGGGTTTAGTTAGAGCAAGACTTCTGTTTTTGTTGTTTTTTTTTTATGTTTATTCATTTTTTGAGAGAGAGAGAGAGAGAAAGAGAGAGAAAGAGACAGACAGAGCATGAGTGAGGGCTGGGGGAGGGGAGAGGGAGACACAGAATCCAAAGTAGGCTCCAGGCTCTGAGCTGTCAGCACAGAGCCAAAGTGGGGCTTGAACTTACGAACCGTGAGATCATGACCTGAGCCGAAGTCATTTGCTTAACTGACTGAGCCACCCAGGTGCCCCTAGAGAAAGACTTTTTTAAATGAAAAATTAAAATGACTTTAGGAGCTTCCTCTGGCATGTAATCTAATTAGGGCAGACCATATGTTAGGTAACTACTGCTAAGGTATCAATTAAAGAAAACACACACACACACACACACACACACATATACACTTTTATACTCTTACTGCCAATATGTCTATACTTAAATGTTTTATAGTAATATAAGTATATTACATGATATCAATACCAAATCACAGGAGAAAGATCTAAAAAATCTCAATTTTCGTAATTAGTTTCATATTGCTGCTTATTTCTGGGTCATATATATTTCTCATTTGTTAAAGTCCAGAGAAATAACTGGATTTATATTGTAGTAATAATTTAGTCCTTCAAAAGAGAAAACAAAATTGTCTGTCCTGACAAATCTCAACAGAGCTGTTTTTTCAACCCATTTTTCCCTACACAGCAACTACAACTGCCACCATGTACTTAAAAATTAATCTTTATTCAAACCACCAATATCACAAAAATTGATTGAATAAAATACATCTAAGTGTTTGGCAGCTTTTCTATAAATGCATTTTAAAATATAACCTCATGGGGCGCCTGGGTGGCGCAGTCGGTTAAGCGTCCGACTTCAGCCAGGTCACGATCTCGCGGTCCGTGAGTTCGAGCCCTGCGTCAGGCTCTGGGCTGATGGCTCAGAGCCTGGAGCCTGTTTCCGATTCTGTGTCTCCCTCTCTCTCTGCCCCTCCCCCGTTCATGCTCTGTCTCTCTCTGTCCCAAAAATAAATAAACGTTGAAAAAAAAATTAAAAAAAAAATAAATAAAATAAAATATAACCTCATTATAGATAAGTTTCAAGCTTTAATCACTAACGCTTATTTTCTTCATGATAGTGTCACATAGCTTCATCTGTATTTTTCATCTGAGATAAAATAGCGTTCTAGCTTTCTTTGCTCCAAGAAATTCTGATATGCAAAGAATTCTGTTTTTAAACATAATTCTTGATTGTAGCATTTAGAATATGAACATGATGCTGAGGGTATAGTTTGCTCAATACAGAACAGAATCGACTATTGTTTGCTATATTAAGGAATAACCTTAGAGACTTGTTTGAATTATACAGTTAGGAAAATGCCCATGGCTAGGTGATGCCAGCAAGATGGCAGAATAGGAGATCCCTACTCATATCCACCAACAGCAACAATAATTTTGCAGCCATCTGCCAACAAAAGTGCTTTTGTGGGAGCTTTGGGATCCAGGTAAGAAGTTTGGAAACCCCAATGAAGCCTAGGACTAAGAAAGGCTATTTTTAAAAAGGCCTTTAAAAAGGCAGGCACTCAGGTAGCAGGCTGGCCAACCATAATGCTAGCTACAGACCAGAAATATCCCCATACCCTTGTGGATTTTGCTAGAGTCATGACTGATCCTGGTCCTGCCATTAGTATCATTTAAGGAGGGACCCAGGAGGAGCTACGCCTAGGTGTGCCTTGGGTAACAGGCCTGCTGACCTTGGTGCCTGCTATGAATCCTCGAAGCAGTCCTGTAACTCATGAGGCTCCAGCCCCACCCCAGCCGTGGTCCAGCCCAGAGGCCCAATGGGAGACATGCCCATCGTTGTCCCCTAGAGGCAGGTCTGCAAACCTCAGTCCACTGCAAGTCCTGATGCAATCCTTTCATTGAGTTCCTACCCCTCCTAGTCACAATCCAGGAGATGTCTTGCATGAGTAGGAATCTAGTAGGAGAGATGCCTATTAATGCTCCCACAGGCAGGCCTGCAAACCTTGGATTCAGTTGTGGACCTTAAAGCATCTCTGTGACTTAGTTCCAGACCCCCTCTACCTGTGGTACAGGGCTAGTCTTACCTGCCCAAGGACCAACCCAATGACTCAGTAGGAATCCTCCCAGGAACATGGGGAGAACCACATCCATGCAAGCAACCTGGTAACAGGCCTTATGTAATGCGGACCCAACTTTGAACACGTGAGAAATCTATAACCATTGGGACAATATGACATTAGAGCAGAAAGGCAGATTGAGAAGTGGAACCAAATGCATGTATGGATATTTGCTATATGACAGAAATGATTAGAGGCATAAGAGGAGAAGGGTACATGTTCCATTTTACTGCATTGGGACAATTGCTTATCTTCATAGGAAAAAAAATCCCCTTTTATCACAGCATACCAAAAAAAAAAAAAAAAATCAACCCCAAGGTATGGAAAACCTAATGTGAAAGGCAAAACTATCAACTATTTAAAAAAGTATGTTATAGGGGCGCCTGGGTGGCTCAGTTGGTTAGGCGGCCGACTTCGGCTCAGGTCATGATCTCGCAGTCCGTGAGTTGGAGCCCCGCGTCGGGCTCTGTTTTGACAGCTCAGAGTCTGGAGCCTGTTTCAGATTCTGTGTCTCCCTCTCTCTGACCCTCCCCTGTTCATGCTCTGTCTCTCTCTGTCTCAAAAATAAATAAACGTTTAAAAAAAATTTTTTTAAAAGTATGTTATAGAACAACATTTCTATGATCTCAACACAGAGAAAAATCTCTAGAAAAGAAGACAGTGATAGCACTAATCATAAAAAAAAAAAAAAAATACAAACTTAAGCACATCAAAGGAAAGAACTTTAACCCATTAAAGACACCATGAAAACAGTGAATAGACAAGGCATAGAGTGAGTGGACAAGTTTGTAATGGACTTTATCATATGACCAGAAGTATCTGGCCTAACTGAAAGGAGGGATGACCTACTGATGAGTAAGTTATGGTAACACTTGAGAGGCAACACCTAAAAGGTGGGGTTCTTTGTTATAGGAGATAGTGTATGCTTTTATTCAGAGACTATTATATAGTGCTTCTCCTCATAGCCAGAATATATGGGTGCAAGAATCAAGGGGTAGAAGTGGGATTACACTATTACCCCTGCAGAATTTTTGCTTCCCATTCCAGCAATTGATCTTAATCCTCAGTGGGAAATGTTTCCACCAGGGAACACAGTAATGGTTCTACTGAAAGACGAGATGACCACCTAGCCATTGTGGACTTTTTATGCCTCTGAACCACAGGGTGGAAAAAGGTAGTCTACTGTATGGAGTGGTTTATTCTGATTAACAAGGAGAAGTTTAGTTACTGCTACACATGGAGGTAAATAGGACCATGTATGGAACCCAGGGGATTCTCTAGAATGCCTCTTTTACTTCCATGTCAAATTGTAAATGTTAAGAGAGCACTAACAGCAACCAAAAAAGGAAGAATGACTAAAGACTCAGAACTTTCAGAAATAAAGATTTAAGTCACTCCACCAGATAAAGAATCCCGAGAAGTTTTTGGCTGAAGATAAGGGAAGTATGAGATGGGTGCTAAGGAAGGAAGCCATCGATATCAACTATGACATCATGACCAATTTACAGAAGTGAGGACTACAGTAGCTTTGACATTTTCTCTTTGCTTGTCACTTACATGTTTTATTTGTAAATACTAACCATTTTCCTCTCTTTCTTTCTCATTTTATGTCTTATACAAGTCATTAGAGGTTAGCTCACAATATAATCTTTGGATAATAGAATATTTATTGGGACTATGACTGAATATAGTGATTTTTAAATATTATTTTGAAGAAATTATACATGCATGAAGTCAATCATCTATATATATTTGAATGTAAAACTTAAGTGAACAGAAGCCAATGTACAAAATAAATATCACAGGACTGAAGTAAGACTATTATTATGTGTTGAATAAGTCTAATTTTTATACAACCATTGCCTCTAATAATTATCTTGGTCACACATCTCCATTTCACAATCAGATGGCCCACCATGTGACAAGTTCTATGATTTTTGGCAAGATACTTTTTATTACCTATAAAATATGGATCGCTTAGGGTACCTAAAATGTTCCCTAAGCTTCTTTGTGACTTCAGATTATTCATTTTAGTCTTTTATTCCCACAGATCCACAAACCCACTGATTCATTTCAATCACCATCCAGCTTTCTACTTTGATTCTTTACCATTGATGAACTGTTTTCCTTCACGTCACCTTGCATGCCTTTTTTTGGAATCTCATTCCAAGAGCTTATTTTCTGTGACCTGTGATATATGATTAATTTTTACAGATTTATACTGGAGACTTTGGTCTTGGCCTATGCTTCAACTCACTGGCACTGGTATCCTCATGTATTATATATATATACAGCCAAAGGTTAATATTTTATTAGAACTCAGGTATTTATTTCCTCTGTAACCGTAAATTAATCTTGCATACCTTCTTAGTCTTTGAGAGTAATTATTACATTTATGTTAATGACAGTTAAGTTCCATTCAAAAGGGATTTTTTTTAGGTTACTAAAACGTTGACAATAATGCCCCAACCAAAAATGCTTCACATATCTTACTAAATGGCAGTGAGGGAACATCTCTCTTAGCAAATATAAGTTTGGATAGGTGAGTGATATTCTAGCTATGGAAGGTGTCTGTTAAAAACACCACCCAGATCAAGAAAAACTAACCTCATGGTCTTCCTTGGTGTTTGGTACAATGTCTTTATGAGTAATATGTTGGGTTTTGAAGTCAGGATCCCTCTATTTCCTTTTATTAAATGCAATATGGAAGTGATTAGGTCCAGGAGCCAGACTGCTGCTGATTTCAATCACATCTCCACCACTTTCTCTCCATGATAGCTAGGGTAAGTTACCTGAACTTTCTGTACTACAGTTTCCACATCTGTAAAATGAAAAGAATAATAATGCCTATAAAAAGGATTTCTGGGGGCACCTGGGTGGTTCAGTGGGTTAAGTATCTGACTCTTGATTTCAGCTCAGCTCATCATCTCACACTTGTGGGACTGAGCCCCATGTCGGGCTCTTTGCTGAACACGGAGCCTGCTTGGAATTCCCTTTCATCCTCTTTCTCTGCCCCTCCCCAGCTCTCTCTCTCTCTCTCTCTCTCTCTCAAAATAAATGAAAACAAACTTAAAAAAAGTAAGGATTTCTCTGTGTTTTTTCATGAGTTAATAAATATAGAAGATTTCCTGGGAGAGAGTAAATTCTCAACAAATGTTTATTAATTTCCCCTTTAACCAAAAGACATAAGTGAAGCTCAGTAAATTTTTGTTATTGAATGAATGTGATCACAGAATCATGACAGGAATCAGTCGGATATGAAAAATACATTGGACCCTCATATATTTCTTCATTTTTCAAACTGAGGAGAAGTGCTGAATCTAGCATCAAAAAACAGAAATTGATAATTCTAATGTAATTCCCAATATCTTAGGTTTACTTAGCAGATAATTTTGATCCAATAAAAAGAAAGGAGTAATAGTAAATAATTCCTAGAAATAACTCATCCACAACTAGGCAATTTTCTTTCCTAAGGGAGATATTCCATGATCAGATGAAAGAAATAATACAGATATAACTGAAAATTGAATCTAGAAAACAGAAATCAGAGACTTTGATTTTCAAAGCTGAGTGGAACCTTAGCTATAAGTTCATAGAAATGTTTAATTGTAAAGGGCAATAAACTTAAAGTTCATACAAAGTAGTCATACTTCCATACATATAAAGTGTATATTTTTATTATAAACAGATTTGGAAAATATATTTCCCCAAAACTAACTTTCACTTGATTTCATAAATACATTTAATGAATTTTTTTGCTATGGTATATTAAAAATGGTTACTTTTTTTTGCAATTTCTCCTATCAGGAGATGAGACTACTTCTCCAATCTTTGATTGGACTTGCCTCATGACCTGTTTTACCAATAGAGGTGGCAGAAATGACATAGAGTGACTGCTACATTTAGGCCTAGAACTTTCATGCAAGCTCTTGTAGACTTCTGCTGTCACTAGAAAAAGCACAAGATGGTGCACTGGAGAGGCCACATGAAGTGAGAATCAAAGTGTCCTGCTAATCTAGAAAACCTAGCCACATGAGTGACACTTTCCTGGACCTTTCCTCCTTAGTTAAGTTGAGAGCTAGCTTCAGCCTACTGAGTGAGCCCAGGAAAGCCCCAAAGAAGAAACATTTCCTTGAGTCCAGCCCAAATTGCTGGTCCACAGGATCATGAGCAAATAATGTTTCTGATTTAAACCCTAAGTTTTAAGATAGTGGGTTACACAGCAATAAGCAGAGACATTAGGATTTGTGAAAAATACCATGCATATTTTGCTCTTCAAATTAAGCCCTAAGAATGTAAATATAATGGATCAATGTTTAACTGGAGAGAGGTCTGGAGTATTACAGGATACTTTGCACAAGCTGTCTATAATGGCCTAAATATATTTTGACTAAGAAATCATCATATTTCCACTTCCTCACTACTCCTAACAGATGTAAAATATTTTAATTCATAAATATGAATATATGAATATGTGGATTATATACATATATATGAATATATGTATTATATAAGCATATATGAATATATGTATTATGTACATGTATAATATATATTATATTAAATTGTTATAATGATTATGTGTGTATATGTGTGTGTGTATATGTATATATATACACACATACATACATACATACATATGTACATATGACACAAATCAAAGTTTCTATTTAACTGCAGGGAAAATGTAATAAATAAACAATTCACTTACCTGATACTCCAGTGTTGACCCAGAGAGCCTGGACTGTGTGAACTAAAATATTTATTACTTTCAGCTATGGTGAATGGGTTCATATACTTTTGGGAGAAAAGGCACTAGTAGTGTTGATATTTCAGGTATTTGATAAACAACTCCATCTCCTGGAGTTTGAACACAGGACAAATTACAAAGACAGTGGAGATAGTGGTTTCTGCAAAATTCATGCTTTGGAAAATAAAATGAAAAGGTGATGGTTATTAACCATCAAATTAAGGCAAAGTGTGAAAGCCAGAGAGGCCTCCTTTGCAGCATATAAAGAGATTCTCATCTCTAGCAGAAGGCAAAAAAAAAAAAAAAAAAAAGCGTATATATTTAAAATAAGACATTTCCAGTTCTACTTAAATTCCCAACCTAGTCTGATCTCTTACCCATGTCAGGGCCCTAGTTGAAAGAGAATAGAATCCCAAGTCATCTGAGAAATGGTTAATTGTATTTGGCAATCTTGAATTCCAAGATTCCCCTGAACGCTTTGAGTCTACAGTGGCCTGCTCCTCGCTGTTAAGGAATAATACTTTTCCATTGTTTGAAGATGATATATTATGATCTTTTCCACAGGGCTTCATGTGTCCCTCTCAGAACCATAGCTCTGGGCCATAGATCAATAAGTAGGGTTAAATCACATTGTCAACAGCCAGGTATAAGTTGGACCTATTAAGGGAGAAAAGATATTACTCTAATTCAAAAGAACTGGAGGACCTAGAATATATCTCCTAGTAGTAACTAGGAGATTATATTGGAAACTGTATGCTGAGGGACAAGATTAAGGAAAGTAGAATGTAAAACTGCAGAAGGAAGAATAGTTTTATTTCGTAGCACTCTCTCAGAACACAGAATACCTGTGTTCAAACTCCAGGACATGGTGGTAACAGACTACTAGGATGCCCACAGAACCTTGGGAAAAGCAATGGCCTACACAAAGTAAAACTGACAGGCTGAAAGTGCCATGGTAAATAGTGGAAGAAGGAATCAAAAGGCTTAGAGCAGTGGATATACTAAGATAGAGGTACTATATAAGTCTGGAAAATCTACCAGTGATTATTTACTTAAGTTATAAGAAATGCTCAATGTGGCTGTTCTCTGACAATTAGTTCTTTTGATAATTACAAAACTGAGTTTTAGGTTAATTATAATCAAATCTGAAAATAATAGAGACCACTTGATGGTGCTTCGGTCATCAGAAGTCAACCAATAAGGATGATCACAATGAGCGGTAAGGTCAGAGTGGCAGCCAGGCAGGCCTAAAGCTATGGATATGGTTATACAGCAGGCAGAGCTAGGGACAAAATAGATAAGCCACCAAAAACGGCATTGCTCAGTCTATACTACCAGATTACTTCAAAGATAGATATCTAAAGGGTGAGGACAATTGCTTCCCTAGAATCACAATCACTTGCCAAGTTTTTGGACCTGAGTATTTTCATACCTCAAATTCATTGACTGATATAAGAGTGGGTCCCCCAGAGAAAAAATCCTGTAACATCACAGTGCATGTACTTGCTAATAACTCCCTCAATTTTTTCCTAAAGGGACAACAGAATTCCTGGAACAACTGATGATTTTCTCAGTCCCTAAAATATATAATCGAAGAGGTATACTTTGTCATTGGCACAAGCCCCAGATTGCATCCTCAGCCTGTGGGATAAGGTCATAATAGGAAAGGCCAAATAGAAGCACTTTTCATGAGTTTCCTAAAGCTGCTGTATCAAATTAACACAAAGTTGGTGGCTTAAAACAATAGACATTTATTGTTCAAATAGTTCTGGAGGCCAGAAGTCTGAAGTCAAAGTGTTGTCAGGGTCCATTCTTTCTGGAGGCTTGGGGAAAAATCCATTCCATGCCACTCTCCTACCATTTGATGGTTGTTGACAACCCTTGGTGTTCCTTGGCTGTGGCTTCCCTCCAATCTCTGTCACTATTTTCACATTACCTTTTCTTTTATAGGTATCAAAATCTACCTCCATCTTTTTTCTTATAAATAGTCCTGTCATTGGATTTAAAGCCCATCCTAAACCCAACAGAATTTATTTGATATCCTTGACTTAATTATATTGCAAAGACTCTTTCTCTAAAGTCACTTTCATATATTCTGGATGTTATGACTTGGACATATTTTTGGAAGGACCACTATTGAACCCTCTATATCCTTGAAATAACTTCCTTCCACCATCTCCCTGGCCACAACCAAAAGACGAATAGAATATAATATCACATTTCTGGGGGAGGGGTGGACATTAAATGTCTTAAATTCTTAAATAATTTAAAGGATGTAGAATGATGGATTCCATTACATTTCCATTAGCTCCGTTGCAGTTTGCCACTGCAAACCAACAGATCCTGAAGACTGATAGTAGACTCCTGGAAACTCTACCAAGTAGCTGCTCCAGTATCATCTCTTGTGCCAGAGGTGCGCTCCCTGACCGATCAGATTAACTCATCTTTGAGGCCATTGCTTTGGTGTCCTCTTCCAACCCTATCTGGAAAGAGGATCAGAAACATTTCTCATTCTTATAATTTTCATTCTGTTGGAGCAGTCAGTCATTGGCATACATTTACAGTTCTGCCTCAGGATTATATAAAATAACTTAGCTCCAGGAGATATGGATTATATGGAAATCCTTCAGAAAATTTCTCTAATCCACTATGTTGATGTCATTATGTAAATCACACAGAATGAGCGAGAAGTGGCTAGGATTTTGGAGACTTGTGTGAGATACATGAGATCCAGAAAGTGGGAGATAAACCTCGACACATCCCAAATAGAGAATATATTTTCACATTTTGCCATTTTCTCCATTGATAAAGGAGAGAATAAAATGAAATAAACATTGCTAAAAGTGTTGTTTAAAATGGAGCTAGGAGGACATTGAGGAACTAGGGTTTATGCACATCTCCTGTCTCTAATTCTCAGAATTGTTGCTGAACTCAGTTAAAAGCCAAGGAATTTGATGCATATTAGAATAGACATAAATGTACTTTCTGCCTAGCATTTGCCCTAGTAACCAATCACATATAGATTCATGTAACTGTAGCTATACCAGCACCAATCAGACTTCATTCAAAGCAAATTGTATCTTTCCTCTTTAAAAACCCTAAACTTCTTTGTCTCTCAGAAGCACATGTTTGATTTTAGTCAACTCTGTCTCCAAGATTGCAATTCCTAAGATCCCAAATAAACACACGCATTTTATTTTGCAGTTTTTAGTTTTGTCATTCATTGGTTGCCCTCATTAAAAGGAACACAGTGATTTGTAGGCCTCTTCAGGAATTAAAGGAAGAATATTCCATCCCCCCTCCCACAACCCCTCCTGTAACCCTTAGTTCATTCTCCATATTTATGAGTCTCTTCTGTTTTGTCCCCTCCCTGTTGTTTCCCTTCCCTTATGTTCATCTGTTTTGTCTCTTAAAGTCCTCATATGAGTGAAGTCATATGATTTTTGTCTTTCTCTGACTGACTAATTTCACTTAGCATAATACCCTCCAGTTCCACATAGTTGCATATGGCAAGATTTCATTCTTTTTGATTGCCGAGTAATACTCCATTGTATATATACCACATCTTCTTTATACATTCATCCATCAATGGACATTTGGGCTCCTTCCATACTTTACCTATTGTTGATAGTGCTGCTATAAACATGGGGGTGCATGTCTCCCTTCAAAACAGCACACCTGTATCCCATGGATAAATGCCTAGTAGTACAATTGCTGGGTCGTGGGGTAGTTCTATTTTTAGTTTTTTGAGGAACCTCCATATTGTTTTCCAAAGTGGCTGCACCAGCTTGCATTCCCACCAACAGTGCAAAAGAGATCCTCTTTCTCTGCAAACTTGCCAACATCTGTTGTTGCCTGAGTTGTTAATGTTAGCCATTCTGACACGTGTGAGGTGGTATCTCATTATGATTTTGATTTGTAATTCCCTGATGATGAGTGATGTTGAGCATTTGTTCATGTGTTGCTTGGCCATCTGGATGTCTTCTTTGGAGAAGTGTCTATTCATGTCTTTGGCCCATTTCTTCACTGTATTATTTGGTTTTTGGGTGTTGAGATTGATCAGTTCTTTATAGATTTTGGATACTAACCCTGTATCTGATATGTCATTTGCAAATATCTTCTCCCATTCTGTCAGTTGCCTTTTAGTTTTGCTGATTGTTTCCTTCGCTGTGCAGAAGCTTTTTATTTTGATGAGGTACCAATAGTTCATTTTTGCTTTTGTTTCCCTTGCCTCTGAAGACGTGTTGAGGAAGAAGTTGCTGTGGCCAAGATCAAAGAGGTTTTTGCCCGCTTTCTACTCAAGGATTTTGATGGCTTCCTGTCTTACATTGAGGTCTTCCATCCATTTTGAGTTTGTTTTTGTGTATGGTGTAAGAAAGTGGTCCAGGTTCATTCTTCTGCACGTCGCTGTCCAGTTTCCCCAGCACCACTTGCTGAAGAGACTGTCTTTATTCCATTGGATATTCTTTCCTGCTTTGTCAAAGACTAGTTGTCCATACATTTTTGGGTCCATTTCTGTGTTCTCTATTATGGTCCATTGATCTGAGTGTCTGTTCTTGTGCCAGTACAATCCTGTCTTGATGAATACAGCTTTGTAGTATAGCTTGAAGGCTGGGATTGTGATGCCTCCTGACTTTAGTTTTCTTTTTCAAAATTGCTTTGGCTATTTGGGGTCTTTTCTGGTTCCATAAAAATTTTAGGATTGTTTGTTCTATCTCTGTGAAGAATGCTGGTGTTGTTTTGATAGCGATAGCATTGACTACGTAGATTGCTTTGGGTAGTGTTGACATTTTACCAATATTTGTTCTTCCTATCCAGAAGCATGGAGTCTTTTTCCATTTTTGGGGGGTGTCTTCTTCAGTTCCTTTCATAAGCTTTCTATAATTTTCAGTGTATAGATTTTTCACCTCTTTTTTTAGATTTATTCCTAGGTATTTTACGGTTTTTGGTGCAACTGTAAATGGGATCGATTCCTTGATTTCTCTTTCTGTTGCTTCATTGTTGGTGTATAGGAATGGAACCAATTTCTGTGCATTGATTTTATATCCTGCAACTTTGCTGAATTCATGAATCAATTCTAGCAGTTTTTTAGTGGCATCTTTTGGGTTCATGTCATCTATGAAGAGTGAAAGTTTGACCTCCTCCTGGCCGATTTGGATGCCTTTTATTTCTTTGTGTTGTCTGATTGCAGAGGCTAAGACTTCCAATACCATGTTGAATGACAGTGGCAAGAGTGGACATCCCTGTCTTGTTCCTGACCTTAGGGGGAAAGCTCTCAGTTTTTCCCCATTGAGGATGATATTAGCATTGGGTCGTTCATATATGGCTTTTATGATCTCGAGGTCTGCTCCTTCTATCCCTACTTTCTTGAGGGTTTTTATCAAGAAAGGATGCTGTATTTTGTCAAATGCTTTCTCTGCATCTATTGAGAGGGTCATATGGTTCTTGTCCTTTCTTTTATTGATGTGATGAATCACGTTAATTGTTTGCAGTGGAATTGTTGCAGTTTTCCTTCCAGTTCTATTTTTTGGAACAGCTTCAAGAGAATAGGTGTTAACTCTTCCTTAAATGTTTGGTAGAATTCCCCTGGAAAGTCATCTGGCCCTGGACTCTTGCTTTTTGGCAGATTTTTGATTACTAATTTGATTTCCTTACTGGTTATGGGTCTGTTCAAATTTTCTATTTCTTCCTGTTTCAGTTTTGGTAGTGTATCTGTTTCTAGGAATTTGTCCATTTCTTCCAGATTGCCCATTGTATTGACATATACTTGCTCATAATATTCTGTTATTATTGTTTGTATTTCTGCTGTGTTGGTTGTGATCTCTCCTTTTTCATTCTTGATTTTATTTATTTGGGTCCTTTCCTTTTTCTTTTTGATCCAACTGGCTAGTGGTTTATCAATTTTGTTAATTCTTTCAAAGAACCAGCTTCTGGTTTCATTGATCGGTTCTGCTATTTCTTTGATAGCATTAGTTTCTGCTCTAATCTTTATTATTTCATGTGTTCTGCTGGTTTTGGGTTTTATTTGCTGTTCTTTTTCCAGCTCCTTAAGGCGTAAGGTTAGGTTGTGTATCTGAGATCTTTCTTCCTTTTTTAGGAAGGCCTGGATTGCTATATGCTTTCCTCTTATGACTGCCTTTGCTGTGTCCCAGAGGTTTTGGGTTGTGGTGCTATAATTTTCATTGACTTCCATATACTTTTTAATTTCCTCTTTAACTTCTTTTTGGCCCATTCATTCTTTAGAAGGATGTTCTTTAGTCTCCAAGTATTTGTTACCTTTCCAAATTTTCTTGTTGTTGATTTCGAATTTCATAGCATTGTGGTCTGAAAATATGCACGGTATGATCTCGATCTTTTTGTACTTGCTGAGAGCTGATTTGTGCCCCAGTATATGGTCTATTCTGGAGAACATTCCATGTGCACTGGAGAATGTATATTATGCTGCTTTAGGATGAAATGTTCTGAATATATCTGTTAAGTCCATTTGGTCCAGTGTGTCATTCAAAGTCATTGTTTCCTTGTTGATTTTTTGATTAGACAATCTGTCCATCGTGTGAGTGGGGTGTTGAAGTCTCCTACTATTATGGTATTACTACCGATGAGTTTCTTTATGTTTGTGATTAATTGATTTATATATTTGGGTGCTGCCACATTTGGCGCATAAATGTTTACAATTGTTAGTTCTTCTTGGTCTATAGAGCCCTTGATTATGATATAATGCCCTTCTGCATCTCTTGGTACAGTCTTTATTTTAAAGTCTAGATTGATATAAGTATGGCTATTCCAGCTTTCTTTTGTTGACCATTAGCATGATAGATGGTTCTCCATCCCCTTATTTTCAATGTGAAGGTGTCTTTAGGTCTAAAGTGGGTCTCTTGTAAACAGAATATAGATGGGTCTTGTTTTCTTATCCATTCTGTTACCCTGTCTTTTGATTGGAGCATTGAGTCCATTGACATTTAGAGTAAGTACTGAAAGATATGAATTTATTGCCATTATGATACTTGTAGAGTTGGAGTTTCTGGTGGTGTTCTCTGGTCCTTTCTAATCTTTGTTGCTTTTGGTATTTATTTATTTATTTATTTATATTTTTATCTTTTCTCCCTTCAGAGAGCTCCCTTAAAATTTCTTACAGGGCTGGTTTAGTGGTCATAAACGCCTTTAATTTTTGTTTGTCTGGGAAATTATTTATCTCTCCTTCAATTTGAATGACATCCTTTCTGGATAAAGAATTCTTGGCTGCATATTATTCTGATTCAGTACATTGAATATATCCTGCCACTTCTTTCTGGCCTGCCAAGTGTCTGTGGATAGGTCTGGTGCAAACCTGATCTGTCTTCCCTTATAGGTTAGGGACTTTTTTTCCCTTGCTGCTTTCATGATTCTCTCCTTGCTTGAGTATTTTGTGAATTTGACTATGATATGCCTTGTTGATGGCTGGTTTTTGTTGAATCTAATGGGAGTCCTCTGTGCTTCCTGGATTTTGATGTCTGTGTCTTTCCCCAGGTTAGGAAAGTTTTCCACTATGATTTCTCACATAACCCTTCTAACCCTATTTCTCTCTCTTCCTCTTCTGGGACCCTTATGATTCTGATGTTGCTCCTTTTTAATGAGTCACTGATTTCTCTAATTCTTAAATCGTGCTCTTTTGCCTTAATCTCCCTTTTTTTCTGCTTCATTATTCTCTATAAGTTTGTCCTCTATGTTGCTGACTCTCTGTTCTGCCTCATCCATCCTTGGCACCACTGCACCAATCCGTGATTGCAGCTCAGTTATAGCATTTTTAATTTCATCCTGAGTAGCTTTTACTTCTTTTATCTCTGCAGAAAGGGATTCTAATTCATTTTCGACTCCAGCTAGTATTCTTATTATCATGTTTCTAAATTCTGGTTCAGACATCTTACTTGTATCGGTATTGGTGAAGTGACTGGCTGTCGTTTCTTCGTGCTCTTTCTTTTGGGGTGAATTCCTTCAGTTATTCATTTTGAAGGGAGAAAAGGAATTAATGAGGTATAAAAAAATTAAAATTAAAAAAATTAAAATTAAAAAAATATTAATTCAAAAATTCAAAACACACACACACAAAAAATTAAATAGCTGATGCTGGATCCTAGGTGTGTTTTGTTCAGTGTGTGGAAAGTGGCTTGATAGATTCGAGAAAAAAAGAGGAAAAGAATTGTTTGAAAATTTGAAAAAATGAATACACTGAAGTAGACTAAGATGAGATGATGGAAGTAAAACAGAATTTGAATAAATTTTCACAAAAGTAAAAAATATAGTAGAGACAAATTTTTAAAAATATTTTTAATAAAAATTGATAATAAAAATGAATTTTTTCTTTTTCTGTATTCAAGAAAAAGAAAAATGAAAAAGAGAAAAAAAACGAAAAAAAGAAAATTGAATAGATGGACCAGCTAACAGACTCAAACATGACTGAAATTCCTTCATTTTCCCCTAGAAGTCCAACTATGAGGTGCTTTGTAGTTCATAAACTAAGCAGGCATGAGACTTGTGTTCCTGAAGAGCGAGGTTGGCCCACTTGGGCAGGGTTTAGTGTAACGGGTCTGTTCTCCACTAGATAGCGCTGCTAGCCTACTGGGGTGAATTATTGTGGCACTTGTAGGTGCGTATGTGCATGTGCAGGAGTGGTGAAAATGGCATCACCCACCTACCCAGTCTCTAGTATCGGAACTCTGTTCTCTCTGGTCAGCCATCGAGCACCAGTCTGTCTTAGGGTTCAGTCCACCCCCCATTTCCATACTGTCCATGACCAAGCTCCAGGAAGCACATCCCTCCTGAGTTTTGCCTCAGATGCAGCTGCCTTCTCCAGCCCCCCACTTCTGAGGAACTGCAGCTTTGACCCACTCTGTCCCTCTGTGGAGGGTCTCACCGAGCAATGGCCAGGTGCCGGCTGCACCCAGGAATGCTTGTGGGACTGTGCTGCTGCCGATGCCCAGAGACTGTGGCCAGGTGCCAGCCCACCCCAGAAAAAGTTTGCAAGACAGTGTAGCAGCAGTGCCTCAGGGATTATGGAAAATCACAACACACATCTGGCACCAGGCTTCACCCACAATGAACTTGTTCCAGTAGCAGCAAATGTGGCCATTCTCTGGGGTCTGCTGGGCCCAGGTGGTCTCATAGCCTCTACCAAATGTCCTTCCAGCAGTGGAACCACTTCTTCCCATGTGGCCCAAGAACCTCCTAGACCCCACTCTGCTCTTGGGTATTCTCCCTTCCCACCAGAGCACCTCCAGGTATTGAGCTGCGGAGTTTCAGACTCTGCGCTCCCCCTGTTTACAGTCTTAATAGAATTTAAACCCTCTCTTTTCTCCTTTCTCCTTTCTCCTTTCTCCTTTCTCCCTTTTTAGTTTAGTCCCTGCGGCTGTTTCCAATTTTCCACTTTCTCTCCAAGCTGCTTTTGGGGAGGGGTGCTTTTCCCATAATCTCCCCACCATCTCCATCCTCTCTCTGCACGCAAGAGCACCTCCCTGCCCGCTGTGGCTTCTCTCTCCCCAAGTTCACCTCTCCATGCTGCGTACCTGCTGAATTCTGTGGTTCAGGTTGTGCAGATTGTTGTGTTAATCCTCCAGTCAGTTTTCTAGGTGTGCAGGATGGTTTAGTGTTGGTCTGGCTGTATTTCATGGATGCAAGACATACAAAACTTCCATGCTCTTCTGCCATCTTGGCTCCTCCTCCTGAAAAGATCAGTTTTGACAAAGTCATTACCTAATCTGCAGAAGTTAACTTCATTAAGAAAACCAGTAGGTTGGAATTCAGTTTCAGTATTGCATAGCGGGGCTTCCTTATGCCTCATGCTAATGTGTATGTGTAAGGTTCCTCTCCTCTGATCCCTCCCCCACTATCCTATTTTTTTTTAAAAAGATATTAATGTATTAAAGAACACTAATGCCTTACTTCTTTCTTTTTTGTACTTTACTATTATATGTTCCAAGTTTAATAAATATTCATTGTTTCCTTTCTGGATGTTATTATAATTAGTTTCATCAGTGATTATTGCTGAAAGTAATTTTGTTGTATAGAAGAATGCTATAAAAATATCTTCGTATATCAAAAGTGCAAAGTATGCCTCATTTCTGTCCAACTGTTTAAACATGTCTCTTGTCAAGCAGAAGAACTGCTCTTAACTTGGTTTCTTTCTTCTCTTTGTGGTTCACTTTTTAAGTTGTGTTCGAAAGGCTCGATTACCAATATTTAAAGGCAAGCTTTGGAGATCTTTTTGCTATTTCAAATGTTTTCTTATGCATGGACTTAAAAATTGTTGCATACAATATTCGGTTCTTTATGCCATCTGCAATTTATTTTTCTATGAGATGTGTGGGGGAAAAAAGCAATAAAAAGATTATATAAGTTTCTGTTTTGATATTCTCAATATCCCAGGTATTAGAGTTGGAAATATCTGACTGACTTGACAAGGTAAGACCAAAATATGGGCGATCATATTGCAGGAGGAGGGAAATCTAACATAATCCAGAGGATTGGGCCAAATCTTGCTGGGCCTCACCTAGCATTCCTACCCTCCTTTTATTTTGTGTTTTACCATCCACTTATAAAGCATTGTTTGATCGATTGAGAAGAGTAATTGAAACATACCCAAGGCTTTGTGTGGAAATTATCTTTAGTCTTTTTAACCAAAGATCTTTTTTACTGGTTGCCCAGATTTAGGTAGGAATCCAGTAAGAACCATTCAGATTCCTGTAACAAAGGAAATTTACAGGAAGGAATATTTTGTATTTCATGAGGGTTGTGAACTGTAAACACAAAGGACTTGCCTAAACACTGTGCTTAAGGAACTTGTCCAAATTTTAACTTCTCTTCCATCTGTATGTAGGTCATGGCTTGTGTCCTTCAAACTGGCCCCAGCTCCCTTATTTAAATCTTTGCTCTGGGGCGCCTGGATGGCTCAGTTGGTTAAGCGTCCGACTTTGGCTCAGGTCACGATCTCAGGGCTTGTGAGTTCGAGCCCCACGTCGGGCTCTGTGCTGACAGCTCAGAGCCTGGAGCCTTTCAGATTCTGTGTCTTTCTCTCTCTCTCTGTCCCTCCCCCACTCACACTCTGTCTCTCTCTGTCTCTCAAAAATAAATAAACATTAAAAAAAAGTCTTTGCTCAAGAAATTATGATCCTACCAAACAACAAAACAGACATTGTCAAACCCAACTTGCCAAACCATTTTCAGTAATTTTCCACTTACTCCTTTCTGTAATCTTCCATTTCCATGTAGTCACCTCGTCTCTTTTTTGTTCCCCTTTTTACTTTTCCATAGTCCCTTTTTGTTCCCTGTCTTCTCTCCCTTTAAAAACATCAGTCACCTTTATCTTAGTTGGAGTTGAACTCATTTCATACTGGAATCTCTCTCCCCTTCTATAAATAAATGAATAAAATCTGTCTTGCCACCTTTAACAACTGTTCAGTTGTGTTGTTGTTTTTTTTGTCAGGGACACATATGTTCTATTTGATTGATTTTATTTATACAGTAGATGTTTCTGAAAATGCTTGGTAAAAACAATCAGGCTTCTCACTCTTAAACCACAGAATAAGGCTCTAGTGAAACCCCTGTTTTTTTTTTCAGTTAGGAAATTATATATGTCAGTATTAAAGTAGAATTATTTGAGGATTTATACAATTATAATTATAAATTGAGCATAATCCATCTATAGGTACCACATCTTCTTTGATTTGATGAACAGAATTGAAGAATTTCAAGATAAATATTGAAGAAATGTTTGTCAAAAAATACATAGAGTTATTTCCCCTTTAGGGTGGAATGGGTTAACTAACACAATATGTTTAGCCAAGAGGAAAATATCTGGGTATGGCACACATCTTACAACATGTGGAGGAGAATCTGTCACAACTTGATCCACAGTGGTTGAATTAAATAGAATGACTTTGCTTGTGCTTACTAGCTATTTCAAATGTTTACTACGCCTACTGTGTCTCAAAAGCCTACTCCCTTTTTTTTTCTTATTTTCTTTTTTAAACTTTTGACAACAAAACAAGCAACATTTTATGACACAGAAAGTAGCAATTACCACACAGGCCAGTAGGAATCCGATCACATCCAAAGAGTGGTCCTGGAAACAGGTGAGGTTGTAACAAGCTGGCCGTAGGTGCTTGGCTCCTTTGTGCCATATGACAAACTGAGTCCAGAAGACTGCTCCATCCAAAGGCTTTAGAAGCTGATCATGATGAATGGTTGATAACCACATACCATTCTCTTTGTAGCTGGAGGAAAATCAAATAATTTATAGAACAAACTGGAGAAGTATGTTGATTTTCACGTGGAGGGTAAAAATGAGTGCCACATAACCCTGGAAGAAAAATCTATCATTTTTCTTAGAGATGATTATAGAGATCTTAACGGGCTAGAATTTGCTAATGTCTAGGATTTCAAGCTGTGAAGAAAGAGAAGTTGGGCAAGGACAAGTATTTCTAGTTCAGAAAGGCAAGGAAAAAAAATTGAAATATATGATTTCTGTGTGCAAATTTTGAATTATCCAGTCAGGAATTATTAATAGATCTGTTGAGCAAGTTTCAAAATATTATTATAATCCAGAGATAGGATATAAGTCCATGATGAGGTTAATGGACATGTCCGGGCAGAGCTGATCAGGAGCTGGTATTGACATGATAGCAGTGAAATTAGTGATTAGAAGTGTGGAAGTGGATTGTATTGGCTTGAAATCCTGACTCTGACACTTGTGTGCTTTTTTTAGTGTTTCTGTTCCTCGGGTTTTCATTTCTGAATGGATAGGAATAGTACCTTTCTTATCTGATTATTTTGAGGAATTATGTATTGATTCTTGGATTTGACCCTATCATTTGGTGACCCAGTTTGTGTTTGCTGTTGTGGTTTTTCTTGTTGGTATTGTCATTTTAGAATCTGGAGAGTGCTCAGCATTCCACTTTCAGGCATTGCCAGTTTCATTGGTTTCTACTGTTGAAATGATTATGAACTAACAGACAAGGAAGAAGGCTAAAGAGGGCTTACAAACTTTAAATCACAAAGTACTACAACATGGGACTGTAGCAGTACAGTGGAGGTAATATCTGTCTCTGTCCTGTAAAAACCAGTGAGAATGCTGGGTTTTTGAGAGGAGAGAAGTAATCCTGAAACATATTTGTAATACAATAAGCAAAGACTATAGTGAAGAAGTTACTTACTCCCTACAAAGAATTTACTAGTACAATGTGTACCATATCAGAAACATTCAGTATACATCAGCTAATTTTCTTTTTTGGGCACAGCTTTACCTTATTAAAAATTTTAAAATGTAGAAAGACATCTATATTAGAAAGATGTGACTTTACATAAAACCACCAAATGGAAGATACAATCTTTAAAAAAAATGTGCTTCTCGTGGTGCTTATTTAAGATGAATAATAGTTGGACTAAATTAAAACTAGATAACATTGTTTTTAAAATGCAAATGTCCATTTAAAATGCAAATGATACTATAACCAATATATATTCAAGCAAAATTTTATTTCTAAAGTCATTATGAAACCAAAAGGAGAAAATGCATACATAATTATGATATAATTATGTATACATAATAATAGGAATAATAGGAATAATAATAATAGGAATAATAATAGGAATAGTAACATCCTGAACTAATTTGGAAACCAAATATTTCTGATACAGAAAATTTGACTTTTAAAAGGAATATTCCAATATATCTCTTCTAAGTCAATTGCTTTTTGATTTTATGGTTCTTCTACCAAATAAGACAAAAACAAGCATAAACAAAATTAATAGAATTTAACTAAATTTTATAAGTAGTGTTGACATAATTTTTAATCAAGTAAATTTGAAAGCCCTAGTTATTTATCATTTATCTGTGGTGGGATCAAAATATTACCATAGAAAATTTGGGAAGTATTTAATGGGAATTTGAGACTGATCAGGTCATACTGGTTTACAGAAAGTAAACTATTTTAGACGAGTTTTAAAACAATTTAGTTCTCATGCTGAAAGAAAATCATAATTGTGCAGATTAGTACTATAACAGTACTAATCTTTTTTTTTTTCTGTTTACTTTTTTTGATTTTTTTTGCATTTCCCATCTAGCTTGGGTAATGAAACTAGACTGGTCAGTTTTATTCCAGTTTCTGTAAAACTCAGTTTTCCTTCCTGGTTTTCTGAGACTTGCGTGTTGGTTCAGAGCCCTGTGGGAAGTGTTGGAAAGCAGGCATACTCTGTACCTCCTGTTTTTCTGAACCTCGCAGATGATGCCAGTTTTGATATTTTCCTCCTTTTCCTTCTCCAGACGTCCAAACGGATTCTTTGGACAGAGGTGTTTGGAGAAACTGCTTTTGCGATTTTACATGTCAGAGCCTAGACAAAGTATGTTTGAAGATACAGACACTAGTCTCTGCTGCTTAGAAAGCTTCTGGGTATAGTCTCCCCAGTGTAGGGCATAGGGCCAGGTATGTTGGTTGTTTTGATCTTTGGCTGTTTTGTTTCTCCTTGTTTTTTTGTATTGTGGTTTGTTCTCTTGTTTTGCTTTGTTTTTCTTTTTTTTTAATGTTTTATTTATTTTTGACAGAGAGAGAGAGACAGAGACAGAGCATGAGTGGGGGAGGGGCAGAGAGAGAGGGACACATAGAATCTGAAACAGGCTCCAGGCTCTGAGCTGTCAGCACAGAACCCAACACAGTACTCGAACTCATGGACTGCGAGATCATGACCTGAACTGAAGTAGGACGCCCAGCCAACAGCCACCCAGGCACCCTGCTTTGTTTTTCATTTTTGCCCTAATCCTTGGGTTTAAAGTTCAGGGCTGCAGGTAAGGGGCAGAGTGGCAAGGCCACTACAAGTGGTACCCGTGCAAAGGAACCCAGCTGGCATCACTATAACAACATTCATGGTTCCCGACTTCAACTTTGTTCTCAGTGCTTCCTCTTAATCTTTCTGTTAACCACTTCAGTGATTCTTTTTATTGATATTTCAAAATTTATCCACTATTCTTTGTTTTAAAATTTTTAAACATTTATTTTTGAGAGAGACAGACAGAGTGTGAGTGGGGGGCGGGGCGGTGCAGAGAGAGAGGGAGACACAGAAACCAAAGCAGGATCCAGGCTCTGAGCTGTCAGTACAGAGCCTGACTCAGGGCTCAAACCCACGAACCATGAGATGACCTGAGCTGAAGTCAAATGCTTAACTGACTGAGCCACCCAGGCACCCTAAAATTTCTCCACTGTTTTTAAACCTGTTACAAACTTTTCCCCTAAAACCATTGAAGAAAACTTACTGTGCCACTCAAAATGGGTTATTGATGGCTATCTTCAAAACATTGAGCAGATCTTACTCATAATTGTGTTCATGTCAGGACTCATTTTTGCTCACCTGACCTTCATATTAGCATCTCTCTAGAAATAGTATCTAGTAAAAAAAAAAAATGTACTCGTGAAGAATCATTAATGACTCACTTCAACGCATTGAGCAAATCTGTACTTGACATTGTGTTCAAGTTCAGTCTAACAGCTGCTTTTCTGGCCTTTACGTGAGCGATGTTACCAGGTTGATCCACAAGCAAAGGAATGCCCACCTTTGGATCCCCGTGATAGATCATCAGTTCCACCATGAGTTATACAAGCTTCAGTTTTTGGATGACCTAGAATTGAGAGAATTTTACTAAAATTATTTTATAAGGGGGCGCCTGGGTGGCGCAGTCGGTTAAGCATCCGACTTCAGCCAGGTCACGATCTCGCGGTCCGTGAGTTCGAGCCCCGCGTCGGGCTCTGGGCTGATGGCTCAGAGCCTGGAGCCTGTTTCCGATTCTGTGTCTCCCTCTCTGCCCCTCCCCCGTTCATGCTCTGTCTCTCTCTGTCCCAAAAATAAATAAACGTTGAAAAAAAAATTTTTTTTAAATAAATAAATAAAAATAAAATTATTTTATAAGTCTTTAAAATGAGAAATGAGCATTATAATGCACTGAATCTAGAGGCAGTATTTTTTAGATAACAGAATATTATATATGTGAAATTGCATTTAAACTGCTTTCAGAGCTCAGAGCAAGAAGCATGTAAGTCTGCTGGAGAGGTAAGTGAAGACTACATGAAAGAAGTGGTGTGTCATTTGAACTTCAAAAATGAACACAAGATTGGCAGGTGAACAAATTGGAAGAACATTTTGGGTAAAAAGAAACATGTGCAAAAAAGAGGGGGCATGTTGGAAACATTCTCTTAAAGTAGTGAAGTCATTGAGTCTGATATAAAGGACTTCAGGGCAGCAGAAAGGGTGATGGTGGTGACACTGGAAACAGAAGAAGGAAAATCCACATTTATTCATGAAACGTATTATTAATTAATGAAAAACATTGTATATTTTTTCCTATAGAAAATGGAGTACAATAAAAGCGCTGTTATTTTTCAATAGCATGTGAAATACCCCTGCAACTAGGAGAAAGATAGATAGGTGTATGGAGAGAATTAAAAGACAGCAACAATTTTGGAAGTTATTGAAAAATTCACCTGTGAAAAGTAATTACACCTGAAATAAAAGTATTTTGATTTGGGCCATAAGGAATGTAATGAAATGCCAACTCTTACATTTTTTCCTTAATTTTCCTAGGACTGGAAATAATAAAAATAACTTGTTTTATTTTTTAATGTTTCAATAATAAATGCTCACTAAATTTGTTTTTTGTTGAGCTATTATCGCATTGCTCAGCTGTTATGTTTTCAGTATTTGTTCTCCTGAGTCATACCAAGAAGGTCATTCTGGGGGATCCACATATACAGCCGAGTATTGATTGGGTCCTAAGGTTTCTGGCTTCTTGCCATCAAACCACCATAAAACCTGTTAAGATAAAATACTTTTCTGTAGTTGAACTTCAAAGTTACAGCATATTAGGATTCTAGGGCGATTCAAAGACATCCAGTTAAATCCCTTCCATA
The DNA here is from genome assembly GCF_016509475.1 of Prionailurus bengalensis. Classification (NCBI taxonomy): domain Eukaryota; kingdom Metazoa; phylum Chordata; class Mammalia; order Carnivora; family Felidae; genus Prionailurus; species Prionailurus bengalensis. Next base: position 150,088,100 of record NC_057344.1, read on the forward strand.
TGATGGATAAAGAAATGAGGGCCGGAGGTGTTAGGTAACGAGAACCAGTAAGACACTGTTATAATAGAAATGCTCATATAACATGTACATATTTTTTATGTTAAGTCAACTATGGAGTAAAGTCACATATTGTGGCGTAGGCAAATCATAGTGGCATAATCAATGACAAATTCAGATACTTAAGAAATTGTAAAGCTGTCGTGATTCTACAGCAGAAAACAGTGGCAAATTAATCTACACATTTATGTTGCTATATATACTAGCTCTCATTTTCTAAACTTAATATTAGCCTGTATTTGTTTTTGGCTCTTAAGAAGGGAATTTACTTATATCCACTTGTTTCTCAAGTTATTACATGGAGTTTTGTATCTTTTGATATACAAAAAGGCTAATATATGCAATCAACTACTTATGAGAAGTATTTGTATTTCCTTATAATTAATAATTAATTCTGCTTAGGAAATAAGTATAACTTCTTTTAGATTATAGATTGTTAAAACACTACCCCCAAGAAAAATTTCAATTGATAAGTTTTGACATGAATCCAGAGTATTAACACTACTGCTGGTTTGGAAATTCTTTCGATGTAAACAGAGAAATTCTTTCGATGTTGATAATGTATAAATAGCAGTGTGGCTGTTGAAAAAGTTCCAAAATTGTAATGCTAAAATTTATTCAGCTGACTTCCAGTAATTAAAAAATGAAGCACAAAGCATTGACGGCATTGTTTAACATGGTTTATGTATATACCAGTACCAAAATACGGTGCCGATTTTGGAATTTCCAAGCAATCCCCATGACTTGGATTATAATTTACTAGTGTTTAAATTCTGTTTGTTAAGCAGAATGTAAAGTAACTTTAGATTTTCAGCAAAAAAATTAGCATAGGTGATTAAGTGAAGATTCTATCAGATGGGAAACTAAAAAGTAGTTCGCAAATACCCAAAGACCCCAGGTATTTTTTATATGTTAGTAGAAACTATTATATCTTAAGGTGAAGGATGCATCTGAGCCCTTTACATGCAGTCTTCCCTCTGCTTGACTCCTTTTATTCCTTCTTTCTCCATCAGGAGCAGTAGTTAGAAGCAGAGTCCATTTGAGGCCAGATTTTATAATGCACAGGGTTCACTTAAGGACAGGACCCATCTCAACTATCTTTTATTTTCTTGTTTCAGATTTTAGTAGGGCCCAGTCAACCAGGACAGACTGATTTTTCTTTCTCTAAATCATCGTGGCTGGCTTAGATACCTGGACACGGCTTGGTGAGCTCTGGCCATCCTGAAAAGCACACTGAATAGGCCTATTCGAAATTTAGAGGAAATAAAAGAAGGATTATATGGCATGTGTAAAAACTGCATGATGCATTCAGATTTTTATCAATATTGCTTAACATTATTGTGCTAGTACAGCTACTGTGAAAGTTTAACTTTTTTCTGATAACATCTACAGCGTGCACAGGGTCGTCAGGAATCCTTCAGTGAAAAGGAGCAAATGATAAGGTAGAATTTAGTGATTTTGTACCTGCCCACAATACCATTATAATACCAAAATTTCATCGTGCAACTCATATATAAATATATATACACACACACACACAAACACATACACATATATATATAATTTCCATATGGTATATAGATATATATTACAGTGTCAATGTCAAAGTTACTGTCAGACACCCTCGGTACTACTTTAGCCCCTGCTGTGTTTTATTTTGGTTTTTAAATGGATATCTGAGGTAAATCTGTAGGCATAATAGTTACCTGTCTTGCAGGAAATGTTTATAATCAAAACTTTTACAGAGCTTGACTTATTAAGTAGCTGTTTGCTATAAGATACTTTACCTTCTGTGGAATCTGGCAAGGGCTGATGCAATCACGTCGGCACTTTTTTCTGTCATGTTACTGACCATGGACCCCAGAGTAAAAACCACAATACCATTTTTTTCCAGGGCTCTGGGAAAACTTTCCCATTTCCTGTGAAAAAAGAATTTGCTCTATCACAAAAAAAGGAACAGCAAAGCAAACACTATTTAAAGGATAACTATAGAAACACATAAAATATAATCAGGAATTAAGGGAGCAGCTGTTTTTTTAAATTGTAAAATGCATATAAATTTTACCATCTTATTTATGCCTAAGTATACAGTTCAGTAGTGTATTCGTTGTGCAACCAATCTTCAGAACTTTTCTGTCTTGTAAAGCTGGAAGTCTATACCTATTAAAACTCTCTATCTCCCTCTTCCCTAGCCCTTGGCAATCATCATCCTACTTTCTGTTTCTATGAATTTGACAAGTCTAGATACTTCATGTAAATTGAGTTGCACAGCATTTGTCTTTTTGTGACTGGCTCCTTTCACTTGCTGTCAACTTAGTCCGTGTTGTGACATGTGTCAGAATTTCCTTCCTTTTAAAGGCCAAGTAATATTCCATTTTTTGTTCATACCATGTTTAGCTTATTACTTTATCTCTTGATGGCCACTTGGGTTGCTTTTGCTTCTTGGCACTTGTTAATAGTGTGGCTGTGAACATGGCTGTACAAATCTGTCATCTGGATCCTGATTTCAGTTCTTTTAGATATATACCCAGAAATGAAATGGCTGGATCATTTGATAATTCTATTTTAATCTTTTGAGGAAACTCCTTGTTGTTTTCAGTAATGGATGTTTTTTAACAGATCTAATCCCTCATATCCTGGGAAAGAGATGTGTCCATGAGGTCAATTTCCTCTATTATATATATTTGTGCAAATGAGTGTATGTGTGTGTGTAAGCAAGAAATTAAAGAGCCAGCACACAATAGTGTGGAGGAGATACTCTTAGAGAGTATTATATTCAGATTCTTTATAAAGCTATCAGTTACTACTGTGGGGGCCCCTGAGTGACTCAGTCAGCTAAGCGTCCGACTTTGACTCAGATCATGATCTCATAGTTCGTGAGGTCAAGCCCCATGTAGGGCTCTGTGCTGACAGCTCAGAGCCTGGAGCCTGCTTCATATTCTGTGTCTCCTTCTTTCATTCCTCTCCCGCATTCATGCTCTCGCTCTCTCTCTCTCTCTCAAAAATAAATAAATATTTTTTTTAAAAACCTTGTTTTTTAATTACTACCGTGGATTTTTGGAAGAGAGCCACACAGCATTTATCGTTTATTGTTATACTTCTACTAAATCATTTGTGTTTATTCCAGGCAGGTTTTCTGGAGAATTATTTTACTCATTAGAATTTCATTTACCTGACTATGAGCACTAGAAAATGTTACTTACGATTAAGATGAGTTTATATCTAACATTATCTCAGCCTTATAATTCTTTATACCTTGCCTTCAAATTTTTCAAAATTTCCCAAACTGTGTCCTTAAATTACTGATTGCTGACATTGAGGAGTATGGTATTATAGTTTGAACTTTTGTGAAAGCATCCTACGAATCTTCTTTATAACCCGGAAATATACTTCTGTAGCTACATATTTGAGTAACAATATTGCTGGGTTTGTCTACATATGATACCATATGCCCTGAAATTATATTGTAAAATTGATGTCTCATCAGAATGTGTTGTGTGTAGCTGGAAGTCAATGGAGGGGCCCTGGTCTTCACCACAGTGAGTGTCTCAGAGAGCACTTGCACTGCGGTGGGAGAAGTATGCAGGGCTTTGTCCAGCAGACATGTGGTCATCCTCCTTAGTAGCTCAGTTCAAACTATATAAGGCTCCTGGTGAGGACATATTTGCCTGCAAATGTTTCAGAATCATCATGTCTTGTCCCTGATCCATGCCAGTTAAAAACAAATATTACTTTCTATGCTAGACTAACTCCACGTTGCTCAGTGTACCCTCCTACCAAAAAAAGAAAAAAGAAAAAAAAATTGTAGAGGAACAAAAGTTTCCTGGATACCTGGTCGAAACCATATACTCATCTTTGTCTTTTTTTTTTTTTTTTTTTTTGCTTCTTTTCTTTAAATTGGTTATTCTTTTCTCTCTGGAACATAATGATCTAACTTTCCAATATAAAAACTCTACTTTCTCATCCTAATCATTGTCAAAAAACTTCTTTTCAAAATTGTTTTTACAGAAAAAGGAAACTGTTTTCAAGCTTTGGTGACCCTGTGGACTATATTTTGTAGAGCATTCTTCAAAGTATAATTCCACCCAGATGACATTATTTTTAATATGAGGATCACTGAACTTTCCTGTAATTCACCCAGTGCATCCTTGTAACATGTGTGATTTCAGTGATGTGTACCAACAGTTAAGGTTACCTGTTTTCAGTGTTTTGTTTCATTGGCCTAAAGCTTCATCATTTGTACTGTGGAAGATGGTTCCTTATGGTATTACAGTAATATATCCTCTGTGGATTAATGACTGATGTGGACTGGTTGTTCTCATTCCCTGACATGCTTATGAAAATAATTTAAGCTTATTGCTAGAAAACTTACAAAAGTATAAAAAATCACAAAGAAGGAAATAAGAGTTACTCATGCTTTATATCAGGATATGCCTGGCTTAATATTTTGTATGCTTTCTTTTTTTAAATTGAAATGTGATATATAACATTGTGTAATTTAAGGTACACAACAGGTTGACTTGATACATTTGTATATTGTGATATGATTGCCATTGTAATTATAGCACCTCTATTGTGTCACATAATGATTTCTTTCTGTGGTTGGAATAATTAAGATCTAGTCTCTTAGGAAATTTGAAGACTACAATACATTATTTTTGTATTCACTATACTCTGCATTAGCTCTCTAAGACATACTGCTACTTGCAAGTCTGTACCCTTAAACAATATCTCTGCTATTTCTCCACTTTTTTTGGTGGTTAGCCCCTGATAACCACACTAACCGCTCTCTGTTTTTTATGAGTTTGGCTTATTTAGATTCCACATATAAGAGATATTGCATATTTTTTCTCTGTCCTTTTGAAAAGATAAACAAAATTGGCAAAGCTTTAGACAGACTAAGAAAAAAGACTCAAAATTAGAAGACGTTATAGTTGATAATTCAGAAATGCATAGGATCACAAAAAACTACTATGAACAATTATATGCCAACAAATTAGATTACCTAGAAGAAAGGGATAAATTCCTAGAAACACAGAACCTATCAAGACTGAATTATGAAGAAATAGAAATCTGAACAGACCAATAATGCGTAAAGAGATCGAATCAGTAATCAAAAACCTTCCAACACAGAAATTCCCAAGAACAGACAGCTTCACTGGTGAAGTCTAACAAACATATAAAGAAATATTAATGCCAATCCTTTTCAAATTCTCCCAAAAACTTGAAGAGGAGGAAGCACTTTCAAAATCATTCTCCAAGGCCAGCATCACCCTGATACTAAAGCCAAATAAGGACACCTCAAGAAAGAAAACTACAAATCAATATCCTTGATGAATATAGATGTAAAAATTCTCAACAAAATATTAGCAAACTGAATTCAAGACCATATTAAAAGGATTATACACCATGACCAAGTGGGATTTATTCCTGAGATGCAAGGATAGTTCAATATATGGAAACTAGTAACTCTAATACATCACATTAATAGAATAAAAAATAAAATAATCCAATCCTCAATAGATACAAATACAGGTTTGATATAATACAACATCATTTCATTATAAAAAGAAAACCCTCAACATATTGGTCATAGAAGGAATACAACTCAACATAATAAAGGTTATATATGGCAAATCCACAACTAACACTATACTAAATGGTGAAAAATTGAAAGCTTATCCTGTAAGATCAGGAAGAAGATAAGTATACTACTCTTGACAGCCCTATTCAATATAGTACTAGAAGTCCTAGATAGAACAACTAGGCAAAATAGGAAGTAAAAGACATCTGATTGGAAAAGAATAAGTAACTTGTGTTTTTTTGCAGATTATATAATTTCGTATATAGAAAATTCCAAAGACTCACCCAAAGAAACTATTGTAACTAATCAACAAATTTACTAAAGTTGCAGAATATAAAATTGACATACAGAAATCAATTGCATTTTTATACACCAGTAGTGAAACATCTAAAAAATAAACAAAACTGTCCTATTCACAAAAGCATCAAAAACAATAAAGTATCTAGGTATAAATTTAACCAAAGAAATTAAAGGTCTATACAGGAAAAACTATAAGACATTGTGGAAAAAAATAGAAGACTCAAATGATAAGACCTCCCATGTTCATGGGTGTAAAATTTTAATATTGCTAAAATGTCCATAATACCCAAAACAATCTATAGATTCAATACAATCCCTATCAAAGTGTCAAAGACTTTCTTCACAGAAATAGAATAAACAAGCATAAAAGTGTTATGGAACTACAAAAGACTACAATTAGGCAAAGCATCCCTCAGGAAGAAGGACAACGCCAAAGTCATAACACTCCCGGATTACAAACTATGTTGCAAAACTATAGAAATTAAAACACTATGGGACCAGCATAAAAATAGACATACAGGCCTCTAGAACAGAATACCGAGTCCAGAATTAAACCCTATATAAATGGTCAACTAATATTCAAAAAGGGAACCAAGAATACCCAATGGGGAAAGGATAATCTTGTCAATGAATGGTGTTAGGAAAACTGTGTCAGATTCTAGTCAAGATGGCGGCATAGGAGAACGCTAGGCTCACCGCGCGTCCTGCTGATCAATTAGATTCCACCTACACCTGCCTGAATAACCAAGAAAAACGCCAGAGGATTAGCAGAACGGAAGTCACCGGAGGTCCACGGAAGAGGGTAGGAAGGGCGGCGAGGCGGTGCGCGCTCCACGGACTGCCGGGAGGGAGCTGGGGTGGAGGGGCAGCTCACCGGCCAAGCAGAGCCCCCGGAGTCTGGCTTGCAAAAGTGGAGGGGCCAGGCGGACTGTGTTCCAACAGCAAGCGCGACTTAGCATCTGGGAGGACATAAGTTAGCAGCTCTGCTGGGAAAGCGGGAAGGCTGGAGGACAAAGGGAGGGAGAGCTGCTGAGCCCCCGGACGACAGAGCTCAGTTTGGTGGGGAACAAAGGCACTCGCCAGCGCCATCTCCCCCGCCCATCCCCCAGCCAAAATCCCAAAGGGAACCAGTTCCTGCCAGGGAACTTGCTCCCTCCACGCAAACACCCAACTCTGTGCTTCTGTGGAGCCAAACCTCCGGCAGCAGATCTGACTCCCTCCCGCTGCCACAGGGCCCCTCCTGAAGTGGATCACCTAAGGAGAAGCGAGCTAAGCCTGCCCCTCCTGCCCCCCTGCACCTTGCCTACCCACCCCAGCTAATAAGCCAGATCCCCAGCATCACAAGCCTGGCAGTGTGCAAGTAGCCCAGACGTGCCAGGCCACCCCACAGTGAATCCCGCCCCTAGGAGAGGAGAAGAGAAGGCACACACCAGTCTGACTGTGGCCCCAGCGGTGGGCTGGGGGCAGACATCAGGTCTGACTGCGGCCCCGCCCACCAACTCCAGTTATACACCACAGCACAGGGGAAGTGCCCTGCAGGTCCTCACCATGCCAGGGACTGTCCAAAATGACCAAGCGGAAGAATTCCCCTCAGAAGAATCTCCAGGAAATAACAACAGCTAATGAGCTGATCAAAAAGGACTTAAATAACATAACAGAAAGTGAATTTAGAATAATAGTCATAAAATTAATCGCTGGGCTTGAAAACAGTATACAGGACAGCAGAGAATCTCTTGCTACAGAGATCAAGGGACTAAGGAACAGTCACGAGGAGCTGAAAAACGCTTTAAACGAAATGCATAACAAAATGGAAACCACCACAGCTCGGCTTGAAGAGTCAGAGGAGAGAATAGGTGAACTAGAAGATAAAGTTATGGAAAAAGAGGAAGCTGAGAAAAAGAGAGATAAAAAAATCCAGGAGTATGAGGGGAAAATTAGAGAATTAAGTGATACACTAAAAAGAAATAATATACGCATAATTGGTATCCCAGAGGAGGAAGAGAGAGGGAAAGGGGCTGAAAGGGTACTTGAAGAAATAATAGCTGAGAACTTCCCTGAACTGGGGAAGGAAAAAGGCATTGAAATCCAAGAGGCACAGAGAACTCCCTTCAGACGTAACTTGAATCGATCTTCTGCACGACATATCATAGTGAAACTGGCAAAATACAAGGGTAAAGAGAAAATTCTGAAAGCAGCAAGGGGTAAACGTGCCCTCGCATATAAAGGGAGACCTATAAGACTCGTGACTGATCTCTCTTTTGAAACTTGGCAGGCCAGAAAGAATTGGCACGAGATTTTCAGGGTGCTAGACAGAAAAAATATGCAGCCAAGAATCCTTTATCCAGCAAGTCTGTCATTTAGAATAGAAGGAGAGATAAAGGTCTTCACAAACAAACAAAAACTGAAGGAATTCGTCACCACTAAACCAGCCCTACAAGAGATCCTAAGGGGAATCCTGTGAGACAAAGTACCAGAGACATCACTACAAGCATAAAACATACAGACATCACAATGACTCTAAACCCATATCTTTATATAATAACACTGAATGTAAATGGATTAAATGCGCCAACCAAAAGACATAGGGTATCAGAATGGATAAAAAAACAAGACCCATCTATTTGCTGTCTACAAGTGACTCATTTTAGACCTGAGGACACCTTTAGATTGAGAGTGAGGGGATGGAGAACTATTTATCATGCGAATGGAAGCCAAAAGAAAGCTGGAGTAGCCATACGTATATCAGACAAACTAGACTTTAAATTAAAGGCTGTAACAAGAGATGAAGAAGGACATTATATAATAGTTACAGGGTCTATCCATCAGGAAGAGCTAACAATTATAAATGTCTATGCGCCGAATACCGGAGCCCCCAAATATATAAAACAATTACTCATAAACATAAGCAACCTTATTGATAAGAATGTGGTAATTGCAGGGGACTTTAACACCCCACTTACAGAAATGGATAGATCATCTAGACACACGGTCAATAAAGAAACAAGGGCCCTGAATGAGACATTGGATCAGATGGACTTGACAGATATATTTAGAACTCTGCATCCCAAAGCAACAGAATATACTTTCTTCTCGAGTGCACATGGAACATTCTCCAAGATAGATCATATACTGGGCCACAAAACAGCCCTTCATAAGTTTACAAGAATTGAAATTATACCATGCTTACTTTCAGACCACAATGCTATGAAGCTTGAAATCAACCACAGAAAAAAGTCTGGAAAACCTCCAAAAGCATGGAGGTTAAAGAACACCCTACTAACGAATGAGTGGGTCAACCAGGCAATTAGAGAAGAAATTAAAAAATATATGGAAACAAACGAAAATGGAAATACAACAATCCAAACGCTTTGGGACGCAGCGAAGGCAGTCCTGAGAGGAAAATACATTGCAATCCAGGCCTATCTCAAGAAACAAGAAAAATCCCAAATACAAAATCTAACAGCACACCTAAAGGAACTAGAAGCAGAACAGCAAAGGCAGCCTAAACCCAGCAGAAGAAGAGAAATAATAAAGATCAGAGCAGAAATAAACAATATAGAATCTAAAAAAACTGTAGAGCAGATCAACGAAACCAAGAGTTGGTTTTTTGAAAAAATAAACAAAATTGACAAACCTCTAGCCAGGCTTCTCAAAAAGAAAAGGGAGATGACCCAAATAGATAAAATCATGAATGAAAATGGAATTATTACAACCAATCCCTCAGAGATACGAACAATTATCAGGGAATACTATGAAAAATTATATGCCAACAAACTGGAAAACCTGGAAGAAATGGACAAATTCCTGAACACCCACACTCTTCCAAAACTCAATCAGGAGGAAATAGAAAGCTTGAACAGACCCATAACCAGCGAAGAAATTGAATCGGTTATCAAAAATCTCCCAACAAATAAGAGTCCAGGACCAGATGGCTTCCCAGGGGAGTTCTACCAGACGTTTAAAGCAGAGATAATACCTATCCTTCTCAAGCTATTCCAAGAAATAGAAAGGGAAGGAAAACTTCCAGACTCATTCTATGAAGCCAGTATTACATTGATTCCTAAACCAGACAGAGACCCAGTAAAAAAAGAGAACTACAGGCCAATATCCCTGATGAATATGGATGCAAAAATTCTCAGTAAGATACTAGAAAATTGAATTCAACGGCATATAAAAAGAATTATTCACCATGATCAAGTGGGATTCATTCCTGGGATGCAGGGCTGGTTCAACATTCACAAATCAATCAACGTGATACATCACATTAACAAAAAAAAGGATAAGAACCATATGATCCTGTCAATCGATGCAGAAAAGGCCTTTGACAAAATCCAGCACCCTTTCTTAATAAAAACCCTTGAGAAAGTCGGGATAGAAGGAACATACTTAAAGATCATAAAAGCCATTTATGAAAAGCCCACAGCTAACATCATCCTCAACGGGGAAAAACTGAGAGCTTTTTCCCTGAGGTCAGGAACACGACAGGGATGCCCACTCTCACCGCTGCTGTTTAACATAGTGCTGGAAGTTCTAGCATCAGCAATCAGACAACAAAAGGAAATCAAAGGCATCAAAATTGGCAAAGATGAAGTCAAGCTTTCGCTTTTTGCAGATGACATGATATTATACATGGAAAATCCGATAGACTCCACCAAAAGTCTGCTAGAACTGATACAGGAATTCAGCAAAGTTGCAGGATACAAAATCAATGTACAGAAATCAGTTGCATTCTTATACACTAACAATGAAGCAACAGAAAGACAAATAAAGAAACTGATCCCATTCACAATGGCACCAAGAAGCATAAAATACCTAGGAATAAATCTAACCAAAGATGTAAAGGATCTGTATGCTGAAAACTATAGAAAGCTTATGAAGGAAATTGAAGAAGATTTAAAGAAATGGAAAGACATTCCCTGCTCATGGATTGGAAAAATAAATATTGTCAAAATGTCAATACTACCCAAAGCTATCTACACATTCAATGCAATCCCAATCAAAATTGCACCAGCATTCTTCTCGAAACTAGAACAAGCAATCCTAAAATTCATATGGAACCACAAAAGGCCCTGGATAGCCAAAGGAATTTTGAAGAAGACCAAAGCAGGAGGCATCACAATCCCAGACTTTAGCCTCTACTACAAAGCTGTAATGATGAAGACAGCATGGTATTGGCACAAAAACAGACACATAGACCAATGGAATAGAATAGAAACTCCAGAACTAGACCCACAAACGTATGGCCAACTCATCTTTGACAAAGCAGGAAAGAACATCCAATGGAAAAAAGACAGCCTCTTTAACAAATGGTGCTGGGAGAACTGGACAGCAACATGCAGAAGGTTGAAACTAGACCACTTCCTCACACCATTCACAAAAATAAACTCAAAATGGATAAAGGACCTAAATGTGAGACAGGAAACCATCAAAACCTTAGAGGAGAAAGCAGGAAAAGACCTCTCTGACCTCAGCTGTAGCAATCTCTTACTCGACACATCCCCAAAGGCAAGGGAATTAAAAGCAAAAGTGAATTACTGGGACCTTATGAAGATAAAAAGCTTCTGCACAGCAAAGGAAACAACCAACAAAACTAAAAGGCAACCAACGGAATGGGAAAAGATATTTGCAAATGACATATCGGACAAAGGGCTAGTATCCAAAATCTATAAAGAGCTCACCAAACTCCACACCCGAAAAACAAATAACCCAGTGAAGAAATGGGCAGAAAACATGAATAGACACTTCTCTAAAGAAGACATCCGGATGGCCAACAGGCACATGAAAAGATGTTCAACGTCGCTCCTTATCAGGGAAATACAAATCAAAACCACACTCAGGTATCACCTCACGCCAGTCAGAGTGGCCAAAATGAACAACTCAGGAGACTATAGATGCTGGAGAGGATGTGGAGAAACGGGAACCCTCTTGCACTGTTGGTGGGAATGCAAATTGGTGCAGCCGCTCTGGAAAGCAGTGCGGAGGTTCCTCAGAAAATTAAAAATAGACCTACCCTATGACCCAGCAATAGCACTGCTAGGAATTTATCCAAGGGATACAGGAGTACTGATGCATAGGGACACTTGTACCCCAATGTTCATAGCAGCACTCTCAACAATAGCCAAATTATGGAAAGAGCCTAAATGTCCATCAACTGATGAATGGATAAAGAAATTGTGGTTTATATACACAATGGAATACTACGTGGCAATGAGAAAAAAATGAAATATGGCCTTTTGTAGCAACGTGGATGGAACTGGAGAGTGTGATGCTAAGTGACATAAGCCATACAGAGAAAGACAGATACCATATGGTTTCACTCTTATGTGGATCCTGAGAAACTTAACAGGAACCCATGGGGGAGGGGAAGGAAAAAAAAAAAAAAAAAGAGGTTAGAGTGCGAGAGAGCCAAAACATAAGAGACTGTTAAAAACTGAGAACAAACTGAGGGTTGATGGGGGGTGGGAGAGAGGAGAGGGTGGGTGATGGGTATTGAGGAGGGCACCTTTTGGGATGAGCACTGGGTGTTGTATGGAAACCAATTTGTCAATAAATTTCATAAAAAAAAACAGTAGAAAAGGGAAGACTCATGTCATGGAATAGGTTTGTTTTCTTGCTATCAATAATCTGTTGACTTGAAATGAGAGGAGATTCTCTCTTAAAAAGGATTTGGACAGAAGATTCTAAGCAAAGCATTGTCCACAGAGTTGCAACATCCTTTAATATGGCAATGCCCTTTGGTGGATGTTTGATGTGTTACCCAGATTCTCCTTTTGGGAATATAGAAGTTATTCCTCCGCTGATGAGAAGATTGACAGCTCTCGTCTATCAGCTTCCTTTAAGAGCTGCTTCTGCTGAACAGAACTGTGTAGTCTAAAGTGATGTCTTTTTCCTGGGGCAGCCCATATCCAATGCCTGCCTCTTTATTTCAATTTGGGGAAACTCTTAAAGGTGATCTTACTTTCAGATTGGGTTGGTTGAGACTTAGGCTGAAGCTTCATTGCAGTAGTCTCCCCACCCCTTATCTGCAAGGATATGTTCCAAGACCCTAAGTGGATGCCTGAAACCACAGATAGTACCAAACCCTGTATATGCTATGTTTCCATATCCATACATACCTAAGCTAAAGTTTTAATTTATAAATTAGGCAACAGTAACTAAATAACAGATAGAAAAATTAAAACAATATACTGTAATAAAAGTTCTGTCTTTTTCTCAAAATATTTTACTGTACTGTGCTCATCCTTCTTGTGATAACATGAGATGATAAAATGCCTATGTGATGAGATGAAGTGAAGTGAATGATGTAAGCATGGCGATATAGCACTAGACTACCTTTGATTTTCTGATGATATGTCAGAAGAATCATCTGCCTCTGAACCGCAGTTGACCAGGGGTAACTGAAACCACAGAAAACAAAACTGTGGATAAGGGGACGGATACTGTAAGTCTCTTTTTTTTCTTTCCATGTTTTTAAATTTTTTTTAAGTGTTTATTTTTGAGAGAGAGAGCACGAAAAGTGGAGGGGTAGCGAGAGAGAGGAAGACACAGAATCCAAAGCAGGATCCAGGCTCTGAGTTGTCAGTACAGAGCCCATTGCAGGGCTCAAACTCACAAACTGTGAGATCATGACCTGAGCCAAAGTCAGATGCTTAACCAACTGAGCCACCCAGGTGCCCTGTCTCTGTTTTTTCCACTGTTCAATCTTTCTTCAAATCCTTCATTTTCACAGACTTTGTTTCCAAGATCACTCCTTAATAATCTCCCTGTTAGCTTATCTTCAGCTTGATAATGGAATCAAGAATGGAATCAGAGTAGACACTGAGATTGGATTTTGGAGCTGGATCATTCACCGCCAGTTGTAACGAGGAAGATATTACTCAAACTCAAAAGAACTGGAGGACATAGGCAATATCTCCTAGTAGGAACTGGGAAATTATATAGAGAACTATATGCTGAGGGACTGGATTTAGGAAAGTGGAATATAAGCTTGCAGAAGGAAGCATAGTTTTATTTTGGAGCACTCTCTCTCAGGACATAGAATTCAATACCTTTGTTCACACTTCAGGAAGCGGTGGTAAGGAATGGCCCACACAAAGTGAAACTGACATGCTGGAAGTGCCATGGGAAACAGTGGAAGAAGGAATCAAAGGGCTTGGAGAAGTGCATATATTAAGATAGAGATGCTACATAAATCTGGAAAATCTGCCAGTGATTGTATACTGACTGAAGTTATGAGGAATGCTCAGTGTGGTGTCCTCTGATGGCCAGGTCTGTTTGTAGTTACAAAACAGCTCAAAAACAAGTTGATAGCACTCAATTGTTAGAAGCCAAGTGGTCACAATGATCACAATGAGCAGTAAGGTCAGAGTGGCAACCAGGCAGTCCTAACCCATGTAAAGCTATGGATATGGTTATATACAGCAGGCAGAGCTAAGGGTAAAATATATAGGCAGCCAAAAAGGCTTTGCACATTCTATATGTGTGGAATCTCTGGCAAGCCTAGGAGAATAACAGCACAGCCAGACGATGCCATCTGGACTGAAGAATTACATGCATTTGAAAAAAAGAAATCCTGGCATGTTTCAGGACCCTGTTAGAACCCTTGACCATGAGATGCCATGTTAATGCCCACCAGAGAACATCCATCATGGAATAGGTGCTAAACACTAAAGTAGGCAAAATCACTCAGCCAGTCTCTATAAACAGCCATCCCAGTGCTGGCCCCAATAACAAATTAATGAAGTGACCATCGTAGCAGACAGTAAGGCCATGTTTAGGCATGCATGTATGGACTTCTATTTACCAAAGCTGATCTAACTACTATTTAAACTGAGTGTCAAGAATATCAAATCTGCTAGCTATAGAGTCGAACACTGTATCCCTGATATGGAATAGTTGAGGGTGCCAGTTTCCCAAATTGGATCTTTTCCACTCTGGCTATTTTCCCTGACAGCAATAGCCACGTATACTGAGAATTACTTTATCTTTCTTATCTGCATGGGCTCTGTGGAAAGGTCACATTCCATTAACCTGGAATTTTAGCATTTAAAACAGTTGATAAGGCTGAAAGATATAAATTGGTATTAAAATCAAGATAGTTTAAGATCATGTGTGAAAACTGACTTTTGCGTGTCAAAACAAAGCCCTTTCTCAGTACCTTAATTTTCAGTAGAAAATAGTGTGGGCTATTTTGAATTTGCAAATTACATAGTGGCTATAGTCAGAAAACTGGAGAGACCTTAAGATTCACTTCATTAGTTTACCTTCTTTTAGTTATCATCTTCCTGTGATGCCTAATATTCAATGTCTGAAAATAATTGTTATATATAATTTTCGCATTTTCTATTTATTTACAGTAGAGGTCTAGTCTGCCCACAGTAACACCATAAGGACCAGAAATGGAAGTCCAAACCTATTTTTAAGCAGTGCAAACAACTAGGAATAGTCTTGAGTAGACAAATTAAAGCAGAAACTGAAGAAGCTTTGTGGCAAGGGAATATTCTTTTTTTTTTTTAAATATTTTTAATGTATATTTATTTTGCAGAGAGAGAGACAGAGCAAATGGGGAAGGGGCAGAGACAGCGGGAGACACAGAATCTGAAGCCCACTCCAGGCTTTGAGCTGTCATGAACCATGAACTGACTACATAAACCATGAACTCACGAACCATGAAATCATGACCTGAGCCGAAGTCGGATGTTCAACCTACTGAGCCACCCAGGCACCCCAGGAATATTCTTAATATAGATGTTTGGTGACTTACTGAACTGAGAGAGTGAACACCCTCTTATTTTTCCAGACTTCCTAAGATTAAGAAAACAAAGTAAGCACCCTTTTCCCCTAATAAAGAACAAAATAGTTTACAGTCATGCCAGGATGCACCTATTAACATTGCACAAATAATACTGATAACAGATTAAGTTCACTGGCTGTAGATCAGTGGTTTTTAGCAATTCTGTGGTGAATAACAGATATAATCAAAAGAATGTCTGATTTAGGGAATTAAAAAAAATGAACCAAAGCATAAAGTTAGAAAATAAAATTTGTGATTTGAAATGCCTCACTTTATTTGAGTAATGATTTCTTCACATTTTTAGCCCCAGTTTCAGAAAAAAGTGCTATGGTATGTTAGCTGGGGGCTGGTGAATTAGATACATGGTCATTTCCTCTAGAGCTCTCCAGATTATCTGAGGAAAAGAAAGAACATTGTGTGTGTGTGTGTGTGTGTGTGCCCGCGTGCGCGCGTGTGTGGTTGAAAAAGCTAATTACAGTGTTTTATTTTTCTATTTTATGCTTATTTGGTTGTCTCCTTGTTTAAGGAAACTCATGTCAGATGTCTTCAAGTGTAAGTATATTTTTCATTAAATATGCTGGTTCCTTTGAGTTGGGAGTTTATATTCTTAAACGGGATAAATACTTTTCCATATATTTCTCATTCAAAACTATTTTTTAAAGCATGGAATTAGAATTCCACTGAATGCCTAATTACTTTAAGAAGGGTAAGAAATGGGAAAGGACGTTTGGTTAAGAAATAATGACAAATTTGTAATTAGAAGATATTCTTAAGGACAATCATTGGAAAGATCTTTAATGATCTGAATTGCAAAGAAAATACTAAGTAACTGTAATCCTAAGGGTTTTGTTATAGTTTAAGTTGGAGTGAGATAATTTTTACTGATAATTTTAATTAGGAAATATACCAAACTTATATGTACCAGTTTAAAAATGTTATTATTTCCCTAAAATTACCTCATACTTTTTATATGAACTTAAAAAAATCCTGTTGTAAACTTTCCTGGCAGGAACATATCATTAGAGTTTTATTTTGAAATGAATTTAGGCTGTGAGACTATTTTGTTATTATAGATCTTAGATCATGAACTTCTTGATCAACTGAGATATTTACACGTCTCTCCTTATAGAAAACTCATCATTAAATAATTTTTGTGAGGAATTGTTAAATCTTTGTGAATTAGTTTCTAATTTTTCCCAATATCTTTATAATTTTTTATTTTTTCATTTATTAGAGATTTATGTTACTTAAAACACAGAGGAGTCATTTTTAATATCACCTCTGCTGAAAGACTCAGTGTTTATATGTTAAAGAGATGAGATGAAAAAAAGCTTTGAGAAAACATAGAAAGAATGAGAAAAGAGAACCTAAATTTTGTTTATGGGGAAAATAGCTTTATATACAACTTATTCATAAAAATACTTTCAATAACACAATATAGCCTACAATTTTGAAAGAATAATTATTCAAAGACTTTAACTTCATTAGATGAATTGCCTTTGAGAACTTTCACTATTGAAGGATATGTATAGAGGGAGAAGATCTAAGTAAAATATCTTTAAAGCCACAAGGAAAAATTACTGTAAGTTGTGAAAGAAACAACTTTCCTAAATAGCTCCATATACCATAATAAAATTTAAAATCTAATGTAATCTAATTTCTTTTTGAGGTGATTTATTTTTGAAACACAAAATTCTGGCCATTCCCTTTGGAGGAATTTGCCTTCATGAGGAGGGATTCTAAGGATGTATGTAGCACTATTGATCTCTCCAAACCTGATCAAAGCTGGACTCTAAGATTCAAATCTAGAATTTCTGTTTTCAGTGAGTGATGAAGCTGTAGGAAGTAAATCACATTTAATTAAAATATGGTGAGCATTTGCCAACAAATATTCTTTAAACTAGTTTGAGCACTTACACTTCAATAATCAAAGTACGTTTAGCACTTGAAATGATTTTTATTTATTTTTAATTTTTTTTCAGTGCTCAAAGGCCAAACTCACTCTTCCCCCAACTCTGTGAATGGCTACTTGGACATACATCTGAGATTGGCAGTAAAAGTAAGCTCTGTTAGAAAAGGATTGTGCACAGAAAATTAGCCAAGGTCTATGGGCAAGGGAGAAACCACAAACTTGAACTGTAGTGTCTCTTTAGGAAAACAAAAGCAAAGTTTCAAGCAACTGGCCTGATGAGTTTTAAGATCTGGAAAAGACATAAGAAACTTAAGGTTTCTGCCACAAAAGGGGGCAAGAAGCATGAAACAAGTGTATCCATACAACACTGAGAAAGCCCCAGATATAAGCAAAACCAATGTAATGTATCTCTCAGTTGTTAGCAGCTGTAAAAATTGGAGGAGGTGACCGATAACCTCAAATGCAAAACTCCAAGGAACATCAAAAATCAAGGAAACATGGCATGACCAAAAGGTCAAAAAATTGTCCACTAACTATCACAAAGACTCAAAATTATGCAACTTACCCAATCAAGAATTCAAAATAGCCATTTTAAGGAAACTTTACTGGCTCCAAAAAAAACATAAATAATTCAATAAAATCAGAAAAATGATACATGAAGAAAATAACACATTTAACAAAAGGTGGAAATAAAAAAGAATAAAATAGAAACTGTAGATCTGGAGATCTGGAGATCACCAAACAGAAGATAGAATTAGTGAGTTAGAAGATAGGAATTTGGACATAAGCCAATCAGAGGAGAATTAAAAAAAAAAAATACAGTAGAAAAAGTCTATAGAACATCAGTAAAAAGAAAACTTATCTACATATAAATGAATCATTGGAATTCCAGAAAGAGAAGAGTGGGAGAAGGAGGCAGAAAGTTCATTTAAAGAAATACTAGCTGAGACCTGCTCAAACCAGAGAGAGACTTGGATATCCAACTTAACAAAATAGATCACCCATAACTACAATTCAAAATAATCTTCTCAAAGACATATTACAATGAAGCTGTCAAAAATCAAAGACAAAGAGAGAATCCTGAAAGCAAGGGAAAAGAAGATTGTAATCTATAAAGGAACCTCCATTAGGCTACCAGCAAAATTTTTTCAGCAAAACCCTTTCAGGCCAGGAGGAAGTGAAAGGATATATTGAAAGTGGTAGAACAAAAAACTGCCAGCCAAGAATCCCCTATCGGGCAACGTTATCCTTCAGAAATGAAGAAGAAATAAAGACTTTACCAGACAAATAAAAGCTGAGGGAGTTCATTATTCCATATTTGCTTTGTAAGAAATGCTGAGAGGAGTTCTTTAGCTGAAATGAAAGGAGTTCTTTAAAATAAAAATTACTACACATCCACATTACAAGAATAGTGAAAAGGAGTACTTTAGCTGAAATTAAATGAAAAAGTCCTTTACCCGGCATGTTTTCAATGAAAACATATGAAAATATACAACACAGTAGTCCAATAGTAAATATACATATAAAGGTTAAAGGAAAAGAGAATTAAAAATAAATATGACAACTATAATTTGTTAATGAATACACAATATAAAAAGAGGTAAATTGTGACATCAAAATAAAAGGGGTGAGTAAAGGGAAGAACTTTTTATGCAATTGACTTTAAGTTGTTATCAGTTTAAATAAATTGTTTTTATTTATCAGATGTTTTATGTAAGCCTAATAGTAACAACAAGGCAGAAACCTATAGCAGATTCACAAAAGATAAAGAGAAGTGAATCAGAGCACACAACCATGGAAAATCACCTATCCACAAAGGTAGGCAGAAAGAAAGTAAAAGGAGGACAATAAAACTACAGAACAGCCAGAAAGCAATTAATAACATGGCATTACCAAATCATTACAAATTAATGATTATAATAAATATAAAGGGATTGTTCTCCAATCAAAACACACAGGGTGGCCTGATGGATAAAAAAAAAAAAAAGACCCAGCTAACTATACGGTGCCTAAAAGCTTCTTACTTCCACTTTAAGGATACACATAGGTTCAAAGTGAAGGGATGGAAAAAGATATTCCATGCAAGTAGAAACCAAAATAATAATAATAATAATAATTTAAAAAGAGAGAGGGGGGACAACTACACTTATATTAGACAAAATACACTTTAAGCCAAAACTGATAACAAGAGGCAAAGAAGGTCATTATATAATGATAAACGGGTGAGCTCATCAAGAAGATATCACCGTCCTATACACATATGCACCCGAGAGAGAGAGAGAGAGAGAGAGAGAGAGAGAGAGAGAGAGATGGAACGCTAGCAGAGAAGGCCAGAGACAGAGGGAGACACAGAATCTGAAGCAGGCTCCAGGCTCTGAGCTGTCAGCAGAGCCCGATGCGGGGGTCGAACCCACTAAGGGCGAGATCATGACCTGAGCTGAAGTTGACGCTTAATCGACTGAGCTACTCCGGTGCCCCTAGGGCATTTTTTAAAATTACAAGTTGTTATGTACTATATGCTAGGTCATTTCTAAAATACACTGTGATAAAAGTAGTGTAGGTTTCTTGGAAGTAGTTTAGACCAGGCATGAGCCTGGCATGTAGTTCAAAAACAATGAGAAAGCTGATCTTATAATTTTAGAAAAACACTAAGATTGCAGAGGGAGAAGAGTGTTTGTTTCTTTTTCCTAGGTTAGACATAATTCTGCCCACTTATTTTTTAACCAAGTGTATATCTGTACACTCTTACCCCAGCTAAGAATGTTCGAGTTGTTAACCTTATTTTTTAGAAGAAATTGGATTGATTGGCTTGATCACATTCTGGATGGGCAAGTGAGGAAACATTAAATTCAGGAACCTATGTCCCAACATTTTTGTTGCCATATCCCACCTGAAACTAGAAAAAGGACTAGCGATTTTGGACTGGCTTTGGTTTTCTCCTCTACTGGCTTTTGGTTTTAGTGGACTCATCATGGCCTATGAATCTCTCTCAGGAGATAAAATAAGTATGCTATTCCCAAATTTTACACTGCATTTGGTTTGGCAAAAGAGGGAATATGAGCAAAGGCAGGAGTTAGAGGTCATTTTAATCTAGAGTTAGAGCTTGTAAACTCAACACTTTGCCAATTCTACACTGGTTAACAGGTAGTGGGAGTAACATGACTCCCTCTGAAACTTCTTGCAGGTTTCACACTTTATCTAGAAACTGCCCCACCCCCTCCAATGGGAATAAAGCCTGCCTGATGGATGAATTTAGAAATTCTTTTGCTCCTAGCCATACTGCCCACATTTTATCCTTAATTTATAACATATAACTTCCTGAAAGCAATCCAAAGCAAGATTTGCAGAATTTAAGCAAATGAGTAAAAAGATATCTGGTTACACGTGCATTTTGAAATATTACCTCCTTTTGTAGAAAGCAATGTATATAGTATGATAGAGTTTAAAGTTTATTTAACTTTCCATAAGATCTGGGCAAGGGCCACTGATTATGTTTGTGTTTTCTTCTGTGAGATTTTTGATTACTGATCTCAATGAAAGCATTGCAATACCATCTTCCCCAGAGCTCTGGGAAAATTCTTCCATTTCCTATAAAGAAAGAATTTCCTCATCTGTGAAAGAAAGTCAACATAGGATTTTTTTCAAAAAAGAAATGGGAGCATATACTTGGAAATAAAGTGTTAATACAAACTCTTATGTCTAGGAGTTCTTGGAAAGGAGACAGGAACTAAAATGAGGCATGCTAATCAGCATAAAGGATCCCCAGGACAGAGGGGGTAGCTTCCCTTAATCACAGAATCATGATTTGGTAATCTGACAATCACTTTAAAAGTAAAAAGTAAGTGTTTGCATTTCATGGTATCATACGGATTCCTGGTATCATATGTGAAGGGAGTTCAACTGAGCGGATGAAAGGACCGTCTCTGGGAAAAATAATTGACAGAAATTAAAGTGAGAGATTAAGATTTCAGTCTCTAGCTGCATTTAGAGCCAGAATCAGAACAATGGCAGAACTGAAGTGGGATTGAGAAGCAAAGAACCCAGGGAGAAAATAAAAGTGAGATTAGAAGGCACGTAGTGATTCAGTGTAAATTGTGGAACTTACATTTTTCTGTTCCATAGGCACCAGACACATTTTAGTCTTAACTATAACAGTTTAAAATATCATAAATATAGAGGTGCCTGGGTGGCTCAGTCAGTTAAGCCTCTGACTTCAGCTCAGGTCATGATCTTATGCTTCCTGAATTCAAGCCCAGCCTCAGGCTCTGTACTGACAGCTCAGAGCCTGGAGTCTGCTTTGAATTTTCTGTCTGCCTCTCTTTCTGCCCCTCCCCTGCTTGTGCTCTCTCTCTCTCTCTTTCTCTCTCAAAAAGAAGCATTAATTTCTTTAAAAAATAAAACACCACAAATACCAAAAAGAAATTCACAAATACTATTCCCTTTAATGTAGGGAGTATGGTAGATCTGAGCCTGCAGGTGAATCATTACTTTTGGTAAAATATGTAGAATATAACAGAAACAAATCCCTCATTGAAAAAGCCAAACAAGTTTAAAAATCAAAACATACAATATGAATGAATTTTTATTCACAACATGTAGAACATTCTTTGTGTTAACATATGTGCTCATGTACAAAACAATTACATCTACCTATTAGCATTTTCAATTAAATTATGATCTACGTTTTAATTGACTAGAAAAGCCAGAAGTCATTCAACTCCTGAAAAATGTGTTCTTATTAAAACTTAAACTGGAAAAAATATAATGCTTCAGTGGTTTTATTTAGCCTTTGTATACCTAAAATTATTATCAGAGTTTATATATTTAATATTATGCTTTATAGATTATTTAAATAGGCAAATATTTCTTTTTAAGAAAAGCTTTCATCTCCACAAGGTAGAATATATTCCTTTAATTGTTAAGGTAGTTGTTTTGAATAAACTCGGGAATTGCTAACAAGGCATGCAAATCTTTACTTTAACTCCTTTATATTATGTCATTTTATAACAAAAAAGAGAAGGAATATCTTTAAACTATGATTTTAAAGACTATTATAGGAAAGCACATTATCTAATTGCCAGATAAAATAATTCAGCACTATGATACATTGCTTTGATAGATCTTAAACCAAGCAGCATTACGGTTTACATTTTGAAACTTTATTCTTCAAAGCATCATAATTATTTTCAAACCTCATCAAATTGAGAAAATATGTTGTTTCTTTATATTTCTTTATTGTTAATTTAACACCTAAGAATTGTTTGCCTTGCTGTTATTTAGGCCACTATTCCTGTAAAACACAGATAATCCTCCAAATGATTTATATTGTTCTAAGATGCAGCTATAATTTTAGGTCTATTAAACTTGGATTATAAATATCAAACTGTGGTAAATCATTTACTGAGCTTGTTTAATACATAATTCCAGTTGGATTAAATAATTCTTCAACCTCAAGGGTAAAGAATTGGCAGATGTACTGGAAGATGGTTTTTTTTAGAAAAGAAAGAGAGAGAGAATCCTTACTTCTATTGAAATTCAATGTATATCCTCATGCTTACTGCAGATTTCTGGCGAATGCTAGTTATCAAGAAGCCTAAGTATTTGTGCTTGGTATAGTGGTCACAGTACAGTTTTTGAGAGGACCAGGAGAAGTGCTGGGGCAAGGGAAAGGATGAAATGGGAAAACCCACTGCATTTCTGTTAGATGGAGAAATCATCCCCACAGCAGACAGAATTCCGAGAAATGCATATCCCCCCCCCTCAAATTATCTGCAGTGCAGTTAAAGAGTTATAGTTTTGTCTCTTCTTTCCAAACATGGATATTATAAGTAAAATTGGTGGGAAGAGTAAAGGGCAGGTATTAAATTATAATTGTTTGGTTTTGTTCCACCATACCATCTATAATTCTAAGTAATCAAAATCAACTAGTTCTCTAAAGTCACAAAGTATTACGGTACAAATCTGGTACTATTATTATTAATTTTTAAATCAAGGGCAATCTTCAAATCAAAGACAAAAAATAGTGTTTTGTACTCCGAGGGGAACAAAGACCGATGTGTCATATGAAATGAAATTAATGGTTTTAAAACATGATTCACAGCAGTAGAAACTTTGAATCTCCTAATATTTCTATTAGAAGGGAACCTCTGGCTATAGCATGCTTTTTTCTACTTTGTCTAGTTTAGAGAATATGCAGTAATTATAACATACTGGATGCAAAATGATGTTAAGTATTTAGAAAACGTTTAATATGATTGGTACTGAAAATAGAATTTATTATTGCATTCCTGAGTTCTCAAACACCATCCTAATTTGTTGAGCTAAAACAAGTGAATAAAGTACTAGGATTTTAGTAGTAGGAACCTGCATGTGTTTATCTTCTCTTTTTAAAGAATAAGGTATTATACATCTTAACTCCAAATCATGTGGTGAAATCCTTGGGTGATTCTTTGATCTTTGACTTCATAAGCTGAGGAATGGACAAGAACTGGGAAAACTAGGAAAGGAATCTGTTCAAATCACTGGCTGGTTAATTCAGATGGGCCCTGTTTTCTATCTAAACTATTAAAGAAAACTATTCTCTCTTGTTCTTCTTCCCTGTCTTACCACATTTCCAGCAACAAAACAGGCAACATTTTGTGACCAGGAATATAGTAGTAGCCACACAGGCCAGCAGGAACCCAATCACATCCAACGAGTGGTACTGGACCCAGGTGAGGTCATGGGAGGTTGGCCGAAGGTGTTTGGCTCCTTTGTGGCGCATGACAAACTCAATCCAGAAGACTGCTCGATCCAAGGGCTTTGTAGGCTGATCATGGTGAATTCTTGATAACCTCATAGCGTTCTCTTTATAGCTAAAGATTGGATACATAGATAGCAATTTGAAAAAATTCATTAAGAACATGAGATACCTAAAATTATGTTTCTATCATTAAAAGGATATTACATAATTATATAAGAAATTGTCATAAATGATATCGAGTACAGAATGCCTATGACAATTTATTTCCTCTTGAGAGATTACTAGATACGTTGGCCCTATCAGCTGAATTGTTTGTAGTTTAAGTAATAATTGGAAGTAAGGGAGAAAAGACTTGCTAATTGGAAATACCATTAAAAAGTTTAGAAATAGAAATGTAGAGGGACACCTGGTTGGCTCAGTGGGTTAAGCCTCTGGCTCCTGGTTTTGGCTCTGGTCATGATCTCACGGTTTGTGAGTTCAACCCTGAATGGGGCTCCTTGCTGACAGTGTGGAGCCTGCTTGGATTCTCTCTCCCTCCCTCTCTCTGCCCCTCCCCTATTCATGTGCACTCACGAGCTATCTCTCACTCTCTCAAAATAAATGAAACTTAAAAAAAAAAAAGAAATATAGAATATGTAGGTTGAGAATACAGACTTTTGATCTCATTTGCTAAGCAAGGTATTAGGAATGAGCTAGTGATAGGAAGCAGTATTGAGGGGCAGGCCAATGATAAGGGGCCCCCTCTCCCCCTGCCTGAGTTTGAGCTGGAGTGTTAGTGGGATGATGCAAGCAAAATGAATCTGTGTTCCTTTTCCTCTTGGGATGTTATTTTCAGTTTGTTGTTGTTGTTGTTGTTCTGACGTGTTGCTAAAATTTGTTAAGTGGACTCTAGTTCTTTTCTGGAGCTGTTTTCTTTCCTGGAGGGCTCTATAAGGTTGACCTTTGCCAGGCAACAGAGAGGCTAGGGTCTTCTATCTTGCTGTTTGGATCTCTCAATTGTATTGCATCTTCTTTCTCTTGTTTTAAGTTAGTATATACCAATATAGGATTTAAAGAAAAATTTTAATGTTTATTTATTTTTGAGAGAGACAGACAGAATGCGAATGTGGGAAGGGCAGAGAGAGAGGGAGCCACAGAATCTGAAGCAGGCTCCAGGCTCTGAGCTGTCAGCACAGAGCCGAACACAGGGCTCAAACTCACAAACTGTGAGATCATGACCTGCGCTGAAGTCAAGACGCTTGACTTACTGAGCTACCCAGGCACCCCAATATAGAATTTTTTTTAATTTTTTTTTCAACGTTTATTTATTTTTGGGACAGAGAGAGACAGAGCATGAATGGGGGAGGGGCAGAGAGAGAGGGAGACAGAGAATCGGAAACAGGCTCCAGGCTCTGAGCCATCAGCCCAGAGCCTGACGCGGGGCTCGAACTCACGGACCGCGAGATCGTGACCTGGCTGAAGTCGGGCGCTTAACCGACTGCGCCACCCAGGCGCCCCTAGAATTTTTTTAATCAAAAAGTAGCATGATCCAATTTTTATAAAATTATTTCTTTTTCTTCCCTATTTATAGATTAGCAAAAGGAAATATCTGAAGTAATATTTCTCTACTGCTAACTAGTTATATCTGCATCAGGAAAGTTATTTTTTATTTTTATTTCTCTATTTTTTTGTTATATTGCCTAATTCTTTATACTGGTAATATTTGCAATTTTTAAGAAATAAACAATAAAATTGTTAGGAAAAAATAAAGATCTGCATCTCTTCAACAATAACTTATTTTCTTTAAATAAACAGTATTTCTTTGAGGTTGTAATCTATTACCTATTAACAGTAGGTGAATCAAAGGGCCTACATAAAATTTGAGGAGTATAAAACAATTGAATCTGATACTAGTTATTTGCTGTTGATTACCTAAAAGTGTCAGCTTAGGGCACCTGGGTGACTCAGTCATTAAGCATGGGACTTCGGCTTAGGTCATGATCTCACGGTAAGTTTGAGTCCCACATCCAGTGAGCTCCAGCCCCACTTTTGGTGAACACGAGCCCTGTTTCAGGTGAGCCCTGCTTCTCTCTCTCTCTCTCTGTCTCTCTCTCACCCCCTCCTTTCTCTCCCTCTTTCCTTCCTGAGATTCTCTCTCTCCCTGCCCCCTGCTCACTTGCACCCTCTCTCCATCTCAAAAAAGTGTCAGTTTAAAAATTGAATGAAACAATTTACTCCTTTTAAAACACCAGATGCTTCTCAGGAAAGAATATATTCTATACTCACGAAGGGTTGTTAATAACTGCCTTCAAAGCATTAAGTAGATCGGAACTTGTCATTGTATGTAAGTCTACTTTAAGAGCTGCCCCTTTGGCTTTCATACGAGCAATATTATCATACTGATCACCAAATATGGGAATTCCCACCATAGGGACCCCATGGTAAATAGCTTCATAGATCCCATTGGTTCCACAGTGAGTGATAAAAGCTCTGGTCTTGGGATGACCTAAGAGGAAAAAACATATCATTATTCAAAGTTGTGAGAGTTTCAGAAACAGAAAATCGTGACACCTATAAACCATTGATTCAATTAGGTAACATATACTTAAATTCAAGTTAGTTAACATGCCATGTAGTATTGGTTTCAGGAGTAGAATCCAGTGATTCATCACTTTCATATAAAACCCAGTGCTCATCCCACAAGCATCCTCCTTAATGCCCATCACTCATTTAGCCCCCTCCCTCCCTCCCTCCCTCCCTCCCTCCAGGAACCCTCAGTTTGTTCCATTTTTTTATGGTTATTTATTTTTGAGAGAGAGAGAGAGAGAGAAAGAGAGAGCATGAGCTGGGGAGGGACAGAGAGAGAGGGAAACACAGGATCCAAAGAAGGCTCCAGGCTCCAAGCTGTCAGCACAGACCCCTTACATGGGGCTTGAACTCACCAAGCGTGAGAACATGACCTGAGCCAAAGTCGGATGCTTAACTGACTGAACCACCTAGGCACCCATTCTATGTCTTTAAAAGTCTCTTATGATTTAGGCAGCATCTTCTACACAATTCTGTGCCATGAGACTATATATAAATTCCTATAAGATCTAAAGAAAGCAGCAATTCGTTATTCCAGGCTAAGCAGCAATTACTTACTCTAGCAAGTAAGTCATTTCACAAACCTCTAAGAAGGTCTGTGTGGACTTTAAATGATGGAGAGTAGTTGCCAGTTGGACAAATTGGGGTGAGGAATTAATAAAAAAAAAGGATGGAGGGATTTAAAAAATGAAATTCTTGTATGGATAAGGGAAGGAGTGGTGGGAGGTACAGGGTTTCAGTGGGAGAATGTTGGCATAACAGTCTAGGAAGATAAATTAGGGAAAGTTCATGAAGCACTCTGTTTAATAAAATGGGATTTTACATTTGATTTTATAGTAGTATAGAGACATTTATAATATTAGAGATGGTGAATAGGATTCTCACTTTTTTTTTTTTTCAAACAGAGGAGGAAAGAAGAGAGGTGGGAGTAAGTGGATATAGAGAACCAGGAGGCTGCTGCAGTATTTTATGCAAGAGTTAATGAGAGCCTGATCTAAAAGTGTGTTGACTCTGACTCTGAGGAGTCATAAATGGGAGAATTATATTTTGATTGTAATTTAGAGCTCGGGAAAGATTTGCTCCTTGACCAAACTCTAGTCAAATTTCTTTGAACTCTCTTCTCAACTAGGCTCTGATTTTGGAGCTTCTGAATTTCTCTCTGCATTGCCCAATTTTAGCAAGAATCCTACTAAATCAGTTTAGCTAGACTCCCCCAGTTTGGTATCTGATCACCCATATTTATATCTGATTTGTTTCCTCATCCTTCACTTTCCCCAGGTGGTGTCTGATGACCCTGGTCTGTTTTCAGCAAGAATCTGCTTAGGTTGGTGTAGCCAGAATCCCTCCCTTGCCCTGATGTTTCCTCTTAGTATTTTTCTACCCAGTGACCCCCACTCTGCTCCTTGGCTATAAGATCCCCACTTTGTTTTATTGTATTCAGAGTTGACTCCAGTCTCTCTGCTTCACTGCAAAAGTCCATGAACTAGTATCTATATTCATCATAATGGTCTTGAATAAAGTGTGCCTCACAGTTTTTAACAAGTATCATGAAGAATTTTTTCTTTAACAAGTTCCAGAAGAAATGCGAAGAAGAAATTAAGGAGTTTTTTGCTTGTTTTTAACACAAATTTGTTGGATTGATCCGTTACTAAATTATCATTCAGAGGATCCCTCATTCAGCTCTGTTGAGTTTTGCTTCTCTTTGGTCTTACCAAGAAGATCATTCTGGGGAATCCATTCATATAGCCGGGTATTGGGTCCTAACGTGTCTGGTTTCTTTCCTGTGTATCTCCACAGAACCTGTTAAAATAAATACCTTTAATCTATTAGAAGATTTTCAGAAGCACATCCTTTCAAAATGAGACACTTACTCAGAATTAGCCTAGTTCAATGCCTCCCTGTAACAAATGAACAAAATAAGGCCTTAAATGATTAAGTAATGAACGTTTAAAGCACTGAAACGGCAACTATGTTTTCAAATGCTTGCAATAATCCTAATAGACTGTCATCATCAGGGCCATTCTCAGTAGGTGAAGAAACAAAAACAGACAATCTGTATATGGAATAACTACATATTGGTGTTATTAGGCCTTTGTGGTTAAGGGAATTTTTTTAAACAATGTTTCCAGAGGCAAAGGAGAAGGATGTTACATTCCCTTTAGGAATTTGTAAGTGTTTTGAACTTTTGTTATACACTTGACAGTGACATAGAAGCAAATATTGTTGGGGTGCCTGGGTGGCTTAGTTGGCTAACCGTCTGACATCAGCTCAGGTCATGATCTCATGGTTCGTGAGACTGAGCCCCACGTTGGGCTCTGTGCTGACAGCTTGGAGCCTGGGGCCTTCTTCGGATCCTGTGCTTCCCTTTCTCTCTCTGCCCCTCCTCTGCTTGTGCTCTCTCTCTCTCAAAAATAAATAAATAAAACATTTTTTAAAAAAGAAGCAATGTCTTTTTTATTGTGGTCGAATATATGTAATGATATTTAGCATTTTAATGTATTATAAGTATATAATACAGTGGCATTAAATACATTCACAATATTGTAGAACCATTACTACTATTTTTAACTCAAATGTGTCTGTCCATCATCTCCAACATGAACTCTGTATCATTAAACAATTAACTCCCTATTCCTCCCACTTGGCAGACTTTGGTTACCTTTATTCTACTTTCTGTCTCTATGAATTTGACTGCTCTAGGTACCTCATCTAAGTGTAGTCATACAGTATTTGTCTTTTTCTGACTGCCTTATTTCACTTAGCATTATGTCCTCAAGGTTCATTCATGTTATATCATATCAGAATTTCCTTCCTTTTTAAGGCTGAATAATACTCCATTGTGTGTATATACCACATTTTGTTTATCCATTTATTTGGTGGTTGTGAATAATGCTGCTATGACCATTGGTGTACAAATATCTCGTTGAGTCCCTGATTTCATTTGTTTGGGGTTTTTTTTTGGATATGTAGGTAGGATTGTAAACACTGGGTCATATGAGAGTTTTATGTTTAATTCTTTGAAAAACAAAACTGTTTTTCATAGCTACTACATTATTTTGCACTCCTACCAACAATGTGCAAGAGTTCCAATTTCTCCACATTTTCACTAACACTTGTTATTTCCCAATTTTTAAATAATAGCTATACTAATGGATTTGAAGTGTTATATCTTTTGTGCTTTTGATTGCAATTTCCTTAATGATTAATGATGTTGAGCACCTTTTCATGTACTTATTGGCCATTGTATATATTCTTTGGAGAAATATCTGTTCAAGTCCTTTTCCATTTTTGAATTGGGTTTTTGTTGTTGAGTTTTAGGTGTCCTTTATGTATTGTAGACATTAATCCCTTATCAGATACATGATTTACAAAGCTTTTCTCCAAATCTGTATGTTGTGTTACTTTCTTGGTAGTATCTTTTGATGCACAAAAGTTCTTAATTTGATGAAGTCCATTTTCTTCTTTTGTTGCCTATGCCTCTGGTGTCATATCTGTGAAATCAAAGCCAAATCCAATGTGATGAAGTGTTCCTCCAATATTGTCTTCTATAAGTTTTATAGTTTTTCTTCTAAAGTTTAGGTTTCTGATCCATTTTGAGTTAGTTTTTGTATACGGTGTAAGATAGGGTTTTAACTTCCTTCTTTGGCATGTAGATATCAGGATTTTACCAGCACTTTTTCAGAGACTCTCCTTTCCCCACTGGTCTTGTACCTTTGTTGAAAATCAACTGATCATATATGTGAGGGTTAACTTTTATTCTGTCTTTCATGCCACTGGTTTATATGTCTCTTCTGCCAGTTCCACATTGTTTAATTTACTGTGGTTTTATAGTAAATTTCAAATTTCAGAGTTGAAAAATGGGAGTCCTCTAACTTTATCCTTTTTCATAGATTGTTTTGTCAATTTATGGCTCTTGCAGTTCTATATGAAATTGAGGATTGGATTTTCATTTGTACAAAAAAGTCTGTGAGAATTTTGATAGGCATTGCATTAAATCTGTACATTGCTTTCGATCATGTTGACAACTTAACCATGTTAAGTTTTTCTATCCATGCACATGGTATGACTTTACTTATTTAGATATTCTCTGGTTTCTTGAAGAAATGATGTTTTGTTGTTTTCAACATACAAATATTTCACCTCCTTGGTTAGATTTATTCCTAAGTATTTGATTTGTTTGGTTGCTCTTGGGAATGGAATTGTTTTCTTAATTTTATGCTCAGATTGTTCAAATATGTGTGTATAAACACAGCTGATTTTTGTGTATTGATTCCACAATTTTGTTGAGTTTGATTATTAGCTCTATTAGCTCTTTGTGGATTTTTGGGGATTTTCTATGTATAGGATGATGTCCTCTGCAAATAAACATTATTTTACTCTTTTGTTCCAATTTGGATGCTTTTTCATTTCTTTTTCTAGTGTAATATGCCCAGACCATAACTTCTGGTACAATGCTAAATAGCAGCAATGAGATTAGGCATCCTTGTATTGTTCTTGATTTTAGGGAGAAAACTTTTAGTTTCTGCCATTAAGTGTGATGTTAGCTATGGGTTTTCGGAGTTTACTCTTTATCATATATTGAGGAATTTACCCTCTATTCCTAGATTTTTGAGATTTTTTTATTATTAAAGAATGTTGCATTTTATCAAATTCCATTTTTGGGTAAGTTGAAATAATCATGTGATTTTTTTTTCCTTCATAAATATTAATGTGATGTATTGCACTGATTAATTTATTTCGGCTGAACTACTCTGGCATTCCTGGGATAAATCCCATTTATGGTGAAACACCTTTCAATATTATAGTGGATATCATTTTTTTAAATAATTAATTTTTTTCTAGTGGATTTTATTTGCAAATATTTTATTGAGTATTTTTACATCTATATTTACAAGGGATCTTGGTCTGTAATTTTATTTTCTTTTACTGTCTTTATCTGGTTTTTGTATAAGGGCAGATTTGGCCTCAGAACCATTTAGGAAGTGATCCCTCCTCTTCAATTTTTTTGAAGAATTTGAAAAGTATTAGTTTATTTAATTATTTCTTAACTGTTTGGTAGTATTTACCAGTGAAGCTATATGTCCAGGACCTTTTGTCATTGAGAGGTTTTTGATTACCAATTCAATGTTTTGAGTTGGTATAGGTTTGTTGAAATATTTGTTTCTTTTTTAAAGTAAATTGTGTTTTTCAAGGAATTTATCCATTTCTTTTAGGTTGTCTAATTAGTTGATGTACAATTGTTCCTAATAAGCTCTTATAATCCTTTTTATCTCTGTGAAGTCAGTAATCTGCCCAGGTTCATTTCTGATATTAATTATTTGCATCTTCTTTTTCTTTTTTTTAATTCCCCTTTGCCAGCCTGGCTAGAAGTTTCAGAAATTTGTTGATATTTTCAAAGAACCAACTTTTGGTTTCATTGATTTTCTTTATTATTTTTCTATTCTGTCTTATTTCTGCTCTAATGTTATTTCATTCCTTCTGGTACCTTTGGGTTTAGTTAGCTTTCTTTTTAGGTGTTCTTTTTAGGTGGTTCTTTAAGGTGTAAAATTAGGTGTTGACTTTAGATCTTGCCTCTTTTTCAATGTAGACATTTATAGCTATAAACTTTCCTCTGAGCACTGCTTTCATTGCATCTCATAAATTTTGGTGTATTGTCTTCATTCATTTTCAAAGTATTTGTAATTACTCTTGTGATTTATTTTCTGGCTTATAAGTTGTAAAGTACAATAGGATACGTTAACTCTGCTCCTTCATAGCTACATCCCCCACTCTCTGTTCCTGATGACACAAGATACACATTTATACATTATGTTTATAAAAATAGATTAGATTAATAATGGCTATTTATGCATTTTAAAAAAATCTTTGAGAAGGTTTTAAAAAGTAGAATACAATTAAATTTTTGAGAAGATTTTAAAAAGAGGAATACAGTGGCACAAAAACAGACACTCAGATCAATGGAACAGAATACATAACACAGAACTGGACCCACAAACGTATGGCCAACTAATCTTTGACAAAGCAGGAAAGAATACACAATGGAACAAAGACGGTCTCTTCAGCAAATGGTGCTGGGAAAACTGGATGGCGACATGCAAAAAAATGAACTTGGACTGCTTTCTTACACCATACAGAAATATAAACTTAAAATGGATGAAAGACCTAAATGTGACAGGAAGCCATCAAAATCCTCAAGAAGAAAGCAGGCAAAAACCTCTTTGACCTTGGCCACAGCAACTTCTTACTCAACACATCGTCTCCCGAGGCAAGGGAAACAAAAGCAAAAATGAACTATTGGTACCTCATCAAAATAAAAAGCTTATGCACAGGGAAGGAAACAATCATCAAAACTAAAAGGCAACCGACCAGAATCAGAGAAGATATTTGCAAACGACATATCAGATAAAGGGTTAGTATCCAAAATCTATAAAGAACTGATCAAACTCAACACCCAAAAAACAAATAATCCAGTGAAGAAATGGGCAAAAGACATGAATAGACACTTCTCCACAGAAGACATCCAGATGGCCAACAGACACATGAACAAATGCTCCACATCATTCACCATCAGGGAAATACAAATCAAAACCACAATGAGATACCACCTCACACCAGTCAGAATGGCTAACATTAATAACTCAGGCAACAACAGATGTTGGCAAGGATGCGGAGAAACAGGATCTCTTTTGCATTGTTGGTAGGAATGCAAACTGGTGCAGCCACTCTGGAAAACAGTGTGGAGGTTCCTCAAAAAACTAAAAATAGAACTACCCTATGACTCAGCAATTGCACTACTAGGCATTTATCCAAGGGATACAGGTGTGCTGTTTCAAAGGGACATATGCACCCCAATGTTCATAGCAGCACTATCAACAATAGCCAAAGTATGCAAAGAGCCCAAATGTCCATCAATGGATGAATGGATAAAGAAGAGGTGGTATATATATACAATGGAGTATTATTTGGCAATCAAAAATAATGAAATATTGCCATCTGCAACTATGTGGGTGGAACTAGAGGGTATTGTGCTAAGCGAATTTAGTTGGTCAGAGAAAGACAAAAATCATATGACTTCACTCATATGAGGACTTTAAGAGACAAAACAGATGAACATAAGGGAAGGAAAGCAAAAAATAATATAAAAACGGGGAGGGGGACAAAACATAAGAGATTCTTAAATATGGAGATCAAACAAAGGGTTACTGGAGGGATTGTGGGAGGGGGGATGGGCTAAATGGGTAAGGGACTTTGAGGAATCTACTCCTGAAATCACTGTTGCACTATATGCTGACTAACTTGGATGTGAATTTAAAAAATGAATTAAATTTAAAAAAATAAATAAGAAAAAAAGTAAAAAGTCGAATACAATTACAACTACAATAATACTAGCTTTTGTAATTGCCTTAGTTTTTACCTTTGCTGCACATCTTTATTTTTTCACGATTTTGTGTTACTGTCTAGTAGCCTTTCATTTCCACCATAAAGACCTTTCATTTCTTGCAGGGGAGGTCTAGTGGTAATGATCTCCCTTGCTTTTGTTTATTTGTTAATGTTTTAATTTCTGACCTCATATATGAAAGAAATGTGCCTGAAATGAAATTCTCAGTTGGCAGTTTTTTCTTTCAGCACTTTGAATATATCAACCCATTACCTTTTGGCCTCAAGGTTTCTGTTGAGAAATCGTCTAGTCACCTTTTATGTGTTGAGTTGCTTCCCAAGATTCTCTCATTGTCTTTGTCTTTCAACAACTTGATTATGTATCTTAGTGTGGATCCCTTTGAGTTTATTCTACTTTAAATTCATTAAGCTTCTGGGATTTTTAGATTTGTGTCTTTCATTGAATTTGGGACCTTTTAAGCCATTATTTCCTCAAATTATTTTTGCGCATTACTCTCAGGGACTCTCAGAGTGTGTTTGTTCTTCCACTTTATACTATCCCATAAGTCCTTTAGGCTTTGTTCACTTTTGTTTTTCTTTTTGTCCTTCTGTCTTGATAATTTCAATTATTCTTTCTTCAAGTTTGTTGATTCTTCTGCTGGCTCATATCTGATTTTGAATCCCTGAAGTGAATTTTTTATTTTAGTTATTGTAATTTTTAGCTGCAGAATTTCTTTTTGGTCATTCTTATGATATCCTTCTCTTTACTGATATTCTTATTTTGTTCCTACATCATTTTCTTCTCTTTATCAGGGTCTTCCTTTAACTATTTGAGCATCTTTAGGGCAATTGCATCTTTAGGGCAATTGTTTTCTTTATCTAGTACTTCCAACAGCTAGGCTTCTTCAGGAATGGTTTCTCTCAGGGTGCCTGGGTGGCTCAGTTGGTTAAACATCTGATTGGGCTCAGGTCATGATCTCACGGTTCATAGGTTTGAGCTCTGTGTTGGGCTCCACACTGCTGGTGTGGAGACTGCTTAGGATTCTCTCTCTCTCTCAAAATAAGTAAATAAACTTAAAAAAAAGGAACGGTTTCTCTCAATATATTTTGGTCCTTTTGATAGGCCATAGTTTTACATACCTTTGTATGCCTTGTCACTTTTTTTGTTGTTGAGAACTGGACAAACGATTTTTGTAATCAATATAATAACTTTGGAAATCAGATTTTTTTAGGCAATTTTTTTTTTTAATTTTAGAGAGAGAGCATACAGGCAGGGTATTGGGCAGAGGGGGAGAGGGAGAGGAAGAGAGAGAGAGAGAGAGAGAGAGAGAGAGAGAGAGAGAGAGAGAATCTTAAACAGGCTCCATGTTCAGCATGGAGCACAATGCAGGGCTTGATTCCATGACCTTGGAACACGACCTGACCTGAAATCAAGAGTGGGATGCTCAACCAACTGAACCACCCAGTGCCCCTGGAAATAGGATTCTCTCTTTCCTTAGGGTTTGAGGCTTATTTATTTTCATTATTGAAAAGTGTCTCTTTGCTAGGAATCAGACTGAGGTGAATGCTTTAGATCTTCTATATCTAAAGCATTTTTTTTGAACCTGTATCTTTCCCTTGACATGGACATTGCTTTCTAAATTCCATTGTATGTCAGGTTGTTTTGAATGGCCTCATTCCTTAATGTCTGGCTCACAGGCAGAGAAAAGAGGGAAAAAGAAAAAAAAAAACAGTGCTGCTTCAACTAATGGGTGTTGAAATAATTATGACCAACTTTTGTTTCTACATATCAGTGGATGGAAGGCAGTAGTTAGCAATCAGAATGCAGAATCATAATATTTAGAGGATAAGATCCTTTTTGTCCATCTTGGCTCCACCAAATCACACAGTAATACAGGCAGGTTAGCTGCCATGAGGCTGGGTGATACAGGATCTGAAGCTCCTGCAATGCCAAAATTAACTACAATTGACCAAAATTAATTACAATTGATCAGCCAATATTTCTCCGCAAACTGCAAGTGCTCAGATAGACTGTAGAGTTCTAATATAGTTACTTCAGAGTTTTTGCTAGTATAATTGCTGTTTAGGTGCTTCCTTGGTGCTTCCTACTTTACCTTGATGTCACCTCTAAACATATTTCAATACAATTAAAAATTTAATACTTTTATGAAGATTTTTAAAAATTAAATATTTAAATGGGTACTGCTTCCACAAACAATTTTCCAAAGGAATTTAGTTATGAATTTAAGCACTGTCATGATTGTTTGGAACTTAAAAATACATGTAATTGTCTATTTTGACTAAAGCTAGAAAACAAAAAAATATCCCTGGTAGTTTAAGAACATTATTAAGTTATAACCTAGAATGTTATTAACTTAAAAATCAGATTTTGCTAGGAACATCATAGAGTGAACTGCACAAATTTTTTACTGTATTACTAAAATTTTTAACTGTTTAAGAGAATCCTTATTTAGGAGTATTCTAGGAAGCTAAGTTGTCAGTTCCAGGCTAAACCAGGATCTGGTTCAAAACCATCAATTAAAAGTCCCAATTATATATAGTCCCAATTATGAATTAAGTTCATATTTTTAAAATATCTTTTCCTTTACTATCATATTCATTATAACTGGCATGTGTGCCTCAGACTTAAAAATAAACAAGAACAACAAAATAAGATTAGATTACATAGAAGCCTTAAATCCTAGACATAGAGCCAACAGATTGCTTCAGATTAGTGAATGATTTATTTTATCCTATTAGTAAAAATAAAAATACTACAATATATGTTCCTGATAGTAATGCCAAGTTTAAAGCAAGATAATAATCAAATGTTTTTAGTGGCCCTCTCTAGCATTTAATGCTTTTTCCTCAGAGTTCAGTTAAATTGATATTAACAATACTAATAGCTTTTCTTAACATTCGTTAAGTAGATTTTTAAGGAGAACTTCATGGATTTTAAAATGGCTGCCCCTCAAAAAAAGATAAGATTATCTGACCTTCTGTGGAATCTGGGCAAGGGCTGATGCAATTAGATTAGACTTTTCTTCTGTGAGGTTTTTGATCATTGAACCCAGAGTAAATACCACAACTCCATCCTTTCCAGAGCTTTGGACAAACTCTTCTAACTCCTGTAAAGAAAACAGTCTTTGTAATAATGAAAATTTAGAGCTTACAAGAACAAGAAAGCCATATAACTTTAGCACTGTGTTTGAATTACTGAACAGTTCTGTCTTTCCATGTTAACCATTTTGGAGTATGAAATATGATCACTGGTTATCAGGCAAATAAAAATAATTTACTTTGGAGGTTCCCTTCCAATGTGTTCTAAACACTTTTGAGGTATGTTTGTGTGTGCCTGTGTTTACAAATTATTGACTATGTGTTATCTCCTGCCATGTGCTGAGGTCTTTGGATGCATTATTTAACTTAGATATATATGGTGAACTTAAGAGATACGTATACATTTCCACATGGGAGAGCTGTTTCAGAGAGGTTAAGTAATTTGTCCAACGCTACACAGCAGTAGCCGGCAGAACCAAATTTCTAAGTGAAGCTTGTTGACTGTACAGCCAGTGACCATACTTAGTACTCTCGACTGCCTCTAACATCCTCTCCATAATGCCCCAAATGTGGCATTTGATTACTGCTTTAAGTTAAATTCTTCTGGTACTTCACTTTATATTTAGCCTTGGATGCTAAGAAGATTATCATGAACCTTTATTTTCATTCACAGCCAGAATAATGATATGCTAATGGCATACTTACTTTTTTTCTGTTTCTAAATTTAAATTTTCTTTTGGTTACATTTGTACTTTATATAAGCTTCCAGTACCACATTTAGAAATCAGGTAGCCATTCAACTTATCAGATAAGTAACACAGAAATACCTATAATATAATACCTATAAGTGACAATAATATTATGGAAATATATGGCTTTGCATTAAAGATAAAAATGGCATATTTAATCATGTTGAAGTCAAAAGCAATCTTTTTATCCCATTTTCAAGTACTAAATAAACTAAGCCAATCAAGTAAGACAAGAAAAAAAAATGTATGATGATTGAAAGGGGAAGACAGGAAAGAGATTCATTTTAAGGAATTGGATCACATGATTATGGAGGCCGACAGGTCCAAAATCTGCAGGATAGGCTATCAGTCTGGAGACTCAGAGAAAAGCCAATACTGTCTTTCAGGTCTGAAGGCTGTCTGCTGTCAGAATTCTCTTTTGCTTCAGAATGGTCAGACTTTTGTTTCATTCAAGCCTTCAGAGGTTCACCAACATAATGGAGAGCAATTTGCTTTACTGAAAATCCACCTATTTAAATGTTAATTTTATCCAAAAATTACCTTGCAGAAACACCCAGAATAACAGTTGACAAAATATTTAAGTATTTGGCCCAGGCAAGCTGACACATAAAATTAACTATCACACTGTGATGATAGATGGATTGACTTAATATGTAAACCCAACAGTCTCTTTAATTTTCAATTACAGCAAAATCTTCTTGAGAAATCGGCAAATATTCTATAATGTATGTAGAAGAATATCTTTCATAAATAATTAATGAACTTTGGAAAATAAAAGGAAATACTTGGGAGTACCTCAGATAATAACACGTAATATGTAACATGAAATATGTAAAATGATTGCTCTGATCTCCTACTAGATGATGTGAACAATAGAACAAAATAGTAAGACCAGAAAAAGAACTGAGTATATGAAAGCCTTCCATGGGATAAGAGTGATGTCAGAAGTTAGTGAGACAATCAGTGAGAAAAAAAATCACACTGAGTAGATTATTAGGAGTGGTGTAATAATATATATATTATTGAGACAAAAAAGGGAAGTGAATATTTATCTCCTACATATATTTATATGATATTGTAATAATAATTTAAAATCTAAATAAGCCTGTTCAAGCCTTTAACTGACTAGATCACCCACATGATGGAGAGCAATTTGTTTCACTCAGAATCCACCTATTTGTTAATTCTTTAATATGCAAGCATTTTCACAAAATTTCATTCCCTGGATAATTCAGGTGTTTAGTTTTGGTATTAGAATATTGCAGGATTTTCAGCAATATCCCTAATTATAAAAAGCAGATTAAGGACACTAAATGTATGTT
Organism: Prionailurus bengalensis; assembly: GCF_016509475.1. Classification (NCBI taxonomy): domain Eukaryota; kingdom Metazoa; phylum Chordata; class Mammalia; order Carnivora; family Felidae; genus Prionailurus; species Prionailurus bengalensis. The sequence continues at coordinate 150,127,561 of NC_057344.1, forward strand.
ACCTACAAATAGAAGAGTCAATGTGAATGTACAAAGTAACCCATAATGAGGATGAAAAGTGAAGTAATCATGAGGTTTGAGGCTCTAACAGAAAGAAACATGACAAAATCTGATAAAACTTGATTCTTTCCACAAATAATAACCACATTTGTGTGCTGTTTTTGAGTTAGTGTTTGTACACTTTTGTAGTGTCCCTGGGGTCCTACTATGCTCTGGTGGGAAGAGATAGGGGAAATAAGATTGCATTGGAGAAACATATATTACTGATGAAATAAATAATTATGTAAATACACACAAACATAGATTATGTAAACACATATGGTATGTTATGGTATCAGTAATAAGGCAATAGGAGGGTTCTGAATAGTACTGAATTATTAAGATATAGCAAATATGCCTATAAGTAAATCTTACACTATCCTGACAGTTTTTTCTTTGCCTTTAGAATTGAATCTATACAGTGCATGGGTATTTTATCAAAAACTATGAAATAACATAAAGAAGGCTCAGAATATTTAAGTGATTACTTATTTTTTAATGTTTGTTTATTTTGAGAGAGCAAGTAGGGGAGGGACAGAGAGAAAGGAAGAAAGAAAATCCCAAGCAGATTCCACAAGGTCAGCACAGAGCCCAAAATGGACCTTGATCTCATAAACTGTGAGATCATGACCTGAGATAAAATCAATAGTTGGAGCTTAATAGGCTGAGCCACCCAGATGCCCCTAAGTGATTACTTTCTGAGCAAAAGCAATAGTTTAGAATAATATAGAATGGATTTCCAATATTATTTAAGTTGTCAAAATATTAATTTATATAATAAAATAAAGTAAAACTTCCTGTTACACGGTTTAAAAAATTCCCAAATATTCTGTCTCTTTGATGAGTATTCCATATACTTTCTGGTCTTACTGAAAATTGGATTTTGCCCTATAATCCTTTAAGTATACTCTATTCATTCTACCATACTTATATCAGTCAGGGTCCAGATAGACACTTGATCTGTGTTCTCCTCTCTTCTGACTGTATTTCCAACAGTTTCCTCTACTATGCCTTAAAAAAGTATCTTCATCTTTATGTTTTTAATCATAAAAACATATCAATATCAATAACCCATGATTCCTAATGCCAATTGTCAATCTTTTAGGAACAGCCCCCGTTCACAGAGGCATCTAGTTCATAGTCTTATGCTCCACCCCAACTTCTGTTTTTACTCTGGGTAACTTAATGTTCACGATAAGCACCCAATATGAAATCATGTTTTTTTTATCCCTTGACATCCCTAATTTAAGACCATTGCTTATTTAAAAGGCAAAACCATGGAGGCAGTAAAAAAGTGGTGATCCCAGGGATTTAGGGATAGGATAGATGAATAAGTGGAGAATAGGAGATTTTTAGGGCAGTGAAACTGTTCCGTATGATACTATAAGGGCCGATACATGACATTATACATGTATCAAAACCTATAATATATATAACATAAAGAATTAACTTTAAGTTATGGAAATTGGTTGATATTGATTGTAACAACTGTGCCCCACTAGTGTGGGATATTTATGGTGGAAGAAGCTGTGTGTAGGAAAGAGGCAGGAAAGGGTGGGAATTCTCTATATTTGCTGCTAAATTTTGCTGTGAATGTAAATGGCTCTAAAAACAGTGTATTAAAATTAAAAGAAGAAAAACACAAATACTGCCTATCCCCTGAGATTAAGACACTGTATTCAACAGCTGCTTACTTAACATCGCACTGGTACCTCAAATTTAGCATGCCCAAATATGAACACATTATTTTCCCTCACAGCTGCTCCCCTTTAATTCTTCACTTTAGTAAATGCCACTATTCTCTGCTAAATTGCCTGTAAGAAACCAACAAAGACATATACACAGAAACAACAAGCCAAGGATTCATTCTCGAACTCCCTCCCTTAATCCCCACCTCCAGCCAATCACCAAATCATAATGATTTTTTTTTGTAAGTACTTCTTAAATCTCTCTACTTCTACTCAAAAATTACTATCATATTATAGTTTGGATCTCTATAGTCTCTTGCAGGAATTATTGCAACTGTATCTCAGCTCATTTCCCTGTGTTAAATCTTGCTTCATTCCAAACAATAGTCAATGTTTATGAAAAGGTAAGCTGTATCACATTGCTGTTTAAAAATTATACACTGATCTTTCATTGATCTTAAATTTGAAGAATACTTAGTATTGCCCATTTGTTGTTTTTTTTTTTTAATAAACTATCTCCTGATAACCTTTTCAGTCTAATTTCTCTTCTTTGTTAAAACCAAACAGTTCATCATTGTTGAACTTTTGCCAGGTTTTGTGGATGGGCCATTATAGCTCTATATGAAATATTCTCAGAGTATTATAATTTCCCCACTATTATCCATTTCTAAGACTAGGTTATGCTATATAACATGCAGCTACAAAATCTCAGTGGCCTAAGACAACAATTTATTTTTTTCTTATGTTGAATCCTTATCTATTGAGCTGCAGCTGGTTTATCCATTCTTTAATCGGGAACTCGGGTTGATATATTATCTAGAACATTACCTGTAGCTACTATCTGTAGCCCTTTGACATAACAAAGGAAAAGAGAACTCTGTAGTAACCAGATCTGACAATTAAATAGTGGGCCTAGAAGGGATACATACCACTTTAGCTCAGTCTCATTGTGCAGAGTACTCCATGGTTCCACTATACTCAGGGGCTAGGAATCTCATCCTTAGCAAATATGTGGCATAGCTGATGAACAACATCACTAGTGGTTGCCATGATAATGTTATAAGATACCTATGGTAGTATAATAGTCTAAGAAAATAATGTCCATTAACTGCTGTGTCTATGTTTTCAGTTTAGGGATTAAACATTATAAATAATAAACTAGAAATAATTCCAGGAGATAAAAAGTTAAACAATCAAAAATAAACACTTATTTACCTTCGGCAGGGGCTTTGCAGGTTTGCAGTGCAGTCCTCCAACAAATTCAATGTTAGGTAAATAAGGGTAAGGAAATTCAATATCCCAGTAAGTTCGAATCAACCACATTTCAGCTTTCCCCATAATCTCACATAATGTGGCAGGTTTTCCTGAATAGAAATGAAGGATAATGGAAAACTGGTATATTAAATAGGAAATGTTTGACCATCTAATTTTCTAAGAAAAACCTTTAAAGAACCAATATTGGGCCCATGCAAACCACACAAAATCAATTCACCTTTTCCCCCTGAAGGCACATAATAGTGAGATTTTGAATAACCAAGCAAGGATTTAAGTCTAGAACAAGACCAAAAGCCTGCTGCTTTCTCCTGCCAACGGAGTCTCTCTTCAGCTAAGCCTGAGCCCTACTTCATGCTCAGAATTGGCAAATACTCTCAGCAAAGGATAAGAAACAAGCAGTGATCCTTGGCTCATTGTAGTAGGGTCTCTGACTCTTCTGGAATTACAATTTGTCTCATTCTTGTTGCTCCAAAAGCCTTTTGATTTCTTTAAAAACTGACCTTTGAAATTCATCTGTCTTCTCGTGTTTTCGAGTGTGCTGTAAACACCTACTCACACCCAGCCAGGAATAGAAATCTTTTAATACATTTTTGAAAAGTCTTATCTCCCTTGCTATGCAAAATTAAAGTTCCTGTTTCACAAGAGTTTGTCCTCTTTGATAGCAAAATATTAGCTATTCTGACATATTTAGTTGACTGACAGCAACAAAGGAGTGCCTTTCAACTGATGTGGCAACCAATTGAACATTAACAGAATAAAAACTCAAATTAGTGGCTGAATTAAATGATTTTCCTTATTTAGGAGCCAGAGCTTTATTTCTGAATTCTAGTCAATTACTATGGTATAAGGAAACTTACCCAGAGGTTTTGTGTCCTTTTGAAATATATATTCAGTATTGCTGATATGAGGAAATTGTAACTATATAGTTTTCCACCATAAGGCCTTTTAAATATTCTCCTTGATAATTCTAAATATGCTAAAATTTTGATCAGAAAATATGAGGGATTTTGAATTGACCAGGACAATCTATCTGTATAAGCAATCACAAACAAATCTCAGTAATTTATGGGTTTGATTCTGGTAATGGCAATGGTATTGAAAATCCAACTTCATACTCAGTACATACTCCATTTTAGTGACTTCCTGGTGTCAGCCATGGATGTAATCTTCTTCTCTTTGTGTAATGCTTCACTCGCCCCACCTTTTTTATAACAGTTTTGCAATTTATATGCCATACAATACTTCTTTCTAAAATACACAGTTCGGTAGTTTTTAGTATATCCATAAAGTTATGCAGCCATCACCATTATTTAATTTTAGAATATTTTCATTACCGCCTCTAAAAAACCCTGTATCCATTGGCAGTCATTCTGTTTCCCCTTCTTCGCAGCCTCTGACAACCACTACTCTACTTTCAGTCTGTATTGGTCTGTTCCAGAATAATCTCACTCATTTCATATAAATAAATTACAAATGGTCTTTTGTGCTCCCATTTTTCACTTAGCATAATGTTTTCAAGGTTCACCCATGTTGTAGTCTGTATCAGTTCTTCATTACTTTTTATCACTTAATAAGATTTCTTCATATGGATATGCTTCATTTTCTTTATCCATTTATCAGTTGATGATCATTTAGGTTGTTTTCATTTTGGGCTACTATGAATAATGCTGCTATGAGCATTCATGTATATGTTTGTGTGGGCATATGTTTTTATTTATTGTGGATACACAGCTAAGAGTAGAACTGCTGGGTCATAATGGTTGATTCACTTCTTCATGACAAGATAATATCTTTTTGCTGTTGAATTTCCATTCCTGAGAGATTAATTTAGGACACTTAATGCAATTTATTGAAATGAAGTCAATATAGTACAAGGGAAGTAAAAATAATTGATTTGGATAAAGAGATTTTTAGAAACCATTGTCTCAAATTTGGAAGTCAAAAGAAACCACAGCATGCCTTTTTGATGTCATACTGAGACACTCTTAAACAATAAATGATGGAAGAATTATTTAATTCTTTAGAAGAATGTGCCTATATTTTACTTTTTTATTACTGATTCCCTATTTACTTTTGAGTCCACATATAGTTAGGTTAAATGTTAGCTTGCATATTTCTGTCTGGTAGAAAATATCATTCCCCAAATTATGATTTTATTGCTCTATATGACATTAAGCAGTTTTGTGTCTAACTTTAGTAGTATTACCCTAACATTACTTTTTTCCCCCAGTTGTTTACAAGTAGCTCCTCAAAATATATTTGAACCACACTTGCATTCTTAACTGGTTTCCTCCTCAATGATTGAATATATATATATATATACACATATATATATATGTATATATATGTATGTATGTATATATATATGTATGTATATGTATATATATGTATGTGTATGTATATATATGCATACATATACATATATATATTTATGATTCATTTAATGATTGTATAAGAATTATGGGTTGTATTTTTTTCAAAAATAATTCAAAAAATACTTGGAATACATTACATAATGAAGATCCTAAATTCTGAATAACCTAAATAAAAAATAACTTTATTCTACTAAAGTAATAGAATTTTTAAACTTCTGAGTCAAAGAAATGTTTTCCATCTACCTATCAAGCCTTCACATTCTTCTTTCTCAGATTACTGATATATTCCCAAAAAGAATATTCTAGGGTGCCAAGAGCTAAGAATCAGAGACAGTCATGTTCCATCAATGATGGTTCACTATAAAATTTTTTTTTCAACGTTTATTTATTTTTGGGACAGAGAGAGACAGAGCATGAATGGGGGAGGGGCAGAGAGAGAGGGAGACACAGAATCGGAAACAGGCTCCAGCCTCTGAGCCATCAGCCCAGAGCCCCACGCGGGGCTCGAACTCTCGGACCACGAGATCGTGACCTGGCTGAAGTCGGACGCTTAACCGACTGCGCCACCCAGGCGCCCCAATGATGGTTCACTATAAAAGAGGTTCCAAAACTTCATGTTAAGTTTCTGGAACCAGAAATAAACAGACAACTTAGATCCAGCAACAGATCACTCACCGCTTTATTCATGACTCAGAAAATGTCTCCAAGATGAGATACTGTTACCTTTGCTCAGTTTTGCCTTTTGCTGTTTGGCCCCTGACCATGGGTAAGTGATGGGCATAGCAGTTTCTGTCCACATGTTTTTAGGGCCAAATCTAGAAGAAATAAGCACCTGCTTCCATCCACAGAAGGCCCAGAAAAAGTCACAGTGCTGTGTGTTAGATCTTATACTATCCTGAACTAATCACTGGCATATCTTGGGCAGCATACTTCATCAGCAAAGGCAAATGCTGTTTGATATCGATTATATGCAGAATCTAGAAAAATCAAACTCATGATAAGAGAGATCTGATTCGTGGTTGCCAGAGGCAGAGTGTAGAGTGGATGAATGGGACGAAGGTTGTCAAAAGATGTCCATTTCCAGTTATAAGATCATAAATACTGGGGAATATAGTGTACAACATAATCATTATAGATAAGAATACTATTTTGTTTATTTGCAAGTTTCTAAGAGAGTAGATCTTAAAAGTTCTCACCATAAGGAAAACAATTATAAGTATGTGAGGTCATGGGTGCAAACTTATTATGGTAATCATTTCACAGTAATACATCTCTCAAATCATTGCGATGAGTATCTTATAAAATGTTATACCTGAACTGTATCTCAGTAAAAGTGCAAAAATTCATAACAAGAAAAGAGTTTTGGTTATCACCTATTACTCATGATCTTACTGGAGCAGTCAGTCAATGGAATACGCAGCACACACACATACACATACACACACACACACACACACACACACACACTCTCTCTCTCTCACAAAATCACACAAAAACAAAAAACAACCCTCCAAAACAAACCAAAAAGTGAGATCAACTTCTGAAACAAAAAAAAATGACTGTCATTACTTACTGACTTTTTATGAATTGTCAGTCTAATCTAAATCTAATTTAAATACTAGTAGAGTTGCTAAGGGATTATATTTAGGTTGCTGAATTCAAGAGTGAAATACAAAAGCACCAACAGATCTCCTTTATCTTTATAACTATAAAAAAGAGATATTAATGGTAACTAGACTATAAAAATAATGCTAGAAATAAGAGTTTTAGCAAAGAATGGTAAAATATTACTGATTGTTATAAAAAAGATCTGAATAAAAATTTGTTTTGAAAAACTTTAGATGTGCAAGAGGTCAGTTTTCCCCTGATTGATCTCTGAATTCAGTGTAAACTTAACTCAGTAAACACATAGAGCTTCATAAACTTTCCGTAAAGTTCATTTGAGAGGAAAGATGCAAAAGGCTATCTACAAACATTTTATAATAAACAAACATAGTAGGAATTTATACTCTTAAGCTCCAGAGATATAACTTAAGAATCTTATGTGGGAGTTTTTTTCCTGACATTATTTTGTTCTGGCATTGAGAAGAATGAATAGAGAGAAACCTAAAAGCAAAGTGAAACTAATATGTATAATGTGAAAATGTCTCCCATCACAAGGAAGTGTGATTCAACGGTAATAGTTGATAAGTTATTTGGCCATGTTAAAATTTACACTTAAGGTATTAATATTCTAAATCTTTAGGGTTACATAGAAAAACTTCATAGGGAGGGTAAGTGATTATTTTGTTACTGTTAATATGCCAGTAGTAATGCCCAGGGACCAAGTTGTTGAGAAGAGTGATTTTGCTTTTAAAATATACTTTACAGAGAAAGACAAGGATGTAAGATGTCCAAAATATGCAGACTTGTAAATTGGAAGACTAGGCAAGCATAAAATAATAATGAAGATACTTTCTATCCTTATAGCTTTTTTTTTTTTTTATGTTTATTTTTGAGAGAGAGAGAGAATGAGCGCGCAAGTTGGGAAGGGGCAGATGCAGAGGGAGACACAGAATCCGAAGCAGGCTCCACACAGAATCCGAAGCAGGCTCCAGGCTCCTAGCTGTCAGCACAAAGCCCAATAAGGAGCTTGAACCCACAGGCTGTGGTATCATGACCTGAGCTGAAGTTGGAACACCTTAACCAACTGAGCCACCTAGGCGCCCCTGGAAAAAGAATTATAATGGAACTTCCCATTGAACTAATCTATAGTATGGGAATGTAGAATATAAAGAGGTAAAAGGAATTGCTGAAATAAGAGAGAAACAGTGTGCTCAGGGTCAAAGCTCACAATTTGACCTCTAATGCAATTTTGAAAAGAACAAAAAAAAAACAAAACAGTGGGATTTAAAAATCTGGAAACATGGTCTTTTAGGGGAAAAAAAATGACATTTTGCCATTGGGAGAGAACTGCATATGAAACCAATATATATTTATTTATTTTCTAGTTTTGTGCTTATCACATGCTAAACCCTGCAACCAGCAATAAAATCTAAATTGGATGCAAACAGAAAGCCTGAGAAAAAGCAAGTCGATCAGGAAAAAAAAAAAAAAAAAAACCCAAAAACCAGACTGTATAAAAGCAAAACTAAACAAGAGAGGAATAGTCCAGAATTATGTCAAATTCAGCACACAGTTTTCTAGATATTCCAAAAACATTAGTAGCAGCAACCAGGATTTATGTGTATACATAGAGAATATTCTTCCTGTGATAATTTGTAAAAAATCAATCATCCAAAACCAAAAAAAAATTTTTTTTTTGTTTTTTACTTAAAAAGCTTGGGTCCTCACTTAAAAATATTTTTTTGACTGGCGTGAGGTGATACCTGAGTGTGGTTTTGATTTGTATTTCCCTGATAAGGAGCGACGCTGAACATCTTTTCATGTGCCTGTTGGCCATCTGGATGTCTTTAGAGAAGTGTCTATTCATGTTTTCTGCCCATTTCTTCACTGGGTTATTTGTTTTTCGGGTGTGGAGTTTGGTGAGCTCTTTATAGATTTTAGATACTAGCCCTTTGTCCGATATGTCATTTGCAAATATCTTTTCCCATTCCGTTGGTTGCCTTTTAGTTTTGTTGGTTGTTTCCTTTGCTGTGCAGAAGCTTTTTATCTTCATAAGGTCCCAGTAATTCACTTTTGCTTTTAATTCCCTTGCCTTTGGGGATGTGTCGAGTAAAAAAAATTGCTACGGCTGAGGTCAGAGAGGTCTTTTCCTGCTTTCTCCTCTAAGGTTTTGATGGTTTCCTGTCTCACATTTAGGTCCTTTATCCATTTTGAGTTTATTTTTGTGAATGGTGTGAGAAAGTGGCCAAAATGAACAAATCAGGAGACTATAGATGCTGGAGAGGATATGGAGAAACAGGAACCCTCTTGTACTGTTGGTTGGAATGCAAATTGGTGCAGCCGCTCTGGAAAGCAGTGTGGAGGTTCCTCAGAAAATTAAAAATAGACCTACCCTATGACCCAGCAATAGCACTGCTAGGAATTTATCCAAGGGATACAGGAGTACTGATGCACAGGGGCACTTGTACCCCAATGTTCATAGCAAGCACTCTCAACAATAGCCAAATTATGGAAAGAGCCTAAATGTCCATCAACTGATGAATGGATAAAGAAATTGTGGTTTATATACACAATGGAATACTACGTGGCAATGAGAAAAAATGAAATATGGCCTTTTGTAGCAACGCGGATGGAACTGGAGAGTGTGATGCTAAGTGAAATAAGCCATACAGAGAAAGACAGATACCATATGGTTTCACTCTTATGTGGATCCTGAGAAACTGAACAGGAACCCATGGGGGAGGGGAAGGAAAAAAAAAAGAGGTTAGAGTGGGAGAGAGCCAAAGCATAAGAGACTGTTAAAAACTGAGAACAAACTGAGGGTTGATGGGGGGTGGGAGGTAGGGGAGGGTGGGTGATGGGTATTGAGGAGGGCACCTTTTGGGATGAGCACTGGGTGTTGTATGGAAACCAATTTGTCAAAAAATTTCATATTAAAAAAATATATATTTTTTTAAGGGACACCTGAGTGGCTCAATCAGTTAAATGTCTGACTTGGTCTCAGATCATGATCTCACAGTTTGTGGGTTCAATCCCTGCATCAAGCTCTGTGCTGACAACTAGCTCAGAGCCTGGAGCCTGTCTTTAGATTCTAACCCTCTCTCTCTGTCCTTCTGCTACTTGCACTCTATCAAAAATAAATAAAACACATACAAAAAATTTTTTTAAATACCTTTTTTAAGATTTTATATCGTCAGGTAAATATTTACATTTTATTTTATTTTTTAAGTGCTTATTTTGAGAGAGAAAGCACACAGGTGTGAGTGCATGAGTGGGGGGAGAAGCAAAGAGCGAGGAGAGAGAGAGAGACTCCCAAGCAGGCCTCGGGCTTGATCTCATGATCACAAGATCATGACCTGAGTCACAATCAAGAGTCAGATGTTTAACCAACTCCGCCACCCAGGCACCCTTTTTCTTATGAAGTAAGAATCTTTAATGCATGCAAATATATCTTACCTAAAGCCTTGCTGTAATAGCCATCCCATTCCGGAAATACAAAATATAAAAACATAATATCAGTCACTATGTACAGTAACCAATTCTCTAGTCTCTGTACAAAAGTCATGCGGTCTGTCAATCCTGATGTGATGCCAGGAACATATGAAGAAGGGATAGGAAGCTGAGCACACAGTCTCTCAATGACATTCCCATAAGAAAATCGAAAAGAGTATATAAATGGAATATTGAGGAGCTCAGCCAACAATTCCCCACAAAAGCTTAAGGGATCAGCTAAACAGATATCAAACTTAGCTGCTTGTAGCCTGCTGAGTAACTCCTTATTTGTGACAGCACTCTCACACATTCTTTTGGCTGTCCTAGAAAACCTGTAGACAAGTTCTGTCAGTTTTCCTTGCATGCTCCACCATGAAAGTTTTGGCAGTTCAAAGGAAACATCATAGAGAATACCATTGAGCTCTTCCATGAGAGTTTCTTTAGTTACTGGAAGTTGAAGGATCTCCACATTAAAGGGAATCTTGGTATGATCAAACAGATAACTTGGTGAAGGTACCAGGACAGTTACCTCATGCCCATGAAGCTGGAGTTGATCCAGGATAACTTTTAAATTAATCCAGTGACTAAAATCCAAGGGCCACACAAGTATTTTCCCAGTCCTTCCAGAGTCGAAGAAATATAGATGTAGCATGAAAAGAACCCAGAAACCTTTTATAGTCCTCATGATCAACTCTTGCTCTAACTAAACCGAGGCTTAAACCAAGTTCATGAAGTTCACAATCCCACAGATCTCTTTCATGACTTTCTCAATTTATAGTAGGTTGAGCTGAACTTTGGAGTACATAGTTGGTTTTACCAAATGCAGCTGTTTTGTTTTAAAAAAAAAAAAATCAATACAGTTGGGGCGCCTGGGTCACTCAGTCGGTTAGGCATCCAACTTTGGCTCAGGTCATGATCTAGTGATTCGTGAATTTGAGCCATCCGTCAGGCTCTGTGCTGACCCCTCAGAGCCTGGAGCCCACTTCAGATTCTGTGTCTCCCTCTCTCTGCCCCTCCTCCACTCGTGCGAGCGCGTGTTCTCTCTCTCCCTCCCCCTCAAAAATAAACAAACATTAAAAAAATGTTCTTAATCAGTACAAACAACGAAATGAGTTAGGAAGAAAATAGAATGAGAGTTTTAAAACTTCTTTTAGAGGATATGAAAACAAAAAGGCTTAAACAAATTGAGAATAAATTCTAAATGATGTTAAAATCCATCACCATGTGAAGCATATTCAATTAAGACTGGGTATTTTGGTAACTTTTTCTCTGGTATCTTAAGTTCCTTTGAACAGAATGGTCTGTGTAGTATTTTTCTTACGGACAACTCTGCTAGGAATTCTAGAGGAAAGAGGTTATCACCTACTTCCAGAAGCAGAGTATATGTGCCAGAGGCATTAGGGCAGGGAGAAAATTTAAATCCAAATGTTCTCATGCTGAATTCAGTGCCCTTTCTGCCAAATCACATCTATCTTTAAGAGAAAAAAATATTTTTTTTCTTTTGCTATTACTTCATATATGAATTCAAGTTCTGATTCTAGATCAGATTCATATTATGTTGAAAAGAAACAGAATAAAGGCAAGTCATGAAGAAGATACCTTAATAATCTTATTCTTCCTTCCAGCACATTCAATTCTATTTTCTTTACTTTCTTGTTCTAACAAACTTTTTATAATGTAAAATTCTATTTTCTTTTTTTTTGCTTGGATCCCTACACCTGGAAACCACCACCCCATGTAGAAATGGGTCCAATGATATTTAGGACAATAAATTTATCAATAATCCTTTTGCTTAAAAAGTTGATTTTAGGGGCGCCTGTGTGGCTCAGTCGGTTGTCTGACCTCGGCTCAGGTCATGATTTCACAGCCCATGGATTCGAGCCCCACATGGGACCCTGTGCTGACAGCTCAGAGCCTGAGACTGCTTTCGATTCTGTGTCTCCCTCTCTCTCTGCCCCTTCCCTACTTGTGCTCTCTCTTTCTCTCCCTCTCAAAAAAATAAAAAAATTTTTTCTTAAAAAAAAATTGATTTTATACAAGGAATTAGTCAGTAAGAAATATATCATAATAACATTATCATTTCCAATATCATATCTGACTAATAAAAAACAGGATTGAACAATTATTCAATTGATCACCATATCTATAAGTTCTACTCCCAAGTTATATATTGATCTGTTCTTCTCTGTCAGTTGTTACTATCACTTTAAACCTAGACATTTTCATATCCAACTTGGATTTACTGTAATAGTTTTCTAACATCCCTACTTTCATTTTTACACTCTCATTACCCACTTTATACAAAGAAACTTTCCTGACTTTCAAAAAGTTTATTTCAGAGAATGTCAGTCTTGGGTAAAATATGTTAACTCTCTTTTTCGTATATGTTAAAATCTGTATTCTCTGAAATGGACCCATGAATCCTGACTGATATTCTAATCTTATGTTATCCACATCAGCTTTCTTTGAGCTTTTTGATTATTAGCAATTGTTTTCTGAAGTGATATCAGCAAGAATTATGGACTCCATCAGGAAGCCTGCCTACCAGCTTTTGGGGACATCTCATCTTCACACCTCCCTTCCCCAGCTAGGCCCACAGTTGTCCCCAACACTGCATGTACCTCACTCCTATTAGCTTGATAGCTCAAGGTGCATGACCCCATTGTGGTGAGACTAAGCCTTTGTAGACAGCTTTTGGGCAAGTGAAAAAGGCTGGCCTGAATCTGTGGGATTGGGAGAGTTTACACAAATTTAAACATTTCAGGGCTCTGTCCTAGGGAAAATGAATGGGAAGCTCTCAACACTAGGTCTGTTTTTGTGGGTTAGGATAAGTCATACAATCTGAAGACATCCCCTCAAGAGGGAACAAGAAGTAAGGAGCAGACATATCCATAGAAAAGGACTGAGAAAGCTAGTTGGACTGACTGGTGAAGGTGTTTTTTTTTTCCCCCAGAGCCAGTCAGCAAACCCTGGAGGGAATGATCACTTCTTTAATGTGAAAACTGACACAAGACTTCAAGGAACAAGAAAAGTCAAGGAAATATGACACCACCAAAGAACACAAAGAAATGCAAATCTGTGAATTGCCTGGAAAAATTACAAATTAGATTGTTCTAAGGAAGCAGAGTAAGCTTAAGAGAACACAGAAAAATCAATGAAATCAGAAAAACAATTTATGTACACAATGGGAGTTTCAATACAGATAGAAATCATAAAAAAATGAGCCAAAGATAAAGTTAGAAAAAAATTAAAGAGGATATTTTGCTTATATGAGGACCAAACAAACAGAAATATTGGGTCTGAAGAATATAATGAATGAAATGAAAAAATGAATACAGATCATCAACAGCATATTCTATGAAGCAGAAGAATCTGTGAACTCAAATACAAGTTATTGAGATATTGGAGGAGCCAAGATGGCAGAACAGCATGAAAGTTTTTTGTGTGTCTCGCATCCATGAAATACAGCCAGACCAACACTAAACCATCCTATACACCTAAAAAACTAATTGGAGGATTAACACAACAATCTGCACAACCTGAACCACAGAATTCAGCAGGTATGTGGCACGAAGAGGTGAACTTGGGGGAGAGAGAAGCCGGTAGAGGGCAGGGAGCCACTTTTGCAGGCATAGAGAGGATGGCGACTTGGGAGGGGGAGGAATACGGGAAAAGTACCCCTCCCCAAAAGCAGCTGGAGAGAAAGTGGAAAATTAGAAACAGCCGCAGGGACTAAACTAAAAAGGGAAAAGGAGAAAGGAGAAAGGAGAGGGTTTAAATTCCATCAAGACTGTAAACAAGGGGAGCGCAAAGTCTGCAACTCCATAGCTCAATACCTGGAGGTGCTCTGGTGAGAAGGGTGAATCGCCAGGAACAGAGTGGGGTCCGGGAGGTTCTCAGGCCACACGGGGAAAATCAGTTCCACTGCTGGAAGGACATTTGGTGGAGACTACTGAAGCCACCGGTCGCAGCAGACCCCAGAAAACAGCCACATTCGCTGGTGCTGGAACAAGGTCGTTATGGGTGAAGCCTGGTGCCAGATATGTGTTGTGATTTTCCATAATCCCTGAAAAGCTGCTGCTACACTATCTCGCAAAATTTTATGGGGCAGGCAGGCAGGCACCTGGCCACAGTCTCGGGGCACGGGCAGCAGGGTCCCACAAGCGTTCCTGGGTGCAGCCAGCTTTTGGCCATTGCTCAGTGAGACCCTCCCACAGAGGGGCAGAACGGGTCAAAACCACAGTCCTTCAGAAGTAAGAGACCAGGGTAAAAAGCCGCATTTGATACAAAACTTGGGAGAGAGGTAGTGCCTGGGTGGGGCCTGGTCATGAACAGTGAAAAAGCAGGGAGCAGATGAAAGCTGAAGACAGAGGACAAGTGCGCGATTGCCGATCAGGGAGAACACAGATCCGATACTAGAGACTGGGTAGCTGTGTGATGGCATTTTCACCTCTCCCACACATGCGCATACACACCTACGAGCACCACAACAATCCACCCCCGTGGACTAGCAGTGCCATCTAGTGGAGAACGGAGCCGTTACAATGAGCCCCGCCCAACGAGGCCACCTCATTCTTCAAGAACACAAGTCTCACCACCTACTTAGTTTATGGACTATAAAGCGCTACATAGTCTGATTTCTATGGGAAAACGAAGTAATTTCACTCCTATTTCAATCTGTAGGTCCATCTATTCAATTTTCTTTTTTTTTTCTCTTTACACTATTTTTCTTTTTCTTGAATACAGAAAAATTCATTTTTATTTTCAATTTTTAATATTTTTAATTTCTTTACTATATTTTTTACTTTTGTGTAAATTTTTTCAAACTCTCTTACTTCCATCATTTTATTTTAGTCTACTTTAGTGTATTCACCTTTTCAAATTTTCAAACGATTTCCTTTTTTTTGTTTCTATTCTTTTTCTTGAATGCAGAAAGAGAAAAACTTCATTTCTATGTTCAATTTCTATTAAAAATATTTTCCTTTAATTTTTTTACTATATTTTGCTTTTATGTAAATTTTTTCAAATTCTATTTTACTTCCATTATTTTATTTTAGTCAACCTCAGTGTATTCATTCTTTCAAACTCTCAAATGATTTCCTTCCAACTACAGTGTATTCACTTTTTCAAATTTTCAATCATTTCTTTCTTTTCTTTTTTTGAATACAAAAAGAAAAAATTCATTTTTATTTTTAGTTTTTATTAAAAATATTTTTCTTTAATTTTTTTCTACTATATTCTTCACTTTTGTGTAATTTTTTTCAAATTCTATTTTACTCCCATCATCTCATTTTAGTCTACTTCAGTGTATCACTCTTTCAAACTCTCAAATGATTTCCTTCCCCCCCCCTTTTTTCTGTCTAACCACTATCAACACCCAGACCAAAACACACCTAGGATCTAGCACCATTTATTAGATTTTCTGTGTGTGTGTGAGTGTTTATTTTTTAACTTTCATATTTTTTTAATTTTTTCATTTTAATTTTTCTACCTCATTAATTCCTTTTCTCCCTTCAAAATGACAAAACAAAGGAAGTCACCCCAAAAGAAAGAGCAGGAAGAAACGACAGCCAGGGATTTAACCAACACAGATACAAGCAAGATGTCTGAACCAGAATTTAGAATTGCGATAATAAGAATACTAGCTGGAGTCAAAAATAGATTAGAATCCCTTTCTACAGAGATAAAAGAAGTAAAAAATAGCCAGAATGAAATTAAAAATGCTGTAACTGAGCTGCAATCATGGACGGATGCAGCAGCAGAAAGGATGGATGAGGCAGAACAGAGAATCAGCAATATAGGACAAACTTATAGAGAATAATGAAGCAGAAAAAAAGAGGGAGATTAAGGCAAAAGAGCACGATTTAAGAATTAGAGAAATCAGTGACTCATTAAAAAGGAACAACATCAGAATCATCAGGGTCCCAAAGGAGGAAGAGGAGAAATAGGGGTAGAAGGATTATGTGAGCAAATCATAGTGGAAAACTTTCCTAACCTGGGGAAAGACACAGACATCAAAATCCAGGAAACACAGAGGACTCCCATGAGATTCAACAAAAACCAAACATGAACAAGGCATATTATAGTCAATTAAACAAAAAACTCAGGCAAGGAGAGATTCATGAAAGCAAAAAGGGATAATAAAATCCCTAAATAACAAGGGAAGACAAATCAGATTTACAGCAGACCTATCCACAGAAACTTGGCAGGCCAGAAAGGAGTGGCAGGATATATTCAATGTGCTGTATCAGAAAAATATGTACTCAAGAATTATCCAGCAAGGCTGTCATTCAAAATAGGAGAGATAAAAAGTTTCCCAAACAAAAATTGAAGGATTTAGTTTGTGACCACTAAACCAGCCCTGCAAGAAATTTTAAGGGAGACTCTCTGAAGGGAGAAAAGATGAATATATATAGAAAATACATACATACATACATACATACATACATACATACATAAATACCAAAAGCAACAAAGATTAGAAAGGACCAGAGAACACCACCAGAAACTCCAACTCTACAAGCATCATAATGGCAATAAGTTCATATCTTTCAGTACTCACTCTAAACATCAATGGACTAAATGCTCAATCAAAAGATGCAGGGTAATAAAACGGTAAGAAAACAAGATCCATCTATATGCTGTTTACAAGAGACCCACCTTAGACCTAAAGACACCTTCACATTGAAAATAAGGGGATGGAGAACCATCTATCATGCTAATGGTCAATAAAAGAAAGCCGAAGATAGCCATACTTCTATCAGACAATCTAGACTTTAAAATAAAGACGGTATCAAGAGATGCAGAAGGGCATTATATCATAATCAAGGGCTCTATAACTAAGAAGACCTAACAACTGTAAACATTTATGCACCAAATGTGAGAGCACCCAAAGATATACATCAATTAATCACAAACATAAAGAAACTCATTAGTAATACCATAATAGTAGGAGACTTCAACACCCCACTCACAGCAATGGACAGATCATCTAACCAAAAAGTCAACAAGGAAACAATGACTTTGAATGACACACTGGACCAGATGGACTTAACAGATATATTCAGAACATTTCATCCTAAAGCAGCATAATATACATTCTTCTCCAGTGCACATGGAACGTTCTCCAGAATAGACCATGTACTGGGACATAACTCAGCCCTCAGCAAGCACAAAAAGATCGAGATCATACCATGCATATTTTCAGACCACAACACCCTGAAACTTGAAATCAACAACAAGAAAAAATTTGGAAAGGTAACAAACACTTGGAGACTAAAGAACATCTTCTAAAGTATGAATGGGCCATCCAAGAAATTAAAGAGGAAATTAAAAAGTATATGGAAGCCAATGAAAATGATAACACCACAACCCAAAACCTCTGGGACGCAGTACAGGCGGTGATAAGAGAAAAGTATATAGCAATCCAGGCCTTCCTAAAGAAGGAAGAAATATCTCAGATATACAACCTAACCTTACGCGTAAGGAGCTGCAAAAAGAACAGCAAATAAAACCCAAAACCAGCAGAACACATGAAATAATAAAGATTACAGCAGAAATTAATGCTATCAATACCAAAAAAATAGCAGAACCGATCAATGAAATGAGAAGCTGGTTCTTTGAAAGAATTAACAAAATTGGTAAACCACCTGCCAGTTTGATCAAAAAGAAAAAGAACCCAAATAAATAAAATCAAGAATGAAAAAGGAGAGATCACAACCAACACAGCAGAAATACAAACAATAATAACAGAATATTATGAGCAATTATATGTCAATACAATGGGCAAACTGGAAGAAATGGACAAATTCCTAGAAACAGATACACTACCAAAACTGAAACAGGAAGAAATAGAAAATTTGAACAGACCCATAACCAATAAGGAAATTGAATTAGTAATCAAAAATCTGCCAAAAAACAAGAGTCCAGGGCCAGATGGCTTTCCAGGGGAATTCTACCAAAGATTTAAGGAAGAGTTAACACCTATTCTCTTGAAGCTGTTCTAAAAAATAGAAATGGAAGGAAAAATTCCAAACTCTTGCTATAAGGCCAGCATTACCATGATTCCAAAAGGAGACAGAAACCCCCACTAAAAAGCACTAGAGATCAATTTCCCTGATGAACATGGATGCAAAAATACTCAACAAGATATTAGCCAACCGGATCCAACAATACATTAAAAAAATTATTCACCACGACCAAGTGGGATTTATACCTGGGATGCAGGGCTGGTTCAATATCCACAAAACAATTAAAGTGATTCATCACATCAATAAAAGAAAGGACAAAAACCATATGACCCTCTCAATAGATGCAGAGAAAGCATTTGACAAAATACAGCATCCTTTCTTGATAAAAACCCTCAAGAAAGTAGGGACAGAAGGATCATACCTTGAGATCATAAAAGCCATATATGAACGACCCAACACTAATATCATCCTCAATGGGGAAAAACTGAGAGCTTTCCCCCTAAGGTTAGGAACAAGACAGTGATGTCTACTCTTGCCACTGTTATTCAACATGGTATTGGAAGTCTTAGCCTCTGCAATCAGACAACACAAAGAAATAAAGGGCATCCAAATCGGCCAGGAGGAGGTCAACCTTTCACTCTTCGCAGATGATATGATACTCTATATGGAAAACCCAAAAGATGCCACCAAAAAACTGCTAGAATTGATTCATGAATTCAGCAACGTTGCAGGATATAAAATCAATGCACAGAGATCAGTTGCATTCCTATTCACGAACAATGAAGCAACAGAAAGAGAAATCAAGGAATTGATCCCATTTACAGTTGCACCAAAACCCATAAAATACCTAGGAATAAATCTAACCAAAGGGGTGAAAAAGCTATACACTGAAAACTACAGAAAGCTTATGAAAGAAATTGAAGACACACACAAAAAAAGGAAAAAGATTCCATGCTCCTAGATAGGAAGAACAAACATTGTTAAAATGTCGATACTACCCAAAGCAATCTACATATTCAATGCAATCCCTATGAAAGTAACACCAGAATTCTTCACAGAGCTAGAACAAACAATCCTAAAATTTCTATGGAACCAGAAAAGACCCTGAATAGCCCAAGCAATCTTGAAAAAGAAAACCAAAGCAGGAGGCATCACAATCCCAGACTTCAAGCTATACTACAAAGCTGTAATCATCAAGAGAGTATGGTACTGGCACAAAAACAGACACTCAGACCAACGAAACAGAATAGAGAACCCAAAAATGGACCCAAAAATGTATGGGCAACTAATCTTTGACAAAGAAGGAAAGAATATCCAATGGAATAAAGACAGTCTCTTCAGCAAGTGGTGCTGGGAAAACTGGACAGCGACATGCAGAAGAATGAACCTGGACCACTTTCTTACACCATACACAAAAATAAACTCAAAATGGATGAAAGACCTCAATGTAAGACAGGAAGCCATCAAAATCCTTGAGGAGAAAGCGGGCAAAAACCTCTTTGACCTTGGCCGCAGTAACTTCTTCCTCAACACGTCTCCGGAGGCAAGGGAAACAAAAGCAAAAATGAACTACTGGGACCTCATCAAAATAAAAACCTTCTGCACAGCCAAGGAAACAATCAGCAAAACTAAAAGGCAACTGACAGAATGGGAGAAGATATTTGCAAATGACATATCAGATAAAGGGTTAGTATCCAAAATCTATAAAGAACTCAACCCAAAATCTATAAACAACCTCAACACCGAAAAAACAAATAATCCAGTGAAGAAATGGGCAAAAGACATGAATAGCACTTCTCCAAAGAAGACATCCAGATGGCCAACTGACACATGAAAAAATGCTCAACATCACTCATCAGTGAAATACAAATCAAAATCACGATGAGATACCACCTCATACCTGTCAGAATGGCTAACATTAACATCTCAGGCAACAACAGATGTTGGGGATGCTGAGAAAGAGGATCTCTTTTGCACTGCTGGTGGGAATGCAAAGTGGCATAGCCACTCTGGAAAACAGTATGGAGGTTTCTCAAAAAATTATAGAACTATCCTATGACCCAGCAATTGCACTACTATTTATCCAAGGGATACAGGGGTGCTGTTTCAAAGGGGCATATGCACCCCAATGTTCACAGCAGCACTATCAACAATAGCCAAAGTATGCAAAGAGCCCAAATGTCCATCGATGGATGAATGGATAAAGAAGAGTTGGTATATATATATATATATATATATATATATATATATATACACACACACACACACACACACATATACACACATATATACACACATATATACATATATATACACATATATACATATATATACACACATATATACATATATATATATACACATACAATGGAGTATTATTTGGCTCAAAATGAATGAAATCTTGCCATTTGCAACTGCATGGATGGAACTGGAGGGTATTATGCTAAGTGAAATTAGAGAAAGACAAAAATCATATGACTTCACTCATATGAGGACTTTAAGAAACTAAACAGATGAACATAAGAGAGGGGAAAAAATAATATAAAAACAGGAGGGGGACAAAACAGAAAAGACTCTAAATATGGAGAACAAACAGGGTTACTGGAGGGGTTGCGGGAGGGGGGATGGGCTAAATGGGTAAGGTGCACTAAGGAATCTACTCTGAAATCACTGCTGCACTATATGCTAATTTGGATGTAAATTTTATTTTTTTTTCAACGTTTATTTATTTTTGGGACAGAGAGAGACAGAGCATGAATGGGGGAGGGGCAGAGAGAGAGGGAGACACAGAATCGGAAACAGGCTCCAGCCTCTGAGCCATCAGCCCAGAGCCCCACGCGGGGCTCGAACTCACGGACTGCGAGATCGTGACCTGGCTGAAGTCGGACGCTTAACCGACTGCGCCACCCAGGCGCCCCTTGGATGTAAATTTTAAAAAATAAAATTAGGGGCGCCTGGGTGGCGCAGTCGGTTAAGCGTCCGACTTCGGCTCAGGTCACCATCTCGCGGTCCGTGAGTTGGAGCCCCGCGTCGGGCTCTGGGCCGACAGCTCAGAGCCTGGAGCCTGTTTCGGATTCTGTGTCTCCCTCTATCTCTCTGACCCTCCCCTGTTCATGCTCTGTCTGTCTCTGTCTCAAAAATAAATAAACGTTAAAAAAAAAAATTTTTTTTTAAATAAAATTAAAAAATATAAAAATACGGTTTTTTGTTGCAAAGTAACTACTATAATTGAGAAATTGTGTGTGAAAAGATTTCCCCCCACTCTAGTAGACATAATTTCAAGGCCCCCTCTATATTGCCTCACTCATGGTATAATACCCAACATTTTTTTCTCAGGCCTTTTTGCTTATATGGAAATGACAGGTACTTTGAAACATACTGGATGTTAGAGTTTGCTTACAGATTGTTGAGAAACTACATGAATATGAACTATCTCAATAAAAATGCAGATTATGTATAGAACACCGTATCTTAGGTGTTTTCTGTTTCAAGTAGAAGTACTTTCTCTTAGATTTTTCTTTTTACTTCGTAACATTTGTCATTGTCTTTCAGGTGGAAATGAGGTATAGTCAGCATTGTTGCAAATGCACCTACATTCCTGTATATATTATGCATTTGTGCATAATTAACCTCATTATAAACTAAAAGCCACATAAATAATGCAAACTGTCCCTGTGATAACTGTGCATATCATAATGTATCTAAGTGCTGGATGTAAATGTGGATAAAAGCATCAGTGAAACTGAAAATATTTTAATGTTTTCTGCTCTGCAACAACAATTTTCAAAGCTTTAATCACTTAGAAATTAAATACCAGAAAGGTAGGTATTTAATAATACCAGGTTTCCTCGGAGCCTTCTCTGGTAAGATAAGCTAGTATTTTATAGACCAATTTGGATGCCTTTAACATAACATAATTTCTAAAAGATCCAGTTTTATAAATCTAGAATAATGGTTAAATACAAGGCTTTACCAACAGTTTTGTTCAAATAAAAATAAAAGTGCAAACAGTCAAAATCTAAATTAACTGTAATTATTTTCTCCTAAGTGTTGTAACCCTTGTGGGAAACAGCATTTCTGGCAGTGTTCCCACAGGACTTGATATAAAGCAAACCTAAAGCACAAGCAAAATTGCTTTTATTTACATTGTCCTTGAGTTAAGCACCTATTCTTTATATTTGCATACATATTAATAATTTGTGTTAAGGGAATTAAGTGTAATTTTATTCCACTGTATTTTAGCTTGATAAGTAATTTTTATAAGTTGACTACAGTGGCTTAAAAACATGGAATTTAAGTAAAATCTACACTGAAAATAATACCTGTAAACCACACCAAAAATAACAGAAAATGGGTTAGGTAGTATATTTGGTATACAAGGTAAAGTTTTAACAATATATTCATCATACAGTGTATAATGTTATTACCAAAAATCATTTTAACAATAAAATAATTTTATGTCACTTATAATTGCATTCAGAAATTAAAAATGTTTTTAATTGTGTAATTTTAAACATGTGTTTTGACTATATTAAAATGTAATAAATACAGTTTTATTCTAAAAAAATTGATCTTTGCAATTCTTAGACCATATAATCAGATACATAAACCTATGTCCAATCATACATGATCAAAGAATCCTCTTATTCACTTTAATTTTGCAGTTTCACATAAAGCAATATATATACATAGAGTTAGGAAAAGAGGCAAACATAAAGATACATTGAACAGAGTCACAAAAATCCCATTATACATTGCAAAAACTACAATACTATCCATGTGGTTGTTTCTTCAAGATCAATCCTAACAGCTTTCAAATGTCTAAGTTGTCCAAAAAAATTTAAACACAAAAACTCCAAGCGGTTACACAGAATGACAGGATTGATGTAACTTTTTTCATCTTTATAATCTCTGTGTTAATACTGTTTATTTCAAATATACAGCTTACAGTCAGAATTTTGTAAGCAACATAGAGGTCAAAGACAAAAATCAAGTGATTATGAAGTTAATCTTGAAAATAACACAGGGAAGATGGGTCCATCTACATCAGGAACTGTGTAGGAGTTTTGATTTCCATATAGAATGCAGTATCTATTAAAGGATAAGTAATACAAATAAGTAATACAAATATTAAGATTTCTTATATTTTTAAAAGTATCTTTAGAACTTTTAAGTACATTTTTAAAAATATATGTTCTTAAAATCCAATAATATTCACAAAAATTACCAGATAATAATAAAAGTCACTCCAGGGACCTCTACTGGTGAAGCTTGACATTTATCCAGTTAGCAAAGAAGAAATGTTTACAGGGTCCAGATTCAAGATCACAAAGCTGAATCTGAAGCTGAGACACAATAAACTGAAAACTGGCACGGCAGATATTTCAAATTTCTCATTTTTTAGCATCCCAAAGATTCTGTACCTTTGGGTACTGCACCATGATACAACTCAGATGAATAATTTTAAAGTGAAGTCTGTGAAATGGGGGTTATATGAAGCCCTGACAAAGATAAGCATGAAGGAGGCCCACCGAATCTTCAGCCCCATTGATCTCCAGAAGTATAATCCAAGTAGACATACGAGCAGGCTAGATTCTTTGTATCAGTAGTAGTAGCCCAGTCATAGTTAGAGGGAGTCATTCTGGTAGGCCATGTGTAAACCTTCATCTCTGCACCCATCACCAATCTGTCGAAAGAGCCATCAGACCAGCTCTAGAGTCATCAGTTATTTGGTGCCTCTCCTATGGTGGATATTTATTTTACCAATGCAAAACATATGGAAATGCAGTTTATTGGGTTTAATTGGCCATCTTTTTGTATGTTTTTTTTCTCTTCAGGTTTGTTGTTGTTTGCATGTACTGCACACATTGTCTACTGTGGTGTTTTTTCTACTGACTCTTCTTTGGTGAAGACAAGCTGCAAAGGGTAAACTTATTATCTAAAAAATATAGAATTCTGGGGTCATGGATGACAGGGCCCAGAGTGGCAAAAAAACAAAGATTGATTATAACGATCAAAAATAAGATCATATAAACTAGCAACAATTAATTAGAAATACTAAGTCAGAGATGAACTTCGGAGCTATGACTGATCAATCATGAGGACATGCAGGTTTTGAGAGTCAGAATGGAATGAAATAAAAACTGGGGCAAGGGGACACCTGGGTCGCTCAGTTAATTTACTGTCTGACTCTGTTTTGGCTCAGGTCACAATCCCAGGGTTGTGTGATCAAGCACCACATCAGGGAGCTCCACGCACTGAGTGTGGAGCCTGCTTAAGATTCTCTCTCTCTCTCTCTCTCTCTCTCTCTCTCTCTCTCTCTCCCCCACTTGTACACTCAATCTCTCTCTCTCTTTCTTAAAAAAAAAAAAAAAATGAGGGCGGCTCGGTCTACTGAGTGTCCGACTTTGGCTCAGGTCATGATCTCATGGCTGAGTTCGAGCCCCACATCAGGCTCGCTGCTGTCAGTGCAGAGCCCACTTCAGATCCTCTGTCTGTCTTGCTCTGCCCTTCCCCCACTTGTGCTCTCTGTCTCTCAACAATAAATAAAACATTAAAAAAATTATTTAAAAAAAATTTTTAATTGAGGCAAAGACATTGAAATCAATCCCAGATGCTGCAATAAAATATAGGATAGGTGATCAATGCCAGGAGAACAATTAGAAACAAAAAAGCCTTCGAAGTACAACAGGTAACCATCAGAGCTCTAATGTAGGCAGTCAGCATGTAACACCTCTATTTTAATCAGTTTACTGTAAATTCCTAGAGCCTTTAGGTCTAGGGGGCTCTATCAGTCAAGGTTCAGTCAGGAAAACAGAAAATTCACTAATTCCATCTACAGCTGATCTTGTTCGCTCTTCTATTCATCCATTCAGTTCAGTTTCACTTCATATAATATTAAATTTCATATAATAAATGAATTTCTGATTTCTAGAATTTTGGAATGGTTATTTTATGTATCTTTCTCAACTCATTCCATTCTTATATTAACTTACCCTTTCATGTCTAAACACTTTTTTTCCTCTGTCTACAATCTTTAGGTGCAAATCATCCTATTTTGTATAGTTGTTATCTCATGTGGTTTTCATGAATTAATCTTCAATAGGTACTGATCTCTGCAAACACTGCACATGTCCTGGATTGTGAAAGCATCCATTCAGAATGTTTTTTTCTGACCTCCTTTGCTGCAGCTTAACGTGATCACCAATTTCATTATAATTTAACTTTTTTGGCCTGAAGTCACTGCACTCTACAGATAGTGTAAATTTTGATGCCTATTGTTAAGGCACTTACCTTTTAAAAAATTTTTTTTTAATTTTTTTTTTAATGTTTATTTATTTTTGAGACAGAGAGAGACACAGCATGAGCAGGGAAGGGGCAGAGAGAGAGACACAGAATGTGAACCAGGCTCCAGGCTCTGAGCTGTTAGCACAGAGCCTGACACGGGGCTCGAACTCACGAACTGTGAGATCTTGACCTGAGCCGAAGTCAGACGCTTAACCGACTGAGCCACCCAGGTGCCCCAAAGTTTTTTTTATTCTCCCCCAAAACCACTTTTTTATACTTCCTACAAGCATCTATTCATGGAATTTCCTTTTATTAAACCTAACAATCGGTGGATATCCTTTCGTGGTTTCAGACTTGGCTGTGTATGTTGTTCTATGTTGTCTTTTCTTCAGGATGTATATGCATGCAACTGAAGCAGAAGTGGAAAAGCGTGGAGTCCATTAAAATCAACTCAGTCCACTACACTGAATAGAACTCTTAATGTACATGTTTGGGGGAAGGGTATTCCTTTTAATCAATGATTTTTTAAAATTTTCTTGCACTATAGTCAAGAGTTGTTTTACATAGATACGTTAGAATTTGTTGAGGTTTTATCTGTGACCATGTCTAAGTTCAATTGTACAAAATTTTTCATCTGCAATTGAAAAGAATGTACATACTTCCTTTGAGCTACCGAATTCAACTGATGAATCTTGTTACTTGTTTTGCCAAAATACTCAACTTCCCGAGCGCCTGGGTGGTTCAGTAGGTTGAACATCTGACTCTATGTATCAGCTCAGGTCTTGATCTAGCAGTCAAAAGATCATGCTCCACGTTGGGCTCTGCACTAACAACATGGAGCCTGCTTGGGATTCTTTCTCTCCCTCACTCCCTGCCCCTGCCCCACCCCCCTCTCTCTCAAAATAAAAAAATGAACTTTTTTAAAAAAAATCAACTTTCAACTTTTGTTACAAAAACAATTTTCATACTAATTTATTGTTTGCTTGATTTACTGGTTTCCGAGGTATACTGAAATCTTACAATTTTTCTTATTTGTTAATTCTTAGTGAATTACTTCTATCCACAGAAATGTTTTTCTTTATTACATTTCATACTGTGCATCTTTTATTCTACTTTGATATTAACAGCATTACATTAATTTTCACTTAGTACTGGCTAAATACAGACACATATATAAAACAATTCAAGGTCATTCTGTATTAGTTATTTTCATTTTAAACAAAAATAAAAGGTGGATTAAATAATCTTTCTTAATAGATGAATTTACTTGATTCATACTTAAATTAATGTAAAAGTAATACATTAAATGAAAATGAAAGCAACTACATTAAAATACTAGTTTGCACTTATCTGTAACAATTTAACATTTAATTACCATGTTTTTTCTCACTGCATTCTCTTTTTCCTGCCTTTTTATTAGAATGATCAAAATGTTTCTATTCTCTTGAACTGCCAATAAAAGTTATACTGTACACATATTTTTCTCAACTCTAAGAAGGGCCTAGAAACAGTAACATCCCAACAACAATGAGCACACCTACAACCCAGATCTTAATTTCTGTATATTACTCCTCAAAAAGAGGAACCACGGCTTCCTGGACAAATGACTGATTTTAGTTCAAGGCAAGACAAACTACAAGATGAGCATGAATCATCTTGAAGTACATTAAATGATGGGAACACATCAAAAGGGTAGTGAGCAACTGGAGAGGGCTCCAATGAATCAAATCTGGAATAATTTGAGCGTAAAAAATTAATAATGATAGTTTTGGATTAAACTCCATAGGATAAATCAAATATCCATAAACCTATACTGACAGACACAGAAATAAATAAATAAAGGAAAGGGGAAGCTCTTCCTTATGTTCTAATTCCAATTAAATTAATGGATACTAAAAATAGAGGGCAAAAGTATGATGACAAACAGGGTATTTACACAGTTTCAAGGTATCTCCTCACAAAATACTTAACTTCAAAAGGAAAAATTGTAACTTTATAGTGCAGAAACCTGCAAACATCATCTTAATCAAGTGATCAGAGTTAATTTTACCATTAATGAGATACATTAACATCATATGAGTCATGAAAATCATAATGAAAAGAGCATATCACTTCTGTCATATTCTTGCCAAAAATGCACAACTGGAATTTAATCATAAAGAAACATCCAACAAACCTAAGCTGGAAGTCATTCTATACAATAACTGGCCAATAATTCATCAATAGTGTTAAAATTAAGAAAGATAAAAACAAAACAAAACAACAACAACAAACACCCCAAAGGATTATCTCAGATTAAAAGAGACTAAGGAGGTATGATAACTAAATGCAACATATGATCCAGGACTAGATACTGGTACAGGAAAAAATGTATATACATATCAGCTTCTAGACACTTACACTTGTGGTCCATACACTTCTACCCTCCTTAATCCCCCCCCTCCCCGCACTGACCACAAAAAATTTAAGAGTCCTTTTCTAAAGGAAATGAAATAAAGATGAAATAAAGTAACCAGAATCAATGTACCACATCCAAGTAAAGCCTTTTTCATTTTGACATTTATAGTACTTAGTAATGTCTAGTAATATACACATACTTAGCATAAAAGTCAACATCAGTCAAAAATAAAAATCTCAAATTAAAAAAAAAAAAAAAAAACTAGCCAGTTAACAAGTCCTTCACTGGTGCAGAGATCCCTGTGAGTCAAAATGCATGCGCGCGCGCGCGCACACACACACACACACACACACACACACACACACACACACTCCCTCAGGACACAGTGAAAAAGGATAACTTTAAAAAGTGAAAGGTTAACTGTTTTAGCAAATATAGATATCCAAAATATTCATCCATATAAGTAATATACTGTAAAACAGAACAGAAAAAAGGGAGGACTCATATATTTCACACCTCTTATGCCCCACCTCGTATCTCTTCAGCCCATTTTTCTCCTCCAGTTTTTGCTGTAGCAAGGAGCTTCTGCACAGTTGTAACCTAACAGCATAGATCTCTCAGCTTCTGCACTATGACTTCTTTGGCACCACTGCATACTGCTGAAGAACCTCACCTAGCACTCACATGTATATAATTGCAGTATGTTCAGTAGGAGTGCTCGCCTATACTTCAGGTAGTCAGGTCCCGGCTGGATTAAGTCCCAATTGTTCACAGTGATGATCAGCTTGGTAATGTACTTTCCTCCTTTCTCTGGACTTTCCTGGTTTACCTTTTCCTGTTCCCTACTCCTGTAACCCTTGGGTTTCTTAAAATAAACTACTACATTCTGATCCTCATTTCAGGCTCTGTTTTTGAGGAGAACACAGACTGAGACAGTCTGTAACAGAACTGGAAATAAGAGCAGAGCCACAAAATAAGACTTGGGAATTGGACAATTAACTTGTAACTGGCAATAACAATCTCATTGCTGAGGACATGAGCAATAACTATAACATGAGTGATAACTTCTAGAATTCAATGAAATCAACAACTTATGATTCACACAGGGGAGTAAAGAATTGGGAGATGGTAAAGTACTGATTTATGGACAGTATGGACACAATGGTAATTAAATAATATATAGAGTGAAATGGCTTTTGTTTACAGTTTTCTATGCCTTGTAAAAAAAATGACAGTGTCAGTTTAAATAAACATCAAATCAAAACATGCTGTCAAAGTCAGAAGTTCTCATTGGCAGTGTTTAGACTCTTTTCTTCTGAAGCAGCAGAAAAGCAGGTTTAGAACTGCAAAGGTAGCAGAGCTACAAAAGAGACTCAACTCACAACTTCAACAGGCCTCCTGTGCGAGAGTCAGGGCCTAGACAGAAAAAGAATGAAACCCTGGGAGTCTTGGGGTGAGGGGAAAAAGCCTGAAAATCCTGAATCTCCCAGATTCTTCTGGGTTCTGCTTCTGGGGGTAGGTTGGTAGAGAAATTTCTATCAGGGGACACAGTAAGGTTTCCACTCACCTAAAGCTATGACTTGCTCATTTTGGACTCCTCGTATCAGTGGGACAATGGGCAAAGAAAATAGTTATTATTAGTGGGAACAACTAACTTTGACAATTACCCTGATCAGGATCACAGTTACATGGTAGGAAAAACAGATTTTTCCAAGACCCAGGAGATGTAGAGGAGTGCCTAAAATTCAGAGTGGTAGAAATCATTGCCTAATGATAACTCTTACAAGTTTACCTGCAGCAACCATGATCGAAGAATGCTAAGGTAACTTGGGGATGAAGGCTCATGTCATCCCATCAGACTAATAGTTCAGAACAGCCAAACTGCAGGCCCAGAGAGAAGGAAACAAGAAATTTGTAAAAGGGGAGGAGGATGATAGATACTTTATTATTCCTTCAGGGCCAGCTGCAGTAGCTAGGACCAAAGCCTGTTCCCACTAATTCCCTTTGGTAAAGGGGAATGAACTTGGCCACCATATTGAAAACACTGTAACTAACTGTACTCAATAGAGGGCACCAAGGGATATGAGCATTGCAAAATGTGGACTATAGTTATCACTCATTTTGCCCTACCTCACCTCTCCACTGCTTTCTACTCCCCAACCATCCTTCAGCCACTGCCATAGTCAAACCAACTTCCTTAAAGAGATAACCAGACACTAGCCAGCGGTCCTGAACAATCTTGCTTTCTGCCCCGGAGTTTCTCTGATGCGACTGTGGGACGTCTATGAGCAGCTATGTTGACCACATGCATCCAAATACGGCAGAGAGTTACTGGCACCTTACACCAACCTTGACAAATGGGGGACAAGAGCCAATAATACATTCTCTCCTTCCTCTACTATTTTTTAGGTGGCCTAATTAATCTAAGAAGCATTCTACATACCACCTGAAATGGTCCCAGGAGGATAGAAACCAACGCTCCACAGTACTGACCAGGCTGGTAACATACCCTGGTACTGGTTTTCCCTCCTTCTTTATGTCACTTTCCTTGTCCTACACTCCTATTTCATGGAATCAGTTCTAGAAACAAAACCCTAACATGCAAGTCCTTTTCTTAACTGCAGCTTTCTGGGGTAACTAAGCTAAGAGACACATTCTTATAAGAGAAAAAAACACAGTGGCTGAAATTGAAATAGGTGAAAACAAAAGGTATGTTGGAACATAATATAAGGAAATCTCTTAGAATATATAAACAAAAAACAAAGATGACAGAAAATGTGAGAAATGAGATAAAGTGAGTTATTAATAAAGTAGAGGTCCAACTAAGATCAAATGAAGAAAAAAAGAACTGAGAAAATAAAAAGCAGCAAATTATTAGCAAACCAATGCAATGAAGTTTCCCAGAACACAGACATGCATGTAATCTTCAAAAAGAAACAGCCAATGGAGAGCCAAGCTGGATGCATAAAATATTCATTACTACGACATTTTAAACGAGGATAAATGGAAGATCCTAAAAGATTTGAGAGGAGGAAAATTTTGATGACCAGCAAAGGAATAGGAATTACACTGCCACCAGCATATCATCAGCAACAAGAAATGCAAGAGGACAACATAACAATGTCTTTATATTCCAGAAGGAAATGGATTTTTAATATAGAATTTTACATCTCTCCAAATTAACTATCAAGTATTCAGAAAATAATATAATTTGAAATATTTTAGGAGTTACACTCATATCTTTCCGATGTCCATCAGGATATACTAGGTTATGCTGCAATAATCACTCAAAACTCTTCCAGGCTTAAAACAATAAAGGTGTATTTCTCTCTCATGTTATATGTCCACTGCAGTTACATTGAGAGTTCTGTGTCAAATAACCCTCATTCTAGAAACCAGACTGACAGAACTGCCACTATCTGGAACACTTCTAGTGACTCTCAGACAGGAAAAGAGGCTTTTCACTGAAAAGTTAAACTTGAAAGCAAGTTAACTTTTAGGCAGCAGAACTATACAAACCTACAGTGTGCCTAGAAGTTGGGTGGTATGTGCAGGGGAGAAAAATACATGCTATACAGCACTAATGACTATTATACTTTCTCAGGCAGTTATGTGAATTTACTTCAATAAAACAAAACTCTAAACCAAGGAACAAAAA
Source organism: Prionailurus bengalensis (assembly GCF_016509475.1). Classification (NCBI taxonomy): domain Eukaryota; kingdom Metazoa; phylum Chordata; class Mammalia; order Carnivora; family Felidae; genus Prionailurus; species Prionailurus bengalensis. Next base: position 150,159,348 of record NC_057344.1, read on the forward strand.
AGAAACTGGAGGGGCGCCTGGGTGGCGCAGTCGGTTAAGCGTCCGACTTCAGCCAGGTCACGATCTCGCGGTCCATGAGTTCGAGCCCCGTGTCAGGCTCTGGGCTGATGGCTCAGAGCCTGGAGCCTGTTTCCGATTCTGTGTCTCCCTCTCTCTCTGCCCCTCCCCCATTCATGCTCTGTCTCTCTCTGTCCCAAAAATGAATAAACGTTGAAAAAAAAAAAATTAAAAAAAAAAAAAAAAAAAGAAACTGGAACCACCGAACAGTGGACTCACAGGGGAACTGCTGTGCCAAGTGTAGGCACCATCAAGTTGGAAAAGGATGACACATGGCTCGCAGAAGACTTAGTTAAAAATGAGTGAGTGAAAAAGACGACTGAGAAACTGGAAAAAAGTGAGGACATGATGATGAAAATTATGGGGTGGGGGTGCTGAGGAGGAGGAGGAAGAAAAGAGGTGAAGAAAGAGGAAAAAGGAAGAAGGGAGAAAGATGGGGGTGGGGAAAGAAAATAAATCCAATTAAAATTTACCCTAGGAATATTAACCATTCAGTAGCATGGGTGTCACAACATGGAACATGTAAAGAAGTAAACGGTATTATTTGGCTTTGGAGTAATAGTTGCAATAAAGAAAGCAAAGAAAACTGTATTTATTGACTGTTAAGAATCAAACTATAAAGACAGAAACTTTATGCTTACAAAGCAATACAAATGTCACTAACCTTGAAAATGTAAAAGCAGCAGTGTATTTCAGAGTAGTTAGGTAAAGGCAGGAGGTTAATGGAGGTAGAGAGGTAGGTGGAAGGATAGAAGAACCAATGTCCTGATCTTAAAAATGAAGAGACAAGTGACGCTGTCTCTTAAAAAAAAAAAACAAAAAACAAAACAAAACAGTGGTTGCAGTTTCTCAGTGGAAAAATGAGACTAAAAAACTGGAAGGATTTGAAAGGAAGTAAAAAGTTTTACAAGGGTTAGGTAAATTTATTCAACACACATACATTATCTAAACTTTGGAAGTCTTCTTGTTTTTCTTTTTAAGTTTGTTTATTTTGAAAGAGTGCCCCAGTGAGCAAGCAAGGGAGGGGCAGAGAGAGCGAATCCCAAGCAGGCTCCGCACTGTCAGCGCATCCAGAGCTGGACTTAGGGCCTGAACCCATGAACCGAGAGGTCATGACTTGAGCTGAAACCAAGAGCCAGACATTTAACCGACTTAGCCACCCAGGCACCCCTAAACTTTATAAATCTTCAAAGAGCTACATACCATTATCTAGAGATGTGATAACCATCAGTAGAAACCAAAACTGAAATGGTTAAATAAGGCAGATTATCAGAAGATACTTCTTTTTCTTTTTTTTAATGTTTTTTTTTTTTTTTTTTATGTTTTTGAGAAAGAGAGACAGAGAGTGAGCGGGAGAGGGGCGAGGAGAGAGGGAGACACAAAATCCGAAGCAGGTTCCAGGCTCTAAGCTGTCAGCACAGAGCCCCATGCGGGGTTCAAACCCACGAACCATGAGATCACAACCTGAGCTGAAGTCAGGCTTAGCCAACTGAGCCACCCAGATGCCCCACTTCTTTTTCAATAAGCCCATATATACCATTTGATCTATCTAATCACAATTATAAATTCCCAGGATTTTGCTAAGGTGTGTTTATTTTTTTCCTTTCCCCAGTGAAATATTATCCTTGAAGTACTGGACAAGAATGTTTAGTTGTTAATCTGAACTATTCACTATGGTACTGGAAGTCCTAGCCAATAAGAAAATAATGTAAAAAAATAAATAAAATTTGGAACACAGGAGGAGAATTTGTCATCATTTGTGAGCAATGTGGTATTGAAGAAAATCAAACACAACAAATAAAAAATTATCACAGATTATTTTAAATTCTCTAGGATAACCAAATATAAGATCAGTATTAAAAATCTAAATATTTCCTGAGAAAAAAAATCATAAGGTATTGTAGAATTTGCCACAATAAACAGAAACACAAAATAAAGGATGATTTCTCAATGATAAATCATGTTGGAACAATTATGCAGTGAGATCTCAATACCATATTCTCACAAAAACAAATTTCAAATTGAATATTACATCTTTAAATGCAAAAAACAAAAAAAAACAAAACTTTAAAATTTAAAAATATGTAAAAAAAACTTGAGATGAAAGCAGTAGAAAATCAAGAACTCATAAATAAACTACTTACATATTTAACTATATGAAAGATTTTAAACATTTATATGAAGGAACCATAAACAAACAGAAAGCCTATCATTGGTAGAGAATACATACCACAAACCATTAATATTCATGTGTATTATTCATATGCATAAAGCAAAATAAAAAAGTAAACTCATAAATATATGAGCAGAGACTGCAAAAAGACAATTGCCACAAAAAGAAATATAAACGGTTAAATGAATTATGAAAAGATGCTCAAACTTATAAATAATTACAGAAATACAAATTAATACAAAAATGAAAATAGTGTTTTTCTCTTATTAGAATGGCAGGAATTTAATGGCTCTATATTTTCCAGTACTGATAAGAAAATATAGTAAATGGGCAAGTCTCAGAGACTGTGTAAACTGTACAACTATTTGGAGAATGACTTGACAATACCTACGAAAATGTAAAATGACCAAATTGTATCATTCAGTATTTTATGAAAAATAGTATAAGTGTTAAAATATATGTGCAAGAATATCCATTACAGCACAGATGCAACAGCAACATTTAGAAGTTCTCTGCCCAAGGATAAGTAAATAGATAAAGACATTTTGGTTCATCTATACACTAGAAAATATGAAGCTACTAAAAAGAAAAAGGGATGGCTGGGTGGCTCAGTCAGTTGAGCGTCTGACTTCTGATTTCAGCTCGGTCATGATCCCAGGGTAGTAGGATCAAGTCCTGAGTCGGACGCCATGCTGAGCATGGCCCCTGCTTAGGATTCTGTCTCTCTCTTTTCCCCTCTCCCCCACTCACTCCTCTCTCATTTTCTAAAATAAAATTTAAAAAAAAAATTTTTTTTTAAAGAAAAAAGGCAGTCAATATGCACTAACTCAGAAGTATGTTCATGATATACTGTTGAGTGCAAAGAAGCTATCTACAGAAGTATTTATTATTCTCTGACACAATAATCTTAAAACATAAGTATACAGATGATTACAGAAATATAGGGGAAAAAAGCCTGGAATAATAAATAACAAACTGATAACACACTACCCATGGAAATGAGATTCGACTGGAAAGTGAGACTCCCATTTTATGTATTTTAATTTAGTATTTGTTCAAGGGTCATGCACTACTCTTGTAATTTCAAGAGATAATTACAGTACTTTTTCTACAGTTATTACTTTACATAAAAAAACCATTCCCAGCAAATAATTCCTGGCAATCTAGCTCTAACATAGCTTTTGAATACACTTTCAACTATAGTCCTCTCTCATGTTCCAACACTCCACCTTACATGTAGCATTTCTAAATCTCACCCATTTTCCCCAAACAATCCTGCTTCATCATTTGAATTTGTACTCATATTCTTCTTGCTTATATACTTTATCTCCATATAAGATTTAATCTCGGGGCGCCTGGGTGGCTCAGTCAGTTGAATGTCCGACTTTGGCTCAGGTCATGATATCACCATTGGTAGGTTCGAGCCCCCGGTCAGACTCTGTGCTGACAGCCCAGAACCTGGAGGCTGCTTTGGATTCTGTGTCTCCCTCTCTCTCTGCTCCTCCCCGCTCATGCTGTCTCTCTCTCTCAAAAATGAATAAACATTAAAAAAAAAATTAAAAAAAAAAAAGATTTAATCTCCTTGAGGGCAGAGATTGTCCTTTTATCTCCCAAAGTGTCCCACTGAAAATGTTTAATATGTTGTTAAATTGAATTAATGTAAATTTACAGATATGCTATACTGAACATACTTTGAAAATCTGCACTAGTTCATATTTGTTCACCATTTTTTAAGGGAAGCTCTAAGAAAACTAGATAGAAGTGTTTTTATAGGAGATAGTTCAAGACAGTGACACAGAAAAGATCCTGAATTTGCCTCCTCCCACAGACAAACCAAGTCTACGGCTACGTATGTAATAATTTCCTCCGAGAAAGACCTGAAAACTACCTGAGTAACTCCTTCACATTGGGCAAATGAGAAAGAAGCGACATTAAGGCAGAGTGCAGAGCCTAAGACCCAAGCTCACCATAAGCCCCACCCCCAGTGCAGTGAACCACAACTGGGAGGGAATGCACAACCCTGAAGCTTCTTCCTGAGAAGCAAAGGGTTAGTCCCCCAAATTAGACACACCAACTTTTAAGACCCCCAAAACATATGCCTTGAAAGCTAATGGGACTCCCATCCACAAGCCTCAAAGGACTGTAACGAACTAGAAACGGCTCTTAAAGGACTTATGTGCAGACTCACTCACCACAGGGCCTAGCGCAGAAACAGCCACAAAGCACAGAAGCAGCCATCTGAGAAAAGGTACCAGACCTTATGTGGAAGAAATTCATTTGCTGACCTTAAAAGCACTGGCCAGAAGGGCAGGGGCTTTTGGGGATCTCTCAGGGGATGGAGTCTGCTGGGATCCACTTTTGACATTTTCCTCCCTCTCTTCTTGTCATCTTCACACTCTCCCTCTACCACTCCCCAGAGTGCCAGTATCTCCCAGAGGGAAGTTTTTACATTCATCTGGTGCCCCGGTTTTTACATCTGCTTTTACATCTGATTTTACAGCTGCAATTCAGGTGAAACCCCTGGCTCACTTGGCCCTGGGAGGCCTGTGGGGCTTGCATTCCTGGGTACCATGGGACTAAAATAACTGGGAAGGTGGTTGTTAGCAGATTCCAGTCCCCATAGTACTGCACAGATAGCAGACAGAAAGACATCTGTGGACTTTCTGAGAAAGAAGCCTATGTACATAGGAGCTTTTGCCTGAGGACTAGGCTTCTGGTCTGGCACACTTCTAGAGGCCTATGGAGATGTTCTCAGGGTACTGTTAAAACTAATAAATTCAGTGAAGAGTATACAAAATCAATATAAAAAAAATCTGTTGCATTTATATACACTAATAATGAACTACCAGAAAGAGAAATTAAGAAAACAATCGCATTTATAATGCATCAAACAGAATAAAATACCTAGCAATAAATTTAACCAAGGAAATGAAAGAGCAGTGTACTGAACACTATAGACACTGCTGAAAGAAACTGAAGATCCAAATAAATGGGAAAGATATTCTGTACTCACAGATGGGAACTGTTAAAATGTCCACACTACCCAAAGCAATGCATAGACTCAATGCAATTCTTATCAAAATTACAATGACATTTATCACAGAAATAGAAAAATAATCATAAAATTTATATGGAAACACAAAAGACCCTGAACAGTCAAAGCAATCTTGAGAAACAATAACAAACCTGGAGGCATCAACTCCCTGATTTCAAACTACATTACAAAGCTATAATAATTAAAATTGTAAGGTACTGGCATTAAAAAAAACAAAAACAAACAAACACAGAATAATGGAACACAATCCAGAATTCAGAAATAAACCCATGCATATACGGTCAATTAATTTACAACAGAGAAGCCAAGAATACACAATGAGGAAAGAACAGTCTCTTCAATAAATGATGCTGGGGAAACTGGACAGCCACATATAAAAGAATGAAACTAAAATCACTATTTTACATCATACACAAGTTAAGTCAAAATGGATTAAAGACCTGAACTTAAGACCTGAAACGACAGAACGCCTAAAAGAAAACACAGGTGGCAAGCTCCTTGACATTGGTCTTGGTGATTTTTTGATAGGACTCTAAAAGGAAAGGCAACAAAAGCAAAAATAAACAAGTGGGACTATACCAAAGTAAAAAGCCTCTGCACAGAAAGGAAACCACCAACAAAATGCAAAGTCAACATACAGAATAGTAGAAAGTATCTCTACGTACAGAAAGTAGAAAGAAATCATGTATCTGATAAAGGGCTAATATCCAAATAAAGAATTCATACAGAGCTCCTGGATGGCCAGTTGGTTGAGGGTCTGACTCTTGACATTGACTTAGGTTATCATCTCAGTGTCCCAGGGTTGAGCCCTACATTGGGCGCCATGCTGAGCCATGGAACCAGACCGCTTGGAATTCTCTCTCCCGCTGCCCCTCTCCCCTGATCACACTTTCTCTCTCCAAAAAACCAAACAAAACAACAAAAACAAAAACAATCTAATTTAAAAATGGGCAAAAGATCTGAACAGACATTTTCCCAAAAAAGGCATACAGGTAGGCAACAGGTACATGAAAAAGTACTAACATCACTAATGATCAGAACCACAAGGTATTAGTCACTCCTGTTAGAATGACTATTATCAAAAAAGACAAGCAATAGTAAGTGTTGGTTAGGATATGGAGAAAAAGGAACCCTTGTGACTGTTGGTGGGAATGTAAATTGGTTATAGCCATTGCGGAAAACAGTGTAGAGGTTCCTCAAAAAATTATATAGCTACCATGTGACCCAGCAATTCCACTACTGGGTATCTATCCTAATAAAACGAAAATACCAGTTCAAAGATATATATATGCACCCCCATTTTCGCTGAAGCATTATTCACAATAGTCAAGATATGGAAACAACCCAAGTATCAATCAAAGATAAACAGATGAAGATATGATATATACACACAAAAAGGACTACTACTCAGCCATAAAAGGAATATTTATCTTGTCATTTGCAACAACATGGAGAAACCTTGAATGTATTATGCTAAGTGAAACAAGTCTAACAGAAAAGAACAAATACCATAGGATTTCATTTATATGTGGAATCTAAAAAAACAATCAAACAAAACCTAGACTCACAGATGCAGGAAACAGACTGGTGGCTGCCAGAGGTGAAGGGGGTGAAGGTGGGAGATGACAGGGGTGAAGGCGATTAAGAAGTACAAAAAACAATGTCCAACTCTTGACTCCGGCTCAGGTCATGATCTCATGGTTCATGGGTTCAAGCCCTAAAACTGGCTCCTTGAAGAGCCGGCTTGAGATTTGGTGCAGACCCTGCTTGAGATTCTCTCTCTCTCGTGCCTCTGCCCCTCTCTCTCAAAATAAATAAAAAATAAACTTAAAAACAAAAGAAGTACAAAGGTCCAGTTATAAAAGTAGTCATGGAGATACAGTGTATAGCATGGGGAATATAGTTACTAACAATGTATTAACTTTGTAAAGTGCCAGTGACTAGACTTTGGTGGTAACCATTTCGCAATACACACAAATGACAAATCACTATGTTGTACACTTGAAACTAATATATGTCAATTTACCTCAATAAATTTTTAAAAATATGATTGTGGGCTACTGAGTTAAAACAATGAGGCTCAAAGCCTGACTTTACTGCATGCTGGCAATAAAGTCTGAGGCACCTACCAGAGATGATGTGAGAATTAAATGTGACATCATAAAAGCTCTCTTTTGCTTTTCCTCCTTTACCTTATTTTTTACTATGCAACTCCAATGTGCTCTGAGCACCTTTCTGCCCCCATCCACGCTTGAGTCTCATGAATCCAGTCGTAAAACCTATCCCTGTGTGATTTCTAGACGAGCAGAAATGTACTTTAACAAAATCTATTTGTCCCTATTAATCCTGCACCCTCACCCTCTACTTTATTCAGATGATCTCTTCCCAAATAGTTTTTGTTTCTGTAAGTCTCTGATCATGTTTAAAGGATCTTTAGGGGGCGCCTGGGTGGCTCAGTCGGTTGAGCATCCGACTTCGGCTCAGGTCATGATCTTGAGGTCCGCGAGTTCAAGCCCCGCATCAGTATCTGTGCTGACAGCTCAGAGCCTGGAGCTTGCTTCTGATTCTGTGTCTCCCTCTCCCTGCCCCTCCCCCGCTCATGCTCTGTCTCTGTCAAAAATAAACTTTAAAAATAAAAAATTAAAAAATAAAAAATAAAGGATCTTTAGGTCAAGGTCCAGTGGAAAAAAAAAAAAAATTCCTCAAAGATTAAAGAAAGTTCTATTCTATGGGGGGCCTGGGTGGCACAGTCGGTAAACTGTCCGACTTCAGCTCAGGTCATGATCTCACGGTTCCTAAGTTCGACCTCCATATCAGGATCTCTATCAGCGCACAGCCTGCTTCAGATCTTCTGTCTTCCTCTCTCTCTCACTGCCCCCCTCCCGCTCGCAAACACTCTCTCTCAAAAATAAACAAACATTAAAAAAAAAAAGTTCTATTCTATAACGCAAGATATTTCTGGCTTTGTCTTCTTGTTTGTTGGATTTATCTTAAACCAGTTTCCTGAAGCTGACAAAATAGTTCTAACAACTTCAGGCTTGTCACATAATTTAGTCCCCTAAGGTGAAAAAGTATCTATTCTACTGTCTCTTTCCTAAGAGCAAGTAAATCTCTTTTCCAGAAATCCTCAGAAAAACTCTCATAGCATTCATTGGCATATGTATGGTAAACTGCTCAGTTCTAAACCAAGTCTTGGGGAAAAGGAATGCCATGCCCAGACTGATTTAGGAGTTCCTGTGGGAAAAAACGAATACAAGGCAGAGCCAGTTATTTCTGATCCACATGGGTTATGGGGGGGGGGGGGGGGGGGGGGGAGGGATACTTCAGTGATAGTTCAAGAACTGTTAGGAAAACAGAGCCATACAGGAAACCAGTAACGTTCACCATAACCATTATTTAAAATTTATTAATAAAAGGAGTCAGTGGAATCTGTTCTCAAACTCTTCAACTGTGTGTCCTCATGGCAGTGGTAACAGACAGCTGCTATACTAAAGGTAATGTATGTTTCTAAAGATGTCTGCTTGCAAAGTATGAGAATAGCCCACTTTTGCATGAGGTTTTCTACACAGGACATGGGTGTGATTTTGAAATAAGATATGACAAAAATGGGATTTAATCATACCCAAAATCCCCCAAAGAAAGTCTGTATAAAGTACATATTTTATATGCATTTAAAGTTTGAAAACACACACACACAAAAAAAAACCACATTAAGTATTGTGAGCTGAAAATTAATCCCAGTAACATTCTATCTCCACAGATCTCAGTTAAAAACTCTCTCAAGTTAAACAGACAAAAAATACTTCATCTAGAGAATGTTCCCATAAAAACCACTTAAGTCTTAATTTGTACCATGATTCTCATACACTTCTGAAATACCACCACAAATGAACTGGGAGGTAGGCATGTTTGCATTCTATAAGCCAGTTATGTGCCAAGTGATCCAATATTTCCAGCCAAAAACTAAGCTTACATTTCAAATCAGAGTCCCCTGGAAACTTTGAGAGGCTAACTGTAGCCTCCTGTGTTCTGGCCATATAATTTAAAAATAAAGTTCCTTTCAGTGGCATCAGTGGAAGTCAAATCTAGAACAATAATTTACTGACCTGTTACACCCTGAGTACCGTTAGTAGGATTGAACAGTCTTTCAGATGCCACACAAGAGACAGAAAAAACTGAAAGGGAAACACAAAATGTAAGATTTAGGGTCACGGAAAGAGGCAAAAATATTAGATGACCTGTATTACTATAAATTAAACTCGTAAGATTCCTATCCCCACTACAATGAACTTGAGGTCTGAAAGTTTGCCCCTCCCCTCAAAAAAATAAAATTTTCCCCCCATAGTATCATATGCCTCATTTTTAATTTGTGTATCAAATTGCGTTAGGCATTTTCTATCCAAACCAACAATTCTAAAATTCAGGACAAAATGACTTACGTGTCACCCTTACCTTGAGGTCGGGGAACTCTAGCAAAGTCAGTGAAATGCTGGCAACAATTCTCATTTCCTTCTTTGTATTCCATACATCCGACATCCCTTGGGATCATTTACAATAGTATGGCAAAGCAGAATCTATGTCCTTCAGAAGAGTGACCAATGCATTCTACAGCAGGAAAAGAGATATCCAGGAAAAGGAAGCTATGCCTATGACAAAATACTCTCAGTGAGTGAAAAGTGAAGACATTCAGATGTTAGTTCTGTATGAGATCACACATTAAGTTTTATCAGATATGTTACTCTGTCCACCATTTGGAAGCCATCCTTCCTGACAGAATTCCTCTGGAGCTGACCATTATCATCTCCTGCCTCTTTTGCCTCCCACACTGGTTGGTCAAAGAACCCCACTTCCCTGGACAAACATTAGGTCAGAGCTGGCCCCATGAAACTAGCATGGCTATTCAGAGTCCTTTTGAGGAAATGCTATAGAAACATAGTGGAAAACTGCTCTCTTTCTGACATTGAGAAGTATATGGATAATGGAAGCCTGGAGATGGTGATGGACATTTATAGAACACTTAAGACTATGACTGGGGCACTTAGGTGGCTCAGTCAGTTAAGCACCCAACTCTTGATTTCTGCTCAGGTCATGATCTCACAGTTCATGAATTCAAGACCTGTGTCAGGATGTGTGCTGACAGGGCAGAGCCTGCATAGGATTCTCTCTCTCCCTCTCTCTCTCTGTCCCTCCTCCACTTGTACTGTCTTCCAAAATAAACTAAAAAAACTTTTTAAAAAAAAGACTAAGAATAAAGCATAGAGGGAAAGCAAAACCAAGAGAAGTGATACACCTGAATTCACACTCTTGAACTTTTGCTCTAGCCAATAAAATCCCAGACTGATTTTTAAACTTTGAATAACTGAAATTTCTTTTACTTGAACCTATGTTATATGTTACTGATTAGAGATTTTTAGAATTAACATCGTACACAGAAGAAACCATGCCTCTCCCAGTAAGAAAAATGATCATGTCTTCAACTATTTACTATTATGACTCCTTTGCAGAGGGGAAAAATTATAACGCCATCTTTCACACTATGTTCCTGTCAGTTTTTTCATCCAAACAAAAAAAAATTAGAAATCAATTCTTGTGAAGATTAAATGAGCTAACGTAAGTATACAGAATGCCTAATAATTAGTAAGAACTCAATAAATGTTAATTTTTTAGAATAAATTAACTGGATAGCAAGCTTATAAAGCATAGGTTAACATCTAAGTGACTACACACTCCAGAAATAACTTCTCCATAGTAAGAAAGCTTTAAGAAAATGTTTAATATCCTTAGGAGAACCTAGCACCCTGGTTTTAAACATGTATTAATTTATGTTCTCTTTCTTTCCAAAACAGATGAGGTGACTTCTTTGGAAAGACCAAATTAGATACAATATGGATGGACACTTGCTCCATCAACTGCTACCTTTGTACTCTTGGGCAAGTTTAATCTCTCTGGGCCTGTCTCCCCATCTATAAAAACAGTAAGTGAGATGTTACAGAAGGATGAAATAAGTAACGGAAGCACAAAGTGCCTTTTTACACTAAGCACTCGATGATTTACAATTTATTACTATTATTTCAGGAAAATTACTTTAGTATTACCTAATTTTGCATAACTGGTTATTTCTTAAAATAACATTTTTGGTGATTCCTCTAAATCTTAGAAATTTTCAGTTTAAATTTTTTTTTTTTTCAACATTTATTTATCTTTGGGACAGAGAGAGACAGAGCATGAACGGGGGAGGGGCAGAGAGAGAGGGAGACACAGAATCGGAAACAGGCTCCAGGCTCTGAGCCATCAGCCCAGAGCCTGACGCGGGGCTCGAACTCACGGACCGCGAGATCGTGAACTGGCTGAAGTCGGACGCTTAACCGACTGCGCCACCCAGGCGCCCCAGAAATTTTCAGTTTAAAACTTGAAGAAAACCATTAGCTATTAACTTCTGTACCTTATTGATGAATACCAACAAATGTCAGTTATATTATCAACTGTTTTAAGTCCAATTAAAGGCAATGCTGCAACCAGAACCCAGGTTTCCTAACCTCCCCCCCCAAACCCCAGCTAAATGTTCTTTCTTCTCTACTACACTGCACATAATTAAAACAAATCCTTAGGCTTTATTTCTGAAACAGGTAAATAAAACTACTAATTATGAATGCATGGAAAAAACATTCCAAATGCCAGGGAGAACATAATACAGTGAACACAAAAGCAGTATCCTAGTAGCTTTAAACATCTTTCAAGAGTGAAATTCCTGCATTCCCCTTTTTAGGCCAATACAGATTAAGTTTCTGTAAAACTGTGATCATGATTTGGTACACAGTGCAACAGTAAATGCAACACTATGTAAAAAAAAGAAGAAAAAAGTGGCCAAATATTTAAATATCCCAATGCCTGAAAAATTCAACTTAATACAAGTCAAAATTTCAAGTATAACTCAAGAAGCTGAAATACAAAAAAGGCTTTTATACACTGTTTTGTGTGGCCCTCTGTTTTATATAGCTTGTTACCACTAGGAAGGATTGATGGTTAATTTAAAGTATGTAACTGTAAGAAGTTAAATTACAAGTGTATTTTAAAAGTAAAACAGAAAAACATCTGTAAAATAATTTATTCATCAAAGATGAAAACAGAAAAACCTGAAATAAGAAAACAATCCTACGACCAGACTAGATCCAAAAATGTTATCAGATGAATAAATACTTAATCAAATACTAACTCAATCACACACCATCAGTTCTTATATTAGAAACAGAAGTAGGCTTTTAAAATTAATTGGCCCAGATCAATCATTTCTGCTAAAATATGCAAAAAATGGGAGGGTGGCAATCAGGGTTCTTATAGTACCCAAACATAAAGCATCATTTTATGTCCAGTAATTCATAAGAACACAAACTGGCATCCAGACAAAAATGAAGTACAACAGGTAAGTGTCAATCTTTACCAATTTATTTTATACAAAACAGTAGCAATGTAGAATATGGAATATCTTCCGCTGCCACACACATAAGTTGTGAACATTCCAAGCCAATGTATACAGTTGGAGGGGAAGGCTAACGATAGCATCAACCATGCTACTGAACATAGGAATTTTTTTATTTAAAAAGATTAAAAATTAGATAGCAATGTCTTCTTAATATTGCTCTCATCATTGAAGACCGAAGAAAAATAAAAAGTGACTTTTTAAGATTAAAAAAAGAGGGAAAGGGAGAAACAAAGAGGCTGCTACAACACTGCCATACTGTCAAACCATCATACTTCAATATTTGCATACTTGATAGCAGCATTATTTTTACTGAACCGTGTGCAACTACATTTAGAAACACATCAAAGCAAAATATCATGGCAGTCATCAATCAAGATCCAAAAGAAAACAAACAAAAAATAACTCTAGGATGAACACACTATAAGTAGATGAACATTTATGGAGAATGAATCAATATCTACATTCTTGGACTGTTCCATCTGCTCCTTTAATAAAAGTGTCAACTCAAATTGTCAACTGTGCATTTTTGGAGGATTTGAGTTTTTCCAGTTCGTATTATACTGCATGCTTGGAACAAAAAGGGATATAATAAACCCTTCTACACAATGAACTTTTAAGTAGACCGCTGAAAATAAATTTACTACTTGTAAACACACACAAAAAAAAAAAAATACAAGATTTTCTTTATCTTTAAACAATCAGTGCTTCCAAAAGCGCATTATCTTCTATATCGACCTCTCTCCCCTCGGTCTCTGTCCCGGTCACACAATCGCTCTCTTTCTCTCTCTCTATCACGTCCTCTATCTCGTTCTCTGTCTCTTCTGTTATCTCTAGGGCGGTCTCGCTCCCGCTCCCGATCTCTTTCACGGGGTCTACTTCTCCGACCACTGACAACAGCTTGTGTGCGACGAAGGAAATCATCCACTCTCATGTCATAATCATGCTAGAAAATAAGAAATGGATTAGGTATGTCAAAAATCAAACGGAACTTATGAGTCCCCATACTGTAATTACTGTATAGTATGGAGAAACAATCTACAGAAATGTACTAATGCATTAATTCACAGAATGTAATTTTGACACTGCTTAGAAAAAGATTGTGACACCTAACTAGTCACCCACAACAGTGATTATTCAAACCTTGTTGCAACAACTCACTTCAGGAAGTTTCTTATACAACTCTAATGACTTTTCTAGCCAATTCTTTTTACTAAGATTTAAGCCAAAATAATCACCTAGTGATGACGATCAACTATCATGGATGCAAGCCTGATGCCAACTATGCTAAATATCATCCATGTTTTTCTCCAACAGGTGAACCCTACTTTTTTTCCTCCTTTGACTCTACAACCTGAACCAAGTCTGCCCTCTTAAGGTAAAACTAGGAGTTGTTACATTCCAGATTTTCTTTCAAACTAAACCATTGTTAATGACAAGCAAGTTTCGAAATTTGATAGACTTTTAAGAGAAGAGGGACATCTGGGTGGCTCAGCTGGTTAAGCATCTGACTCCTGATTTCAGCTCAGGTCATGATCTCACTGTTGTGGGATCGAGCGCCACATCGGGCTCCATGCTGGGTATGGAGTCCTCTGCCCCTCTCTGGCTCGCTCTCTCTCAAAAAATACAAAAAAATTTTTATTTAAAAAAATTAGAATTTTAAGAAAATATGTACTTTAGTAAGATTGTGAGGTCTACTCCACATAGATCTAAATATACATGAAAGGCTGGGGAGAACAAGAGAGGGTAAGATGAGCAACTGTCTAAGTGAGGTGCAAGGTGTCATTGTGACTACTTCTAAGCTTAATCCCTGCTCTAGCTTTCTACTCTTAGTTCTCAACTCACCTTTACTTACTGAACTTGGTCTTTTTCCAAAAGTCAGCTTAAATATTCAGATTATTGTGTTCAAAAACACAATTCCACCCTCACATACCTTGAATACATGAATATTATACTAGCATAAAATATATACACTAACCAAAAAATTACATACAGATGCATAGAACTTAAAAGGACAATAATACCTTTTCGTAAAAGAATCTTAGAAAGAACTCCTATTTTGAAAATTATGTAATCATTTATAAAAAGTACCACAACCCATCTAGCCAACTAAGTTTTCATCATACATAAGCCGTATATTTCTTCCTGTATTACTGAAAAAAAAAAAACTATTAACATCTATTAGTCAGTTAGGATTCTCAGATTGTTTCACTGAATATTAAAGATCCTAATAGGATTTGATTTTGAAAAGTTACTGTCTTTATGAGAATAAGAAAATAAATAACAGACAAAAAGTTATCTCAAAAACGGGCTAGGCCACTACTGCTCTGACTGGCCCTCTCAAATATGCATGCTCTTCATCTAAGTGGGAAGATAATGTTTATTTGGCTCAGCCAAAAGACTCATCACCTCAAATTGGTTGGGGGCGGGGGGATGACAGAGGGTTGAAGAAGGTGTCCAAACTGTACATCCTACTTTAACAACCTAACTACGTAAGACTACCAAACTTATATACAAAGGAATCATGCTAACAAGTGCCAGGAGACAATTTCAGTTTAAAAAATGAAAGTATTATTAGGGAAAGGAAAAAAAAAAAGGAGTATCAACCATTTAATAAACAAACTCAACCCAACTAGTATAATGGAAAAAAAATTCCATAAATCTCAAACTAGAACTGTCTTTCATTCACTGTTTTGAAGAGATCAAAAAATGCTTTTCATATCAACCATATCAAATTATTAGAACCAGTAATTACTAAAGGAAAATTATCCATCTGCCTTTCCTAACATCTGTTTGTTATTTGTTAGCATTCTCTTAAGAGTCAGATAGAGGAGGTGAATTGACAAAATTTATCAGAGAAACAAGTAACTAAATAAGACCAGAGACGATCGGTTAACTAACTTAATACATACCATCCAATCTATGAAAATTGAGTCAGAATATACAGAAAGCTTAAAAATACCTATTTACAATAAAAATTACACAATTATTTATAACTGAAGACCCCAGTACAGAAAGAAAATCTAATTCACCATATCCCTAGGACACTATTACCTAAGAGTTATATGTAGAAGTTGCCTCCACTTGAGCAGTTTGTTTGATCAGTGAAAGAAATAAGTCTATTTAAATAATCCAAAGGAATTACCCATTCTTAATAAAAACAAGTTGTGAATTACTCCAAAACAGTATGGAGTAAGAATATCCCCACATTTAAATTATCTACAGAATTCAAGGTAGTTCCTTCACACTTTTGCCTTCTCGTTCACTTACTACTCGTTTATCTCTGTATCTTGCTTCATGTGGTACTGGGTGATGTCCTGAGTAAGGGGGATGAGCTTGAGGAGGTGGAGCATGGTGCTGATAGTAAGGATGGTGTGGAGGTTGTTCCATTCCAGGATAAGGAGCCTAAGAAAAGAAACCACTTCCATAAGCATCTACCAAATATCCGTGTAAATAAACCATTTTTAGAATTCCACTATCCAAACAAATAATTTAATAATCTGTACTACCCATTTACTTCCACAGAATTAGGGTTTGTCAGAATACCCTCTAGTTGTGCTTGTTGGAAATATGTGCATAACAAACTAATTACACATCCTTGAAGATTTAACATGTTTGGGGCTCCTGGATGGCTCAGTCGGTTAATCATCTGACTCTTCATTTCCACTCAGGTCATGATCTCCCGGTTCGTCAGTGCGAGCCCTGCCTGAGGGTTCCATGCTCACAGTGTGGAGCATGCTTGTGATTCTCTCTCCCCCTCCCCTGCTGGTGCACACACCACGCACCCACCGTGCACTCTTCTCTCCCTCTCTCTCAAAATAAATACACCATCTTAAAAAAAGAAGATTTAATATGTTTACACTTTCATGTCGTGTCATTTAAATACTAATAGAACATAGTAAACCCTTAATCAGTGCTTACAATGAGCCAGGCACTGTCCTAAGCAGAGGGAGGCACCAACAACTGGTTAAGTAACTTAGGATCACACTGCTAGTAAAAAGGTGGAGCTGGACACCATAATCAGGCATCCTGGATCCAGAATCAATCATCTTAATCTTAACATCTACCCTTAAAAAAAAAAAAAACAAAAACAAAATCTCCAGAACCTAAGGAACTTTTAAATGCCGTTATAAAATGTGTAAGAGCAAATCAAAGGTTACTTTCCTAGTTAGTGCCAAGAGAGTATTTTGACATTTAAAAATTTTCACAGAATCTAAGGAAAGCAATCTTATTAATCCATCTATCTTGTACACAGTACCTTAAGTGCAACAAGTCAGATGAAGAAGCCACATTACAGGCAGCATTAAAAAAAAAAAAAAGGTAAGAACTGTTTAAACTTCTAAGTTTTTTATTTCTTGGGAATTAATTCTTCAGCTATCCTCAATACCTTAAAAGATACTCTTAAGAAGAATATTCAGCTTTCTTACAGGAAAAAGAATTTAATAGTTATGAACAGCATTTAATTAACCTTATTTTACAGAAAAAAAATTAATGAGTGTTGGGATCAAGCACTTTACTAAACTTCACATGTATTTTATAAATTATTTTGACAATCCCATAGAGTAAACACTGATATTCATTAAATTTCAAGCCACAAAAGGACAGGCACAATGTCGATTTCATTCACCAACCAAGCCTAACGCAGAGTGCCTTGCACAGAATGAGTACATTAATTTGATGAGCCAAAGAATGGACAAATACCCTCTGAGTTTTACCGATAAAGAAAAACTAAGAAAGAAACCTATTATGAAACTTACCCAAGATCACAGAGTTAAGAAGGGAAGGTATCTGAACCCAGGCAGTTTGCAGTACTAGCTACTACAAAAATAAACTATAACACTTACTAATTAAACTTGTACTACTAACACAAATCAAATTACTCACTAGTTTTTAGTTGTAAAAATAGATTCCAACAATTTATTTAATGGGTAACTGTAACAGTCATCTTCCAAATAAGCATTCAAAATATATGAAACTGCAAATGAAGTGAAATAATTTGCAAAAAAAAAAAAAAAAAATACAAACCATTCCTTGCCAAGGTGGTGGTGGTCCCATGTTATGAAATTCCCTCACATAATCATTGTAGGACTAAAATGAAAAATAACAATGTCAATAATAATAAAAATCAAACCCAGAACTATAAAATAAATCAGATCCTGGTTTTATGAACATTAAATGTATAAAATGAAATGCTTACCCCATTTAAAAACACATCTCGGCGAACTCCTGAAAATCGTCTGTTGGGAATAAGATTTGTGAAACTAAATTCAGGTAATTCATAAACTAGTTCTAAGAATGTAATTTGAAACTAAGCAAGAGTGAACCCAACTTACCTGTCTACTTCCTGGTATCGTGGATCCTTTAAATACCCTGTTCAAACATCAAGCATTTTAGTAAATCAAATTTATATTTTTTATTATGGCATTATAATTAAACCTTCCTTACCACTCATTTCAATTCTTTCCATGAAATATAGTGATGCTATTAAGTGATGCTATTATTGTATTATTCCATTTTCAGATTTTCTTCTTAGATTACAAGATAATCTAGAAAGTAACTAATAACTTACTGATACCACAGAATTATAAACTGCTAGAGAGGTTTTCATATGAATCTTCTAAATCCACACCCCAATTCTCGCTAGATAGAAAATTTCTTCATTCTGCTCCATAAGAAAAGTAAGGGCAGAGGAATTATCTTGAGGACACTGTAATAGGACTTCCTTAAAAACAAACGTTTACTTTCCACCTTAGGTATTCACAAGCTCTGCTAAGTCAACCACAGACAGTTTTTAAAAATGCAAACTTAAGGGGGAGAAAAACAAGTCCCAAAAATGAAGATGTATACATTTTAAGTGAAAGAACCATGACAAAAAAAGAAATATTCTTTCTCCCCATCTTAAAAGATGGAAGGACTCAGCAAATTAAAATGTAAAAACATTTGAGTGCTCATGTTTCTGAGGAAAAACTAATTTCACTCTCAGGAATATCCATTTTGGAGAAGAATGAGGTTTATCAAGCCAAAAAATGCTGTAATGTTCACTAATACCAACTTCCAAATTGCCTAATTTTTGTAAGTGTATTATAAGTACCGTCTCTTAAACTCTGTCTTTTTAAATTCTGATAAGACTAGCTGAAAGCTGCTTTCTAGATCATAAACCAAATATTTCTCATTCCTCTCTAAAAACATGTGAAAGATTTTTATTTAAAAAAAACATAGCATAACTTCAGTTTCCAAATAAAGCTATATACCACATGAAATACTAAGTATTATAGAAAATGAAAAACATAATAAAGTGTAAGATGGCTGCTTTCCCTAATCATCTTTAATCTTAAAACACACGTGCAGTTTCCATTTGTGAAATAATTGTAAATTAGCAACATCAGGTAATTAACAGATGATGATGAGTCACACTAAAATAGATAACCTTCACGAAGTAGAATTTAAGTGACAACTATTGATAATTTCCTATGATTTAAGCAGTCATGTCCTAAAGTTTTCTCACTTTTAGAACTACAGGATTACAATAAATGTTTTTGTGTCGTTGTTGTTGTTTTTGTTGTTGTTTCATAATTTTAAGTCAAATATCTGCAGGATTATAAAATATTAACCTGGTCTCTGGTGAAACTCAGGGGCATAGTCAATCCTTGGTTTCTTTCTGCTGTTATGAATATCATAATCTTCTGGTCGACGCCTACACAAATTAGACACATTAGAAATTAAACCAAAAACTGCTGGGAGAACAAACAGCAATGCAAGAGTTTCTGACAGAAATAAGTACAAAGAATAGCCCATTATTTCCTTTAAAATAACATCCTAATTTCTGGTGAGCAAATCTTAAAATTTCTAAATTTTAATTCCTCTAATTACTATATAAATCAATCCTTGAATGTATTGCTGGAAGTAGATATGCTCTATAATCTCATGCTATCATGAAAAACTTGGAAAGAGCGGTCTGCTCAAAATATGTAAATCACATTTTAGTATTCTAAACAAAAGTAAATGAGCTGCTCTCAAACTAACGTAAACATCCAATTTAACACTTTCCCAAATAAAGTCTCCATTCACGTGAAAAAACAAAGAAAAAAAAAAAAACTATCACCATTACACAATAGGTAACTCTAAAATCTATATATTCAAACTTATTAATACCATCTTAGAAGACATCTACACAGAATTAATTATTTCTTGCTTCTTTTGTTTTGCACAAAATTATGCTTTTCACATGATCATACAGAAAATTTGATACTTATTCCAAGTGACTTTACAGGAAAGTTTTGATAATCTTAATACTTGGAAAAACTAATTTCTATAGTTAATAACATTTAAAAACTAAGGGAATTTTTTCCAGAGACAATGCCTTAAAATAAAACTGGAAAGTAATGGAGCAATTTAACAGAGTTCATAAAACGAGTTCAAAGTATATATTCTTTAGAAAGTGAAATTTTACTGTCTGCTGAGAGCTGCTCTTTATGGTCTCCCATAAATCTCAATGGCTAATGTAATACATCATTAAGTACACTTCACTTTATTTAGCATTTAATAAAGAGCTACACAAAATAAAAACAAGAATTCCAAGTTTTTTTGGCAATAAATGTATCTTTTTACCCTTACTGTCAAATAAAAAGTCTATATAATAACCTGGCATCACTAGTTTTCCAGCTATTTCTTTGAGTTATCAACTGCTTTCATTAACTTTTCCAAGACAAGTTCACTCAAACTGCAAAGTGCAATTACCCCAAGCCCCCGCCCTCCCCAACAAAATAAAAACAGTTGCATCTACAATAAATAAGACTAAGAAAATTAAAAGCTGGTTTAAAAAATAAACATACCGCTTTCTTGTAGTTTGGGGAGTGCATTTACGACCGGTATAAAACATGATAGAAACAGTTCATATAGTAGTCCAACTACTGACTTTAAGCTGTAAGCCATACATATATGGAGGCCCTGGCAGGCTTGAGAGAAGGTGTAGTGGTGTAATAAGTATAGTTTGCAGTCCATTGCAAAACTGAGGTAAAAACTTCACTTGTATATATTGTATTGCACTGGAAACCTCTTAGCTTAAACTTCAAAAGACATCTTGGTGTTCAGTCCTTTAAGGCCAAAAGTAAGGGGGCTCTGCCAGGTGTCCTCCTACCTACTTGACAGTGTCCTTTTTAAGCTCAAAGAAATGGGGACTCTTGTTGGATTATCTGTACCTACCACAGGATGTTTCCACCAAAAGGAAACTTAACCAAAGGTTTCATCCCATCAACCATACATCCAACAGTCTTTAGCAGAATATTTTAGATTTAGCTGTATGCAAATCTACACAGGGGAAGGTGTTGGGTAGAAGGGCTTAAATCAGTCCTTTGCAAAGACTTCTCCAATTCTGTAACAAGTTAAACCCCCTTTTCCTGGAAAATGCTGCTTAGTTCATAAAGTAGTGATCAATAACCATGACGATCCTCTAAAAAACATTTTAAGTCCACAGGTACTGCCAGCATCTGGAAAAGTTGTAAACAGACACAGCAACAGCCCTTCTTTTCGGTTTGTTGCCGGGTCTCCCAGGGCCACTTGATCCCCTTTGGAAAGAACCTATTGTTTTCAGAAGCTCAGCAAGATGTGTGAATTCACTGGGTACATGTTAGAGAATATTTGGCAATGGGGTTAACACATCACGGTGATAAAATTTGAAACAGTCCCAATAATGCTCCTCTTGAATATCAAAATAACTTAAAATATTTTATCCTCTAAATGAGGCGTCATCTTCTGAAAAAACATTAGTGATCCTTTATAAAAGTCCCATATCTGATAAGGCTTATCCAGAGACACACCTGAAAGAAAAGGCTTTTTACAAAATATTAACAATTTTTGCAAATAAAGACTTCCTTCTCTCTTCCTCCTTTCTAGCCTGTTCTGAGCAACAAAGGCCTACCTCATTGCAATTGCATACATTGTATTATCAGAAAACTATCTAATTTAAACTGGTTATCACTCTTTAGCAAATAATTTTTTTCTGCTTAAGGAAAGATCCCCATTTTCCTCTTGAAAAATGACTGAGACCAAGGTGACCATGTGAAATCCTCAATGAAGCCACAAACTAGTCCATGCAGCTTGATTTGAGGATTTTCTCTTTCTTCTTTACCGCAGGACAAACTTTTGACGAATCACATTCCTCCATCATGTTATTCTGATACATGTGCCTATTATCAGTCCAAAGAACGTTTCTAACCTTCCCACATCCCGGACTGGTTCTCGACGGGATGGACGTCCTCTTGATCGGGGCTGAGAATGCATTCTTCTCTTGTGACGCATTTTATGAATGACCTGATACAAGTCAATACTTTCATCGGGGGGAAATAGAAGACAAAGCTGGGTTCCACATTCAAGTTCAATTTCCTAGAACAGGAAAGTAGTAATTTACAAGACGAAAACAGGAGAAATTTTCAATAGACTTCTTGTATTTTCCTGAAGTACAAGAACAAAAACCGACTTGAAGACTTCCTTCTCAAAGCTGATGATCATACAGGATTCCAATAAACTTCCTTGAAAGGTTTTAAAAAACCTTTCAAAAGTGTTTTATGTATTTATATACGGGTAAAAACTAAAAGTATATAATCTGCAAAGTTAAATACACAAATGCAGTTGCTTAAAACTCTATGACAATCATCCTCTGCAAACAAAGGAATGTTTCTTTGTGCAAAATACAAAAATATCAGGACAAAGTTATCTACCTTAACCCAGCGGAGGAAAAACATGTTAGTGTGCCAAAATACATTACAAAACTACATTACAAAAACTACATTACAATAACTACAAAGGGAGACTAATGTATGGCTTTTTAAAATGAAGATTTATTTTCAACCACCACCAATTTCATTTATGAGTAATGAAAGCACACCGCTTCTGGTTCAAAGTTACATGTAGAAGATTCGGGTTTAAATCACTACACTTATAATTTCATTTGCAGACTTGAAAACCTGGGTACATATACTTTTCATATAGCTTCCTTCTGATTAGAAAACTTCAGCAAAGATGTTAAATGGCATTTCTAAAATTATACAAAGTGCAGTAAATAACATAATGAAAAACAATTTAAAATCAGGACCAGAATTTCTCATCAAAAACTTTTCTTTCAATTGTATTAAGTACCATATAAAGCTACCTATCTTTCAACATTTATGGAGGTCTTACTAATTGGTCAAAACCACAGTGATTGTGAATTCCAAATAAGAATATTTTCCCTTAATCTTTCACACGAATTCTTTCAAAAATGGCTTAAAAATGTCCTTCAATAAAATTCTCTAAAAGCAATGATTAAATGTATGTGTTTTAAATAATCAAGTAAGACAACAAACCTGTCCATCACGTCCAATCTTTACTGGCTTATGTTCATTCCAAGGATTGGTGAGATGAGCTGACTTAGTGAAGGGTAATTCACGCCTAAATACAAAGTAATACCAATTATAATCTTTTGCAGAATCCTTTAGGGACCTTATATTACTTCAGCAGTTAATCCTGATTTAAACGTGACTAAAATTTAAAGAATTACTTAGGCTAGAAGCATTCATTCCCCAGAGAGGGAGCACCTTTAAGAGAAGGGTTCTTTCCACATTCTCCAGTGTTCTCAAAAATAAGCTAAATAATACAGTGTGTAAGAACATGAGCTTGGAAACCAAGACAGTTTGGGTTTAAACCCCAGCGCGTGCTCGCTCGCTCTCACGCGCTCTCTCTCTCCCTCCTCTGAGCCTGAGCTGAATTCTTCAGCTTATAAACAATGGTATCACCACCTACACTTCATACCTGTTTTTAATAGTGTGCAAATGGAACGACATATAACATGTTTAGTCAGCTCGTTTCTGTGTAAACAAACCGCATTTTCTACTAACTAATCAACAAAGAGCTGAACCTTCATCAGATAGTTAATACCAAATGAAAGTAAGTGTCCCCTATCCTTCGTTCAGAACTCTCTTCCGGATTCCAATGTCCTCTCCTTTTCAGGAAGACAATAGTTCCCTATCACCCATGGAATGGCTCTTGACAATACAAATGTTTATACGTACAAATTCGTATGTCTGCACATATGAATTATGCCCTCCACTTAGGTGAGTACTTATATAACTTAAAGAAACTCAGGCGCTAAACTCTGAGCCACAGGGCAAAATGGTCTCACCAACTTAAAAGAGACAGCCTGTATTTTTATATTCTTTATCAACCTAGCATAATGCTAAATGCAATTAATTCTTATTAATTATCAAGGAATAATCAAGTTAACAGCACTTAACAAGGCTTTATCTATGTGTGTGCAAAGTAATGCCAAATTAAATAAATGCGTTAAAGAATTATTTATTGTATCTACAATACACATGAAACTGCTCAGCCCAAAGACATACAAAGATGAGTAAGATAAAGAGCTGCTTGCATTTGTAAATTTCTTCCACAGCTATCAAAGAAGAATAAACGAGCACATGAAAGTTTTGCTGGTCACATCTATTTTGGAAAGAAAGAAAATAATCAAAAAATGCTTCCTGGAAGAAGTAGCATATGGAATATGCCTGAAAGAAAAGTGACCCAGGAAAAGCCAAATGTAAAGAGCTAAGGAAGGGTTACATTTGAAGCAATGAGAGAGCTTGAGCAAAGGTATAATGGAGAAGAAAAAACACAAACAACCTGGTCTAGTGGATAAGCTATATAGCCATTTGTTCTACTCTTAAACCAATTTTCTTTTTTTTTCTTTTTTTTTTTTAATTTTTTTTTCAACGTTTATTTATTTTTGGGACAGAGAGAGACAGAGCATGAACGGGGGAGGGGCAGAGAGAGAGGGAGACACAGAATCGGAAACAGGCTCCAGGCTCCGAGCCATCAGCCCAGAGCCTGACGCGGGGCTCGAACTCACGGACCGCGAGATCGTGACCTGGCTGAAGTCGGACGCCTAACCGACTGCGCCACCCAGGCGCCCCACACCAATTTTCTTAAAGATGAACATAGGATGCTGAAATTTTATAACTTCTTTAAACTTTGGGGAAGAGTAAAGTGTATCTAAAGTTAACACAGTGGCATGCTCTGTGGTGGTGATCATGTGAATATATGGGGGAAGTGGGCTATGAATGATGGAAATACCCACTAGATATTACTAAAAAGCTTGAATTCTTAGTGTAATAATATACATCTTACTTCACACACCAAAAGTGGCTCAAGAATGTATACCTATATGTATACAAAATATATACACACACTTTTTTTTTTTTTTTAACTTTTCAGCTCTCAGAAGTTAAAAGAAACAAGTCTATACCAAAGCCTAGGGTATCCAGAGGGAAATCTCTAGTAACAATTCTTTGTACTTTAATACTTTCTTAGATTTTCCCTCTAAATTGCCAGTTAAAAAACAGTTACAGGAGAGGAATAAATAACCTACAAGCCACCAAAATACAGGAAGTTACAAATTGTTCCTGCAGAAAGTTATCACTGTTATTTAAATATTAGCAATGAAATACTGAAGGACCAACATAAAACCACACACTGAGTTGGGTTGAGTCACTTGGGATTAAGCTTCTCGATGGCATTGGTTCTAACTAGATTCTACAGATATTTTTGTGTGTGTGTTGACAAATACATACCTACCAGAGTATCACCAAGAACTATGAGGCCCTAAGCAAAATAGGACTCAGAATGTATTTAAAGAAACTACAGGACCACAGTCATCGTAGTTATAGAATAAACATCCTAAAAGTTACCTTTTAAACTGACATGTGTAATGAAGACAACTACAGATGACCAGCTTTATTGTGAGTAATCCAAAGAACATGGAAGTAACTCGCTGATTTAAGGGGTTTGGTTAAGTGGGACAAATTTAACAAAAGAACATACAACTGTACAAAGGCTCTTATGTACTATATAGAGGTTTGGCTACTAAAGTTAAAAGAAATAATGGAGAAATTCTAAAAGAAAAGAGAAAATGGGCTAATTGGAATGAACATGGAAGGGGTGAGTATAAAATGGCATCAGTAGATGCTAATTTAATTCTGGACAAATGACATTTTATAGAGTATAGCCTTATTTAGAGGTAATTCCCAGTGATAACTTAAGTCACTTTTTATGGCTCCTCTCCTATCTGCTAACACGCACCATGTGATCTTAAACTTCAGTGTGCCTACAAAATACATGAGCCATCAGAAATTCAAGAGGTTTGAGGTGTGTCTTAAGATTCTGCATTTTAACGATCAGATACTACTGACACAAGTGGTCGAAAGACCACACCTAAATAAACTTAAGTCTAGTTATTATTAAATCCAAAGGGTGCTTAAATAAGTCTATCAAAACTATCATATCTGAAAAGAAAAAATATTGATAACAATTACTATTACTGATAGAAAGCCTTCAGCATTTATATTTAAAGTTTGATCCTCTTAACTGAACCAAATGTAATTCTCATTTTATACACAAAACTTAAGAATACAATAGACTTACCCAAGGAAATACCAACGTAATATTACATGCCCTCAGAATTCTTCATTATAAAACTACTCTTGAACTAAGTGATGAGTATTTTAAAAATTAAAGTTGTAGTTTTTCTTTAAGAATATTCTTGAGGATACAGGAGTACTGATGCATAGGGGCACTTGTACCCCAATGTTTATAGCAGCACTCTCAACAATAGCCAAATTATGGAAAGAGCCTAAATGTCCATCAACTGATGAATGGATAAAGAAATTGTGGTTTATATACACAATTGAGTACTACGTGGCACTGAGAAAGAATGAAATATGGCCTTTTGTAGCAATGTGGTTGGAACTGGAGAGGGTTATGCTAAGTGAAGTAAGTCATATAGAGAAAGACAGATACCATATGTTTTCACTTTTATGTGGATCCTGAGAAACTTAACAAGAACCGATGGGGGAGGGGAAGGGAAAAAAAAAAAAGAGAGAGGTTAGAGTGGGAGAGAGCCAAAGCATAAGAGACTCTTAAAAAATGAGAACAAACTGAGGGCTGATGGGGGGTGGATGATGGGTACTGAAGAGGGCATCTTTTGGGATAAGCACTGGGTGTTGTATGGAAACCAATTTGACAATAAATTTCATATATTTAAATAAATAAATAAGCAAATAAATAAATAAATAAATCCTCAATAAAGAGAAAAAAAAAGAATATTCTCGAGGTACATTCTTGAGGTACGTGGGTGGTTTAGTCAGTTAAGTGTCTGACTCTTGAATCCAGCTCAGGTCATGCATGATCTCATGGTTTGTGGGAACGAGCCCTGCATCAGCATCTGCGTTGGCATGGAGCCTGCTTAAGAGTCTCTCTCTCCCTTTCCCTTTGCCCCTCCTCCCACTGGTGCACACTCGCTCGCTTTCCCCCTCTCTCTCAATAAATAAACATGAAAAAAAAAAAAGAAAAGAATATTCTTGGGGCACCTGGGTGGCTCAGGTGGTTAAGTATGCAACTCTTGATTTTGGCTCAGGTCATAATCTCACTGTCATGAGATCAAGCCCCGCATGGGGCTCTGTGCTGGGCATGGTGTCTGCTTAAGATTCTCTCTCTCACTCTCCCTCTGCCCCTCCTGCACACATGCTCTCAAAAAGAAAAAGAGAAAGAAAGAGAAAAAGGAAAAAGAAAAAAGAAAAAGAAAATTCTTTCCAGGTCAACATAAACTTAATTACAATAAAGAAACTTTACTACCCAAAATTCTGTACAAAACGTTAGTATTTTGGGTTTGTACCTCTTGTTAGTGAACACATATCAAACAAGTTGGTAAAATAGCCAATAAGTCAGTGAGGAAGACAATACGTGAATAAATTAAGCTCACCTTCTGAAATTAAAAAACAAATTTCCTTATCAAGAATCGGGAAATGAAGGTTAATAGAACAAGTAACATTCAAAACAAAATTAGCTGCAACCAATTTAAAATGGGTAATTATTTTGTCTACTAATCCTAAGACAACATTATCACCAAATACTTTCCAGTAACACCAATAATGTTTCTAGTCATAAAACCACAGACTAACAAACTTCTTTGGTTTTTATACAGTTATAGACATCCAAATAAATAAGTCTATCTCTGCTAAGAAATAGCAAGCACCTTGTTTTCCCAAAAAACTGCCACCAGATCTTTAAATTTTATAATCTTAATTTGATTATAATAGAAGTATAACTTAATTATAACCTTAATTTCTAAAGAGCCATAAATTTTTATTTAAAAATCCTGGGTATAATGGAGTAGGGGAATTATCACCGACACCCTCACCAACCCAACACTGCATTCCAACATTATAATTATGCAATTTTTCATTTGTTTTTTCCATGTTGTCACATGGATAATTACTTCTGTGTATTACATTTAAGCGACAAACCATAATTCACTTAACCAGTTTCCTATATGGAAGAATTTAGATTGCTTCCAATGTTTCCCTATAGAAAGTAATGATAGGATGAGAAGTAATGATGATATATTTTTATGCAGTCTTGCTACTCTATCAACAATCAACCTAATATACTATTTTCACTGTATTATTGCTTATGTATGTTCACAGTTCTTCACTTTCCCATACAGAAAAGTTTAACTCCTTTGGCTGGCCCACATTACTGTTCATCTCTATCTTTTATCATCTCTTTCATTAAAAAAAAAAAAAAAAAAAAAAAAGGGACTCCCTACCCCACTCACATACCTTCCCCTCCCCCCCCCCCCCCGCTTTACCATCTCCTAAGCCCCATGGCTTCTGCTTGTGTTTCCATGCTCTTCCTAGTCTGCCTTCCAGACCAGATATGAATAGCATTTTTCACTCTTATCCAATTCTTCCATCCTCATCAAAATCCGACACCTAAGCTAATTTCAACTTATAAAAAATACATATGGTCTGTTTCAAGTAATATTTTTTTACTGACATTAATTTTATAGGCAATAGATGTGTACATGCCATATAAAGTTCACTCAAATACTTAGTTTTTTATGTTAAAATAACTTTCTAGGCCCAAGATGTAGCCGCTCCTGCTGGATGTGTCATGTCAACAAACAGAAGCTTAGGTCTAACTTTTGTGTCCCTGTATGTGCTCAGCTTGACCAGAAATGCAGTATATCCAATCAGCCAATCCCCAAACACCAAGCCACCCTGAGTCTGGGCTTTCTCACCCCAAATGAGGTTGACAACGTAGCCCTAGCTAGTAAGACATTTTCTATTTGTCTCTCTCTTGTTCTTTATCCTATAAAAGCTTTCTGGGATGCCTGGGTGGCTCAGTTAAGTGTCCCACTTTGGCTCAAGTCATGCATGATCTCAAGATTCTTCAGTTTGAGCTCTGCATGAGGCTCTCTGCTGACAGCTCAGAGCCTGGAGCCTGCTTCAGATTCTGTACTTCTCCCTCTCTCTGCCCCTCCTCTGCTTGCACTCTGCCTCTCTCTCAAAAATAAACATTAAAGGGGCGCCTGGGTGGCGCAGTCGGTTAAGCGCCCGACTTCAGCCAGGTCACGATCTCGCCGCCCGTGAGTTCGAGCCCCGCGTCAGGCTCTGGGCTGATGGCTCAGAGCCTGGAGCCTGTTTCCGATTCTGTGTCTCCCTCTCTCTCTGCCCCTCCCCCGTTCATGCTCTGTCTCTCTCTGTCCCAAAAATAAATAAACATTGAAAAAAAAAAAAAAAATTTAAAAAAAAAAAAAAATAAACATTAAAAAAAATTAAAAGCTTTCTGCCTTCTGCCCCATTTTGCAGCTCTCCACAGGAGAGTGTCCATTTCATGAAGTGTTAAAGTTTGTATCACCTAAATTTACTTCTTTTATCACTTTCTAACAATGCATATTCAGTAAGGACATAACAATAGTTGTAATAACTCAGTTATTTCTAATAAACATATTTAAATCTTAATTACCATTTTCAAAATATAATACCAACTAAACATGTTTTGCTATTTCCTTAAGAAAAAGTACTTGTTCACAACTAAATTAGTTACCTCCAAAATATGAGCCAAGTTAAACTCCTGACTACATAAACCTTTGCCTTTACATCCTATAGGAGATATAAAGACAGTGAACAAGATAAACAAAACATATTGATGTTTAACTTTACTTTAACACTGTTAATTTTTTTGGATCCAAATCAGCCTAGGAATGAGTCCGAAAAAAGAGTGTAATCATCAGAGAGAATAAATTAAAGCTAAAAAACTGTGGAGTTTTAACATTAGTCCCAATTGGCAGCCATTTAGTGCAGATTTAATTATCTACACTAGAATGTATAATTTACCTGCAAATCCAGTCAATTTTAAAAACTCCTCCCAACATTTTAGCATTCATTCCTGCTGGAAGCACCCAATGTATAGGAGATCCTCCATGATGTGACTCTGAAGAAAGTCTTGCAAATCCTAAGGGGATCAAATCACAATAAATAGGTGCCTAATATAAATGATGTTTTTATATATCCAAATTATTTTTATCCTTACCTTGAAATTTTCCACTCTCTCTGACAGAAAATATTAAGATAACACTCCTTGCAGATCTGAATGCAGCATTTAATTTCTTCTCATTTACTGGCAGCGTGGACCAAACACCCTACACAAATAACATAAAGATCACAGACTGAAATTAATGCAAATCTTTCACCACTGCAATTGTATCTGCAAAAGACCAAGGCTACTGATACTGTTGTATTTTAAATTTAAGTAAGCTATAATTAAGAAAGGTCTTACTTATCAGCTGTCAAAATGTGCTAATTTATTAAAAACTCAAGAAAAATACGGAGAAAATTCCCAACCTTAACAAAATCATTAAAGATTTTGGGGGAAGGAGGTCAAATCTTATGAGATAGAATTCTACATAATAGAAACAATCACCTAGAATTATTTTAATTATCACAACGATTTACTGTGGGTAAAAACATGTTTGAAGGTGAATCACAGCATGTACATTTTTCTCCTTAAACTGCTTAATCAAAATAATTAAAAATACTATATTGGTAAATTATAAGTGGAAAATTTCTGTCTGGTTTCTAGCATTTCTCATTTTTCCTATTTAAGTTCAAATTTTTAGACATTAATAGTTTGACTAAAAAAAGCCTCCGTTGTACACAGAGCAAGAACAAAGCTACTAATTTCTAAAGCATTGTAATCTATTACTTGTTCGTGAAAAGATCAAAAGAAATAGCATGGTAAGGTAAGGCAGAAGCTCTAATTCAGTCAGTCTAGTCTTACAACTAGATCTCATTCACACTAAGTGCTTAATTACTTCTGCCTAAATTCACTCTAGCAGAGAAACAGAATAAACTTCCACGGGATAGCTATTTGGTATATTATTCCATCTAGTTTGATGGATAATGACAAATATTAGACAGTAATACTGACAAAATATGGTTTGAAAAATTATTAACTTTCTAAAAATCAGTAGAGGCTATAATGATTCATTTTAAATCAAGAAAAGGAAAATTTTGTAAAGGTGTAACAAATATAGGTATTTTAAAAGAAAATTCGTATCTTACAACATCCTAACAGCAACTGGACATATCTTTTTTGTAAAGCCTTGCTTGGGTGGGCCTTTTAGCTAACTCTTTCTCTTTTCTTCTAAATCCAAGTGATATAAAATAAATAAATAAAATAAGTCCAAGTGATATCACTTCTAAAAATAAAAGAAACTCCCCATAAAAGAATGATTTCTTTTCAACAACATCAAGGTGTAAAACCAGCATCAATATAAAACAAAAAATGGTTGTAGAAACTTTTAAAACGTTACTTCAGTAAGTTAGCATTTGAAAACAGAAACACAAAAATCCAAAAAAAATACTCTTTTACAGTACGAAGTATAAAACATACATAATTCTTCAACATCAAATATTCTGACTTCTAAAATCACCTTCAAGACTGAAAAGAAAACTCAAATTACTATTAGGTCGCTTACATGGCCACAAAGCAGACCTTAAGTGGCAAGTGGGCTGTGGATCTTTAAAGCTCTAATGAAAATCACAGTATACCACTCAAGATACTCAAGTCTACCTTCACACTTAAAACTTTCAAGACTGGGATAGTTTCAACAGAACTGATGCTAATACCTTAGCTTTGGCAAGAGACACATTCTCATGGTTGTTACTCTTTATGAGAAAAAATCTTGCATCCTGTAGGACATATTTGAGTTTACTGGTTTGATCTGAAAAAAAGAAACCCAAACTGATTAATTAACCAGAAGCCATTATCACAGACGTGTAAGCTGTACTAACTGAAATTAGCCCTCTACAACCCAGCTAAACTTTTAAAATTCATAATCACCCATTCAACCTGGAAAGCTAAGCCACAACACATAATAGAGCAAAGCTAAGAAAAGACACCAGCATTCTGCAAGAAGTTAAACCTAATCTAGTGATGTTCCGATATATCAGATTCATATTTAAGTATGAAAAAGGCTACAAATTTTATAGATTTCTTTTCCAAAATCATTCATTTAAATAGACGATTATGCTATTAAAAACATATATACTATCCACGGTGTCCAAAACCATAAAATATCCTGAGATTTTTGTTACTGTTCTAAAAGGTATGCAGTAAGAAGTAAATGTGGAGCTGTCTCTATGTAAAACTACATCATTAATTTTTTCTTTAATGCAATATATCAGAACATTACTACATTAAACCAACTATTAATGGAGAACTAATAAGGCAAAATAATGACTTTATGCAGCATGCAATGAAAACAATTTCAAATTTAAATGATACCTTTTCGGACAGCACGAACGGAAGATGATAATTTCTCATGCTTCTTTTCTGAACCTGTATTTAGCCAAAGTACATTTGTTCAGATTGAGCTTTAATAGAGATAAGACAAAATTTCTACAGTCTTGTCACATAAAGTTCTCATTCAAGACAAATTATTCTTCCTGGCGCACCCACACACACAAAAAAATACTTCTCAATGTGTACGAGTGTTTTGTTTTTTGGGTTGTTTGGATTTTTTAAAAATAATGTATATTTGAACAGTTTCCCACTCAGAAAACTAGTCACTGAATCATCATCTTCCAAGAAAAAAAAAAAAGTGAAATTCCACTTAAGCAGTAACAGAACAGGATTAAAATAATAAGAAAAAGCTTAGTTTTCTCTAGAATTATTACACTGAACATGCCAAAAATCAATACTAATGAACATCAACAAGTTCACACTAAACTACAGCCTCCACACTTTCTACCGCAAATTACATCAGAATCAGTCAGATATGACCACAAATGAAAGTAAAATGAGGATACCTGCATAGGACTCTGATGCAGAGCTTCCACTTCTATCAAAAACAATTGGAGAGATGCCTCTAGCTCTCTTCCTTTCCTTCTTTTTCTCATCTAAAAAGAATTCAAATGAGATTTTTAACAACATTACAAGACAGGTACTCAAACAAGAACGTATCACGTGGCTGGTTTCTGCACAATCTCTAATAGTCATTGCTAATCTCTCCCCTGATCCCTCAATTTCTTCAGAAGGTGTTCCATTTCAAAGGTATCGTTCAAACACAGAAACATGTTTCTCCCACCAACTTAAATTAAAAACACATGGCCATAACTGAGAATGACTTATCCTATATATAAAGGTAGTCCTTTGAATAAAGTTTTCCAAGAGGGGGGGAAATCTGCAAATACAACTTTTGTTTCAGTAAAATATACTGTTTCTTTCTACATATCAGGTACCACTGTTCCAAGTCTCTCTCTAAAAAGTATACTATCATTCTTCATTACAATTCCAACTCTGATTCTTAGGTGTCTGATGAGCCCTAGAACCCAAAGCTTTTCAATGTAAAAAAAATTAATAATAATACACTAGAGTAAGTCGGTGATTGCTTTTCTGGTTGCCACTGCTTGCTCATGTGTCTTCGAGTTCATTCTTCTTGTCCACTTCCTTCTTGGATTACTGGTCTTTTCTTCAAATTCAATTTAAAGTTTATTCCTAAAATCTTACTGATAGCCTATGTATTTCTACTAAAAAGCTAGGAATCTTCAGTGGATCCAAAAAGTTTACATTACCGGTCAGTTAAGAACCATTTTAATTTGGAACTTCATTAAGCTTAAAAACAAAGACCTAAAATGGATTAGGCTCTCCTGTCTCTGTTTATTGGTATTTTAATTATACCATTATAAGCTCTTTTACTTTTCAGCTAGGAAATAAGAAGGAATAAATATGGAGAGAAAATGCACGAATTTATTTGTATAAAAACAGCAGAAAAATGATCAATGATCCCGCATAAAATTTTATATTATAGAATGACTATAAAGAGTTACCTACTTAAAAAGATTTAGCTAAATTATCTCCTTAATCCTCATAACAAACTCATGCAACACTTAAAGCCATTATTCGCATTTATTGAAAAGGAAGCAGAAAAGAGGAGTGGTTAAGCAACATGGCCAGGGTCCCAGTTTCTGGGTGCAGAACCTAGTTCAAATGCAAGTCCTCTTTAAGCCCTGAGCTCTCTTCTTAGGAGCAAACAGAAAAAGTATTTTACTACTGAATGGGGCTTCCAGATCTAACTAGTCTGGAGATGGAAAATCCCAAAGACATTCTAAATTCCTTTTCTTTTAGTTTAAGCATCTTTCCCTTTTTTTATGTTCTGCGGCCTCTCCAAATAGACATAACAATAAGCTTGTGAGTGAGGCTGGTTTTCCTACTGGAGGGCTGAAAGAGAAGAGCAAAGCAGCACATATAAGCACAATTACAAAGCCAAGCCCATTTAAAGCTAGCATCCCTCGGGGGCATAATGGTATCTCAAATAACCAGCTATAGATAAAAGCATTTGTTTCCAGGCTTGCCTGCTTTAAATGATACCCAACTTTCAAAAGTTTTAAGAATCCTTTCCCTCAGGGCAAACTAGAAGACTTCAACTGAACAGACTGAAGCTTTTTAGTATAAAATGGCTGAAAATCTCACCCAAATAGATGAGAGTCAGGAGGTTCAAATCCTAAATCTCTCTCATACATGTCTGTTTTGTTCACTGACTACACATTCCTACATAGTGCCTGGCACTCAGCAGAAACCCAATTCGGTGACTCAATGAATAGGAAATTCACAGAGATTAAAAGTAAAACCTTGTTAAATTTTTATTTAAAAAGTCTAACATGTTTTATCATTTTTTTCTCTTTGAATATGTAGGAGTCTAATAAGCATTATGAACTGATCACTAATGATAATACACCTCTTGCTGCTGCTTAAAAACAATACTTTATGGTTCAATCTCACTAACATGATACAGGAAAAAAGAAAAAAGAGAAGCAGAGTTAAGACCCTGCCCAACTGTTACTTTTTTTTAAGAGAAAGCTTCTAAACTTTTAAAATAAATACCATTAGAAATAACTCCCACTGCTCTTAAGAGTTTATGATCGCCTCTTCCAAGTACTATTTTCAGATCAAAAGAACAATGAAAGTCATCTAACAAATAAACCTTTAATGACCACCAAATGTCACTTTTATAAAGAAGTTACCAAAGATTCTGAGAAAAAAATAAGGTAAAATAAACTAGAATCTAGAAAATTCATGACACAGAAACTAAACTGTGATCCCCCATGTTTAAAAATAGACATCTCCTAATTAGGGAATTCCAAATCCACCCCCATTTTTCTTTCACACATTATGATGAGAAACTACTCCATGATAAAGAATAACTTCCTGCCCACAATACAGTCTCTGAAACATGTCCCACATAAGGGATCTTCCAAAGACAATAGTTCCCTTTAATAAGGAAAGTAAGAATTCCAGGTATCTCTTTTATAATAATAAATCTCTTCTATAAATAGTTTTGGTATCAAGGTTCATGAAACTATTGGTTACCACTGAATTTGAAATGTCTTATCCACAAAAATATGATTATTAAGCTCCTTGATACAGTATCAGCAGCATCTAAGAGCTTATTAAAACTGCAGATTGTTTCAAGTCCTACCCAATTTAAATAAGTCACCTTTGTTTGACTTAAATAAGACATACAAGAAATATTGTTCATAACATGGATACCAAAGATGGCTATAATAAAATATCCTCTACCCCACAGATGTTTCTTACAGTCGTCACAATAAAGGAACAAACATTCATTCATATTGTCAATGCACTTTTTGTTTTCCATCCATTATTATAAATTACAAAAAATACATCATCTCATCAGTTTGCAAAAAGTATAACGGGAGAACAGAATTAAAGATTCTACAAATTTTGGGGCCCCTGGGTGGCTCAGTGGGTTAAGTGTCTGACTTCAGCTCAGGTCATGACCTCACAGTTTGTGAGTATGAGCCCAGAGTTGGGCTCTGTGCTGACAGCTTAGAGCCTGGAGAGCCTGCTTCAGATTCTGTGCCTCCCTCTCTCTGTTCCTCCCCCACTCACACTCTAAGTCTCCAAAAAATAAATAAACCTTAAAAAAAAAAAAAAAAAGATTCTGCAAATTTTTATATCAAACTTAACTTCCCATCAATTCAGTTTAACTCTTTAAATCTCTTAAAATCCTGTCTAAACTCTGAAACCTAGAACTCCAGTAAGCAAAAGGTTGAAAGCACTTCAGTTGCCAATCACTAGAAAATAGCTGGCCATTTGCTCTATCACCTATACAATTTTAAGAATGTGACTTACTAACAATGTACTATCAAAATGATAAAACTCTATTAATAATGAAACTGTAACTATTCTGTAATAACAAAAGAATAGAATTGTTCTTATATTCCAAAGTTTAGTTCATTTAGTATATATAGCAGATCTGGCTGCATTTTGACATAAGACAGTCATGACAGTATGTGTAACCATCATATAATGGCAAGGGTTCTTTTAAGTACCCTGACCTCTCCTTGTTGTACTCTGAATTTTCCCCCAAAAGATGGTCCCCTCTTAGCCTCATGACTGCAACTACCTACCATTCCTATATTTACATCTCATTGATCAGACAGGGATAAAGTGGTAGGACATGTAGTATTGAAGGAATAACCCAAGACAACTCTTAACCAATCTCCCCACAAGAATCTTACACTCTTATTTTCCACCTCTTGTACTTTTACACCAGCCTTTGGGAGACCCTGCAAGTCTGTCAATCCACAGGTACAGAATTGGAAAAACAGTGTGTGTTCCCAAGAGAAAAAGAAAGTTGTTTTGATTTCTACTGCCAAATGACAGAAATCTACAGGTATCAGATATAGAAATACTGTAATGCCAACCAGACAGGTTCCATGTCAGTATCAAGTAGATCAGGTATCAGTGTTTAAACAAACTGCTGACAGGTATGAAAACCTAAGAATTTATAACCTTAAAACCTGAAATACATTTCCATAGAGAAACAATCAGACTTGCATTCATTTAGAATACAATATGAAGTTGGGAAACACATTTACTAAGATATGTAAACCTTACTCAAATGTATTTCTAATACTCAAAGGCATATAATTGTAAAAAAATCATGAGACAGTCTTATTAACATCCCACATCTCTAAATATTTTATAATTCAATTTAAGTATGTTCAAAAATAAAATCAGGTCAATTTTTTTTCTTAAGAGAAACTTATACATACAAAGAGTAGTACCTGATCCATCTGTGCCTGAACCAGATCTGACAGATCCATCTGTGAAGGAAACGGATTCAGAATCAGAGTCGCTAGCTTCACTTCGAGTGTCATAATCATTTCCCTCTTCCTTCTGGTCTCTCTCATCCTGTTCATATTCTTCTTCTTCCTCCTCCTCCTCCTCTTCTTCCTCCTCCTCTTCCTCCTCCTCCTCCTCCTCCTCTTCTCCATCTTCGTCCACTTCTTCATCTTCCTCCGCATCTTCTTCTACCTCTTCATCTTCTTCCACATCTTCCACCCCTTCCTCCTCATTCTCAGTGTTGTTGCCTTGCTCATCAGAAGAACCACTGCTGCCAGTCTCATGGTCAGAGCCATATTCTTCAGAGTTAACTTCTTCCTTAGAAGATTGGCTGGATCTGCTTGCACGTCTATCCACTTCAAGCCCAATTCTCTGATGTTTAAAGAAAAAGGGAATCAGCAGTCATATAACAGATAAAGTCAGACTGAATAAATAGTTCTAATGCCTCAAAAAGAATTGCTTTCTGTTTTATATCTGCAATAACATTTACTACCTCAGAACCATCTGGTGTAGGGGATTTGGTCCTCCTTTCGGGATCCCTTTTCCGGAGACAAGTTTTTTCAGGCTGACTCTTGTAAGGTTCTCTAGAAGCACTGCTTGACAAACGAATCTTCCGATCAGCTTCTAGACGCTTGCTTCTTTCAGATCTTTGATATTCCTCATTTTTATACTCTGCAACTGACTTTCCCTTGGTACTAACTATTCTTTTGTTATTGCTGACAGATGAGCTCAGTGGCTTAGAAATCAACTGTCTTGAATGAAGAGAAGGCTTTTGGCGCTTGATGTCAGTAGATTCCATTCGGTCACTTTTTCTTTTTGATCCTTAAAAATACAATTTAAAGAACACATGTAAGTGTTTTATGTCTTCTATTTATTTCACCAAAGATTAACAGAGAGTATGTATCAGAGAGAAAAAAGAGCTCTTATCTTTAAAATGTCTTCTGAAATATTTTTACTGCAAAGTTAATCATAAAGAAACCATAGTTTGCAAATCTGGAATAAATTCATGTATTTGAGAAATTTCACACGTTTGAAAAGAAATAGATTACTTTTATTCATATTGAACTGGGTACCACAGTTTGTAATGATTGCACACTTTTGGTGTTAACTGACCCCAGGAACAAGAGCAAAAGCAAAGTCACTTTCTTAATAAATTAAATCTCTATTTAAACTTTTTAGGGACACCGGGGCAGCTCAGTTGGGTAAGCATCTGACTCTTGATTTTGGCTCAGGGCACGATCTCACAGTTCATGAGTCTGAGACCATGTCAGGCTCTGAGCAGACAACACTGAACCTGCTTGGATCCTTCTCTCTTCCTCTCTCTCTCTCTCTCTGCCCCTCCCTGGCTCACTCCCTCCCTCTCTCTCAAAATAAATAAAACATTTTTAAAAAATTTTAATTAAAAAAAACCTTATTTTAACAAAAAAATTTAAAATATTGCATACCCTTTTTCTCGTTTTTATCTTGTTCACTCTCTGGATTATACAGTTCATCATCCTGTTCTGGTACTTCAGTCAAAATGTCATCTAGAACATTAAGTTCTCCATCTGAAAGCAGGAAATTAAAAATAGGGAAAAATCATTACCATTAAGCATTTATCTTTGACTATGTTGGGTCTATGTAAATATGGAAACATAACCGTCAAAGATCTTTTATTTCAGGATCAAGACACGACAGTAATTCTATAAAACCATACAAGATAAAGGACATGATACAGAACTCTGGACTACAAAGCCAGGAGTAGTGTACACCCACTCCATAGGGTATGAAAGGACATAGTGGAGTACAAGAGAAAACGTTAAAAACTTCTATATCTGTACTTCAACCTCTAATTTCTCATTTTTGTAACTGCTTTAAAATGTGCATAAAAAATTAGAACAGAAATACTTGTGTGTAACATAAACACACACCTACCAAGGATGGTGAGTACTCCTCACAACCTATTTATTGATTACCAAGAAAAAAATAATTTTACAGTGGAGAAACCTGGCAGATTCTAACTTAACCAAGTAATCAAAATTAACATCACCAGCAGTATGTCAAATCAGTATTACAGACTTGGCATGATGCACTAAGAATAAAACAATTCTGTGATATTCCCAGCCAAAATGCAAACTCTGGGGGTGCCTGGGTGGCTCAGTCGGTTAAGCATCCGACTTCGACTCAGGTCACAATCTTGAGGTCCATGGGTTTTGAGCCGCGCATCGGGCTCTGTGCAGACAGCTCAGAGCCTAGATCCTGCATCTCCCTCTCTTTCTGCTCCTCCCCCTCTCATGCTCTTTCTCTCTCTCAAAAAAAAAAAAATAAATAAATTTAAAAAATGCAAAAAAAATGCAAACTCTGAACCTATACTTAAGGAAACATCAAACTGAAACAAAGGGTCATGAAATAATACCAATCCGCTAATACCAATCCACCAAGAAACTACTCCAGATTAAAAGACTTAAGAGACACAATAACTGAACAAGGCACACGACTGGGAAACTAGTGAAATTTAAATAAGGTCTGTAGAGTATGGTACCACTCTGTTAATTTCCTGATTTTGATACTACTATAGTTAAATTAAAGAAAATCCTATTTCTTAGGAAATACACACTCAAGTATTAGGGACGAAGAAGCACCGTGTCTAAAACTGGCAAACAGTTCAGGAAAAAAGTGTGTCTGCATATGCATATATCCATATATATACACAGAAAGAGAGAAGAGAGAATGAATTCAAGAAAAACGATGTGGTAAAAAGTTAACATTTGTGGAATATAATTCAAAGATAAAAAAATTTTTGTACTATTCATTTATCTATTCTGTCCAAAATATGTCAAAATAACATTAAAAGTAAAAAAAAGTATTGATGTGCTACACAATCAAAAACGTTTGAAACTGCTGGTATCAACTCTAAAAAGTGTAACTTGTTCAGTCAAGAGAACTACTGACTACAATTAACATGCTGAATGATCATGAAAACCTACAACTCAGTTTTGTCACTGCATTCCCATGTATACAACAGGACAAAGTAAGTTCTAAGAAATACATGCAAATATTTACCACCTTAAATTGATTTTTTTTTAAATAATACACTAAAATTAATGGTAAATGCTTTGAACACTTAAGTATTCTGGCGTCAAAAATATCTTTCCAAATTCAAGGTATGGTAAAGAGAAATGTGAACTCATAAACGTTGATGGGTTAGGACAATTACATTTATGGTTCAAGCCAAAAAGCAAAGCCCGTTCAAAAGTATAGCAAGCATGGAGCCACCTGGATGGCTCAATTGGTTAAGCGTC
This sequence comes from Prionailurus bengalensis, assembly GCF_016509475.1. NCBI lineage: Eukaryota > Metazoa > Chordata > Mammalia > Carnivora > Felidae > Prionailurus > Prionailurus bengalensis. The sequence goes on from NC_057344.1 coordinate 150,199,913, forward strand.
CAACTTCCTCTCAGGTCATAATCTCACAGCTCGAGCCCCACATCGGGCTCTCTGTCAGCACAGATCTCCCCCTTTGGATCCTCTGTCCCCTTCTCTCTCTGCCCCTCCCCCGCACACATGTGTGTGCACACACACTCTAAAATAAACATTTTTTTTTTAATTAAAAAAAAAAAGTATAGCTAGGGTTACTTTTTTATATATATAGCAAGGGTTATTAACCTGACCTGAGGTCTATAAACAATTAAATCAGACTAAAATATCTCCAAAGGGAGACAGAAATCAGTGACTGAAGAGAACTAAAACACAATGTAGGCATGATAGGAAAGTAAGCAAGGTTACTTACGTAGGATACAGGAAAAAGTAACATCTCAGTATTTGGAGTCAAACACAGTTTCTGTGTAAGAACATCAAAAGTGACACTGCCTGGAATGGCATAGCAATTCCTTTCTTTGGGTGGTTAAGAGTATACTTTACTGTTTTTCTAAAATATATACATCATATGAATTTTTATTTACTTCTAGCTCTCTGATCAGTAAAACACTGGATCCAACAGATGTTCACAGAATTAACTATATTTCTGAACAACAATTATCACAACGAAATAAGCAATTAAGTAAACATAGTGCTACACACATCTTTTCATGAAATCACTAATTCCATTAGTAGAAAGAACAACCCAAAAGCCTGAACATTCACCTTAAATTATATACTTTACATGTGCTAAACCTAACACAGAATGAACTGTACAGGTTAATTTAAATCAATATAAATTTCAGGCATGAAATTAGATCATGGTTTCCCTATTAAAAAAAAGGTCATTACTGTTTTAAAAAGCCTTAACAAATAAGTGTATTAATCAAATGTAGAGACTGGTTGCAGTTTTAAAAAGCAGCTACAGGGGCACCTGTGTGGCTCAGTCAGTTGAGCATCCCGCCTCGGCTCAGATCACGAACTCACAGACTGTGACTTCGAGCCCTGCATTGGGCTCTGTGCTGACAGCTCAGAGCCTGGAGGCTGCTTCGGATTCTGTGTCTCCCTCTCTCTCTGCCCCTCCCCTGCTCATGCTGTCTCTCTCTGTCTCAAAAAATAAATAAAAACATTAAAAAAAATTTTTTTTAAGTAGCTACAAATTTTTAACACAACAAATATTAACCAGTGCTTCCTTTTTTTCCCTTTTAACATTTTACCACTTTTACATATATCCTATATACATAAATGAATCACCTAAGGTATGTTTTATCATCCATTACTTCAGATAAAGAAAAGGAAGCTCAAAAGTGCCAGGTGACCAAATTCACTTGTCTAGAAACAGTTGGGGGTACAAGCCTCCAGTTCAGGTTTTCTAAAATCTATAGTTAAATTAGAAGGGAAGTAGTAGTAAAATCTTTAAACAAAATATAAGGGCACAAAAAAAAATGCAAAATATTATTAAAAAGTAATGTGCACTAGATTAATTTCAATTAATGCACCAGAAAGCCCTGTATGAGTGACACTGTAACATCTTGAAATTTACTTTAGGATCAAACACTACATTCTCACTTGATGGTCTACAAATTTTTATGTATTATACTCCGTGACATCAATAATCTAACTGTGGTTTTATCACAGTATTGGCAAACTAAGGCCTGCAGAACAAATTCAGCCTATGGCTTGCTTTTTTTAACCAGTAAGGTAAAAATAAGAATGGTTTCTGCATCTTAAAGGTTGTGTTTTAAAAGGGGGGGGGGGGGACAGACACACACAAAAAAATATGACAAACCCTTCTGTGGCCCACAAAGCCTAAAATGTCATTTATTATATAACCCTTTACAAAATGTTTGCCAACCCCTAATATAAATGACATTTTTTTAACGTTTTTTTGAAAGAGAGAGAGAGAAAGAGAGCACGCGTGAGCGCACACGCACGTGAGGAAGGGCAGAGGAAAAGGGAGAGAGAGAATCCGAAGCAGGTCCCATGCTGTCAGCACAGAGCCCAACACAGGGCTTGAGCTCTCAAACCATGAGTTCATGACCTAAGCCAAAACCAAGAGTCGGACACTTAACTGACTGAGCCACACAGGCGTCCCTAAAATGAACTAATTATAAAGAAAATGAAGATTATTTAAATATTCTCAGAAACTACCACTGCTGAATACTAATCATCACTGGCATATCCTTTTGGGAAAAAAAAATAGTTCTAACATAAAATAACACCCACTAGTTCTCTAGCATGACCTTTAAACTACCTTAACAAATTTAATTTTTATTTTAATTTTTTAAATAAACCTTTAATAAAGAGTTTTAAATCACTCTTTGACCTAAAATTATACACTAATATACTGTATAAATATTCATATACATTCAATTCCTTCATAGTAGCTTGACAGCACCCAACCTAAGAATATTAACACTAAAATGAACAAAGGTTAGTAAATGTCATTAAGAGTTCCATGAACATACAATTCATATACTACAAAAATAACTCATAGAGGTATATACTTCTATGAGATAAAGCACTTCACAATGTTTTTTGAAAAATCTACATAAATACGGTATTTTTTTAAAGCTATTTTAAAAACTCAAAAACTGTTCAAGGTTTCACAACAGAATGAATTTTGTCACAATGAATTAGCTCAAACGAAACAAAATTACTCATTAAACAGTATTTCTATTTACAGCTAAAACTCAAATCCATCCAAAGTTATACCCTAACAACTTGTATGAATCTAGCTCTTGGACACTGTTTTGAAAACTTTAAGGATTTAATATAAAAATCCAGACCTTGCATTTTTTGAACGGACTATTTGGTCATTAGGGATCCAGATTCTCACCTGAAAGCAACCAGCTGGAGCAGTCCTGATAGTCTTCTGTTAAGACACAGAGAGGTAGTAACATGTCAAGGCTTTGCAAGAGACAATCTGGGTTTATGCCGGATGAATACGTGCATTTACAAATACTGCTTGCACACAGACCGTGCTTGCTCTTTTCCTTTTGTTTAACCTAATACCTACAATTAACTATTAAAGAAGTACTTTATCTGCTGGACCCTAGTATGCATAAAAGCCTGCAACTCATGAATAACAATGTTAAATAACTGCAAATAAACTTAATATGCATGATACTTTGTGAAAGAGTAGAAACGGTAAGGAGGACAATCGTACTCAACTCTAGTTGATTAACTGCCTTGACAAAATTCAAGAACCATGTTGTCAGATCTTCCAAATTTTCAAGGATTCCCAAACTCAGATTTTCATGTGGACTTAAATGATGGACTTAAACATTGTCTCAAAAACAACACAAAGCGGCTTGCTGCTAGCTTGACTCCTCTGTAGAAGTGCAATCATCTGTGAATGTTTTGCATTCACAATATATGATGTATATGAACCTCATTATCATCACTGGTGCAAACTAGCACAATCTTAGTTACTGCCACAATTACCAAACTGAGTTTTCCAGGGATATAGGAGGCAAAAGAAAATAAAAACAATCATTGTTTTAAAGCTTGTTCAAAAATTTTCAAGATGTTAGGACTAACAAAACTTCTTTTTTATTGTTTTATTGGGGGATTTTTTTTTAAGTTTATTTATTTTGAGAGTGCGTGAGTGAGGATGCGCATGAGTGAGTACACGCAGGCGTGCATGGGTTAGGGATAGAGAGAGGGAGACCGAGAATCCCAAGCAAGCTCCACACTGTCACACAGAGCCCACTGAAAGAGATCGTGACCCAAGCCGAAATCAAGAACCAGAAACCCAACCTACTGGGCCACCCAGGTACCCCAGTTTGTTTTACATAATCATGGGAAAATGGAAATCTAACTGGCTTTCAAAGTACTTTAACCACCAGAAGGTTAGGTATATAACAAGAATTCCAGAATGCAGCCCACAGAACTGAAGTGACATAACAAAAATCTCACAACTATGCATACAAATGTAGTGCTCTTTCCATTATACCAGAATTACACTTTAATTTTGCAATTCCCGGCCCAGGAAGGCCACAAGCCTTAACTCCAGGGATATCAGTGTAGAAAATTAACCTTTATCTGAGAAAGCAGCCCATTGTTTTGGACCTGGAAACTTCTGGGTCAGGAGATACAAAGTGCTATTTATTTGAGGGTCGGGAACAAAGACCTAGAGTATTTAAAGAAAACTGGCCAGTTAAGTATACTACACATTTTGTTTTACGTCACAGAACACCGAAGTAGATTCTATCTTTTAATTCATTTAATATAGTCTTAGTCGGCTTTGACAATGAAGCAAAATTTCCTGGAACCTACCCTTCTGTTACATTTTACATTAGACCAGTCTCAGTTACTTTGTCATTCAAAACTGTCATTCCTCTAAATGAAGTGTAGAGACTTGCATTTCCCATCACATCCAAATTTTCTGCTCTAAGCATAGTAAGCGTACAATCTGAAGTTTAAGGAGAGTATTTTAAATTTTTTTATCCTATTTCTATTTGGGTAAAACAAACACATTGGGTAATCAAATACATACTCTATGCTTTCTAAAGCCCTAACTAAAGTGAACCAAGAAAGTCAATCTTTTTCTAAGGACTCACTATAAACAGGGCTGAAGTATGTTCATAAAATATGCGTATGTATATATAACTGTGTGTACATATTTATGTGCTCTTGCCTGTGTGACTGTGTGTATACATACACAATTTAAACTGACAAAATCCTTGGCTTTGGATAGCAGAGGCAAATGTCTCATGGTCAGTTATGAACCAAGTCCAACCTTGCAAGTCATTTCTTCAAGGCACTGAGTCATGATTACTGTACGTCAGGAACCTGGTGAGTAAGACAGACCTACTCTTAGCCCTCATGGAGCTTTCCGTTCAGTAATGTAGAAAAACATGTTACTTATGAAAGTGGTAAATCACTTTCCACATTTTGGATAAACTTTTACACTGTTTTTCGGAGAGAACTTCATAAGACCTTAAGAAATAAAACGCATACAAGGTATTTAAAATAGAAAAGATTTGTATTCCTCATAAAGTATTAGTATCATTCAAATCTATTTTTTGGACAAATAATCACCACAGGAATCAGAGGGAGTTGGCAATTTGTCCAGTTATATAGGCTTCAGGTTCTAAATATGGGTATTATAGAAGTATAATAGAAGTTAATGTCTATTTATTACATAGCCAATGTAGAAAGCCCAATAATCCAACGACTCTATAACCAAGTCTTTTAACTGTTCTGTGACCAACAGCAAACGTCTGCAATTTAAATTCATTTCTCATCAAGATTTTACATCATTCATGAAATCATTTAAGGCCTGTGAGAAGTCTAAGATTCTTAGAGGGCTTAAGTTTATAATTTCATAATGTTTTGCATAAGGTAACTACTGACAAATACTTCATTTCCCACTTTTTCTTGCAGAAGTATAAGGAAGAGTGAATTAGGTATTCTAATTCTGGCTATTTTTCTGGCTGTGTAACAATGATAAATAAAGTTAGGTGAGACACCCTGGAACTCAGTTTCTTTATCTGCAAAATGAATTATTCTGGAAATCTTCCCATTACAAAATTAAATAAGCAATTCCAATAGGTTTTATATTTGCTAGCTTTCCCACTAGAGACCATCTTTGAGCTAATCTATAAAGACAAGCACTAATATCAAAGATTTAAGACATATAAACTCCACTATGGGAATTAACTTTTTTTAAAAACTACAAAAATGTGAGTTCTTTCAAAAGTTGGATGACTTCCCTAAGTATTGCTAATAGGTGGCATTACATGTTCTTAAGAACTTTCATCATTAAATCCATCTCTAAAACAATTTTTAAAACATCACCTACTTTCGGGGCGCCTGGGTGGCTCAGTTGGTTAAGTGTCCAACTCTTGATTTTGGATCGGGTCATGATCTCACGGTTCGTGAGATACATGGGCACTTTGGGCTCTGCGTTGAATGACAACGCAAAGCCTGTTTGGGATTCTCTCTCTCTCTCTCTCTCTCTCTCTGTCTCTCAAAATAAATAAACTTAAAAATGACTCTTCTTCCAAAATGCACTTCACTGTATCTACTCTATTACTAATTTAACAACTGTGTTCATTTTAACAATGAATTCTTGAGAAGTACGGACTTTTAACTCATTTTGTATTTGGTTTACCTTACCGATCACAACCAGCACTCACTCCAACACAGAGCTCATAGATTACATTCTGATGCAATCAAATGTCGACTGAATGAATTCTTATTGATTGAAATGATCTATTGTAATAACTAAATTTACTACTAATTAAAAGCAGTCCCTTTTTTGTCACTAACACCTTGCAACCCGACCTTCACATTCTTTTCGTGCTTCTCAAAGGGGTGCATTTTTTAAGACTTAGGTCAAACTACGACAACCTAATCACTGAATTGGTTTAAGATAGCCCCAATTTCTTAAAGATACTTCCACACACTCCAGGCTCCAAGCTTGTCCCTATCCTAGATCAGTTTAATGAAGCATGAAGACTCATCTTTCTCTTAAGGAGAAAAACTAAAGAGATCGTGGGCCTAGTGCAACTTGACTCTAGAATCCATTCGACAAATCCCCACCCCAAGTTGGTTAGCCACACTGAAGAGGAGATCTGTGAGGTATATACAGGGCAGCAGCAGCACCATATTTTTGTTAACTAGAACCTTCCCAAAACAATCATGATAATCTTAAGGTTAGAAAAGACCCTAAAAGCAGCATCTAAACTAGACCACTCTCCAGACAGGTATTGATCCAGGATATACATAAACATCTGTAGCACTTGGGAGGTCGGTTTTTCAAAAGACATGACATCCCTTTCTACCAACATCAGTTTTTCCTATATTTACTGTAACTGTACTACTCCTTCAGCTCTCTATAAATTACACCCATTTATTCCTGGTGGTACCTTCTGGGAGCTAACACAACGTGTTTCTATCAAAATAGTGGCTAGGATTTTTTTTTTTTTTGCCATGTCTAAGTCATATAATTATTGCTTCAAACATCATGTTTTCCAAAATAAGTGTTCGAGGAACCAGAGGGGCAATTCTTGCCACTTTGCCTATTTAACAGGAAGAGCCACAAATTACTTGTAGATATTTCTCGAGATTACTAATCCACCTGTACCACTTCTTAAAAATGCTCACTTACTAGACTACCAGCTTTGGCCGTGGCATTAAGGATTTTCGAAATTTTGCCTAAAAGAAAGGATCGTTCTGAAAATACGCATTACACCCGCATAATCCTACCAGGAAATAAACCCAAGGGCCTGCCACTAAGAACAGGCCCTCTCAGCCGCGCCCAGGACTGCAGAACGGAAAAAGAGAATTAGGATCAAAACACAAAACAAAACAAAACAAAAAAACCCAGGAGAGATGAAGTGCTAGGTGGTTCGGAGATCGAGGACGCAAGAGCAGGCCTAGTCTCTTCCAGCGGGTGCAAGTGTCGAGCTCGGTTGGGACGGATCGGCTCCGCGCGGGGCAGGCTAACCTCCCCAACCCCCACCCCGCAACGACAACCACGGCTCCATCGACCGATTCCCGAGTGTCGCCTCCGCCCGTCACCTTTCTCCGCACTAACCTTTCTCCTCCCGGCTGTCGGCCGCCATTGCTCCCCTCCTGTTTCCGCTGTTGCTGCTGCTGCTGCCGCCGCCGCCGCCGCCGCCGCCGCTTCGACGCGACCCGCGCGGGCGCCGCAGCCGCGGCAGCCGTAGCACGGGCACGTCCGTCAGTCCGTCCGCTGGGCTGCGCGCTTCCCACCTTGGCCTCTACCGCTCACCTTTCTCAACTCACCCTTTTTCTCCTCGCTTCTTCCCTTTCTCCCTTTTCTCCTTTCACTCCAGCCTCTGGCGCCCTAGGCCCGGCCTTCCCGTTGGGGCTTGGGTACGGGAGGGGGTAGGGGGAGGGAAGGGAAACAGATGGCGACGGCGGGCGGCGCTAAAATGGAGCCTGCTTCCTGCTTGAAACAATCCCGCTCCCGAAATGCCCTGCGCTGTTTACGCTTCGTTCCTCCCTGGGACCGTCACAGTGCGGAGAGGGGCGGGAGAAACGCGGGGTGGGCAAGGGAAACGTGATAACGTCAGCACGTCGCTTCGTCTCCCACAGCCCGGATGTCCACGGATTGAGTCTTCTTTTCAGCGATTAGGTCGCCGAAATTACGGTTTATTGAGCACCCCGCAGCGATGCGTACACCCTGGTGGCGCTGTTTTCTCACCTGAAAAGCCTACTGACAGACCTTCCCGAGGACAAAAGATGCTTCTGGTTGTTGCGCGGATCTCCTAATTCTGGAAATCGGAGACTTAGGATAAATCTGGGCGGGTCCCTTTGCCGCCGCCACTTTGTACTCTTAGTGCCAAATAGACTTTCATAGTTGGTGCCCTAGGGTTAGCCAAAGGCAGCGCAGGATGCAACCTGCTCACTTGTCACAAAAGCCTACTAGTTTTGCTGTTAATTGGGGAAATTAATTCTATTGTACTTTAGTATAGCTTTGTAATTCATGTAATAACATTTGATTTAGGTATTTATTGAGGCGCTGGGGTACACAGTTGATTTAAACAGAGTATTGAGAAATTGAAACTACTGAAGTGACCAAAAATTACTCAACTACATAATGTGGTAAAATCTGCAAGGAAACTTGCATAAAGTTTATGAACCAAAGGACTGAAAATGTCATTTTGCTTTACTGCTCGGTAACTGAGTTTACGCGGGAAGGAAATTTGGAGGGAAAAGAAAGTAACATTGTTATATAAAAACAAATAGCATGTTCAAAGACAAATAATCTAGAGTCTTGGCTCTTGATGGCCATTGTAACAAATTGAGAAAAGTCAATGGGAAGAATTTAAAGAGGGCTTGTAGAAAAAAAAAAACGAAAGAAAAACAGTAAATATAAAACTCATCTATGTATCATCAGATGCATAGGAATCAAGGGTAAACAGGACGGTATTTCTGCCTTTAAGGAATTTTCAGTATAATATATGGAAGAAATAAGTTAGCAAGAAATTACACTCTAACGATAATTGCTGAAAATTGTGTGTTCCTACTGTGCGCCAGGTATTGTTCTGAGAATTTGACCTACACAATCTGATTTCATCTTCCAAAACCCCAATTAGATTATATTACCTTATTTTACATACAGGGAAAGTGAAGTAAGAAATTGAAGTGTCCAAGGTCACCAGTAGCAGTAATTAATACGGCTCAAGTTCAGGAGATTTACCTCCAGCCCTCCAATTGATAATACTCCCTCAAATAAACTCAGAATGTTACTATAACCTTCAGGGGCATGTTACTCAGACTGGTGGGGATGCAGAATAGAGTCAAGGAAAGCTTCCTGGAGAAGGAATTAAGCCTACTTGAAAACTAAAAGACTATTAATAGTCTAGGTGAGGAGAGAAAGGGCAAAGGTGATAAAAGGATGTTTTTCTGGAAAAAAGGTCCTACGTAACAGAGCTACCAATGGTTTGGTTCAGGTTGATATTAAATAGGTAAGAAAAGGCTGAATCAAGAAAAGTGTTATAGGGGTGCCTGTGTGATTCCGTCAGTTAAGCATCCGACTCTTGATTTCAGCTCAGGTCATGATCTTGTGGTTTGTGAATTCAAGCCCTGCATCAGGCTCTGCACTGACAGTGCGGAGCCTGCTTGGGATTCTCTCTTCTCTCCAATCTCTCTGTCTCTTTCTCTCTCTCTCTCTCTCTCTCTCTCTCTGTCCCTCCTCCATTCTCATGTGCTCTCTCTTTATAAATAAATAAATAAATAAGTTATATAATGCCCTACTCAATTATTAATTCAGTCAACTAGTATTCATTAAAATGCTACTCAGTCCCAAATATTGTTACAGACGCTGGTATTAAGAAATATATTTAGTATAAAATCTTGTTTCTCTCTTCAAGAAGTTGGACTCTACATTCTAGTTAGGGAGACAAAGCATAAGTAAACAAATTAAAAAACGTGATGAATTCTATGCAAGAAACAAGTAAGAGGCTATTATGGTGAGGCCAGCTTGGGGAGGAGAGCTTTCTATGAGAAAAACTAGAAAGGCCTTGGTGAGGAGTTGAAGTTGAAACTGATACCTAGTAAGAGGTGGAGATAAGAGGTCTTCCAGGCAGAGAACAGCACATACAAAGGCTCTGAGGGAGAAAGAAGCCATGTTATAGTCAAGGATCCAAAGAAAACACCAATGAGCTGGAGTCCAGATAATGGATAATGAGAAGACAAGTGACTGAGATATTGTTTGAGGGACAGCCCACATCTTAGGAGTAAAAGCCTAATCGGGACCTAGCCTAAAACAAAAGCAGTACAAGATTTGAGAAGAGAGAATTTCGAGGTTGAGCCCACGAGAGGGTAGAATGAAAACACCTCGGGCTGTCTAAAAATTCACACCTGCAAAATGTAAAACCAAGCATACATAATTTCAAAGTGATCAACACTTTCAGAGGAAGACAATAAAATCTAGGGTCTCTGAGATATTTTTCACAATATTCAACATTAAATCAGGCCAAGTCTAGGTCCTATAACGCAGGTTACAAATTGGTGCTTGCTGATCTAAGACTTTCCTTGAACCAACACAGTGTATGGTTTTGTTGAAGTGTAATGCTTTCAATCAGACACTTTTCAATTAGACATGACCTCCACCACCACTCTCAGTTGCCTTACCCCTGTCCAATATTACTGATTGAAGTGTCTATGTATTAAGTGTGTGGACTCAGGGGCGGGGTGGAGGGGGATGGAGGCAGTTGGATTCTTTTGCTCTGGGAAGGTTATATAGAGTGAGGAGTAAGGGAGACTCAGTCCCAAGTCTTAAAGAATACGGATCTAGAGACGGCAAATGTACAATATGAACCTGCGACATCTTGCTATACCGGAAAGCAGTAATCAAAGAATTCTAGGATCCTGTCAAAATGACTCAGAAGAGTTGCTAACTAAAGTGGCTCCCCCTGGCCAATAGGCCAATGGCCAAGTATGAGCCATTTTGAGCATAGGTGAAGGTAAAACTGCATTGAAATATGTTTCAATCCATAAATTCCCTAATAGTTCCAAAAAACCCCTCAGTCCTCTTCAGATAATGCTAGGGAACAAGTTCATTGTTTTGAAAACTGGTAAACAAAGAGAAATCTTCATAGATCTTGTTTCCAATTAGAACTGTATCTTGGGGTTACCAATCAAATAATTGATGAAGGAAAGTTTCTCTGTGGAAGAATTACAGCTAATACATGGCCAGAGTGAAAAATCACAGAACTAGGACATTAGAATTTTACAACCATTAATGAAGCACAGATCAAGGCAATGATTATTAAAGGCTACTAATTGACATAACAAAGAATCAGATCTTATGTGCCTCTTGATGGAAACACATTATCTATGAAATAATCTTGCCAAAAAATGAAACCCAGGAGAATGTCTGTCAGCATTTTTCAACCAGGGATGATTCTTCCCCCATGGGATATTTGGCAATTTTTGAAAAAAAATTATGGTTGTCACAACAGAGGTGTGACACGCTATTAGCGTGTAATGGGTAGAGGCCGAGGAGGATGCTGTTAAACATCCTATAGGGCACACAAACCTATAAAACTCCCCCACACGCCCCTACCCACTAACAAAGAACTATCTTACCCAAATGCCAATAGTGCTCATGCTGAAAAATCATGCTCCAGAGAATAGGCAAAGCACAGGTGAATATTTTAAGCCATCCCATGCAAATACCATTAGCAGTAAGAAACTCTACAGGAGTGGGGCGCCTGGGTGGCTCAGTCGGTTGAGCGAACGACTTCGGCTCAGGTCATGATCTCGCGGTCCGTGAGTTCGAGCCCCGCGTTGGGCTCTGTGCTGACAGCTCAGAGCCTGGAGCCTGTTTCGGATTCTGTGTCTCCCTCTCTCTGACCCTCCCCCGTTCATTCTCTGTCTCAAAAATAAATAAACGTTAAAAAAAATTTTTTAAAAAAAAGAAACTCTACAGGAGTATTATAAGAAATGTTAAAAATATAAAACAATTATAATTCATGAATGTTATAGGTTGAATTGTGTCCCCCAAAATAATATTTTGAAGATCTAACCTGAAGTACCTCAGAATGCAAACTTATTTTGATATAGGGTTGTTTCATATGTAATTCATTAAAATAAGGTAATAGTAAAGTGGAATATGCCCTTAACCCAATATGACTGGTGTTCATATAAAAGGAAAAGAGACACTGTAATAGAGACACACAAGGAAACATGTGACAACAGAGACAGAGATTGGGTGATGCGGCCAAGGAACTTCAAGGGTAACAGGCAAAAACCAGAAGCTATGAGCCAGAGAATGATTCTCCCCTACAGGCTTCAGAAGGAGCATAAATAACCCTGTCCACTCCTGGATTCAGACTTCTAGCCTCCAGATCTGTGAGAATAAATTTCTATTGTCTTAAGCCACCCAGTTTCTCATACTTTACTACAGCAGCTCTGTGAAACTAATACCTTGGACCTTATTTAGGGACTAATTTGAATACATGAGTACACACACATACATATACTCATACTCACATGTACCTATCAACAAGCTTTGAAAACTTTGAATTATAATTTTAAAAACTTGCTGTTAATTTTTTTAGCTATAGTAAGTTATGTTGAAAAAATACTTCTTTCAATTTCATGACACATACTAAAATATTTGCAGATGAAATGATATGGTATCTAGAATTTGCTACAAAATACACTATATAAGAGCAGGGGTTATAGATGGGGGTCATATATAAAACAAGTCTGCTCATGGGCTGAAGATGGGTGATGGACAGACATACTCTCCTCTCTACTTTTTAAAAAATATATTTGAGATTTTCTGTAATAATTTTAAAGAAAGAGCAAGAGAAACAGCCAAAAAAATTGAGGTTATATCAAAATGCCATTTTCCCTAATCCATAATTATCCTATCAGAGCTAAATAGTAATTGAAAATAATCTTCACTTATGCCTTGTAAGTTTGTCTTTTTATAAAATAACACAATCAAGAAGTTTAGCATAACAGAACACAATATTAACAGGAGAGCTAAAAACATTCAGTAACAAGATGAATAAGTTCAGGGAATCTAATATACAGGATGGTGATTATAGTTAATAGCACTTTATTGTAGGGGCACCTGGAGGGCTCAGTCGGTTAAGCAACTCTCTTGATTTTAGCTTAGGCTATGATCTCATGGTTTGTGAGTTTGAGCCCCGAGTCAGGCTCTGTGCCTGCTTGGGGTTCTCTCTCTCCCTCTCATAAGCATGCACTCTCCCCCACTCATAAGCATGCACTCTCTTACTCTCTTTCAAAATCAACAAATATTTTAAAAAACAGTACTTTATTGTATACTTGAAATTTGCTAAGAGACTTGATCTTAAGTTTTCTTACCACACCCAAACAAACACAGCATAACTGTGTGAGGTGATGGATGTGTATATATTAACTTGATTATGATAACCATTTATAATATATATGTATATCCCATTGTACACCTTAAGTATATACAAGTTTTATTTGTCAATTATACTTCAACAAAGCTGGGGAAAAACAAAGTTTAAAAAAAAAAAAAAAAGGCCTTTCAAGGGAAAATGGGTCTCTCTGGCCTGACCAGAAAAAGGAAAGGCCAAAGACTTGAAAATCCTCAGGAGGAGAGCAGAAAGCTAGAAAAGAGAATCAGAAGCAAAGCTTTAGAGAGGGAATGTCCTGAACCCATCCAAAGTAGTATTATAAAAATTCAAAGATAGCTTGATGGGAATCATTAAATATATTTAAATATGTGTTCTGCACCCCCTTCTAGAATTTGACTGAATTCATATCTGGTTCCTAGTAAGACTAGGTCTTTTCTGGTAAAGAATTGCTTGAAGGCTCTTCTGGAACTGCCAAAGAATGAAAAAGGATCACCTTAACTATACCACAGTAAATGCTGCTGAGCTATTGAATGTATGCAGCAGAGTTCTTGGTGTAGCACTAAGTTCTCGCCGGCACAATCCAGCATATTATAGAGTCTTAAAATAATGCTTGACTAGCATTTACTTAGAACTCACCTTTCACATGTATTATGTCATTTAAACTTCACAACCAGCTTGTGAATCAGATTCAATAAACATTTTTAATAAGAGCAAAATTATATTTTTAAATAGAAAAAACTCGATAAAAATAAGAATACTATTTAAATACTGAGGGCATTTTACATTTTGAAATGTATTAATCTTCTGATTTGAAACCAGGTACCTGAACACTTTTTCCTGCATCCATATGTCAACATCAAGTTTCTTTTAGTTTTTATGCATCCCACAGAAGGCAGCCTTGCCTCCTTTAACAGAAATTATATTGATTTAATTCTCACAATAGGAAACAGATTTTCAAAATATAAGTATTAAAAAAAAAACACAAAGTTTTGCACAGCTTTAAAAAAAATAATTATCTACTCCTTGGATGTTTAAAGAAATCTGGGCTTCCAAAACTGTTCTGCTTACTTCTCAATAATATTGGTAGCTCACATTACTGAGTACTGGCTCTGTGCTGGTCAGTTCTGAATGCTGGCTATATTTTACCTCAATTCATCTAACCCCAGAGGCATTACTGTTTTCTTTATTTTACTGAGAAGGTAAGTTTCTTTTAAGTAATGTTTTGTCTTTAGGGTTTTTGCTTTTTTCCCTTTTTTCCTTCTCTTTTCTTCATAGCATCTTGGTACAGGGATGTGCTGTATATCTCTGGCTGTCCTAACCCATTTTTCACACTCTCCACCCTACTTTGTACCTTCGAAAGCTGATCCATATGGACTGCCCAGTTGGTTCCCTTCCTTGGTTTTGGTTGATTTTAAACAATGGAAGGCACAAGCATGAGATCTGAAAATAGGAGGAAAGTAAGAAGTGAACTGTTGATTTTCATGACTCCCTTCATGTAGGGTTACCAGAGGTCAGCTCTGTCCCTGTATCCACGGCCCCAATTCCTAGCTGTCAATACTATCCTGAGTTCTGGTAACCCCATCCTCAATTTGCTCATTCTAGTGTAGGGTCGTGCTATGGACTGAATTGTGTTCCCCAAAACTCCTATGTTGAAGTTCAAATGCTCCAACGTGTGTACTGGGACATAGGGTCCATAGAACCCAGGGACAGCCCCTGAATACCAGTGTCTCTGCTTCAGTGTCATTCATTCTCAGTATTTTGCTTGTTTTGGGGGGCTATAATAGGAATCCAGGCTGACAGAGCTGGAGCGAGTTGGGGAGCTGGAACTCGGGAGTTCTACAAAACCAGTAGCAAGTGCTGTGAAAGGCACAAGACTAAAAGTAAAAGGGACTTAAGGTACTAAGACCCTCTCATGACACACTTGGACTAGCCCAGAGAAAAAGAAAAACCTAGAAACCCATGGTTCCACAGAATTAAATCTGTGAAGCAAAAAAGACCCAGGGTTTGAGCCCAGCTCAGTTCTCCAGCTCTGAGGTTGCCCAGGTCTGGGAAATTCAAGGACTGTACCTGATGGTGTTCTACTTTTCAGTTCTTTTTTAAAAATGCTGCTTTCCCCCCCCTTCCTTCCCTTTGAATGGGTACAAATTTAGGTCTCTTTAGCTGAAAGACATTCCTCCTACACTTTCCCCCTCTTAGCCAGAGACAGCACCCACAGGTGGTGCTTGGTCACTCAGGTACTGGGGACAGCTGGATCACTGCTTGGACTCTGTTTCAAGGAGGGATGGTAAATATGTAGCCTCCCCTGCTCCATCCTATTCCCTTGCCAGCTTCTTTCATCGTTACAGAGTTTCATTGAGCCCAGCTGCAGCTGCCTGGCTGTGTGGACATTGTCCTCTGGATAGCCATAAGATACGCCTGGGGCTGGAGCCTGTTTTTTCTCCTCTGCCCAACAGGATGTCATCATGGGAAATAGGGAAGAGAATGTGGGGAGCCAATCCTTATGTCCCTCTCCACCTACCACTCTCCGACATTCCCCATCTGTGTCTCTTTTGCTCAAAAGGAGAGGAAGAAGCAATAAGGAAGGAGACTTTGTATTACTTATCCATTTCTAAATAAACATTTGTTACTTTTAAAAAACAGATAAACAAAAAAGCAGGGAATGGGTAGTCTCTTTAACATATGCTGCTAGGAAAACTAGATGTCCACTTGCCAAAGAATGAAATTGGGCACCTATCTTACACCATACACAAACATCAACTCAGAATGGATTAAAGGCTTGAATGTAAGACCTGAACCATAAAACTCCTAGAAGAAAACATAGGGGTAAGCTCCTTGACATTGGTCTTGGCAATAACTTTTTGGATTTAGCAACAAAAACAAAAATAAGTGAGTGGGACTACACCAAACTAAAAAAGCTTCTGTACAGTAAAGGAAATTATCAACAAAATGAAAAGGTAACCTATGAAATGGGAAAATCATATATCTCATAAGGAGTTAACATTAAAAATATATTTTAAAAAATGCATACAATTCAATAGAAGGAGAAGCAGAAGCAGAAAAAGAAGCAGAAGCAGAAGCAGAAGCAGAAGAAGAAGAAGAAGAAGAAGAAGAAGAAGAAAGGAAGAAAAAAGAAAAAAAGCCAGTCCAACTGAAAATGGGCAGTGGAACTGAAAAAAACATTTCTCCAAAAGAAATAGCCAACAGGTACATGGAAAAGTACTCAACATCACTGATCATTAGGGAAATGCAAATCAAAATCACAATGAGGTTTCACCTCACACCTCATAATAGAATAGTTATTATCAAAAAGACAAGAAATAACAAATGTTGGGTAGATATAGAGAAAAGGGAACATTTATGCATTGTTGGTGGGAATGTAAATTGGTGCAGCTATCATGGAAAACAGTATGGAGTTTCCTCAAAAAATTAAAAATAATACTACCATACAATCCAGCAATTCTGCCTCTAGGTATTTAACTGAAGGAAATGAAAACATTATCTTGAAAAGATATCTGCACCTCCGTGTTCACTGCAACATTATTTACTAAAGCCAAGATGGAGAAGCAATCAAAGGGTCCATGGATTAATGAACGGATAAATAAAATATGGGGTATAAGTGTGTGTGTGTACACAATAGAATATTATTCAGCTATATAAAAAAAGAAGAAAATCCTACTATTTACAACAACATGGATGGACCTTTGAGACACTATGCTATTAAAATAAATAAAATACGGGCCACTGGGTGGCTCAGTTAAGTGTCCAACTTCGGCTCAGGTTATGATCTCACAGTTCGTGAGTTTGAGCACCATGTCAGGCTCTGTGCTGACAGCTCAGAGCCTGGAACCTACTTCAGATTCTGTGTCTCCCTCTTTCTCTGCCCCTCCCCAACTCGTACTCTGTCTCTGTCTCTCAATAATAAATACACATTGAAAAAAATAAAAAATAAATAAAATAAAATAAGTCAGGCAAAGAAAGACAAATACTGTATGATATCATTTATATGTGGAATCTAAAAAAAAAGCTGAACTTATAAATACAGAGCACAGATTAATGGTTACCAGATGCAAGGAATGAGAGGGTAGGAAAAATAAGGACAGGTGGTCAAAACGTACAAACTTCCAGTCCAGTTGGAAGACAAAAAAGTCTTAAGGATGTAATGTACATCATGGTGACTATATGTAATAATACTGTATTGCATATTTAAAAATTGCCAAGAGAGTAAAGCTTAAAAGTTCTCATCACAATAAAAAAAAGTGTGTAACTATGTGTGGTGATAGACATTAACTAAATTTATTGTGGTTGTAATTTCACAGTATATACATATATCAAATCATTAGATTGTACACCTAAAATGAATATAGTGTTATTTATCAATTATCTCTCAAAAAAAAAAAAAAACCAACAACAACAAACAGTAAAGTATGCAGAAGCACAGAAAAAGTGATAGATAAGCCAAAGACCATGAATAAAAAAAATCTCTAGGGTCAAGAATGGAAGACAAAGTGCTGTTAGTGGCATAAAGAGTAGTCAAAGTTAAAAAAAAAAATGAAACAACACTAACTCACCATAATGATGGATTGATTCTAGGAGAAGGAAATGAGAAACTTCCACCTCTGAGAGATATTTGCTAGAGATTAAGTCAGTAACTGATTTGCTACTGATTAAGTCAGTGACACTTATGAAGCAATCAGAGCTATTTCTTATATCCAAATTATGTTCCAGTTGTTTATTTTTTGTGTTTGTGGCATTTGCCTAAAAGGCTGTGTGTTGGGCACCTCATTGCTCCTTGTAAGGATTCCAACATGCCTCCTAACCATGACATCTTCTTTCTACCTTTCTTTAATTGACTCCAATTTTACTCAGTGTTCTATAAGTATGTATATTTGTAGAAAGGAAAACTATTTATGTATTTTTTTTTGAGATATCACCCAGTTTGTCTCATGTGACCACTGCCTGTTCTGTTGTCCCATGACACTTGGGTTTTCCTTGTGTCCAAACTCATAGCCATCTCTTGGTAAACAGTAACTCACCTTTAAAACCGCCATCCTATTTTTTGAACCCAATTGGAATACATACAATTTGAGTGACAAAATGGTACAATCCTTTATAAAGTGTTTATGAAAACAAATGATAAACAATTTTTAAAATCTTTTGAAAAATTAGAAATGTCTGGTCCCTATACTATCTATAGCTTTATCCTCCCATTGTATTAAACAAGGAGCTATTCAACCAATATTTGTTGAATATAAACATGAAAACGAAATCAAAAATACTTATTTTTTTCAGTATATATTTGAGATTCTAACTTGAAAATCTAAATTGAGGACAGGCCCATTATATCAAGGCTATAGGCTGTACATGGGTGAGAGTTTTATACATATATATGCGTGTTGGGACAGTTAGGGAAACTACAGATGAAGGCAACTGATACTTGGACAATAATGTCCCAAGGTAGCTATTCAATATTTACTGAGTAATGATAAAAACACTATAAAAAATGCTTTATGTGCATTTGCATTTAACCCTCATTTGACAGATTACTAGATACAAGTTCATAGCTAATAAATTGCAGAACTAGAGTCTGAACCTGTCTCTTTTGATTCTAGGATCTGTGCACTTCACCTCTATCCTTATTGCCACTGATAATAAGATTAGAAAAATGGTGGAAGTCAATCATTTGAAGAACGAATTCTACCATAAGTAATATATTTGTATGTGGGTGTCTTTGAAGCTTCATAAACAATAAAATTCTAATCATGCTATGAATATCACAATTCATAGAAGAAACTATTGTATTGGAATCAATTCTGTCATACCAGTTTGAAGGAATTTATCTTCTAGTACAGTAGAAGTAGTAGACAATAAGGTAAGGGGGGATCTTGACTCCTTTAACCAGGGGTGAGCTGGCAAATATTTAATAACTGGCTCTCCAGACCAGAAACCTTCTTTCTAGTGTTTGCCAACTTCTGTGGCATAAATACTTCCACTATCACCTATTTCAAGCTACCAATGAGACATCACATCATTGAATACATAGTTGAGAAGTATGCAGTAATACCATTATATATTATTTCCACTCTGCAGAAGCAATGGTTGTAAACATAAATAACCTCAAGAACATAGGTAATACTAAATTTTAATTGAAAAATTAGGAAATAGTGAGTTTTGGAATTTGTTACTTTTGTTTTTAATGTAATATACTTAACTGTCCCTTTATATAATCTAACTTTTAAAAATCCCTGTGCTAAACAACCAGCATGCAGAATTTCTGAGAATTCTAAAAATCTAACAATTACAAGACAGCTCCAGCACCCTACTGCCCTTAACTGCCCCTCAGATAAACAGCTCTTGGTACCCATTTTTGTATGTTATAGTTACCTCTTGGCCACAGCTAAGGAAAATGAAGTAGGAATAGGAACAAGTCCAAAGTCACTTCTATCAGGATTTGGAATTCAGGAATAAGAGTGGGAATCATTTTCTCTGCATGACTGAAGCTATAACATGAATGTTTAAAGCTAAACATTTCTTGACCATAATGTGGACTGAATAGCAGATAAGACCAAAACAATATGTCCCAAAACCTTTGTGATACAGCAAAAGCAATCATAAGAGGGAAGTATATAGCAATATAGGTCGACCTCAAGAAGGAAGAAAAATCTCAAACATGCAACCTAACATTACACCTAAACGTGCTAGAAAAAGAGCAACAAATGAAGCTTAATGCCAGCAGAAGAGAAATAATAAAGATTAGAGCAGAAATAAATGAAATAAATGATATAGAAGCAAACAAACAAAAATCCAGTAGAACAGATCAATGAAACCAGGATCTGGTTCTTTGAAAAAATTAATAAAACTGATATACCCCTAGCTAGACTTATCCAAAAGAAAAGAGAAAGGACACAAATAAGTAAAATCACAAATGAAAGAGGAGGGATCACAACTAACACCACAGAAATACAAACAGTAATTAGAGAATACTATGAAAAATTATATGCCAACAAACTGGGCAATCTGGAAGAAATGGATAAATTCCTAGAGACATATCAACTAACAAAATTGAAACAGGAAGAAATAGAAAACTTGAATAGACTAATAACCAGCCAAAAAATTGAATCAGGAATCAAAAATCTCCCAACAAACAAAAGTCCAAGGCCAGATGGCTTCCCAAGGGAATTCTACCAAACATTTAATAAGAATTAATACCTATTCTTCCTCAAACTGTTCCAAAAAATAGAAACGGAAGGAAAACTTCCAGACTTATTCTACAAGGGCAGCATTACGTTCATTCCAAAACCAGACTAGGACCATACTAAAAAAGAGAATTACCGGCCAATATCCCTGATGAACATGGATGCAAAAATTCTTGACAAAATACTAGCAAGTCAAATCCAACAGTACATTAAAAGAATTAGTCACCACAATCATGTGGGATTTATTCCTGACTTACAAGGGTGGTTCTATATTCACAAGTCAATCAACATGATACACTACATCAATAAAAGAAAGGATAAGAGTCGTATGATCCTCTCAATAGATGCAGAAGAAGCAAAGACAAAGAAGAGCATCCATTCTTGATTAAAACCCTCAACAAAGTAGGGATAGAAGGAACATACCTCAACATCATAAAGGCCATTTACGAAAGACCCACAGTGAATATCATCCTCAATGGAGGAAAACTGAGTTTCTTCTCTATGGTCCGGAACAAGACAGAGTTGTTCACTTTCACTGCTGTTATTTAACATAGTACTTGAAGTCCTAGCCTCAACAATCAGACATCAAAAAGAAATAAAAGGTATCTAAATCGGCAAGGAAGAGATCAAACTTTTACTACGTGCAGATTACATGATACTCTATGTAAAAAACCCAAAAGACTCCACCAAAAGATTGCTAGAACTGATACACAAATTCAGTAAAGTTGCAGGATACAAAATCAATGTACAGAAATCAGGTGCATTTCTATACACCAATAATGAAGCAGCAGAAAAAGAAATCAAGGAATTGATCCCATTTACAATTGCACCGAAACCGTAAGATACCTAGGAATAAACCTAACCAAAGAGGTAAAAGGTCTGTACTCTGAAAACTATAGAAAACTTATGAAAGACATAGAAACTTATAGAAACCTATGAAAGATGACACAAAGAAATAGAAAAACTTCCCATGCTCATGGATTGGAAAACCAAATATTCTTAAAATGTCTATACTACCCAAAGCAATCTACACATTTAATGCAATCCCAGCATTTTTCACAGAACTAGAGCAAACAATATTAAAATTTATATGGAACCACAAAAGACACTGAATAGCCAAAGCAATTTTGAAAAAGGCAAGCAAAGCTGGACACATCACAATTCTGGACTTTGAGTTATACTACAAAGCTGTAGTTATCAAGACAGTATAGTACTGGCACAAAAGCAGATACATGGCTCAATAGAACAGAAGAGAAAACCCAGAAATGGACCCACAGCTGTATGGTCAACTAATCTTCAACAAAGCGGAGAAGAATATCCAATGGAAAAAAGACAATCTCTTCAGCAACTTGTGCTGGGAAAACTGGACAGCAACATGCAACAGAATGAAACTGGACCACTTTCTTCTTACACCATACACAAAAATAAAGTTAAAATGGGTGAAAGACCTAAATGTAAGACAGGAAACCATCAAAATCCTACAGGAGAACACAGGCAGTAACCTCTTTGACATCGGTTATAGCAACTTCTTACTAGACACATCTCTGGAGGCAAGGGAAACAAAAGCAAAAATGAACTATTGGGACTTCGTCAAGATAAAAATCTTCTGCACAGTGAAGGAAACAATGAGCAAAACTAAAAGGCAATCTTTCAGATGGGAGAAGATATTTACAAGTGACATATCTAATAAAGGGTTAGTATCCAAAATATATCTTAAAAACTTAGGAAACTCAACATCCAAAAAACAAATAATCCAGTTAAAAAATGGGCAAAGACATGAATAAACATTTTCCAAAGAAGAAATCCAAATGACCAAGACACGTGAAAAGATGCTCAATATGACTCAACATCAGGGAAGTGCAAATCAAAACCACAATGAGATACCACCTCACACCTGTCAGAATGGCTAACATTAACAACACAGGAAACAACAGATGTTGGTGAGGATGCTGAGAAAGGGGAACCCTCTTACCCTATTCGTGGAAATGCAAACTGGTGCAGCCGCTCTGGCAAGCAGTATGGAGGTTCCTCAAAAAGTTAAAAGTGGAACTATCCTACAACCCAGCAACTGTTCTATTAGGTATTTACCCTCATTTACCCACAGGATACAAAAATACTGATCTGAAGGGATGCATGCACCCTGAATTTTGTAGCAGCATTATCAACAATAGCCAAACTAGAGAAAGAGCCTAAATGTCCACTGATCAATCAATGGATAAAGAGGTGGTATATCAGATATAGGTAGATATAGATATAGATGATATAGATATATAATGGAATATTACTCTCCATCTCTATATATACACATTTATATTATACAATTATAGAATATTAGTCAGCATCCCTCTCTCTCTCTCTCAAAATAAATAAACAACAACAAAAAAAGAACAAATGCAAAGAGAAAAGCAGAAATGGGAAAACACACATCTTGTTAGACCTATAGTAATCTAGTTTTCAATTGGAGTTCTTCCTGAGGCCTGGCTGCATTTTACCCTTGGACGTGGATAGAGAACCTCATCTTCTGTTAAATTAATCAAACAGGGAGGCTATTAAACTGAGGCACCGCGAGCACCATGGTGGCTTTCATAAGCAAATCAAAACCTAAGCCTGTAAACACTTCAAGCCTTTCAAATCAAAACCTTAGGACAACCAATCACAAACAACCAACTAGTCTTTAAGCTATAGCCAATCAAACAACTTCCTTTCTTTGCTTCCACACTTTCTCTACGTGTCTTTCCCCTAGCATCTATCAGTGGAAGTCTCTTAGTCACTTTCCAATTTGGCACTGCCCTCTTTGAATTCATTTTTGCTCAAAAAACTCTTACATTTTTTAATATGCCTCAGTTTATCTTTTTAACACTGGTAACAATGCAAAGTTGTATAGCCACTTTGAAAGGTAGTTTGGCGATTTCCTACAAAATTAAAAACATACTTTTACTGTATGATCCAGCAATCATGCTCCTTGGTATTTACCCAAAGGAGCTGAGAACTTATGTCCAGACAAAAACCTGCACATAGAGGTTTATAGCAGCTTTATTCATAATGGCCAAAATTTGGAAGCAACCAAGATGTCATTCAGTAGTTGAATGGATAAATAAACTGTGGTACATCCAAACAATGGAATATCAGTTGACACTACAAAGACATGAGCTATTAAACCATGAAAAAACATGGAGGAAACTTAAATGCATATTGCTGACTGAAAGAATCCAATCTGAAGAGGATACAAACCATATGATTCCAAATATATGACACCTGTAAAAAGCAAAACTATTAAGACAGTAAAAAAATCAGTGGTTGCCAGGGGGTAGAGGGGGGAGAAGGATGAATAGGGGAAGCACAGAGGATTTCTAAGGCAGTGAAACTACTCCACATGATACTATAATGATAAATACATTTGTCCAAACCTGTAGAATGTAGTGAAAAGTCAACCCTGATGTAAACAATGGACTCTGAGTGATAACACTGTGTCAATGTAGATTCATCACTTGTAACAAATGTGCCACTCTGGTGGGGGATGTTGATGAGGGAGGCTACCCATGTGTGGAGGCAGGGGGTACATGGGAAATCTCTGTACCTTTCTCTCTATTTTACTGTGAGTCTAAAACTGCTCTTGAAAATATCATTAGGAGACTTCTTACTTGGGTAAGTTTGGATTTCAATTGTGCCAGGCTTTCTGAAGTAGCATTCAGGCCACATTTTCAGGAACATTTAAAAAAAATTGCGGGCTAACTGGAACGTGCAGCCACTACTTTTGTGCATGTGTGGCTGTGTAGCCTATGAAGGACCTCAACACAAGCTGTAAATTAATGCTTCCATCTAAAGGGATTTGACCAGAACAAGCATTCTTATGCCCATGTAAGCAGAGAAAGGTATAATAAAGAGAAGGAAAGAAAAAAAAGCATTACAAACCTAAGTAGTTAGGGGTGCCTGGGTGGCTAGTTGGCTGAGCGCCAGGTTTCGGCTCAGCTCTTGATCTCATGGTGCCTGAGTTCAAGCCCCACATTGGGCTGCTGTCAGCCTGCCAGTTTAGGATCCTCGGTCCCCCTCTCTCTGCCCCTCCCCCACTTGCATTCTCCCAAAAGAAATAAAATAAGTGAAATAAAACAAAAGGTAAATAGTCAAATTGATACTTAGTTAATCATTGCATTTGTTTTTCCAGGGCTATGTTACCTTTTGGAGAAAGAAAAACAAGGTGGAAGGCAGAATAAAGGTTGGAATTAATACGGGCAGGCAGAATTTCTATAGGGTATCTAGTCTATTCTCCTTATTTCTGTCTTAAGCCTTAATTTTATCTAAAGTTTAAGCAGCCAGTCCTACCTTCTCCATTTCCTCCTCTCTCTGCCTCCTTGTTTTGTTTTTATTTTTTTCACAAGTATTTATTGAACGTTCATTTTGTGGCAGACATTGGCTTTTGTGCCAAAATACAAAGTTTGGACTTGATCCTCTTGATGTGGAGTTTCCAAAGTCAAATCTTGTACTGTGCATAAGATCCATAAGGACACTTTATTGAAAATGCAGCTTCTTAGTCTTAATCTTAGAGATCATGTTCAGGGGCTTGACATAGGCCTGATAATCTGCCATTTTAGCTAGCATCTCAAGTGATTCAAAAGAACAGCATTGTTCGGATATACGTCTATTGGCTTCCGTGTATCTAGTAATTTGGTTTGTGGGCAACCCAACTCTGCAAATTTTGACCTCTTTAAGACTCTGGAATCAGGCTCTCTATTGTAGTCTAGACTCCGCCATTTAGGAGCTATTGACCAAATGAACCTGTTTCCACTCTGTGTCTTAATCTCTGAGGGTATGTGGGAATCAGAACACTTAGCTCAGAGAGTTACTGTGCAAGTGTCACAAGTAGAGCACGTGTGGTATCCAGCACACTGTAGCAAGTGCTCAAAAACCAGACATTATTGTTCTTATTATTGGTGTTGTTGTTCTTGCAGTTATTATTGGTGGTAGTTTTACCATGGCTTTGTTTTTTTAGAGGGAAGAGGAGTAGGACATAAAGTTTGCCCACAATAAGTGGTCAGGCTTCTTGGGCCTGACTACATATTTACTTGGGTGGAAAGAGAAAAGAGTTCACACTGCTTCTAGTATCTAGAAATCAGGTGGAGATTTATTTTGTTAATACTAGTCATTTTATTTTAAACTTCCCTTGTATTTACTTATTAAATCCCTGTGTAACATGTCCTACCATTATTGCTGCTCTGAAATTTTCTTCTTGTTGCTTATTTTAGTTTATTTTAAATTTTTTTTAATGTTTATTTATTTTTGAGAGAGAGACAGAGCATAAGCAGTGGAGGGGCAGAGAGGGAGACACAGTACCTGAAGTGGGTTTCAGGCTCCGCGCTGTCAGCACAGAGCCCGACACGGGGCTGGAATTCATGAACTGTGAGATCATGATCTGAGCCGAAGTTAGAGGCTTTAAGGACTGAGCCACCCAGGCATCCCTCTTGTTGCTTATTTTAAAAGAACCAAAATTATATGTAGCTCAGAGAAGGAAATAATATCTGTTCTTGACAAGCATCTAAAAGATGTCATTAACAGAGATAATGATTATAAAAGAAGAAATCAGGATTGTAAGTAATATAAATTCAATTTGGGCCAAATTCTTCACCGCTTACATACACCTAGGACCTTATTCCCTTTTTTTTTCTTTTTTTAAGAGAGGGAGAGAGAGCATGAATAGGGGAGAGGGACAGAGGGAGAGAGAGAATGTTAAGTAGCCTCTATGCTCTGTGTGGACCCTGACATGGAGCGCAATGCCACAACCCTGATCTGACCTGAAACCAAGAATTGGATGCTCAACAGACTGAGCCATCCAGGTGCCCTGGACCTTATACTCTTAAATGCTAAAATGGAATTGCATGCATTTTTTCACTGAATCCTTGTAATAACCATGTGAGGAAGATATTCATATAATCTCATATTTTTTTTTTCTGAAATTTATTGACAAATTGGTTTCCATACAACACCCAGTGCTCATCCCAAAAGGTGCCCTCCTCAATACCCATCACCCACCCTCTCCTCCCTCCCACCCCCCATCAACCCTCAGTTTGTTCTCAGTTTTTCATATAATCTCATATTTAAAGATGAAGAAACTGAAACAGGTTAACTTATTTGGCCAAACAAAAGTATGTAGAAGAACTGAAACTTGAATCCAGAACTAACCAGTCTTAATCTCATGTTAGCCTGCATACCAAACTGCCTCCTAGTCATGGCAGCCTGGAAAGACCTGGTAGGGCCACAAAGTGGTTTACAGGATTAACTCTTACCTCTAGTCGTTTCTAGAGGTTGAAGAAAAAAAATAAGTGACATTTTTTAGAAGGTGCCTTGCAGTCCTTGTAGTCCATCCTCTGAATGACTGAACTTAGCTTTAATCTACATCGCAGTCTTTTTTTTTTAAGGTTGATTTATTTTTGAGAGAGAGAGAGAGAGAGAAAGAGAGAGAGAGAGGCAGTGTGCAAGTGGGGGAGGGGCAGAGAGAGAGAGAGAGACCCAGAATCCGATGCAGGTTCTAGGATATGAGCTGTCAGCACAGAGCCCGATGCTTGGCTCGAACCCAGGAAGCACGGGATCATGACCTGGGCAGAAGTCAGACGCTCAACTGACTGAGCCACACAGGCGCCCCTACATTGCATAGTCTTTATCCCAAAGGTGTCTACAAATATATTCAGAACATACTGGTGTGGTCCCAGGTTTACAAAGTTTTCAAACGAAAATATGATGACTGAATTATCTTGTAGAATGGATACATTTGAGTAAACATTTTGAGTTTATTTGAGCAAAAATCAATTCAATTTGGGTAGTGCCAAGCCAAAAGTAGGTAGGGTGCTCCATCCATAGGAGCTGGGGAGAGATTTTATAGGGAAAAAGCGGAAGCAATGTAAGGAAATTATTGACTGTCTGTAGCTTAAAGCCTAATGAGTTGTTTGTGATTGGTTGTCTTTAGCTTTTGACCTAGTAACCTTGAGGCATTTACCAGTTTAGGGTTAGGTTTGCTTACCTGGGCCCACAGGGCATTTAGAGCCACCTCAGTCTAATGGCCTTCTTGTTTAATTCATTTGACACAGGCAAGTGTAATTTATATTAGAGGGAAAGGCATTTCTGTACTGTTCCCTTATCCTCCTATAAGGAATGGAAATAACAAGCAGAAGACCACTTGATTCACTGTTCAGGATTAACAAAAATGAAAAAAAAAAAAAAAAACAAAGCCACCCTCCCACTTTCCATTTCTTCCCAAGAATTCGCTGAACAATTGGAAGCAGGAGATATGCGGGTCTTGCACCGTTTGTGTGGGTTTGAGCAAATCTGTCTTTTTTTTTTTTTTTAATTTTTTTTTCAACGTTTATTTATTTTTGGGACAGAGAGAGACAGAGCATGAACGGGGGAGGGGCAGTGAGAGAGGGAGACACAGAATCGGAAACAGGCTCCAGGCTCTGAGCCATCAGCCCAGAGCCTGACGCGGGGCTCAAACTCACGGACCGCGATATCGTGACCTGGCTGAAGTCGGCGCTTAACCGACTGCGCCACCCAGGCGCCCCGAGCAAATCTGTTTTAAGATTGAAGGACAGGCTCCCTCAGATGATTACCCGCATTACTCCTAAAAACAAATGCTTTGGAGGGAAATTGGTTAGAATAGCAATAGTGGCTTAAGGTGAACAGCAGAAGGGAAATCTTTTTAGTGCCCTGAGTTAGAAAATCATTTGTAATTTTCCCTCAAACCAGGTTGAACTTAATACACAAATTTAAATGTTTGCTCTTAAAGACATAGAGGCCCTTTAAGAAAACAGTTTTTGGCGAAAGTAATGATAGATAAATCAGTGGAAAATAAATTGAGCCCGTTAAAAAAAAGCTAGGCATTTACTCCTACCTCATTAAATCTTAATTTTGACAATGTTGATGAGGGATAGAAGCAGAAAAATGTTCACCTTTAGCCCAGAAGGCTGACCTATAGCTTGCATAGATCCGATAAGGATCAAATATGTACTGGTTGCTACAGTCTTAAAGGGTCTCATGACTGTTTACGTAATCTCATTGATAGTTAATATGGAACTGAATGATAAGCACCAGAGAAATCTTCCGAAAGTAGTTTTACGAGTAGAAATTTGAAGAAGACATTTAAGATCTAATACTCCCTGCATATCCCCTCCCCCTTGAACACTAAGCATATAAGCACTAGCTACATACAGCAAAAGTGCAGCTCTTTCTACCTGATGAGGGAGTGTGAGGCAAGCAGAGGGCAAAGTCCGGGCTAACGGCACCCCCGCCCAGGTGGGACATGTATGATATTCCTTGGACACTCCCAGCTACCCCAAAACAGGAAAGGACAAATAAACAAAGGTTAAACTATAGGAGTGTCCACCAGTTTACAAGAAAGAGGCAGTCCCATCTGTGGTCTGAAGTCCAGGAACTCCCTACTGTCTTAATGTTAATGCTTTGCTAGAGGGAAAAACAACCTTAGCTTGAAAGTAGGTAGGCCTCCGATAAGTCTTTAGCATGTGAAAGTCTCTTTGGAAACTCTCTCCAGACTTTATCTCCCCCGACTCCCTAAAACGGTTACCCCCCCAACACTTGCAGTGCACCTTTTTCTGCCCATGGATCCTGTCCCTGTGCTGTAATAAAATCGCCTTTTTGCACCAAAGATGTCTTCAAGAATTCTTTCTTGGCCTTTGGCTCTGGACCCCCCACCACCCCAAAACTTCATCACTACCCACAAGTCCTGCCCTGCGCTACTTAAATAAATTTACTAAATTGCACTGCAAAATGTCCAAAGATTTCTTTCTTGACCATCGTGCTCAACAATCTCACAACAATGAGATTTTTAAATTGATGTGTCATAATTGTACCGTATAATGAGTTGTTGGATATGGTTCACTTGCAGACTGTTCTACCTAAGTT
Organism: Prionailurus bengalensis; assembly: GCF_016509475.1. Lineage (NCBI taxonomy): Eukaryota > Metazoa > Chordata > Mammalia > Carnivora > Felidae > Prionailurus > Prionailurus bengalensis. Next base: position 150,229,326 of record NC_057344.1, read on the forward strand.
AAGCAGAAATTTATTACTGGGTGTGCGATGGCTTAAACTCTTTGGAATGGCAGGAACTAAGTGAACTTCTTATAAGAACTTCCACTTGCCCGCTAATTCCTGATTCCCGAGGCAGCACTGACACCGGGAAGTCATCAAACTAAGAGGCAGAGACAGTCAGAATAATGCAGGCTCCCGTTGTGTTTGCAGCATCAAAAACAGCCCCTGCTGTGAGTCCTGTGTCTGTGGATCCAGTGTCCGTGACTGGTAGAACACAAACCCATCCACAGCCATAACAGTGAAGGCATCTGGGAAGTGTAGTTTTTACCTTCCAACCTCAAAGACACAGAAAGATTAGAAGTAGGTTCATATGAAGTAGAGCACTGAATCATAAATTATTCAACCATTCTTTGAATTTTGGTTTTAGATTGATACATATTTTCAATTTTGTATACAATTTAAATATTGATACATATTTATCATTTTATGATAATTAAAATAAATTCCTAGAAGTGAAATTTCTACGTCAAACAGTATGAATTCTGTTGAAGTTTTTCATAATTATTGCAAAATTGCCCTCTTGGAAACTTATATCAGTTTATATTCTTTACAGCCAACTTTGTCAATCATGATTAATGAGTTTGTACTTTTAAAAAGAAAAATGACACATCAATTAAAAACTAAGAATTTCAGAAGTGCCTGGCTGGTTCATTCAATGGAGCATGTGACTCTTAATCTCAGGGTCGAATGTGCAAGTCCCACATTGGGGATAGAGTTAAACAAAAAACAAAGCTTAACTAAGAATTTCCTTTGCTAGTGAGTTTGAACATTTTAATTCTCACCATAAGTGAATTACAGTCACTCATTGCCCTAGTATTTCTCAACAATGCATTTATTCATTATCTGAAGTAATGAGAAATGTAACATTTGTTTTGCTCATCCAAACAAATTTTGGATGTTTATTGTAACTTTAAGATCTAGTGACCTCTTACTTTAGCCCTGTTATTGGTAGGTAGACAATCCTTTGGCTGTCTTTCAAGTAAGTATTAAGGAAAGTTTCTTCTTTTACTGTCTCTAAAATTAAACTTCATTGACCCTATAGGCTTTAACTTAAAAGTAAGAGTATGTAACTTGATTATGATGCAGTCACCTCAATTTGGGTGGAAATGCTAGACTTGAATGGTAAGCGTCTGAATATCTATCAGTATAATTTGATGAGGTCTGTGGTTTACTTGTGCATGAGTCCAGGCTCTGAATGTCTTGCCTCTAACAGTAAGAGTTCTGAAAGGAGAGAAGTTCTGTAAGGAAGAGCTCTTTGATTCAGGAAGGTCTGAAAGGTCCAAACAGACAGCTGTCATTCCATCTGCCAGAATTGGCTGATGGAGTCACTATCCTTTCCTGATTAATGTGGCTGGATCAATTCTGGGGACCCCTTGGCTTGTCAGGACAACAGTTCACACATCTTTTTCTCCTAGCAGGCAGCATGTACAGCATCCAGACTGAAATATTAAGAGATTGATTGATCGATCCATCAATTGATTGATTACTTACTATGCCTGGGGCTAACAATTCTCCCTTTTCTTCCCACATAAATATACGGTGATTTAGAGGAGGAATTAAAAAGAAGCCTTGTTTTATTCATATGTAGTGATTTAGAGGGGAAAGAACTTGTTTTAAATCCACCCTTGAAACTAGAATTTTAATTTTTTGCTAGATTGAAACAAGACTCCATACATATGCATTACCCCTAAATAGCTATCTTTAAGGCTGGCTATTTACACAAGACTGTACACAGGTCATCACTCTCCATCTAGTGGCAAGATAGGCTAATTGAAAGCAAGTTCCTAAGAAGCAATAGTCTGACTATTGACATCCAATAGTCAAGTGCCAAATATTTTAAAAGAGAACAGTAAGTGTTGTAGTGTCAAATAAAGCTCACCACTGTTTTGCTAAATTTTGACATAAATAAAAACTCTAGCTTCTGACTCTTGATTTCAGCTCAGGTTATGACCCCAGGGTCATGGGATTGAGCTCTGCATGGGGTTTAAGATTCTCTCTCTCCCTCTGCCCTTCTCCCCCTCTCCCCCTCTCCCCCCTTTCTCTCTCTCAACAAAACAAACAAACAAACAAACAAACAAACACACTATGTGAAATAATCCATGATTACAATTTTGACATTGGGTCAGGTCATCTAATTTGGAAATAAAAAGAATACCCTTGCCGGATAATAAACAGAATATTCATAACTGCAGGCTTTTCTTGAAAGTGTTTTAACATCTTAAATGTTTTATGATCTTAAAAAATCTTGTTCATAATAAAATGTGAATAGAATTTTAATTATTGCAGGGAGAAGATTTCAAAAATATGCTACCAACCAACTTAGGACAAATCAACATCAGAATTAGGTCATTGGGCAGAGAGTTTTGGTACTTAACCAAGAACTTTGCAATCTGGAGATATTAATCAGGTATGTATAACTAGCAAAGGTAGCTGATAGTCCCACATTGGACTAACATTCAGCATTGAGACTATATCAGGTAGTTACAGTGGGCATCTATCTCTTCCAATAAGTTCAATATTCTATTAGGATTAGTGTCCATGCTATCTGGTTATTAAATCATTTAGATATTACTCCAGATCCTAAGGGGTACAGGAAAAAAATAACAAAGTAGAAGGAATGAAAGTACTATGAAAAGAAAGTAAGCAAATGGATAAATCCTTAAAAGAGGAAACCAAATGAATGGATCAGACCAAATAAGAATTTTTAAAAAGCATAATAAATAATAGAGAACTAAAGGAAAACATTAGAAACATGAATCAGGAAAATCAATTATGAAGGACCAATTAAAGATATTGAATATGAAAAATCTGCTAGATGAAATAATACAGTAAAGGCACTATCAGATATACCTTGCTACTGTTTTGTGGATACTGTTTATCAGACTGAATGTTCTTGAAACAAATTAGTAAGCAGTGAGATCAGGTCAATGAAAATTTCCAGAAGGAAATTACAAAGGAAGTTACAAAGTTGTACTGAAAAACTAAGAGAAGTTAAGACAGTGACAGGGGTGCCTGTTTGGCTCAGTCAGTTAAGTGTCCCCCTTGGTTTCAACTCAGGTCATGATCTCAGTTTGTGAGTCTGAGCCTTGCATGGGGCTCTGTGATGGCAGCACGAAGCCTGCTTGGGATTGCCTCTCTCACCCTCTCTCTGTCCCTCCCCCCATTTACACTGTCTCTGTCTGTCTCAAAATACATAAATAAACTAAATAACAATACTTAAAAAGGACATAGTGACAGAATTTTGAGAGATTAAAAAATAATAGGGGCACTTGGGCTGAGTAGGTTAAGCGTCCGACTCCGACTCCGGCCATGATCTCATGGTTCCTGAGTTGGAGCCCTCATCCGGCTTTGTGCTGAGAAATCAGAGCCTGGAGCCTGCTTTGGATTCTGTGTCTCCCTCTCTCTCTCTCTCTGCCCCTCCCTCACTTGTGCTGTCTCTCAGTCTCTCAAAAAAAAAAAAAAAATGAATAAACATTAAGAAAAAAGAATAATATCAGTTTGTAGATAGAGCACAGAGAAAGTGTTGAAATAAGAGAACTTGGAAGCTAGAACTTTTTATCCTATTAATTATATGTAAGGCTGAATAAGTTATTGTAAGATACACAAGACCTCAGAAGGCTGACACACAAAGATACTATTTGAAAACACGGTAGGAGGAAGTGTTTGATCAAGAAAAGGAATGAATTCAGATGGTAACTAGGAGTGGAAAGGAAGAAAGAAGCAAAGCTTTGCATTGTGTTTGGAAGAGAAACTGCCAGAGGCATCTTTAATACCAACAACTTTAGGGAAAAGCAAGACTGGACTGTTTTCTTTACCCCAGAGATGCCAGAGAGTAAGCATACGTGTCATACTTGTCATATGTATATGTGTGTATTTATCGGAGGAACAAAGGCCAAAAACACCTACCATGAATTTATTTACAATTCAAGTTGTACATGTGAATATGCACTATATCCTACCAATCGGAGGTGATATTTAAAATATATAATAAGTAGGGGCACCTGGGTGGCTCAGTTGGTGAAGAGTTAGACTTTTTTTGTTTTTAATGTTTAGTTTTGGGGGGGGGCAGAGAGAGGAGTTAGAGGATCCAAAGCAGGCTCTGTGCTGACAGCAGATGTGGGGCTCCAACTCACAAACTGTGAGATCGTGACCCGAGCTGAAGTTGGATGCTTTACTGACTGAGCCACCCAGGTACCCTGAGCATTGGACTCTTGATTTTGGCTCAGGTCATGATCCCAGGGTTTTGAGATCAAGCCCAATGTTGGGCTCTATGCTGCTTAGTCTTCTCCAGCTCTCCCTCTCTATTTGCCCCTCCCCCCACTCTCTCTCTTTCTCTCTCCCAAATTAAATAAATAAACATTTGAAAAATAAAATAATATTTAGACAGTATAGCACAGTGCACTGACCAATCAGTGCAGACACCAGCTGAAGTGCTGCAGCACGTCCTGGGAGGGGGCTGTGCTTTTTCACCTGGGGATTAGGAGTATATTTGGGTCAGGCTGGGGCAGTGGAGAGGCAATGGGGAGGGACTCAGGGTAGAGCCAATTTACCAATGGAGTTGTGTCAAAATGTTACCAACTGGTATGGTCGTGCATACTGGCAGAATAGCGATATGCCTTCACATTTGATGACTTGCATACAAATGCCTGAAACATGCTTTACTTGTTTTCTCTTTTTATAACAAACCTTGGGTAGATGTTATATTCCTAGAGATTAAGACAGTCTGTAGTAAAACAATTTGGCATATTGGAGAGTCTTCTTTACTTAAAAATTTTTTTTTAATGTTTATTTTTGAGAGAGAGAGAGAGAGAAAGAGAGAGAGAGTGGGGGAGGGGCAGCAAGGGAGGAGACAGAATCTGAAGCAAGCTCCAGGCTCTGAGCTGTCAGCACTGAGGCTCGAACTCATGCACCATGAGATCACAACCTGAGCCGAAGTTGGATGCTTAACCGGCTGAACCACCCAGGTGCCCCTGGAGAGTCTTCTTTACATTGGAAGTCAGAATATGTAAGTAGGGAATATTAAGTTATAATAAAAAAAATCAATTATGATCTTATGCAAGATATTTTCTTGACAAGGAAGCCTGCAAGGTTTTTTGTTAGGCTTCCTGGGTTGTAAATGTTCTGTACTATTTCTTATACTTTAAAGAAAGGCAATTTAAAACGTGGAACCTATTAAGCAACATATTTTTAAAATCTAAAGGAGAGTTTCTCCTCATCACCGACCTCAACCAAACTGCAGTCTGGAGCCGAGCCCAGTAGATCTCAGCAGAGCCACAATGTACAGCAGACCAGTCTGCACACCCATGAGAGGAATAAACATTTGTTCTTGGGCCATTGAGTTCTGCAGCTGTTTATTATGCAGCAAAAGACATTCATTTGTCATCTGTTCACTTATTCATCATTCATTCAATATGTATTGAACATCCATGTGCCAGGCATTGCTGTAAAAATCCAGAGTTAGTTTTTCTTTGAAAAGATTAATTAGATAAGTTTCTAATAAAACCGAACAGGAAAGAAGATGAAGTCAATAATAGCACTGATAAAGTTTGCATTCTACTGTCAAAAGAGAAAACACATAAATAAATAGAGAAACCCAGAGGGCTAATAAGCACCTGAAGAGTTATTTGCCCATACTACTAATCAAAAAATGCAAATTAGAATAGTAATTAGAAAGTCTAATAATATTAAGTCATGGTGAGGATGTTGGGAAATAAGAAACCTCCCACACAGCTTAAGGGAGAGTTATCTGGTGCAATCATTCCAGAGAGCAACCTGGAAGTACTTGGTAAATTAACCATACTTATGTACTCTCTATGATGTAGTAGTTATATGCTAGGTCTTTGCAACTGTCACTAAGAATACTTTTTATAGCAGTGTTTGTGGTAATAAGAATGGAGGGAGCCTAATGTCTATCAGGAAGAAAATGGGAAGTAAAGTGAGAGATAGACATATAATTAAGTTACATGCAGCACTAAGAATTAGTATTCTATATTAATATGTAGCTAGGTGGATATTTAAATATCATGACAAGTGGGAAAAAGGAAACTATGAGATTTATAAGAGAATATCTGTCAAGGAGATCAAATGCACACACCTAGAAAACAATACTACATTTATTTTTAAGGATATGCGTGTATCTAAATAAGCAGAAATGACAGACTAGTAAGCACATATTAAATATACAAGAGTGGGAGAGAGATGAAGATGACAGATGAATGGAAAAAATAATAAAATAAAAGTAGCCAAGTAAGAAGAGAAAGGCATTGCACAGATACTGATAATGTGCAGTGAAATGGAGAGGGTGATTAATTCCATTTTGTGAACTTGATAGTCTAAAATAACTTGATAGTAGAACCTGAGGTATGAGGACTAGGGTCATTTGAGAGGGAATATGGAAATCAGTGTTGAAAATGAGCGTATTTAATCCTTAAGCTTCTGATGATTCCCTGCTCTTAAATCCTTTTTAGGGTTAGAGGAAGGTAATAAATATCACAGTAGCTACATTTTAATTCTGGTTTTCGTTTGGCAAGTGATAATAATGGGACAAGCTATAAAACCCTAACTGATGCATCTATATTAGTAAACATAAATGTAGAAAAAAGAAAATGATGTTCTATATTCATCAAAGTCCTTACCTTTTACCATGACAAATATGGTGATTTTTTTTCCATAGGAAAAAAATAGGAATTTCCTTTGCAATTATCTTGTTAATTGGTATAAGTGAGGCTTAAACTGCATTAACAGACTTTAATGTGTTGTCATTAAGAATTATTTAAGTTGAAGCTATCATTTTATTTTTCTTTAATCATCATTAATGACCTTGGATGAGGATTCTCTTTGGAGCTCAGTGCCTCTCAAAATTATCTGTCTTGCACTTACCCTGTGCTCTGTATTCTTACTGTCTTGTTTCCTTTGAACAATCATAAAAGAAAGAAGGCAATTGAATATACAGCACAGCCTATTAGAGGAAATAGCTGAAATAACATTTTCTTAACTGTTGGATGTAAAAATCAAGAGGATATTGTGCTTCCATGTAGAATGCATAACTATATTCAATGTGTTTTAATATCACTGATTGCTCCTTAATTGATGGGATAGTGAATGTTTGTCATGGAGAAAAATGCCAAATTGCATCTGAGGGAATCTGAAGAATGTCTTCGGCTGCAGATTAAAGTGCTTCAAAAGTTTAGAGAAAAGAATGTGCTTGTTTTGGGGGGTGAGGAAATACAGACATTACCATTTGAGAAAGAAAAAGCTTATTATATCACTTCATGATCATTATAATTTAGCTGTCAACTGTTTATTTCACCTTCTTTTTTTTTTATTTTTTTATTTTTTTTATTTTTTTTGGGACAGAGAGAGACAGAGCATGAACGGGGGAGGGGCAGAGAGAGAGGGAGACACAGAATCGGAAACAGGCTCCAGGCTCCGAGCCATCAGCCCAGAGCCTGATGTGGGGCTCGAACTCACGGAGCGTGAGATCGTGACCTGGCTGAAGTCGGACGCTTAACCGACTGCGCCACCCAGGCGCCCCTATTTCACCTTCTAACTAGTGAACAAGGTTAGGTTAGTTATTTCTTTGACCAGGTGATTGAGAAGGAATAGATTCAGAAAGATTACCTAATGAAACTGATTAGTATTGTGAATTGATTTGCAGTCACTCTGTAAATGCTGCTGCTACTGCTGCTTTCCTAGTTTCATTGTAATTATGTGTACAATGGGTACACAATGTACATGTGTACATGGGTACAATGTGTACATTGTAATTATGTGTATTTTTCTGGTTATTTCATGTGAATTTTTATACATATTGCATTTCAAAATGATTTGGCGATTGCAAAAATGATTATTTTGACCCAAAGACAGATGAACAAGCTAACCCTTTCAGATCTGATCATGCTGGAACTAGAAGCTCCTGCTTATTTTTCTCAGCATTTGCCTTCTGGTTGCTGATTGTTGTTAGCTGTTCCTTATGATTTGTTTCCCAAAGAAGTAGGATTTGTGAGACTTGGTTCTACCTCCCATTTTGATCCGTCTTTCTGGGGCAGGCTAAGTCACAAACTCCCTAGTTCGTTGCCATAATAGGCAAGGTAACTGAGAATAACCGGTAGTACTTTCAGAAGCTTCTTCTTCTACTCACTGAATGTTAATTACTAATTTTGCTCTGGGAGAGGAACATTTCCTTTGCTCTCTGTCGGAAGAAATACTCTTCAGAGATCCACAGTTCTTTTATATCATAATGTAGGAAAACTACTATGTTCTTTAATGAAACATCTGAAATTCCAAAGTTTCTATTTACAATAGAAAACAAGCAACATTATTTTCTATTTCGTTCACCTTTTCTCCCTTAAGTTGTTCGACTTATAACTTATATGACTCATGTAAGTCATATGACTTATATGACTCCATATAAATATAGGCAATTCTTTTGCTACATTAGTGAAAGAGCGGAACTACACCGGCCGACTCCATCTTGTTCTGTGTCCTCCACCTTGAGTGACTATGTCCCCGACATGGTCCCTTTCCGGGAAAATCACAGAAACCTCAGACCACACCTCCTCCCCTTGAGTAACCTCCCGCTCACCCGTTCAAACTTCCCGATCAAAACATGCCCGGCGACCTGCGTAATGGGACTCCGACCCTTCCCCAGCCAATCGGCTGAGGCCACGACCCTTCCCCAGCCAATCGGCTGAGGCCACAGCCATTACCTCACCAACTGCCCCTAGACCCCCTATAAAACCTTTGTGCTTTTGAAACTCGCTGGTTCTCTCTGGCATCTCACCGCTGCGTCGTGCAGGTAGGGGATTGAGCTCGAGCTAGCTTGAATAAAGGTTCTTTGCTTTTGCATCAGACTCAGCTCCCTGGTGGTCTTTGGGGATCACGAATTCTGGGCATAACATTAGGAATTGCAGTTTCACTGGCTAAAGAGAAATAAGTCATAGAACTCATTCACATAGTGTATTTTTGTAACTTTGGAGTTGCTATTGGCTAACCTTCATCAAAATCTATTAGTGTTCGCTTCAGCAGCACATATACTATAATTGAAATGATACAGAGAAGATTAGCATGGCCCCTGTGCAAGGATGACATTCAAATTCGTGAAGGGTTCCATATTTAAGAAAAAAAATCTGTTAGTTAAAAATAGTGTTGTACATAGGAAGTCAAATTTTGGAGGCTCTTATATGTTTGAATAAAGTAATGTTGAAATTAGATGGATACGTCAACATAAATCTTTAAAAATATCTTCAGAATCTATTAGTATAATCTTGATATTAAAATTATTACAATAACATCAGGATCTTCAGTTTCTGAGAGCTTTCAAATTCATAAAATACTTCCGTATACAGCTTTTTAGAGGCAGGAACTATTTCATTGGCTTTTATCCCTTGAACACAGAAATTGTCAGATATAGCTCAATAAGTGTCTTAAGTAAATATTTATCTTTTGTTGTTCTCTTTGCCCCAAGTGCAAATCCCCTTTTTATACTTGGGGAATTATTCACCACATGCATCTTTGACAGAAGCCCTAAAGTCACGTGCTCTATATCCCACCTTCCTTTTCAGCTATGGCACAGGAGCATGTTGTGGGCTCAGCTAATTAGCTGTATCCTCTCAACTTTGCATCAGGAGCTAGTGACACAAAAGGGCAGGAGGGGTGAAGAATCTACTGTGACATTGGCAGCAGCATCCTGTTCTATGGCATTGGTAGAAGTAGAGCCAGTGTGGCATATGGCATCCAGTGCCAAGAGGTGGGTGGCTGTGTGGGTGGTGGCATCCAATGTTCACCACCGGTGGGAATAGGATCCTCATGGCCCATAGGTCCCTGGTCTTACTTCTGCCTAGTATCCTTTGTACTTTCCCCCTTTCAGATTGTGGTGCTCTAGTTTTCCTGGCAATTCTCTTAGCTATATAAAATCCTTTCAATAAATTACTTTTTGCCAAAATTAGAGCCAGTTTCTGTTACTGGTATTAATAACCCTGACCAATAAAATATAGAATCAAATTACATATCCTTATGACCTTATAAAGATAGGTTTTCTTTTTTTAATTTTTTTAACGTTTATTTATTTTTGAGAGACTGAGAGAGACAGAGTGTGAATGGGGGAGGGGCAGAGAGAGAGAGAGAGACAGAGAGAGAGACAGAGAGAGGGAAAATCCAAAGCAGGCTCCAGGCTCCAAGCAGTCAGCACAGAGCCCAATGCAGGGCTCAAACCCACAAACTTCAAGATCATGACCTGAGCTGAAGTCAGACATTTAACTGACTGAACCACCTAGGCACCCCTAAAGATATGTTTCCTGAATAGTGTTTACATATTGGGAAACAAAGATTAAGAGACATTAATTAACTTGGCTAAGATCAAACATTTAGAAAGAACTAAGAGCCAGGATTCAAATATAACTGCTCTAAGTCCAGGGCTTTTTCTTTTTATCATAGTGTGGTTACATGCTAAGCAATACTTTTTCATTTTACTAAGCACACAGGAAGCTTACGTTTCACAGCCTCTCTTGTCATTAATTGGGGCCAAGTGACCGATTTATGGACAATGAGTGAAGGTGATGCTTGCCCCTTCCAGTGTTGGCCACGAAACTGTCTCCTCAATCTTGTATGTACTCTCTAAAGGGAAAACCTTAGGGTTTTTTTTTCCCCCTATGTAATGAAAAACCCATTTCTTCCCTATTATATGCTTCTCTTTTATGAGTCTCCTTTATTATTCATACAGAACAATTTACTTCTGACACTCTGGTCATTAAATATGTGGAGGTTTTCCCAATATCAGGCAAATTCTCTGTGACACCAGATGAGTGTCTTACAATTTGTCAGTTCTGACTCTATGTATGTGGAGATAGCATCAGATCTCACAGGCAAAGTCCTCAGTCCAAGACTTCTCCCCCCTCTACCTTCAGATACAGGTTGCAAGCCCAGGGTTATCACCTGTGATTCTGACCAACCAGCCATAGATCAGAGGTCCCAATACCTCTCTCCTTGGGTTTGATTAATTTGCTAGTACCATTCACAAAACTCAGAGAAACCCTTCCTTGTGTTTACTAGTTTATTAAAGGATATGATAAAGTGTATAAATAGTCAGATGAAGAGATGCACAGAGTGAGGTGTGAGAATGTCTGAGCACAGGAGCTTCTATCCCCATGGAGTTGGGGTGTATCACTAACCCCATGTGGTTTTTGCCAGCCTGGAAACTTTCTGAACCCCACACTATAAAGATTTTATGGAGGCTTTCTCACATAAGCATGATCAATTATTAACTCCATTTCCAGCCTTTCTCCTCTCTCTAAAGAAGGCAGAGGGTGTGTGTGTGGGGGGGGGGGGGTGTGCAGTGAAAATTCTAAGCTTCTAATCATGGCTTGGTCATGACCACCATCCAGAAGCCATCTACGAGCCCACCCAGGGTTGCCTCACTAGAACAAAAAATGCTCCCAGTGTTCTTATCACTTTACAAGAGTTTTAGGAGTCTTGTGTCAGGGAGAGGGTCAAAGATAAATATTACAACAAGAGATGCACCTAGTGTTCTTATCACTTAGGAAATTACAAGGGTTTTAGGAGCTCTTTGCCAGGAATTGGGGGTGGAGTCCAATATACGTATTTTTTATTACCTCACATTCTCTTTCTGTTCAAGTGGCTTAAAGTATGATTGAAGACCCTAACCAAGAAAGGAATCCAAAACTGAGTCATTATTTGGAGTAGAGTTACCTGAAAGAGCTACCTGGGGCACATTATGAACTGGAGACCAATTTTTGTTGTGTTCTGCTCCTCTTATTTGAAGGTTTATTGTCAAAGAGGCAAGTTAACTCTTTTTTAAAAAAATTTTTTTCTTAATGATTTATTTATTTTTGAGCGACCGAGAGAGAGAGAGAGAGAGAGAGAGAGAGAGAGGAGAGAGAGAGAGAGCATGAGCAGGGGAAGGAGAGAGAGAGAGAAAGCGTGCACTCACATGGGGGAGGGGCAGAGAGCGAGGGAGGCACAGAATCTGAAGCAGGCTCCAGGCTTTGAACTGTCAGCACAGAGCCTGATGTGGGGCTCGAACTTGTGAACTGTGAGATCATGACCTGAGCTGAAGTCAGATGCTTAGCCAACTGAGCCACCGAGGCACCCCTAGTTAACTCCTTTTAACACAGTAATTGGTAACAGAAGTGAGGTACTGCCATAACAGAACCCTAAAATATTCAGCTATTGGCTCTGGATAGTGAAGAAATAGTTACTGGGTAGCTACGTTATATGGTGGCAAAATTTTCAGTACATTTGTTACCTGCTTTTCCTTACAAGACAGACCATGTGCCAATTGGGCTTGGAAACTCTACAGGAAGAATTTGGAAAACCAAATGTTGGCAGTGTTTTGGGAGACTATTGGCTCATTTGGCAAAGTATAGTTAAAAAAAGAGATGATCCCAGGAGAAAATTGGCTAACTGATAAGTAGAAATGATAAGAAAGAAAGAGAAAGAGAGAATAGAAATTCAGGGCCTTAAAAGCCTGAAAGTCCTAATGTCTAAACCCTAAACAATCAGAGCTAGCCTTACTAAAAGTTGTGAATGAAAACAGTTAAGTACAACTTGATGGTTGGATAAAGGGACTCATGGAAAGATCAGATTATGAGTATGTCCTTAATTTGCTCAAGATAGATTCAAGGTGGCTGTCATTAAGGAAAAAGGAAATCATAGGGTGAAGCAACAACACAAGTCAGACTGCAAAATCATGTCTAGAAAAAACTATTGGTGTGGCCACCGGCACATGGAATTGATTGGAAAGAGATTGAAAAGTATTAAAATTTTTTTCAAGATTTATTTATTTTTGAGACAGGTAGACCGAGCTCAAGCCAGGGAGGGGCAGAGAGAGAGGGGGACACAGAATGTGCTGTCAGCACAGAGCCTGATGTGGGGCTTGAACTCACCAACCATGAGATCATGACCTGAGCTGAAGTCAGTTGCTTAATTAACCAACTGAGCTATCCAGAAGCCCCCAAAAGTATTAAATTTTTGAAGAAATTATTTGCCAATGAAACTAAAAAAGTACAATAAAAAACATTTCTGATATTAGGATTTAAAACAACTTGCAGATCCCCAAATTTGCAGCAGTAGGCAGGCTTTTAAATCTGTACATTCCCTAAACAGGGTTTGCTGCTCAATACCCAAGCCCAATGTAGTCAAGGAAAGTAATGGATAAGGAGGAGGCTTCCAGAGGTTGAGAACATTGGATAGTGGAGTTCTCCCCAGAAAACATAATTGAGCCTAATCAAGATTTTCCCTCTCCCCAGGGCAGTGTCTGCCCAGTGGGATTTCAAAATTGGTTCAAATGAGCAACTGCTGTGTTTCTTAGTCTCCTAAATGGAAGTATTGATTGTGGTTATCTTATCCCTACTCCACCACTGTAATTAGATATGTGTTTAGGTGAGGGTCACTTCCTAGTCTTTTTAGCTCAATAGGTCTCCAGAGCCTGGGACATCACATCTTGATCAGACGGGAAGGACTACATGGCAACCTGAGAGCCTGGATTTCAAGTTGATGCAGTTAGTGATTAAAAGTTTTGGGATAGTGATGGAGGTGAATGTGTTTCATGCATTGGAAGATGAATGAAAGGATATTGAGTGGCCAGAAAGGCGGATTGGCTGGATGCTCATTAACCTTATTTCCTTCTTTTGGGCACATGGAAATGCTACAGTTCATAGTGTCTCCTGAAGTTAGATCAGCTAGATTGCACCAATATGAGGTGATAAATAGAACATGGACAGAAGCCATTTGTGTCACTTCCCAGACCTGGCTTCTTAAAGATCCTTCACTATCTTTCATACATTCTCTCCATTGTCCCATCACTGTAAGCAAAGAATCTGAGAGAGTGGAACTTCCTGAGTCAACATTTGTAAGAGAGCTGCTCAAGAGAGCTGCCCTACCAACTATGGACTGTGAATTTGTCAAATCACTAACATTTTATGATGGTGAATCAAGGGACGGTCACATTCAAAGATATGATACAGAAGAAATTATGGAAGCTCATTAAATAAATCTGTATATATATACTTAATAAATAACTATTATACAGTCTGAATTTTGTCTGTTGGCATGTTGGAAAAGAAAGAAACATGGAAGAGGGAATTCTTGAGTTCCTTGGAATAAAGCAGAGCATATTCTAAGCATAAATAGGATCACTAGCGAAGAAAGTGATAAATGGAAGTGAATTGTTACCTCTTTGAAACAATAAAAAACAGAAACCTACAAGGGGAAAATAAGAACTGATATCAGATAGTGATTCCCAAGCCTGGGAATGGGCTGAGAGGAGGAGTTAGGGAGTCATGTATGTAACTGAAAAAATTTTATGGAGAAGGGGAAAGTTTTGGAGAGCCCGATGAATGGGAATTATGTGTTGTTGTCCTACTCAGCGGATAGCCTCTGTGCCAAGGAGGATAAAAAGTTCACAATTGAAACCATAAGAGATTCTTAAATACTGAGAACAAACTGAGGGTTGATGGGGGGTAGGGGAGAGGGGAAAGTGGGTGATGGGCATCGAGGAGGGCACTTGTTGGGATGAGTACTGGGTATTGTATGGAAACCAATTTAACAATAAATTATATTTAATAGAAAATTAAAAAAAAGCTCACAATTGTTCATCTAAGACATGAATGTTTAAGAATTCCCATGGAAAAAGTTTAGTCGGTGAGTAAGATGATGGAAATCTGGTTTGAAAAGAAGTGAATTATTAAGGAGAAAGAATTACATTTTTTAAGGGGACTCAGATTTGCTGACTTTTTAACTGTTAATAGTTGCCATCTTTAGAAATAAATTCCATTTATATATTATATTTTGTAGCATTTGCTACCCTTCCCTTCATTATTTATCCTATTCATAAGGAGATAAATTCATTCCTTTATCTATGCTTATTATCATTTCTAGGGTTCAGAGAATTCAAAGTACTTTGTATACTGTGAGTGTTAAAAGAATAAAGATTCCTTCTTCAAATTTGTAATTCATTTCAACAAAAACTATTAAGCTCCTACACTGTGTACTCAGCAGCGGGGATATAAAGATGAATAACTTAACTTATTCAAGGAGTAAACAGTCAGTTCTTATGGAGGATTATTACACAGCACTCAATTCTATTAGGTAGGTTTTTTCCAAAAAAAAAAAAACAACCCACCAAGCAATTCTCTGACACCCACAATGCAACTTAATTCTGACACCATCTACCCAGATATAGCAACAGCTTCCACAGGCTAAAGGTTCAGTCCCACAAGACTGACTTTCACTTGAGATGCCAATGGCAAGTTCAGGTTGTTAACCTGACTGACTGGCTGTAAATCAGAGGTTCCTATGACCCTCCCCTTGGGTTTGATTAAGTTGCTAGAGCTGCTCACAGAATTCAGAAAAACAATTTACTCATTAGATTAGTACTTTATTACAAAGTATATTAAAATATACAAGTTAACAGAAGAAATACATAGGGCGAGGACCTCAACAAAGTAGCTTTGTCCCTGTGGAGTTTGAGGCCAGTCAGTCACCTTTACTGGTTCAGCAACTGGTAAGCTCTCTGAACTCTGTTCTTTTGGATTTTGACAGAGGCTTCATTATTTAGCATAACTGATTAAATCACTAGCCATTGGTGATTGGATTCAATCTTCAGCCCATCTCCCCTGAAGGTCAGGAGCAAGGACTAAAAGGTCCAAACCTCTAATCACTTGGTTGGTTCCCCTGACAACCAGCCCCACCCTTATGTGACCTAGGAGCTTTCCAATAGTCACTTCATAAACATAATAGAAGACACCTTTGTGGCTTGCTTCACTTAGGAAATTCCAGGAGGTTTAGGGGTTCTGTCCCAGGAACAGAAAGAAGACCAAACATATACTTCTTATTATAAATCACAACATCACAATGATCTAGGCATGTAAAGATACTGTTATTACCCAGTGAAATAGCACAATGGTTAAGAGCTTGGGTTTTTAAGTGGGATTCCCTGGGTTCAAAACCGGCTAATTAATTTACTAGGTGAATGACATTTGAAGTGTTACTTAACATTTGTGTCATCAATGGAAGTAACATTAGAACCTTCCTCATAAAGTTACTTTGAAGTTTAAATTAATTAATATATCTAAAGAATCTGGAATAATGCTCAGCACATAGTAATCATTGTACATATTAACTATGATTGTAATAGAAGAATCTATGATGTACTCTGTGAGCAAGGAGAAGGAAAAGTAATTTAGTTTACAGGGTGGAGAAGAACATTCGAAGAGCTGGGTTTTGCATACCAAGGGGGAGAGACTGGTATTAAATCATATTTGAGGGTCTTTATAGACTATCAGTTTTTAGAGGGTGAAGTCAGGATAGATCCCAGTTTGGGTGAATCCTTTAGCATGAACTCATCATTCAAAGGATGACTCCATTCCAAATGAGTTTTATACCTGTTAAGGTCTTATATAGTTACATCTGACTAGAAGAAGCTTGATTATACCCAGCTTACCGCTTACTACTTGGTCTATAAAGCCAGGTTTTTTGTTTTTTGTTTTTTGGTTTTTTTTACTCTCCCTTTTGTTAGACCACACTTATAATAGTTATGCAGTTTAAATCCTTATTCAGAGCAAGGAAGAGGATTGACTCACACTTTAGAAATTTTCTCTCCATGTTACTCCTTAAAAACTTGCTCAACTTCATAGTAACTGGTGACTCCTCACCTGAGGGTTTCATGGTGTTTTCTTAGAAATGAGTCAATGATATTAGCTCCAATGGCAGGTGAAAAGATGTCTAAATCACATCATACTTTCAATAGACTATTTTAGCTAAGAGAGTAGAAAAGACCAAACAATACCAAAGAAGTCTTTTCTTTTAAAAAAAAATTTTTTTTAACGTTTATTTATTTTGATAGAGACAGAGCATGAGCTGGGGAGGGGCAGAGAGAGAGGGAAAGAATCTGAAGCAGGTCGCAGGCTCCAGGCTCCAAGCTGTCAGCAAAGAGCCCAACACAGGGCTCGAACTCACTAATTGTGAGATCATAACCAGAGTTGAGCGAAGTTGGATACTTAATGGACTGAGCCACCCAGGTGCCCCAAGAAGTCTTTTCCAAGTAATAATAAAAGCATTTACGGGGCGCCTGGGTGGCTCAGTCGGTTAAGCATCTGACTTCGGCTCAGGTCATGATCTTGCGGTTTGTGGGTTTAAGCCCCTCATTGGGCTCTGTGCTGACACCTTAGAGCCTAGAATCTGTTTCAGATTCTGTCTCCCTCTCTCTCTGCCCCTCCCCTGCTCATGCTCTGTCTCTCTCTCCTTCAAAATTAAATAAACATTAAAAAATAAATAAATAAATAAAAGTATTTGCCAATGCACTGAAAAATGACTGCCTCTTCTCTATATAAATGAGATGTTTTGCTCTCTGAAAATGATGAGCTGTTAAGTTTGTAATTCCATTCCCAGGAACGTTCAAATTTTCAGGCATTACTGTGAATGAGTCTGTGCAGCATTTCGAAGGCTAAAAACAAAGGGAGGAAAGCCAAAGAGAAACACCCATTTTCAGCATTTGCCCCAGGGCTTTGCAACCAAAGCACCACCCCATTTCTTTTTGAGGTGACTACACCCTCTCTTCTCTAGGCATTGGAATCTCTCCTGTATATGTAAAAGCATTTTTCTCTCTGACAAAGTTTCCTTGTCAGGGAATTTCTAGATAAGAATCTTGAGTTAAAATCTCAAATTATATGCATCCACCCACCCTTATATTATAATTACCGTCTTGGGCTTTAAAAAAATAACTACACACATCAACAGTTTCACAACTGCTTCAGAGAATGGTTAAGATTAGTAGGCAAGCTCCTAGAGAAATTATGCAGGTGACCACAGTTATTAATGTAAACATGGTTAAAATGTTTGAATGCTGTCATGCTGGGACCAAGAGGCCAAATTTGAAGATTTTATCGTGATGCTTTTGGCTCAGCACTTGAGAACTAAAATAAAGGGATTTGTAAGTGTTGCTGCCTTACCTGCATGCTGCTTGCCTGCTTTGGGATCTTCCCTCGTAAAGAACATCATGCAGTATTTTGGGGTAACATTAAGAAATTTTTCTTTTAAGAACTACAGCTACCATTACAATGCGGTAGCTGTTTTGCTATGTCTTTCTATGAAAGCTAGTCATCGACAATTTTTTTTTCCCATTAATTTCACTTTGGTCAATTTTTTTTTCAGAATGAAATTCAAAGATTGGAATTTCCTGCATATATGTAAATTCATTTATTATGAAACAACATATAACATCATAGACCACTAGAATTAAGAAAAACCACAGAAATGTTGATTTTACTGTTTGGTCTAGGAAGTGAAGGGCTTGCACATTCTGGCTGTGTAGGGCCTGCACATTTCCTGAAGTTATTCCTAGACCCTTTACCTCAATTTCTAACTCAGATTAGCATTATGCAAGTGATCAGACAGTTCATTGAACAGTACTTGCTATTGTGAATCAATTGGGCTTCTAAACCCTTTTTATCTGTCTGTCTTCCTGGACAGGTTGGGGAGAGGAGTTGGTATCTCAGCTCACTTCAGTAGGAGTGGTAAATTTGCCTGCATCTAACCAAAAGCTTACCCATCCAGGACCGGATCATCCTTCTGTACTGTTATACTATTTTTGCATTTGTTGATTCATAATGAAGTCTTTTTATCTTGCTTGCATCCTAAATTTCATCTTTATATACACATCGGCACTTTATGTCTTTTTAGACATAAAATAATTATCCCTTTTTAAATTTATATATAACTGTAAACATTTGGAAAACTAAATTAAAATAGGAGAGAGAAATCACTTTATATGAAATAATCATTTTCTTGAAGGAAAAAGAAACTTTGTATTTGTTCCTAACCTACAAATAGTAAATAAATTTTCATTGATGAAACTTCAGACAATAAGCAAAGAGAAGTGAAAAAAAATCTAAACTTCATGTAAAGATATCCACTGTTACATTATTGTGTTTTTGTTGTTGTTGTTTCTCTGTGCATGTGTGTGTGTGTCTATGTAGTCAAGTGGTTTGTTTTCAGGATTGGAATAGTATAAGAAATATAGTTTATAAACTTTATATTCCATTTAAGGCTTAGTTACAAGTATTTCTTCATTCTTTAAATGGCCCTCAAGGTCATGATTTTTAGTGGTGGTATGATAGTCAAACAGATGGAAATAACATTTAACTATTCTCCAAGTGGCAGAAATTTAGGTTATTTTTGCATTTTATTAAAAAATACTGCTGTAATGAATATTTATGTACATAAGTATTTATATTTGTCTCTGATATTTTTAGGTCAAATTCTTTTAAGTGGTATAGCTAAAGACAATTTAAGCTTTTATTTATTTTATTTAATTTTTTATGTTTATTTATTTATTGAGAGAGAGGCACCCAGACAGTTTAAGCTTTTAATATAGATATTTGAATATATCATCAAATTGTCTTCCAAAATTTGTACCAGTTTTTATTTATTTTTTATTTATTTATTTTTTAGTTGTACCAGTTTTTAAACTCAGCAATAGTCACTAATATACCCTTACTGTGTGCAACACTGAGTATTATCATTTTTTTTACTACCTAATGCTGATTGGTGAACAATAGTATATTCTATTTCAATTTGCATTTAAAAATATCAAATGAAACTAACATGTCTCTCCATCCTTTGTATATCTTCTTATATGAATTGCTAGTTATTTACTTATTTTTTTTCCTATTGAACAGGCTCATCTTTTTTTTTTTTTTTTTTTAAAGATTTTTTTTCTTTCAGGGTGCCTGGGTGGCTTAATGTTTAAGTGTCCGTAATTCTTCGTTTTGGCTCAGGTCATGATCTCATCATGGTTTCGTGGGTTTGAGCCCCGCATCCAGCTCTGTGCTGATGGCATGGAGCCTGCTTGAGATTCCCTTTTTCCCTCTCTCTCTCTCTGTCCCTCCTCTGCTCATGTTGTCCCTGTTCTCTCTCTCTATAGATGGATATAGATACAGATTTAAAGATTTTTTCTTTTTTAAGTAGGCTTCATTCCCAGTGCATCTCATGACCCTGAGATCAAGACGTAAGTTGAGATCAAGAGTCAGATACTTAACTGACTGAACTACCAGGAACCCCTAAAGATGCTATTTTTAAGTAATCTCTATGCCTGGTGTGTGGTTTGAATAGCCCCAAGATCAAGAGTTGCATGCTCCACTGACTGAGCCAGCCAGACAACCCAAACATGATAATGTTTGTATTGTTTTGTAATGTTTGTAATGTTTTGTATTGATTTTTAGGAGGTGGTTTTTTTTTGGTTGTTTTTTTTTGTTTGTTTGTTTTTAATTAAAGGCATTAGCACTTGGCCATATATTCTCCTTTTTGTAAGTTGCTTTCTTATCTGGTTTACATGTTTTTAGGACTAGATTGTGGTGCTAGTAACCTAGTTATGAGGAAAAATTAAACAAAGACAGATGATTGGTCTGGGAGGAACTGATTGAGATTGGGGCATGAATGGTGGTCTTTGGATTGCATTAGAATTTGAATGATTGGTTTACTATTTTGGACAATGAGATTATAATTTTGGTACTCTAGCCCTCTACTATTTTTAACTCTCAAAACAACTCTTTACACTGCTATCATCATATGTAAGGCACAGATCTTCTAAAGTGGCAAAGGCAGACTTACAAGCCAGGTTTGTCCAGCACCAAAATCTATTCTTATGATTATACCACACTACTTTTGAAGATTACATAAGTGATTTTTCATCCCTATGCTTTCTCAGTATGTTTTTAAATGCCTTCCTGATATTCCCTACAGTTGGTGTTCCATAAACTCACCATGGTTGAGTTTGTTTCTCAACTACATAGATAAGGACACAAAGGAACAGAAAAGGATAAGTATCTTGCCCAAGATGACCCAGCTAGTAAAACTAATTCAAGAAAAGCAGAGAAGGCCAAGAGCAGTGAGATCTATCCTGTCAATCTTTTCATCTTGTGTTTCTTTGTTTGTTTTTTATGCCTAGAAAGTTCTTCTCTGCCTAGAGGTGAGAGATAATCAATTATATTTCCTTCCACTTGTTTCTGGTGCTGGTTTGCATATTTATATTTAACTCAAGACTATCTGGAAAATATTTTGGTGAAAGAAATAAATTAGAGGTGTTTTAGTAAGGTGAGGAGCTTGATGAAATGATTCAGAGTTTTATCTGGAAGAATATATAGATGATAATTGTTGAGAAATATTTGAAGAAGAGTACCGGAACAGAGAACTAGTATTGCCAGAAATTTAAAAAATAACAACGATGCAATAATTAAATCAGCATGCACTGTTTTAAGAAAAAAATCAACTCTGTTCAGTATAGAGGAATAATTACAATGATGTGAAATTCTATTTTTCTCAAAGAGCATATTCGGTTATTAATTTGGGATTTTATGATTTTTCAGATCCAGAGAATGTCAAAATAATAATTGAAAAAATACAAACACCCCAAATAAAAATCCAAACATACCTAGTGCTTGTTTTGGTAGATTATATACTAGAATAGGAACCATGCAGAGATTAGCGTGACCCTTGCTAAGGATGACACACAGATTTGTGAAGCATTCCCTACTTTTCAGTTATGCAAGATGAATTTTATACCTCAGTAAAGCTGAAAAAAAAAGTCCAAGCCTAAATTTTCTATTAACAAGGTTTGCCCTTAATGAATTGTGACAGTGAAATAATCCTTTTGACATGGGGCAATTACTGTGGCCGTAAACATAGACTCATGGCAGATGTTGACTTCAGAGGCTACTGAGCTGATAAGCGAACATTTTTGGGCTTTGTTTATGTGCACAATAGGCACTTTCTGCATGCTCCACACCCTGCCTCCTAGCAAAGTGCATCTGCTGCAGAACTCTGTCTTCCCTCTTAACCTATCTTTCTACTTTTGAACTGCAATAGGGTTGGGTAGTCACTGGCTCCGTCTACTTCCTTGTTGTGCTGAGATGTGGATAAACAGGAACCTCTCCCTGGAATTATGAGGATGTTCCAAAGGGCCTCCAGGTGGAAAGCATTTGGCCTTGATATCACATAGAAAAGAAGGGAGAGGTTGGAAAGACAATAATCCTAGAATCAAGGGATTTTAAAAATAGGAGAAAGGATTTCTTAATCTTCTATGATTCAACCAAAAACCTATCAACATATATGTGGTTTTCAGGATAAGGATCTCAATATCAGAAATGGAAAACTCAAGGTTGGCTGTGTATGAGCTCTGAAGTTTGGGGAACTTCTTTGCTAACTCTTTTTTCCTTAATGACATTTACAGAAGTAGAGGAAATGTACTTCCTTCTAAGAAAAGCAAGCATAGCAAGATATCAACTTTTCTATAGGAATCAGTCAATTCTATTTTTCTTCTTCTAATTGCCCCAGATTCTTAAATAACTGACTTCTAAACTGTCCAAGTCATGGTCTGGATTAAGCAGTTTTCATTGTCTCCATCGAACATACAATCTTGCTTAAGTGGAGGATCATGACTTACTTGTAGTACTCAAATGGTGTAAGTTAAGGCTTTTCCCCCCCCAAAAGAGGGATGTTAATATAGGAAAGTCTGCCACTCTGGTTTGCAAAATTTACACAAACTCCAACTTTCAAGAGCTAGTCTATGGGGAAAGGCTGTTTACTTTTCATCTTTGCATTTTCTAGGGTATCTTTGAGCATAGAGTCTTACACATGTAATTTTTCATCAGTAAAACAATAGATACAAACAATAAATATTGAACTGAGGAGTGTAATCAAAGGAAAACCTTTCATTAATTTTGAGACCAGGAGGCAGAAAGAAAGAAAGAAAGAAAGAAAAATGTTACAAACCTTACTGATTATTTTTCTTCCTTACTTTAACTATTTGCCTTAATCTTAGTAGAAAGATCCCCCAATATCTCAGCTTTATCTTCTAGGAAGACTATATACAGGCATCATAGAACGTAGATACTCCCTTTTGCCTTGGAATATTTATCCTTCTGCAATGTTATAGGAAAAGCTTAAGATCATAGGCTGACCTAAGAAAAATGAATGACTGGGGCACCTGGGTGGCTCAGTCATTTAAGCATCCTATTTTGGCTCAGTTCATGATCTCACAGTTCAAGAGTTCAAGACCTGCATTGGTCTCTCTGCTGACAGCATGGAGCCTGCTTGGGATTCTCTGTCACCCTTTTTGTCTACCCATTCCCTACTGTCTCTCTCTTTCTCTCAAAATAACTAAACTTAAAAAAAATAAAAATAATTTATTCTTTTGGCAAATATTTCTAATGCATAATTCACTTTGACTGCCTTGATGTATCCAAGCTTCTGTTGGGTGATGTAAGTGAATATTTTCAATTTGCTTTTCAGGAGGAATAGCAAAATAGATGTGTCTACCATAGTTTTCCTAAAGCAAAGTCTCCAATTGCACATGTGCCACACTAGGCAAATTTTCTATAAGGCATATGCCACATGTTGGAATTTTTGCCAGTTAGTTTCTATGTATCATTTAACATTTGTCATGCCTAATGAGAGTTTGTGTGTGCACAAATGGATGTGTCAAGACCATTTGCTAATTAATCCATTAAAAAAATTGTTATACTGCCTTTTCAAAAAAGGAGAGGATAAGGGCACCTGGGTGGCGCAGTCGGTTAAGCATCCGACTTCAGCCAGGTCACGATCTCGCGGTCTGTGAGTTCGAGCCCCGCGTCAGGCTCTGGGCTGATGGCTCAGAGCCTGGAGCCTGTTTCCGATTCTGTGTCTCCCTCTCTCTCTGCCCCTCCCCCATTCATGCTCTGTCTCTCTCTGTCCCAAAAATAAATAAACGTTCAAAAAAAAAAAAAAGAAAATTTAAAAAAAACAGGAGAGGATAAGGCATAAACTATTAATGCGTGTGCCTTTCCTGTGACAATAAAGAGCATATCTTATAGTATTTTAAATTCCAGGTAATACTATAAATTTAATATCTAAGTAGCAAGAGAACAGGTGAGAGAGAGTTTTCAGGTAAGACAGCCTTGGTTTGCTTTTTTTCCTTTCTTTAAGCAAGACTTATTAACTACTTGCCTGGCCTCTAACTGTGGTTGATTGAGAGGAAAGGACATCTTTCCATGATTACAATGTCATCCTACTCCTTTTTAAGTAGATTGAAATGATCCCGGAATCATTTTCTTGCTCTCCTATTTCTCGGTTATCATTGGCCTCATTTAATTTTACCCATTAGTTTTCCTTCATGATCTCTGTGCCTGAAGCAGCAACCCGCACTTCAGCTGCCAAGGTCAGTTTGCCGTAGTTTGCCAAAGAGGGTGGCCCTTTTAAGTTGTGCACCAAGTCTATAAAAGGGCCCTCATGGGCTATGGTGATAACCGATAACTTTAAGGTTATCTTGTTTCCTCTTTCTTCAGCTTTTCTATTTTTTTTTTTTTTGCATACTCTCTAAAGTTATACATTGAAAAAATCTGAGAAGATGGAAAAGAAAAACCAAGAAAATTAGAATGCATATCAATTAGTTAAAGCAAACAAACACAGGCTGTATAGAAAATAAAAACAGGAATCATTTCAAAATATCATTGGATTCATGTTTTCTCACTATCCTCTTCCTCCTTCTCCATCTCACTTCCTCCTCCCATATTTCTTCTTTCTCCTTCTTGCAGTAATTTCTAAGATAACCAAGGAGCAAGAGTATGCAGTTACAAATATTCTAATCCTAAAATGAACATATATGCTCGCTCTCTCTCTTCACCTTGATAGAAAGAAAGATAGATAAGCAGATCAGTATATATACACACTTGCATGGGAATGTATATCACATATTCTAGATTAGATTAAGGCATAAGGTATAAGACCACAGTGTTAGTTTTGCACATTAGGAAGTAGCTCTAGGAATAAATATTTGTTGCATGAATAAATGAATGAACCAATAGTTTACCGAGTGCCAGATTCTGTGCTTTCCTTTACACGGATAATCTCAGTGAGTTCTCACAATGCAAAGGTTGGGAAACAGAGACTACTGTTGACCTTATGGCAAGACCTAGGTCACAGATCCATGGACTCAGGAGAGAGACGGTGAGGCCTGAATTCACAACAGTACCTACTGTCATGGTATTAGGCATGGGCTCAGATTTTGTGGAATAAAGCTGATCAGAAATCCTCAGTTTAATTATGCATTCCATGCACTTAAGCTTGGGATTTGTTACATTGTTTGTGGTACAATATGCTGATCCAATATTTCAGATATTCCCTACGAATACTGGGAAAAGAGTGAAGGGAGAGAATATTTTATTTGTCAATATTCCAAGGAACTATTTGATTTAGAGAGATTCATGAAAGAGTTCAGAGTTTCCAGTCCACCACTTGACTAATGAAATACTTACCTCTGACTATAGCTGAAGTTCAAGTCTCTCAGATTGATCAGCAGTGTTTTCAGAGATAAGATGAGTTTTCCCTTAATCAATTGATATTTATGCATCTATTAGGTATCTTTTCTTCACTGCACATACCTTGAGCTGTTTAATACTAGTAGATTAATTTGAAATAATCCCATCCATGGACTGAGCTAAACTCAGTAAGTTATGATTCAGTATTAAAGGATAGGATGGCACCTGGGAATAAACGACTGAGTCATAGAGCCTGTAAGACTACACAGTGCTGGGAACAAAACACAGGTGATGGCCAGCAGGGAGGAGAGAGGCAAGGTAAAAGGAATTAAGAAAAGGAAGAAATCTGTTTGAAAACTGACACCTTGGACCTTGAAATGCAGCCAGCAATACATTGATATCTACGAGCACTGGGGGTCTAGGGCTGAGATTAAAGACATAGGTACCGTCTGACAGACCTACTCTGATTTCTAGCCATGGGGTTTTCTCTGGTTTTCACTCAGTGCCCATCCTCCTTAGAGTCTTGTACTTCCAATGTCTTTCTCCCCATAAAGCCAATAGTTTCTCTGACACTCCTTTCCAGAAACTGGGTGCTCACCTTCAGAGTGGGAGTTCCCACTAGCTGAGAATTCACTGAGATAGTCAGTGCCCCCTGGATTTCTGTGTATTGCCTACTGACAGACTACCTTCCTGCTATCTCGTCCTGTCCATCTTCTGTCACATTTTTCTCACCTGGGATTTGACTGCTTCTTGTCATAATTCTTCCCATCTAGAGTGTTCTACTTTGCTTCTCTGAGCAGACCCCACTAATGCTAAATCTGCCCTTACATGCCTTTAGGCAGAGCTGGTGCTAGACCTGTATTTTGAACTGTCCCTATGGTTAAAAAAATATCCTGGTTTTCATTCATCTGTTCATGCATCAAAATTTATTTATTTACTTATTTATAATGTTTTTAAATGTTCATTTATTTATTTTGAGAGAGAAAGAGAGAGAGAGAGAGAGCATGCGCAAGTGGGGAAGGGGCAGAGAGAGAGGGAGAGAGACTCCCAAGCAGTCTCCACGCTGCCATGGCAGAGCCAGAAGTGGGTCTCGAACACACAAACTGTGAGATCATGACCTGAGATGAAACCAAGAGTTGGATTTTTATTTACTTATTTATTTATTAAAAAAATTTTTTTAAATGTTTATTTAGTTTTGAGACAGAGAGAGAGAGCACGAGCAGGGGAGGGGCAGAGAGAGAGGGAGACACAGAATCCTAAACAGGCTCCAGGCTCTTAGCTGTCAGCACGGAGCCTGACATGGGGCTTGAACTCACAAACTACGAGATCATGACCTGAGCTGAAGTTGGACACTTAACCAACTGAGCCACCCAGGTGCCCCAAGAGTTGTATTTTTAGCCGACTGAACTACCCAGGCACCCCATCAAATATCATTTAAAGTTTTTTTTCTTTCTTTCTTTCTTTTGTTTTTGGTTTGAAAGAGAGGGAAAGAGAGAGAGAGAGAGAGAGAGAGATCAGGGTAGGGACAGAGAGAAAAGGAGACACAGAATTTGAAGCAGGCTCCAGGCTCTGAGCTGTCAGCCCAGAGCCTAATGCGGGGCTTAGATTCACAACTGAGATCATGACCTGAGCCGAAGTCAGATGCTTAACTGACTGAACCACCCAGGTGCCCCTCAAATATTTATATTCCTACTATGTGTTGAGCATTGTCTTAGGTATTTAAGATATAATGACAGAAATAACCATAGACGGACACAGGAACTCTCACATACTGTTCCCGGGAGTATAAATTGGTAAACGACATTGGGAAGCAATTTGGCAATATTTTGCAAAGTTGCATCTGGACACTCCCTATTATCCAGCTATTTCCTGTCTCAGTTTGTACTTCTAAAACCTCTTCTTTCTCAAACCAAACCAAAACAAAAAACTCTTATTTCTCTACATTTGCTTCACATGTTTCTCTTTCATTTATAACATATAGATTATATAAAATTTATAATTAGCGGACATTGTACCTAATTACCTCTCACAATTACAAAGTGAATTAAAAAGTTATTGGGGCGCCTGGGTGGCGCAGTCGGTTAAGCGTCCGACTTCAGCCAGGTCACGATCTCGCGGTCTGTGAGTTCGAGCCCCGCGTCAGGCTCTGGGCTGATGGCTCAGAGCCTGGAGCCTGTTTCCGATTCTGTGTCTCCCTCTCTTTGCCCCTCCCCCGTTCATGCTCTGTCTCTCTCTGTCCCAAAAATAAATAAACGTTGAAAAAAAAAATTAAAAAAAAAAAGTTATTCCTTGGGGGACGCCTTGGTGGCTCAGTCTGTTAAGTGTTTGACTCTTGGTTTCGGCTCAGGTCATGATCTTGAGGTTTGTGAGTTCAAGCCCCATGTTGGGCTTTGCACTGACAGCATGGACCCTGCTTGGGATTCTCTGTCTCTCCTTCTCTCTTTGCTCTTCCATTGCGTGTGCTCTCTCTTTCTCTCTCTCTGTCAAAATAAACAAATAAACTTAAAATCTTATTCCTTGTATAATGATGCTCAGTGGGAGATCCAACTCTTGTCTTTACAAGGTTCTTTCCAAAAAAAAGATGCCCACCCCAGTTCCCCATTACATCTGAGCTCAGGTAGTTCAACTCCTAAGTTCTCAGTCTTCAACTGAAGCACAGTGGATCCTTCTAAATGCAAATGCAACAGCACAAATTGTGCATTGTTAATTCTTTAAAATACAGAATTATATACAATTCTATTATCTATATGCTGAAAATATTCACATGGATTAAATATTTGTGAAAACAGAGGAAAGTAAAAGGTTTAAGATGTGCTTTCAAGGTGTGACCCACATTTAAAAGAGTGCTACTCCATAGCCATTAAAAAAAATGTCACCCCACCTCCCCGCTCCATTTCCTGTTGCCAAAGAAAAACTGCTTAATTTCTGCTCTATTTAAAGCCAAAGCATGCCTTCACATGCAGATCAGACTAAGCGATAAACAAATGAGAAAGTGAAGAGGTGACCGGGAGATGACCCCTCCAGAACTTGTGCAACACACATCTCCAGCTTCATGAGCTCATCACTACAAACTGAGGTTACATTTCTGTGTCTAGATGAACATGGCTAAAGACTCTGTCTATCTGATTATCAGATACTGGCACCTGTTTGTCTACCACACTGTTTGGAGAGTTTCCAGGGTACTGCCTTCCATGTGGCTAGGAGATCTGCTAAGGTCAGGTTCCTACCCCCAGCCTTCCCATCCTGCTGGCTCACAGGATGTTTGCTACCTTTCTGCTCCTGATTTTTATCAGACTGCCACTCTGCCTCTAACTACCACTGACATTGCTTGCCCAGCTGCTGAGTGGTGACACTGTTCCGGTAATTCTCCATAAGATGCTTGAACCCCTGCTGGGGCTTGGCAAGGCTTGGGAGGCAGAGGAATTGCAACTTGAATGTTGACAGAAGTCTAGCTAGTAACGGAGGAGTGTGAAGACTGTATGGTATAAGAAAAGTGGCCATGACAGGGGCGCCTGGGTGGCTCAGTCGGTTAAGTGTCTGACTTCGGCTCAGGTCAGGATCTCACAGCTGGTGAGTTCAAGCACACGCTGGGCTCTGTGCTGACACTTCAGAGCCTGGAAACTGCTTCAAATTCTGTGTCTCCCTTTCTCTCTGCCCCTCCCCTGCTCACACTCTGTCTTCCTCTGTCTCTCAAAATTAAACATTAAAAAAAATGAAAAAAAAAACAAGATAACAAAAGTGGCCATGACAATTGACTTAAATGTCAACAAATAATAGACAATGTGAGAGTGCTGGTGAACTGGACAGCACACGCTCCCTCGAAGAAGAGAAGCTGCTGTAACAAAGACCTAGTTTTGCCAAACCTGATTTTGCAAGAAAACTAATAATTAAAATTTTTTTTAATGTTAATTTATTTTTGAAGGAGAGAGAGACAGGGTGTGAACGGGGTGGGGTGCAGAGGGGCAGAGAGAGAGGGAGACACAGAATCCTAAACAGGCTCCAGGCTCTGAGTTGTCAGCACAGAGCCCGACACGGGGCTCGAACCCATGAACTGTGAGATCATGACCCCGAGCCGAAGTCAGACACTTAACCGACTGAGCCACCCAGGCACCCCTGAAATTAATATTTTTAAGTAAAACTTTTCTTCTCAACAGTGGCACTTGATTCTTTTATTTTTTATATGACACTGCCATGGCCAAACGCAACATCTCTGTGGACCGCAATAGGACTGTGGGCCACTGACTTATATATCATTGACAAATAGCTATTATATGTAGCTGCTCTTCGAACCCATAGCCCAACTACATTTCCAAGTCCCTGCATAGCAACCATCAGATTTCCACATGGCATGCATGAGTCAACACACACATGTGAGGGAGAACATGTGAGGGAGAATTCCATTCTTATCAGAGGAAAACCCACATCCTTTCCGCTAATGGAATCCAGCTCAACCAACTACTTAAAACAGTCACATGGTTTGTCCGATTCCATCTCAAATAACACTGTAAAGGAAAGGGTTACGTTATAATCCTGATGCCACTGTACCAAATTCAATACAGTTTTCCTTAGTCTTACCTTCAGGATGAGGCAAGGAAAAGTTCTAAGTGCACATACAATACAATTTCATCTCTTACCCTCCTGGAGACTGAACCACCTTGAATAGAGATTATAAACACAGCTTTGAGGAATAAAGCAGCAACTTTCAGGTTTAAGAGAAAGTGTCTTCAGCTCTGTGGAGGCAGCCTTGGTAGACATCAAATTTATAATACTGAGGAAAACACTTACGCCCAATGTCAGGCCTCTGTGCTGGGGGACTACTTCTCTACATTCAGGACTCTCCTCAAGAATAATGGAAAGCTATTTGTTTGCAAGTGTAAAAGGCCCACCTAATTTCCACACCATGCAGGAAAACTGCATGTCACTTTTTCTCCTTGGAAGCTTCTCCTGCTTCAAAATTTACAGTTTACTTTCCACTAGATAGTTCAGGAACTCCAACTGAAGGCAAAGCAAATTTAAAGGAAGAACAATTCAGCCACAGAAGCAGAAACAAGCAGAATCCCAAGGTCTACTATCAGCAGTAAGAAACAACATCACACTGGGGAGAAGGTGAGAGGCCACCTCTAGTTTTTGGATAACCCAAAAGGTGGACATCCATTGTGGAGAAGACACATAAGGTACACTGGAATTACCTAACTAATGTCTATTCTGATTGCATGGTCACTAGAGAATATTCTGATGGTTTGATTTTTCCAGTAGATTTGCCTACCAGAAAGAATGTGCTGGTCAGGCCAAACTAAAAATTATGGTCCATTTAGCTAGATTGACAATATTTCTCATTGGAAACTAACAAATTTCCTGGTTATGTACTTTATTTATTTATTTATTTAACTATTTTTTAAATGCTTATTTATTTTTGGGGGAGAGAGAGAGAGAGAGAGAGAGCGTGCGCACTAGTGGGGGTGGGGCAGAGAGAGAGAAGGAGACAGAATCAGAAGTAGGCTCCAGGCTCTGAACAGTCAGCAAAGAGCTAGAGGCGGGGCTTGAACTCAATGACTGGGAGATTATGACTTGAGTCGAAGTAGAATGCTTAACCAACTGAGCCACCCAGGTGCCCATCTGGCTATATACTTTAGTTACACAAATACATGACTATGTGGTATAAACATATTGGGAGTGCTTTACGTATTCTCCATACTCATATATTTGATAACCTGATTTAATTTTTTTAATGTTTTTATTTATTTTTGAGACAGAGAGCATGAGCAGGGGAGGGGCAGAGAGAGAGGGGGACACAGAATCCAAAGCAGGCTCCAGGCTCTGAGCTGTCAGCACGGAGCCTGACATGGAGCTCGAACTCACGGAATGTACGATCATGACATGAGCTGAAGTTGGATGCTTAATCGACTGAGCCACCCACGTGCCCCGATAACTTGATTTTAAATAGGCATTCAGATAGCAACATGGGTAAATTAAAGTATCACCTGGTGCATTCAACTCATTTTTAACTTTTCTTTATTCATGGACTGGAAAATGAATTTTTGTTTCTATTTCTCAAATTATTTTTCAAGGTTAAATGAATTTATATTTCTTTATCTGCAGAACTTGCACTGCTGTTAACAGGGGGAAGTGGAGAAAACTCAAACAAATCTTTTGACAGCCTACTATTGTTTTGGCTCTTTAAATATATTGTGTCATTTGTTTTGCCCAATAACAGGTAAAACAGATATTTTCCTCATTTTATTAAAATAGGTGTAGGCATGTTTACATGGCCCAAGACTGGTCCTGGGTCACAGAACTAGTGAATTACAGGACTAAGATTTAAATTTAAAGAGGCTAGAGGACTCTTTAATTTCTTTTATTATTGACACATTGTAGCCTCAAACTCTAACATAACATATAATCTTGTCTGTTTCTAAAAGTTTTAATTTGCTCTAAACAAGTTTAAATGGTATCTGGATGAGCCGGATTGGGATAAGACTTGTCTCAAGTCTGGTAGATATGTGGGATTG
Organism: Prionailurus bengalensis; assembly: GCF_016509475.1. NCBI lineage: Eukaryota > Metazoa > Chordata > Mammalia > Carnivora > Felidae > Prionailurus > Prionailurus bengalensis. The sequence continues at coordinate 150,261,181 of NC_057344.1, forward strand.
TAGAAGGATGGGCTTTCGAGATATGGGACTCAGGGCAGAGACATGAGACTCCACATAAATTTAAAACCTATGTCATTCTAGGGGCCCCTGGGTGGCTCAGTCAGTTGAGGCTCCAACTTTGGCTCAGGTTATGATCTCGTGGTTCATGAGTTCGAGCCCCTAGTAGGACTCTGCGCTGACAGCTCAGAGCCTGCAGCCTGCTTCAGATTCTGTGTCTCCCGCTTTATCTGCATCTCCCCTGCTCGTGCTCTCTCTCTCTCTCTCTCTCAAAAATAAATAAACATTAAAAAAATATTTTAAAAAACTCTACATCATTCTTTGTGAGGCAGTAGGAAGAACAGGTAGAAAATAAGTGTGTGACAAAGGAACAAATTGAGTGTAGCTTCTAAAGAATTGAATTAGTTGCAGGGAAACTAGCAAACACATTCATCCATAGCAGGCAATTGGCAGGGGGCCTAAGGACAGGATCAGCTGCATATTATATCTGAAATATGGTTAAAAATTGTTTGATACTTAACATTAAGCTAAACTCATACAGAACTAGAAAACAAGACCATTAAATTCCCAGTTATTGTTTTCTCTGAAAATGGTTTGTTTACTTGATAACTTGACTAACTATAGAATTTCAGGCTCGAAGGTTTTTCACTCAATATTTTGTTCATTTTTTTCACTGTAAGCAAAATGTTGATGCAAAGTCTGTTTTTATTGTCCTGTAAGGAATCTATCTTTTCTCTCAAGTGGCCTCAGGATTCTCCTCTTTCACTTTATATTCTAAGATTTCACTATCTCTTCTCTGTATTTTTAATTTTGTATGGCCCCTGCTGACTCTTTGTGAGGTTTCATGTCCTTGTGCAGTTCTGGAAAATTCTAGACGATTCTGTCCTGAAATATTTCTTCTACTAAATTCTCTCTAAATCTAGCGAAGGAAGTTATACTTGATAGGGTAACTTAATAACTGGTCTGGGTTTGAATTCTCCCCATTCCTCTTTGTGCCGCTAGCTCTCAAGAACATTGCCCTGTTTCTCTGCAGTAAGTGCCCATATTCATCTTTCTTGCCTGGAGGTAGATACTGCCATTTCTTATGCAGGATGGGGAGGAAGGGGATATGCATGGGTTGACCTGCCTGGCTCTTGCTTCTGTGGTACTCCAACTAATCATCCTACCAATTGTTTCTCAGTCTAGCTCCTTCTCCTGGATTTCATCATCTCTATTCATGGAACATGAATAACATGAATCATATATTATATGATATATCATATATCATAGGTAGATTAAACTATAGTTTGAAAATATAATCCTTCATTAAATGATGATAGAGAAGTAATGAAGGCAAACCAAGAGGTTATGGTTGATATATTAAAGTAGTTGAATTTTAACCTTATTAGTCATGACTATGGGACAGAGATGGGGGAAGCATTCATTTAGATTTTAAGTTACTTATTTACAGCTTGATAATACTATTCTGTTATTTTTCCTAATGTCTAAACATTAGGATTTAGGGGAAAGAATAGTTTTCTTCATGCCAAACAACAGTCCTAAGAGGCCAAGTTTTTTTTTGTTTTCAAAAATAGTATTTTTAAAGTTATTAATAGAATGGACTCATCATTAAAACACTTCTTTTTAACTGTAGGTATTTGGCATGGAGAGCTTAGCTGTGTTCAACTTTGTTGATTTGCTCCTGCATTTGTGAAATTGATTTCTCAGTTCTTAAATATCAAAAGCAAATCAGAAATAAATTCTGGGAGTGCCTGAGTGGCTCATTTGGTTAAGCGTCTGACTTTGACTCAGGTCATGATCTCACAGTTCATGAGTTTGAGCCCTGCTTCGGGCTCTGTGCTGACAGCTCAGAGCCTGGAGCCTGTTTCCAATTCTGTGTCTCCCTCTCTCTCTGCTCTCCCCCACTCACACTCTGTCTTTCTCTCACAAATAAATAAACATTAAAAAAAAAGAAAGAAAGAAATATGGGTCACCTGGGTGCCTCAGTCAGTTAAGCATTGGAATTTGGCTCAGGTCATGATCTCGCAGTTTGTGAGTTCAAGCCCCACATTGGGCTCTGTGCTGACAGCTCAGAGCCTGGAGCCTGCTTTGGATTCTGTGTCTCCCTCTCTCTCTGCCCCTAACCTGCTCTCACTCTGTCTCTGTCTCTGTCTCTGTCTCTGTCTCTCTCAAAAATTAATAAACATTAAAGAAAAATAAACTCTGCATATACATGTATTTTGAGTTTTTATTAACTGAATATGTGTTTGACTGGAAGAGGCTTATTTTTTAAAAATAAATAGTATTTGTATGGTGCCTATCCTCATAGTCATTATTTTAAACCCAACTACATATCCTGCTATAACTCAGATCTTTTAACCTCTCAAAGTAATGAAAAATAAAAACTTATCATGTGACTGACTATCTTAAATCTTTAAGTATATCATGCCTTAAACAAAATGTCTCCTACTGGGAAGAAAAATTAACTTTTTTTTTTCAGGTTTGATATCAAGAACTGACAAACAATATGGAATATGGAGAATATACATAGGGAGTTCTCAGAAAAAATTCTTAGGGATTTACATTTTTTTGCTTTGAATATTTTTTCTTTTTTTTAAAAAATGTTTGTTATTTTTGAGAAAGAAAGAGAGAGAGAGTGGGTGTGGGACAGAGAGAGTGTGAGACAGAGTATCCAAAGTTGGCACTGTGCTGATAGCAGAGAGCTCAATGCGGGGCTTGAACTCATGAACCATGAGGTCATGACCTGAGCCAAAGTTGGATGCTTAATCAACTGAGCCATGCAGGCATCCCTATGTTTTGAATATTTTGATAAATAGCCCGAGGAAAGGTCCTCAGTTCTCAGACTGGTTTATAAAAGAGAACACTCATTGTCATTATGCTTCCATGAGCATTTATAGAAAGTCCTGTTCAATGGGATCTACCTTTTTCTTACATACAAACCCAAGTTCAAGCATGCTTCTCTATTACTTGGAACCTGATCCCCCATGGTTCTCAGGAATACTGCCCTGTTGCATCATTAGTCCTTTCTTCATTCCTTTAACTAATTTCTCACTTGCTCCTTATCCTCATATCTGATAGAGAGTTTCTAAAATATTGACATATTTGTCAGACCTACTTTTGTCCTCAGCATACTCCCAAACCAACTTTTGCATCACAGATCTACTGCTGTGCCTCCCCATTGGCTTAGACCAACTGGAGGCCAGAGGACATAAGAATCCATTAATGGTGTCTATATGGGTCAGCCTCCCAGGACAAAGAGTAGGGTAAAGAAAGGTAGAAGGAAGGTAGAGGGAAAACAGCACATTCAGAGGGGCAATTAAAGGCACACCAAAGGCAGAGTAACTATAATAAAATATCTCATTTAGAGAGAAGAAATGGAAGAATGTGATCTCTTGTTAAGAGTATGCACTATAAAATCCATAAGAAATATAATTCCATTGCCCAGACCCTATTATATTGTAGGATTAATTTTCTAGTCTACTCATAGAGATTAGATAGATATTTTAAAAATTGTGTTTGACTCTCCAAATACATTCCTCCTTATTCTCCATTGAATAGCAGCACTCTAGTTTGAAAAATTGACCTTAGCTCAATGAGTGAGCCTAACTGGTATAAGGAGAATCACAGGGAGGGGAGAAGATAGGGTCAAGATACTTATCTCCTGGCTTCCTCTCTGCAAGTTTGCCTTCTGTGTCCCTCACTGAAGGCCACTGATCATCTCAAGCCAAATCACTCTACATGACTCTCTCCTTTGGTAACTTCTGGTATAGGGGTCATAGCTCAACTGCTAAAAAACTCCAGGTTCCTACATCTTACCTTGTAATTCACACATCCATTCCTTAGTAAATAGTTCTTTTGTAAATACTCCTCCTTGAAGTTAACCTATTTAATTGTGCTATCTATTTCTTCTTGGGACCCTAACTGAAGAAAAGGAAAACTCATCATCTAACCCATGGCTGACATGAGTCTGACTCAACTGTACTGAAGGAGATTGTACAGAAAGCTTGAACTTGAAGAACAGTTACCACAGGACCTTGTGAAGGTCGAATAGACAGGACTTAGTACAAATTCCCATTGGGAATGAGGTGGGTGTTTTGGGTGGCACATGGGTTGTGCTTGGTGAAGATATTTTTGGAGCGATAGGTACGTCTTTGGATATGTGCTAAGCAATTAAAGAGTAGATTGTAGTGAATATTCACTGTTGTTCTATTTTATGCCAATAAATTTAATTTTCTATTCATAAAATAATCTGAATTAGGACCCTTACCAATTCAGCAGCACTATTTTATTAGAACAAAGGAGATGAATAGGACATAAATTAGCCTGTCTGTTCGTGAAATCCAAAATAATGGGAGTATTTGAGATTTTGACAAGCCACCTCAAATTAAAGGCAAATAACCAGGGAAGTGGCACAAGTGCAAATTTAGTAGAGTACTGATATTTGCAATATTTATGGCTTAACGATGTTCTTTTAATCATGATACAGTATTTGATATGACTAGTTGACTATTCACACACAAATTATTGCCCCTTTTCTCACTTTCTATACCCATATTAGGGGTCCTTGATAACAGATAAGAATGTTATAGCTCAAAGAAATTATTATCTATTCTTTTTAGATTATCCTAATCCTAATCTGGTAATACAATGCCCTTTTTGAGAAGATTGCATCCAGTCAAAGGATAGCTGGTTAACATGACATATCACATTTAAAAACTCTTAAATGGGACCTTCTTTCCCTACAACAGCCAGAGTTTCTTTGGGGAGCACTATTTTCTGACACTTCTGAATGATGCATGAATATGCTGGGAAAACAGTCCTAACAAATCTCTTGCCACTGAACTCTACCTTTGCCTGGAGCTCAGCGAGGAGGAACTTTGCATGGCATCCCGCGTGAGGTGGCAGAATTGCTGTAGTATCAGGTTATAGGAACGTTTTCCTTAATGAAATGTGGTGCAGAGAGCAAAATGGAGTCTCTCATGTCAAGCAGGAGCCTGTGTCAAGCAGGAACTGTGTCAAGTGATGATGCAAGCAAAGGTACTGCAGCTATGATATATCGCTGCGATCAGCATCAGCTGACACCCAGAACTGGTAACAAGCAGAAGCAAAGGAGGTTGGTAGGGGGCCCAAGGCCGATTTAACTCCTTTCTAAAAGGGAAAGATTTTTGCAGCAAACTGTCAGACTCTTCAGACATGACCCCTCTATGTCTGACCACTTAAAAAAAGCAACTGTGCCTGAAGACTCTGCTGGATTGATCTCCAAACAGAACTGAGATCCTTCACCGCTTGAACATAATAAGCAGGAAATTCCAAGAGCTGATCCGGACTCAGACCTGGTCTTTATTTCAACTGTGCACCCATAGACTGACTTCTAGTTTGGTTTGTTAACTTCCTACACCCTTCTGTTGTCTTGTTTGTTGCGTGGTTTGTCTTATGTTCTTTTCTGTGTGATTAAACCAAGTTTAATCACATGGTGAAAGGTCATTGAGTTTGGAATCCTGAACCTGCTTTATAATTGTGATTGACTTTGCTTTGTGATTGAATAAAGCTGATGTTGTGGAAAGACACTACTCGTGTGTGTGCCTTCATAGCCTGCTCATGACAGGTGGAAACGAAGACAATGCCATCTAAAACTTTCCATGGATTCACAAGAAAGAACTGCTATCTTGGTGTCAAATCTTGAACTTAGATAAAATAATTTTGAACATACAGCTGCTATTTTATTACAGTGGCCATTCAGCAGATGGGCAGTTTGCCTTCAAAAAGGATACTGATATTGAGACCATTTCTTTAATGGAGTCACTGTTAGGGAACCTCATGCATTTAGCAGTACAAGAAGATTGCATAATACACTTTGGAGATGTTGGCAAGGTACAGGTACACAATGGAGTACACACAATGGAGTACTACACAGGCACTCAAAATGATGCTGAGGAATTGAATTTACCGATACAGACAGATGTTCATGATTCATCCTTAAGCAGAAAAAAGACTAAACTGCATGCTCTCAGGATAGTTCCAGCAGCAAGTAACAGAGCATCCAATTCAAAATGAATTCAAAATGATACATTTGTTTTTATAGTTAAAATTATTAGATTTATTCATTCAATTCATCAAGCACAGATGTAGGACACCCTTCAGGGTTGGTGGATTCAGTGACCCAATAATGTTATCAAGGAACCAGGTGGTTTTACTTTGCACTGTCATCCAAATTATGCATCATCCTACAACTGATTCTCCAAATATGAGATACATTCCAGGTGCAATTAAGAATTGCTCGCTTCCTCATTCATATTCAGATAGAGAAGTAAAGAATGGCTTTCATTTGCTGTAAATACTGGAAGAGGTACTTTTCTAGAAGTCTCTAGCAACCGTTTCCTCATATATCATTGGCTAGAATTACATCATTTGCTGGTAAAGGGACTGTGATTCTCTTTAGATCAGTCAGGCTCACACACTGAGTTAAGTAAGGTTGATTTCCGAAACCAGAGTGCTGCTATTCAATGGAGAGTAAGGTAGAATGAGTTTGGAGAGTCAAACACAGTTTTTAAAATATCCATATAATTTCTATCTATGAGTAGCTAGAAAATTAATGCTAAAATATGGTAGTGTCTGAAAAATAAAATTATATTTCTTATAGATTTAAAAAAATCATCTATCTCTATGCATAGATAGTCTAGAAAAATAATACTACAAAATGGTGGCATCTGGGTGATGGAATTGTCTTTTTGTACATTTTCTTCCTTTTGTTTATTGGCACATTAATTTATAACTAAGCACCTTAGTCTCTTTACATTTTTAGTATGAGAACTTTCAAATAAATAAAAGAATAAAGGAAATAGTATAATGAAGCCTCAGAGTATCTATTACCTAGTTTCAACAATGATCAATTTGTGGCAAATCTTGTTTTATGGATTGCTTTGTAATTGTTTGTAAGAAACACTTGATTTTAGTTTTAAAAAGTTAGGATCTAGTCACCTATTTAACATTTTCTCTAATTCATACAATTCACCTTTATGCAAATCAGAAAAACCAAGCTACGGATAGCCCAATACTGTTCTTGTAAATTGCTCAAGATCCCTCTTGAATTGGGCCCAATGTATCTGAAAGTTTGGTTTTGTTTAGTATCTTACCCTACCTATGCTTCTCAGAAATTTGTACTGCTGGATCCCCAATATGAGGGGGAAAAGCATATGCCTCTAGGAACCTGGGCATACAAACGAAGTGTCTCACTGAAAGCTAGAGCTATTTTGAAATCTCATTTTTATTTGTAAAATCTATGAATATTGGCATTTCACTCTCTTTATATTTAACAGAAATAGAATGTTTTAATTTACTCACCATTGAATAAATCTGACATAGTAGGAAGTTGGTCCATGTTGGTCTTATGGCTTCCTGTCCTCCAAGGCACCCTGACAAATACTCCTGTGAACACAAGGTCCTCAGTTTGAGAGGCACAGCCTAGGATTTCTTTTCATTTAAGACCCTGATTCTGCCATTAGATTTTTGTTTTCTTGACTGTGAAACTCCATCTTTTTAAGGACTTTGGCTTGAATTTAGTCCTCTTGGTTTTTCTACCACAGACCTCCTCAGTTAGTGTGTCCTTTCCTGGGAAGTAATCCTCAGTTGCCAGCCCTATTGACTCCTGTCCTGGCCAGGCCTGATCCAGTACCCCACAAGAGGATGCTGGGGCCATAAACCCCAAACAATGCAACACTCATTCATTTAATAGATTTTTGTTGAGTGCCACCTATGGGTCCAGCACTTGGGCAGGCCTTGGGAATACTGTGGTTAAACACAATCCTGTCTTTAAGGAGCCTACACTGTCATGGGGACACGGATGTACAGACAGTTACAAAGTGGGCTAAGAAGTACAACATTATGTGAAGTACTGCGTCCTATGAAGCACAGAGCAGGGTCCCCTAAGTGGCTCAGGAATGTCTTCCAAGAATGCAATGTAGTATAATGACAGGAAAGACAAGGAAGGGAGTGGCTAGGTGGTAATTTTCTATATTTGAAAGAAAACTTAGTCTTATACAACCATGCAAAATGTTTTCTGAGAAGTAAAGGGATTGTAAAAAAAGAATTCAATATGGGAACTTATTTCCAGGGTTACTGATCACGCTGAACCAACAAGAAGGGACTGGCACAAAGAGTTTGATCACTTAGGGGTGTGGATTAGGAAAAAAAAATTGTATTTCTTTCAGATTGAGCCTTTTTTTGGGTGAACTGTAGTTCAGTTATACAGTTATAACTGTAGTGTGTATTTTATCCAAGTCTCAGTACTTTTGCTCATGAACTTTCTTTGTTATCCTGGTGAAATCTTCATTATTTGTGAGTTTTTGGCTTTCTGTAAAACTCTGCCAAACAGAATCAATTGCTCCGTTGTCTCCCTTCCCTTAGCCCTTGTTTCCATACCACACATGGAGCATCTTCATTTGCCTCTCCTGCTATGTCTTCCTGCCAGTGGGAAGCAATTGATGATTCCACCTCTAACCTCAGAACTCAGTATAGCACTTAGATACAATAGATATTTTAACAAATATATGGATTAAATATATTCAAATTTTACTTTATTTTCATAGTCTACTGATTATTTTGATCACTTTATCATTAAAAGTCTATACTATCTCAGGATTCAGAAATTTTAGGTTTATTTTCTCTTTCTTGTTTCTCAACACAAGAATGAGGTATTGGTGGTGACATTGGCATTTGTTCTGAAATTGTCTTGATTGGGTGAATATGATGTGAGACTCATTTCCTACTGAGTAATTCAGCAACAATCATTCCCAATCAATGGTGAGCTCCTTTAAGGTGGAGAGAGAGGGATAGGCCTCATCCACACACAGTGGATCAGGGCTGGGTAATAAAACTGAAAGAGAAACAGATGAAGAAAGGCCTGTGCCTACCCTTTCCAGGCCCTCTATGGATGTATAGCCCTGCACCTCAAATTACTTAGGCAAAAGACTGATGTTTAGACTTTTATTTTCCAACGTTAGCCCTCCTTTCTTTTCCATTTCAGGTATATATCAGACACAAAAATACTATAAGTTGACTCTTGACACTGGATATTCACCTTGAAATATTTTCAGACCATGAAAAAAATGGCACATCCATTCTGACAGCCTGTTTGGGGGTTCCAGTTTTAATAATTTATATCCCATACTTCCAGAAATTCTACACATAGGGCAGGGTCTCATTATCATTTGTGTGTTTTGTTTTAACTTTATTAGGCCCAAACAAACTAAGAGTCACTAATAGGTAGAAAAACATATTACTATAGTATATTAGGATTTGGGTTCGTAACAGGAAGTTGTGGCTTCCAGAGATCAAAATAGCCTTGTTTGTGACATTAAAAGGAAATCAAAAGAGTTGTTCATCTTAGGTCGGGTTTTAAACAAGTAGAACAACATATTTTATGATAATATTTCTGGTCATTCTGTAAATACTTTTGGGTGAGTCTGCTGTTCTAGGCATTTTGCTAGATGCTTTGAAGAATAAAAGATGAATAAAAACAAAATTATTTCCTTAAAAGAGACTGCAATAACAGTTAGCTTTTCCATTCATTATGAACAAGATAATTTTGTAACTCCCAGAGGCATTGTGCCAAACACAACTTGCTAGAACTTATTCAGGCATCGCTAGGTTCTGCAGTCCAATTTTGATTAATTTAGCACCACTTAATCTCCTTTAACCTGGACACTTCTGGTATTAGAAATGTCAGGGGCTCCTGAGTGGCTCAGTGGTTGGGTGTCTGACTTTGGCTCAGGTCACGATCTCACGGCTCATGGGTTTGTGCTGACAGCTCAGGGCCTGGTGCCTGCTTTGAATTTTGTGTCTCCCTCTCTGCACCTCCCCACTTGCATTCTATCTCTCTTTCTCAAAAATAAATAAAAATTAAAAAAAGTCTTTTATATTATCATCCACCAAATAATTAATATTGTTAAATATTCAGTCCTATCTCTTTTTTTAGAATGAGGCATTACCTAAAAATACAAGTAGGTAAGTTTAAAAAAGAAACCAACTAAGACATTGTATCTTTGACTGGATGTTGAGTAGTGATTGCCTTCCCACAGATGATTTAGATAATTTGCATATATTCTTTTTCTGGTTAGCCTTATAGATTCAAAAGGGGCAGTCTTTCAGGTCTTGAGTTTAATTACTTATCAAAAATACTTTAATGCTGGAAAACCACCAATCTAGAAGTTAAAAATGCACTATTAAAGTATGGTAGCTAACAACCCAGCCTATAACCTAGAACTAGACTGATTGGGCTCAAATCCCAGCTTGGACACTTACCAGTGTGTCACCTAGGTTGAGTTATTTAAGTCCTGGCAAAACAAAAATGAAAAAGGGGCACCTGAAGACTCAGTCGGTTAAGCGTCCCACTCTTGATTTAGGCTCAGGTCATGATCTCACCATTAGTGAGATCAAGTCCCTCATCAGGTTCTGCACTTGCAGCACAGAGGCTGCTTAGGATTCTGTCCATGTCTCTTTCCTTCTCTCTCTCAAAATGAATAAATAAAAATATAAAAAACAAAATCAAAACCAAAATAAAAAAAACAACCAAAAAATAAACAAGTGGGGATACCCAAACTAAAAACTTCTGCCCAGCAAAAGAAATCATCACTAGAGTCAAAAGGCAGCTTATGAAATAGGAGAAAATATTTGCAAACCACTTATCTGATATAGGGTTAATCTTCAAAATATATAAAGAACTCCTACAACTCCACAAAAACACTAATAACCTGATTTTTTAAATGGGCTAAGAATATAAATAGACATTTCTCCGAAGAAGATATACAAATGCTTCCCCCCCACCAAAAAAAAAACATTCTATACCAATATCAGGGAAATGTAAATCAAAACCAGAATGAGATATCACCTCAAGCCTGTCAGGATGGTTATCATTAAAAACAAAACAAAACAAAACAAACAAACCAACAAAAAATATTGGTGAGAATGTGAAAAAAGGAAACTCTTGCACGCTGTTGATGGGAATGCAAAATGGTGTAGCTACTATGGAAAATAGTATGGAGTTTCCTCAAAAAATTAAAAATAGAACTACCACATGATCCAGCAATCACATTTCTGGGTATTTATCCCCAAGAATTAAAATTAGGAGTTTGAAGTGATATTAGTACTCCTATTTCATTACAGCATTATTCACAATAGCTAAGACATGGAAACAAATTAAATGTCCACGACCAGATGACTGGGCAAAGAAAATGTGGTATATAAAAACAGCATTTTTCACAGAACTAGAACAAATAATACTAAAATTTTTATAGAACTATAAAATACCCCAAATAGCCAAAACATTTTTGAGAAAGAGGAACAAAGCCGGAGGTTTAAATTCCAGATTTCAAAATACACTGCAAAGCTATACTAATCAAAAAAAAAAAAAAAAAAAGATGGTAGTGGCACAGAAACAGACACACAGGTCAATGAAACAGAATAGAGAGCTCATAAATAAAACCACATATATATGGTCAATTAATCTCTGACAAAGACATAAAAATATACAATGAGGAAAAGACAGTCTCTTCAACAAATGAATGGCATTGGGAAAACTAGACAGCTACATGCAAAAGAATGAAACTAGACCAATTTCCTACACTACACACAAAAATAAACTCTAATTGGGTTAAAGACGTAAATGTGAGATCTAAAACCATAAAAATCCTAGAAGAGAACACAGGCAGTAATTTCTCTGACATTGGCAGTAGCAACTGTTTTCTAGATATGTCTCCCAAGGAAGGGAAACAAAAGCAAAATTCAACTATTGAGATTACATCTATATAAGAAGATTTTGCACAGTAAAGGAAACCATCAACAAAACAAAAAGGCAATCTACTGAATGGGAGAAGATATTTGCAAATGATATATCTGAGAAAGGGTTTGTATCTAAAATATATAAAGAACTTACACATCTCAACACCAATAATAATAATAATAATAATAATTTAATTAAAAAAATGGGTGAGGACCTGAACAGATAGTTCTCCAAAGAAGACATACAGATGGCCAACAGACACATGAAAAGATGCTCAACATCACTGGTCATTAGAGAAATACAAATCAAAACCAAATGAGACATCACCTTATACCTGTCAAAATGGCTAGAATGAAAAACATAAGAAATAACAAGTGTTTGCAAATATGTAGAGAAAAAGGAACTCTTGTGCATTGTTGGTACGAAGGTAAATTGGTGCAGCCACTGTGGAAAATAGTATAAAGATGCCTTCGAAAATTAAAAATAGAAATAGTATATCATCTAATAATTCTACTATTGGGTATTTACCAAAAGAAATGAAACACCAGTTTGAAAAGATATGTGCATGCTATGTTTATTGTGGCATTATTTACAATAGTTAAGATATGGGAGCAATGTAAGTGTTTATCTATAGATAAATGGATAAGAAAGATTGGTACACACACTCACACATGAATACTATGCAGCCATAAAAAAAGAATGAGATCTTGCCATTTATGACAATGTGGATGGACCTAGAGGGCATTATGCTGAGTGAAAGAAGTCAGAGTGAGAAAGACAAATACCATATGATTCCACTCATATGGAGAATCTAAAAAACAAAACAAATGAATAAGCAAACAAAAAGCAGAATCAGACCTATAAATACAGAGAACAAACTCATGGTTGCCAGAGGAAAAGGGGTTGGGAGGATGGGAAAAGTCAATGAAGGGCAGTAGAAGATGCAGGCTTCCAGTTATGGAATGAATAAGTCATAGGAATAAAAGGTACACATTGAGAATATAGTCAATGATGTTGTAATAATGTTGCATGGTGACAGATGGTAGCTACATTTGTGGTGAGCATAGAATAATATACAGAGTTGCTGAATCACCAGGTTGTACCTTGGAAACTAATGTAATGTTATATGTCAACCATACTCAAAATTTTTTTACACATTAAAAACTTTAAAAAAATTAAAGAGGTTATACTAATACCATCCCTTTTGCTGAGATGAAATAAGTTATTCATATTTTTAAAGGTTATGGTGTAATATGTTTCCTGATGAATGTGTTTTAAATTTAGCTTAAAAAAGAGAAACTATAGTATATCAACATATTGAAATGTGATTTAGCCTTAAAAAAGGAGGAAATCTGAAATATGTGACAACACGGATGGACCCTGAGAACATTATGCTAAGTGAAATAAGCAGTCACAGAAGGATAAATATTACATGATTCCAATTATATGAGGTATCTAAAATAGCCAAATCCATAGAATCAAAGAGAATGGTGGCTTCCAGGGACTGAGGGGAGAAACAGGGAGTTACTAATCAATGGGCATAAAGCTTCAGTTACACACAAGTTGAATAACCTAGAGATCTGCTCTGCGATATTGTACCTATAGTCAACAATAATGTATATTCAACATTTTGTTCAAAGAGTAAGTTTCACATTAACTGTTCTTACCACAACAAAGATTTTTAAAAATTACATAAATCTTTGTACCATAGTTCCCTTCTCTGCAAGATGGACATAAAAATGATGCCTGCTTTACAGGCTTGTTGTGAAGATTGAAATATACATGAAGTGTCTTGAAGAGGATATGACACAGGTAAACATTTCATAAATGTTACCTATTATTATTTTTTACTTGAAGATAAAAACCTGCTACCTAATTATACCAATAGTCTCCTATTGGGACACAAAGAGATTGGGTACAAAGAAATGCTCAGTAAATAATTCAATCAATGAGTATTTTTGAATGCCATGTTTCAGGTGCTGTCTAGGTCATAGGATAGAGCCAAGGAAAACAATATAAAGATCTTAGTCTTAAGGGTTTTCATCCTAATGGAAGAAACTGTAAATGATTTTAACTATTAATAAATATTTTGAAGAAAAAGATGGCAGGCTAACAGGGTGGAGACAGATGGGAGATATTAGTGGCACAGACTGTTTTAAACAGAATTGTCAGGACTCCCTGGAGGACATAATATTTGAGCATAGACAAGAGTGAAGTGATAGTGTAAGTTCTGGGAAAATCAATGAGAATTCTAGGAAGTGAGAACAGCCAGTGTAAAGACAATGAGGCAGAACTAAATTCCGGGGTCAAGAGCAAACAGAAGGAGTGACATGTAGCAGTTGGAGATAAGGTGGGAGTAGCCAAATAATTTTGGATTAATAGTAGATACCTTCAATGGATCAATAGAAATGATGGAACTGATTTAAAAAATACTCCAAGAAATATAAAATATTATGGAAATTAGGGACCGCAATAAGATATGTTTTTTTAAAATTTTTAAATGTTTATTTATTTTTGAGAGACAGAGAGACAGAGCATGAGTGGGGGAGGAGCTGAGAAAGAGGGAGAAACAGAATCTGAAGCAGGTTCCAGACTCTGAGCTGTCAGCACAGAGCCCAACATAGGGCTTGAACCCATGAACCATGAGATCATGACCTGAGCTGAACTGGACACTTTAAGCAACTAAGCCACCCAGGTGTCCCTACCATTAGATAAGTTTGTAAGAAAGACTTTAGGATATTGAATAGAAGGAGTTTTTCTCTTGTTCATAACTGAAAAGAAGAACTAAGTCCCACCCTTCCTATGAGAAATTGCAAAGAGATACCAAAAATTGGGGCCAGACCCCATCCCTCACCAAGAGTAGACACACTGTGGGATGAAATAACTTGTTCTCCTAACAGTTCCCAGCACTCAACTCTCAACATGTATAAAGAGGAAACTAGGGAAAAGAGTGGTGAAAGTCAACAAACTCTTGGACACCACAGTATTCATAGGAAAAGGTTATTCCTCTTTCTCTTCCTGAAGCTCAATGATAAAAGCACATTGGGAGAATCACATGTAAAGATCACATGTGTGTCCACATGTGTGCAAGTGGGGAGATTGGCTTCTCTTTCCTCAGCTGGATGGATGATAAGCTATTGAACACACAAGTCTTCCTGGAGCTTCTATGGCAGAGTCGTGTGGTGAGAGTCTTCTTGGAGAATTTAAGAACTTGCCACTGAAGTTGGGGAGCCACTTGTGAACCAAACATAACTGCTCACTTCTAGTCTTCAGATTTGAATAAGAGTTCACTGGAGTAGCTCACACTAACAGGGTAGGAAAGGACTGTGGTCCAGAATTTGTTCCTGACAGGGAATAAATAGCCTCCTCTACCTAAGGCTGTTATTCTGTGGTTTTTGAAGGTTCAAAAGGTGGTTATCAATGGTTATCATAGCTATATGCAGAGCAGCATGAAGGAAAGGAAAAGGGCAGGATAGCTTCTAAGTGAAGGGAAACTCTAGCTAGAGAAGGAATTAGGGGTAGAACTGGTGTCAGAGCCCAGAATGGACATGACCGATTCTCTCTGAGGGATTCCTCAATGGCTAAGAGAGCTAGAGAAAAGCTGAAAATCATCCAAAGAAAAACAAGCACATCACCAGCACAGAGCTCTCAATTGTAGAATCTAATAGCCATAGACAAACTGGACTGAACCAGAGAAAGACCTGGGACACTGTCCCCCACCAACAGGCCTGATTATGTAAGATTTCTTACCTCTATCTCCCCCTCTGACCCCAAAACTAGAGGAACTAAGTAGTGAGGAGAGAGGAGCCAGATCTTCCAACTTCTCTACTCCAAGCAGCCAGCGTCACTGTTTAAGCTTATGTTGAGGGGAAAAAGAAGGCAAACTTATTTATATTAGATTCACAGTTGAAATTTTATACTAGACAAAAATTCTAGCAACTGAAATTAGTAGAAAATGATCACATGTGCCAAGATTTTATGAAGACTTATGAAAAGGAGATTCAATCCATCATGGTTGGAAGCTTTCACTAGAATAAAAATAAAATGATTTAGCGTTTATGCTCCTGTTGAGATGTAACCAAGCAATAAAACATAATAATACAAAGCATGCAGGATCTACTAAGGAGGCAAATGCACTAATCTAAAATCATAATCTTGTGGAATTTTTAAAACATTGAAATGTAAATTTTCATCCAGCTCCTCAGTTTTGATAAAGCATTGATTCTGTCAACTGTCTTTTTGGTTTAACAAAGTAAATGTGAACTTCCCTCAATCAGCGACAGTAAGATGGAGCCCTGAGACAGGCTCTGCACTGATAGCTTGGAGCCTGTTTGGGATTCTCCCTCTGCTTCTCTCTCTCCCCCTCCCCTGCTCACATGCTCTTTCTTTCTCTCAAAGTGAATAAATAAACTAAAAAAAAAAAAAAAGATCAAAAGTCTTCCAAGAGAAATTATATTTCAGAAATTCATCTAAGGAACATGGGTACCTCTAATCTAGGGACTTTGAGTTCTACCCTTGGGTCAAGCTAGACCAGTGGAAGTATACCCTTATTTATGAGTATATCCTCATAAATATATTTCCTATACAAATCTGTCACCAACCTTAACTTCAAAGTTATGTTCTCAGTCTTCTTTGAATTTATTATTAAAAACAGCTATAAAAAATTCTCTTCTACTTTTTGGTAAAAATATTGCTGGTATTATTCAATGCATTGCTCAGTATAGCCCCTCTCTGGGAAATGTCTTCATCAACTTAGTGGCAGAAAAAAATCTCTCTGGATGTGCTTTTTTTCTTCCAAAGATGAGAATTGTAAAACTTTCTAAGTTTCCTTTGTTTTCCCTGTTGCCAGGACGTTCAGAGCCATTTTCATCTCTATCAGAGCAAGTATGTCAAACGATATATAGAACATACATGCATTTGTACTTTTTTCTTGAATTTGATCCCTATTTTATCAATTTATTGTATGTTTGGGGGAATGTCTACTTGTAGAGATTCATATCCCAGAAAGGGTTTGCTTCATATCCCAGAAAGGGTTTGTTTAGAAGACTGAAAGCTGATCTCCTAACATGAAATCAATTAACCTTAAAAATGTTTTTCAAAGACTAATTGCAAAAAATTGTTTTAAAAGAAAATGGGTCCAAAAATCTTCATTCATTCACTAGTGTAACAACACTAACTAATCTGTATTGTATATTCTAACAAATTAAACAATGAAAAGATTGTTTTTGCTTGTTATTGTGTATTAATGATAAAAACTCATGTCTTATTTTTACTATAAGCATCATTAGGCATTGTAAAGCTTAGTAAAACCTCACATCAATACCCAGAAAAATTATTCCTAGCATCATGAAGATAGTTGTACCAGATGCAGAACATCTCATGGAGGAATTTATTTTTTCATTTTATAATACTTTTTATTTGAAAGAATTTGCCTTCTTTGTGTACACTGGAATGTTATATTCTCTATGTATTTTACAGGAATAAAAAACATGTCTCATTTTAAATATTATCCCAAAAATAATTTAAGGGAGAAAAAGTTTCTGTGAAACTAAACTTTAAAAAAATCCTCTGGGTAAGCACTTCTCAAACAAAAGACTGATAATAAAATAATCTAGATTAATAAGATTTCTTGCCTAACTACATGATAGGTTTCTTGTCCTTCCCCTTTCTCAAACACCTCAAAAAACATGCAGAAACCAAGCTAGAGATAAGGATTCTTCCCTGATACAGGTAATGCAAAGGGAAGGACCAGAAATTTCTTTGGCAAACGATTCCATCTCTGGCCATTTGTGTGTGGCTGCTTTAATGCCAGGAACCCCACGAAGTGCAATACTGGGTTAAAAGCCAACCCTGGGCTAGCTGATGGAGTCTTCTCTGTTGAGAAAGTAGTGGATGAGACAGGCTGAGAAACAACCATCACATAGTGACACTCGATAGGAAAGTCTTAGACGGAAAAAAGGAAGGGTTTCACAGACAGGTACAGATAGGTTAATGAAAAACAAATCACATTTTGGTTAAGAAAATAAGACAGAAAAAAGGAGAGTCGG
Organism: Prionailurus bengalensis; assembly: GCF_016509475.1. Lineage (NCBI taxonomy): Eukaryota > Metazoa > Chordata > Mammalia > Carnivora > Felidae > Prionailurus > Prionailurus bengalensis. Next base: position 150,279,001 of record NC_057344.1, read on the forward strand.
TGATCCAGCAGCATTTTTACATGATCTCCTTACTGAGATAGAGTCCAAAGGTTAATTATATTGATGTTCTTTGTTTTCTCAGCTTGAACAAATTAAGGTGCATGAGTAGCTTCAAAACAATACATGATAGGAGGAAATGGAAACACAACTGACAATAGCTGTGTGTATTCTGATAACTCGCTCATTCACGGGTTTAACATTAGTCAATCTGTAATGCTAACCCAATAAATTGACCAATAAAAGGATTGCTTTAGCATTACAGAGACGTAACCTAGGTATAATTTTGAGGGCTTCCATAAATTAATTATATTATTATGCATAAACATCCATATATTATCAGGCATAAAAGAACTTGACTCAAGCTAGGGGATATTTAAACAGTGATAAAAATCATCCATGACTAGCCACGCTGGCACTATACTTCTTCAGCATACTCATGCTTATGGCTATTAGAGGCCTCATTGCTATGACATTGCTAAGTATAGGAAGGACTATGGAAAAGTTTGTTGGCTGGTAAAAATACCTGTGGTTCAAGTTATTATTTTACTAGTTATGCAATGTAACGTATCTATTGTGGGTTTCCAAGAGACTCAAGTTGACAAATATATTTCATCTTGACTCTGCCTCCACCTGGCACAGAAGGACACAGGGAAGACAGACTGCTCTGATCTCAGTCATGAAAAGGAGGGTAACTCATTGAATACATCTTCTTTATGCCACAGTTTAGGGCAAAAGGATCACAAAATAAAATTTATGATTTTAGGAAAACAGCAATAGAGAAAATAAATATTTGAATAAAAGACAAACTTTTGCTCTAAAATCCTTTTTCCACCCTCTTAGATATCAATTAACTTAAAAATGATTGACTTTGCTTTTGTACCCTACCTCTAAGAATAACTGTTAAGGAAATGCCTAAATACATGAAAAGCTCTATTTGGTGGATAATTTAATCTAATGTTTTATTCTTCCCTCTTTCTCTGTCATTCTTCAAATGTCTACTGAAGTATAAGCAGTATCATGAAATTTGATGACACATACAAATACTCTCTGAGTAGACTGAATGAAGGTCATTAATACAGGAAGGGTATACTTAGAATTATCTTTTGGTTGATAACCACTCATCCTCTATTCACATATCCTTAATCTCTGGTTTTCTATAATTCTAGGATTTATCCATGAGTTTTTAAAAAAATCATGAAGCCCTCTTATTTTTTGCATCTACATCTTTAGATGTACATAACCCTAAGTTTACACGACCATCAGATCTTATAAAGAATTTGAGTTGGAATCTGGATTTTAGTAAAGAAAAAAGTCATGAGATTCTGTTAAAATGAGTCTGACCTGGTCTTGGCCCAAAGTTATAATAGAGAGGAAACTTTTTTCTTTTGAAAGCAAGAGTATAGTCAATATTTTCACAAAATATGAAATAAAATAGAATATAGCATTATTAAGCCAGTATTAACATTTTATTAATGAGGATTTCACTTTTTAAAGGCTGTGTAATAGGACAACTTAATCTCATAACCTGGAAGTTTTTACTTCATTATTGTTGCCTCTTTATTTTTGGCTAAATTGTACTTTCAAGTGAGTAGACAAAAACCTGATACTATAACTTCAAGTAAATATACATGCTATTCTTCAGTGTTAAGTGATCTATTGGGCTGAATAAAAAGGGTAGATATGACGGTCTCTCTAGTCCCTAGAACAGTTTGCCCCAACATAGAGATTTCTTGGGTTATTGCTAGAGAATGATTCCAGTTCTTGGTAGCCTTACTACGGATCCCAATTTCTGCATCTGTTTAGATAAGCCAGTGGCTAAATGGATGTTTGGTAATATTAAACAGTACCAATCTGCCTTCTGTATGGTGATTTTTAGGACTGGTCACACATACCCTCTTCCTCTTTCCTTTCTGTCCTCTTTCCATGCATATTTTTGAGATCCCATACATGTTAAGAACGGGGTTACTGTCTGTTAAGAATTCAGCCCAGTGGAGTTGAGATATAAGAAAACAAAAAATTCTAGCTCAATATAGTAAGTGCTATGATACCATGGAAGTTCAGATGAGATACACCTAATGTCATTTATGGGGATTAGGGAAGGCAATTTAAAGATTATACCTGCCACAAATACACAGATATTTGTATATACATGTATGAAAACACATTTTTTAAATACATCACTTCCTTTGCAGAAGTAAGACAGTAATGACTGTGTTGGCTGATATGCCTTTCTCCAGTATAATGAAAGACATATACTATCTCAATTGGGGGTGAATATCTATAAACTACTTGGTTTTTCTAGAAGAATGATACCACTTAATTTTAAGGTATTAATACTTTTTAAATCTCTACTATATTTTCAACAGATGACTTACAGTCAATACCAAAGGAGAATTTTCATTATATGCATGGTAGAGTGGAAAGCATGTTAGACAAATTAAAAAATATAGCTGTTACTCCTGGGTTGGTGGGTCATAAACAATGTGATTTTGACCAAATCATTTAACTTAATTAAATGATTCTTCACTGAAAACATGAGGAGGCTGAGCAATATGATTTAAAATTTCTTCCTAGATTTAAACTTCTGACCTTTACAAAACTCCTGGTGCATGTTAACACTTTTAAGCTATTATGATCTTAAGGCAATAACTTTTAAGTTTCCACTCGTAGAAAGTGCTTATAAATTATTTATGTTCTCATGCTCCCTATAAAATTGACTTAGTCCTGCTCCCCATACAAACAGTCCCCACTACACCTGCCAAGACCCGTCAGACTGGTTCTATTTACATCATTAGTGACTTCTTTCTTCACCTCAATCCAGCCCATGAAATTGCTGATATAGTCTGGATGCACACACTTGATTGCAGACCTCGGTCTCCACAGGGCTCTTCCCTGCTGGTCAGCGATGTATCGGTGAGTTCCTTTTTTCTTTGTCTTAAATTAACTTGTAGTTCAAAATGGCATAAACCACACCACAGAATGTGTAGATCTCTAATTTATTATTTGTTTAAGAAAATATTTTTGATTTTAACATAAAATTATGTCAAGAAATACATTTCTCTTCTTTCTGCATTAGTGTTCCCTGGGATGTAAGGCTTCATCCCCAAATATTTTTGTATATATTTTCAGATGGATTCAATAAATGATAAATGTAGATGGGGTTTGACAGCTGTCTTTTAGTTAACTGGTTAGTTAGTTTCAAGAATAGAATGTGTTCTTAGCTTGGGCTTTGTGTTATTGAGAAAGTATTCTTATTTTCAAAGGTATACGTGAGAAAAAATAAATCTGAAATCATGCAGTTCAAAATTACATTCATTTCTAGAAGTAAATAATTTAAATTTCAAAATTATAGATGTTTTGAAAGGAAAAAAAATAATTTAAGGAGACAGTCTGATCAAATTATTAGAGTTGGATTTAAAAAATAAATCCAGTGATATACCTGGCCACAATCACTTCTCTAACAGATAAATCATAATTATTTTGAAGTTGTTTTCATTCAAAGTTAGAAACTAAACAGTAACAAAGTTTCTATGTACTAGTTTGGACTCTGAAAAATAATTTTATCTTCAGATTAAGATTTTATTTTCTCTAAGTGATATATTGGCATGTCATTTTTTTTTTTTTGATTCTACTTTGAGAAGGAAACAGTTCAGAAAAACTTCCAGTAGAATCTTAATAGGGGCAAACACTCAGTCTCTGTCATTGATAGAAAGCTCCACATACTTATGAAAAGTTTAATACTTTTCTATACACATTGATGAAGCAACTAAGAGCTACAGACATAAATTTAGTCAGACTTCAAGGCTCCCTACCTTTTGCAAGTACTTCCCTATAATCCATGATGATTCTTCTGTCCTACACTTTTTACTACATTATCTTTAAGAATATTACTGTAGGGGCGCCTGGGTGGCGCAGTCGGTTAAGCGTCCGACTTCAGCCAGGTCACGATCTCGCGGTCCGGGAGTTCGAGCCCCGCGTCAGGCTCTGGGCTGATGGCTCAGAGCCTGGAGCCTGTTTCCGATTCTGTGTCTCCCTCTCTCTCTGCCCCTCCCCCGTTCATGCTCTGTCTCTCTCTGTCCCCAAAATAAATAAACGTTGAAAAAAAAATTTAAAAAAAAAAAAAAGAATATTACTGTAAAAAAGAGTGCTTTTATTTAAACATATAATCTCTATCAAACTTAAGATACTAAATAGATTTCAGACTTTGTCTATGCTAGATATGAGTGAGTCTAGAAATTGTGTAGAGGAGCTATAACATGGGGGTATGGGAATGCATTTTTCTGAGTAGACTCTCTAATTTGAAGGAAAAGATGTACCTATTTTTTGGTCCTACTTCAGAGAGGAGGGAAGATATCTCTCAGGGAAAAACAAAATAAACAAACAAAAAACTCCTCCCTGATCTAAAACTGTAAAAAAAGGGGAGCATATCTATGTTTGTCAGCCTAAGAGATGTTAAGAGAATGGGCTAGAGTGGAAAGGGACTAAATTTACTATGCACATTTGCACTAACAGGAAGGCTTTGAAGAAAGAGGTGTAATTGAAATACGTTCTTTCTAAGGACATTGGTTCATAGCTGGGCAAACATATAAGAAACACTGGAGGGTTTTATCAAATGTCACATTCCTTCCTCATTAGCCAAATTTCTGAGAGCCCCCTCCCTCACTGCACCTGTTCTAAATGAGAACCCTATTTTAGAATTTAAAAGTAAAAAGAAATTTGGACCAGGTAAATATTATTTTTCAAATGCTACCGTTTCCCTCAAATTCTTATTTTATACTATCCTTTGAGCACGAAGAGAATAACCCATGGATTTTATAAACACACACACACAGAGCAGAAGGTTAAAGAAAAATTTACTAGGAATAAGTTCATAGGGAAGAGATTGGGAAGAGAAGAATATATTTATTAAATATAGTTATTTTTGATGGGATGTATGCTAACTGTAGTTATCTGCAACCACTGATAAGAATGAAAGATAAACAGACTGAATTTATAGACAGTATCTACACAAATTTAGATGCACAAAGGCGAAATGAGTAATATTCAAATTAAAAAAATTGACTTTAGTTTTTACTCAGTAGGGTGAGAACTACCTCTCTGTGTGTGGCCCATGGACCCTTTCCATTAGATTCAATGGGGGCTTATTAAAAATAGAAAAGCCCAATTCTCATCCTAGAAATTCTCATCAATCTCTGATTGAGGCATGGGAATCACATTTTTTAAAAGTTACACCAGGTAACTCTTATTCACTCTAAAGTTTGAGAAGTACTGATTACAGTGTAAAGCTATAAAAAAGAAAGGAACTTGTAAGGTGGAATAGAATTAAAGCACAAATTAAATAGGTCAGCTTTTAAGAGAGCTGTAGCCCTTCGTTTTATTTAAATTGGTATAATTATATCATAATGGGAGGTAATCTCTCCCTAGTCACTTTTCCCTCCAAGGGAGAAGAGTACTCATTTATGCAATGTAGTGATGATTAAGGAAGAGAGGATAATTTCAGAAGGTATGGGAAACTGAAGGGTGGATACAGACATGATTTAGGTAGTTTGTGTCCAACAGGGAGGGTCTTAATATGGATCAAAAATATGTTTGTTTAGAGGGAAACCTTAACGTAAAACCAATCAAGCATATCCCCCTCTCCCACCCTCTAACCCAAATCAATTCAGAGATAGTGATACTGAAAGGTCACCAAATTGAGGTTTAGGCCCAGAGTTGCTATGGGATCCTGAAGAAAGAAAACTATCTGTTGAGCACCTATTATGTATTGTACATTTTCTAAAATACTATCTTATTTAATTCTGGAAATACCTTGAGAAACACTTACTGAGTGGCACCTGGGTGGCTCAGTTTGTTGATCATCTGACTTTGGCTCAGATCATGATCTCCCAGTTCGTGGATTTGAACCCTGCGTGGGGCTATGTGCTGACAGCTCAGAGCCTGGAGCCTGCTTCGGATTCTGTGTCTCCTTCTCTGTCTCTATCCCTCCCCACTTGCACTCTGTCTCTGTCTCTGTTTCTCTCTCTCTGTCTCTCTCTGTCTCTCTGTCTCTCTCTCGAAAGAAAAACAAACAACAAAAAAAACCACACAACTTCCCCCATCCCCAACTTATTGTGATTGCTCCTTTAAGAGTTGAAATAAGTGTGGCTCAGATTGTCCAGGGTTGGTCAATATTGAATCAGGTAAGAATCTGATCTTGGCCTTCTTGGCTCTAAAGTCTATGCTGTTACTGCCATAACACATTGTCTATCATGTGCGGGGAGCTAAAAGAAGAGTCTTTGGAAAGTTTGCATTCTAATAGAGAAAGGGAAAACATGCACACACACACACACACATACAGATTGGAGAAAATGTGCATGTATGTGTAGGCATATATGGCTATACAATGTCCTAGGCAAAGAAACAGATCGTATACAGATTGATATGAAATAATGTGCACAAATGCTGAAGGAGGAAAGGTGGTGGCATGTATTTTACTTTCATTGGTACATTTTTAGAAACATTTTAAAGAATGCATGGACTGCCCTTATTTAATTTTCTTAAAACTATCTTTGTACTAAAACAAGACGAAAATGTGACCTAACTTTTCCACAGTTTCAAAGGTGAGCAGTGACTGAGAGTATAATACCTCAATTACATCATCACTGTTTTCTAAAAAGGATTACAACATTTGCTATTGCATGAAAATCAAGTTCAATTCGAGCGGCATATCATGGAAAGAAGTCACCTGTCTGTTGTAACTATAACTGTCTCAATGGACCTTTGTTATTTTTTTCATTGTTGTCGGCTTTCCTCCAAAAATATGCCATTGTTTCAATACAAAGAGGGAATAAATAGAAACATTCAAGAAAAAAAGCAACATCGTGTGCTTCAGTATCAGCATTGAGCTTTATAAGTATGCCTGATGGCTTTAGTAATCGAGAATGGGGTGAGTTGGGTAGCTGTGGAGCAGGTCTTCTAAGACAGAAGGTGGTGAAATGGGTGCTCTGGCTGCTTTCCATGGCTTTGTCAGCATTAGGATTTAGAGGAACTGCATGAAGAACTTCATAAAGCACACTCCTTTGGGCATATTCTCATCAGAGACGGTGGGTGAGAATTAGGAAGAATGCCCTCACAACTGCAAGCATAATTTAATACATTTGAAATGAGTGGATTAGAGAATAGGAAAGTATTAAGAGGTTGAGAAAAAAAAATGGGTTGCAGAGATATCAAGTTATGCCAGAATCTGCAAGCCTGAACTTCTCCCACTTACTTACATGGCCTGTGTGGTTGGGCAATTTGTGAGACTTTTAGAATAGTAGCTCTGAAATAATAGAACTAAACTAGGGAAATCAGAAGTACCATACATCATCACTAAATTCTTTCTTGCAATCTTTTGTCTGAAGATGTCAGGTGATGCCTCTTTTTTGAAGCTGCAAAAGGAGATACAGAAGAACTTAGCACTTTGTTTCAAGTCAACTTGTGAGTCAGCGAAGAACAAAATAATAATTGCTATCATTTGTTTTACGTGTCCTATGTGCCAACTACCGTTTTAAAATATCATGAGTATTTAATCTTTATAACAACCTATGATTATATTATTATACCCATTTTATAGGTGAAGAAATTGAGGCTCAGTTGGTAACATTATTTGCTCAGAGGTAACACATGGCAGAACTGGGAGTTAACCTAGGTCTATCTCACTCTAAACCTATGCTATTAACCACAATGTTGTACCATCCTCCCGTCTCCTGTATTTACCACAATGGTTCTACAGCAAGGATGATTTAACTGTCCCATTGTGTCAAAAGCTATAAAAGCTATAATTATAAGCAACAGTGTTACTAATCAATGGGTAGTCTTCTCAGTTTTCCTCCTGGTAGACAGGCAGCATTGCTATCTGTGTTCTATAAAGTAGGGGATTCAATTTTCAAAGATTAGGTAATTTGCATGTGGTTACAGGAATGGGTGAGTCAGTCAATAGTAGAGAGAGGATCTGTTTTTCCTGTTCACCTGTAAACTGAATCCAATATTGTCAAGTAGAAGAGTTAAATTAACACAGGTGTCTACATTATCTAGGAAATACTACTGTTATTATTATTATTTCCATTTGAATATGTACAGAAATACATGACCTTTTAAAAATTAGTTGTTCACTTTAAAAGCTTGTCAGGTTGCATTTAGCAAAATTCAGAGAGGGTACATATAGCAGGAAAAAATACATATAGATGATTCCACCATATATTTTCTTATTTGGTACTTATCAACTACCCTGTAAGGTAGATAATTTTAATAGTACCATGAATTTACAGGTAGGGAAACCAAAGATTAGGAAGACCAAGACTTCCAAATCTCTGAGTAAGTGATTGGTAGAGCTGGAGTTTAATTCATCAGTTGAATTTCTTTTTACACATGAGGCCTAAGCAAACTCCTGATACATGGAGCAGAGTTGCTGTGGGTGAAGTGGCACTAAGGCTTGGGAGCCTTACTTGCTTTGTCTTCTTATCCCCTTAGGCATGCATGAGGCAACTTGAGGGATTTTTCAGCCCACTTCGAAAACAAATTAATTTCTCATTATTATGGTGGAAATAATGATAAGAGCCAACAGTTGTTGAACCTTTATTATGTGCCTGGTCTGATGCCAATTGCTCTATAGGTGTTATTTTGTTTAACCCTCAGAAGAACCCTATACTTACATCCTATCATTAGCCCCATTTATAGGTGGGGACATGTAGACTTAGAGAGAGTGAGTAATTTCAGAGCCGCTTAGCTAGTGAGAGGCAGAGCCAGGACTAAATCCAAACTCATGGATGCCAATGAGTTTGATGCCAAAGCCCAGACAGGGAAATGGAAGTCCTTTGTTTAAAGTCATAGAGCATAATCAAGAGTATCTTAAAATCAGTTGCTAGAGAATATTAACTAAAAGTATTTTATCATCTTTTCCATATACAGAAACTATAAAAAAGTTAGTAATATATTTCTTGATGTTCTCTTTTCACAAAGATAATTACATAAAAGTGGCAATTTACCTTGATTGCAATTAATCTGTTTTGCATATTTTAATAGCATTGGATTTCTCTATGTAGGAGTGACAAGAAATTTAGGGTAACAGAGGTTTATATAAAAGGGAATTAATATAAACAAGTCTGGAGGCAAACAGGTAAACCTGTGAGGAGATTAACAAAGTAATCAGGAATTTAGGCTCCTGCTGTTGTGCTGTCCCACTAGCAATGAATATACACCCTTAAATCACGGTCCAATATGATTGCCTGAGCTCCAACTAGCACATATGCATTCTAGCTATGAAATGCACATCAGGATTCCACCCACTGGAATAGAGACTCATTAGTCAGAACTTATTCACACGGTGACTCCTATGGACAAGGGACACTATTCTATTTTCCAGATGGCCATGTGCTTAACCAAATATCAAAAATTCTATTAATAAGAAGAAAATATTTGGGATATACATTTACAAGTATCTACTACAGACATGTTAAGTTTGAACGATGGTAAGTGTATCCTATTGTGATGAACAGCAGGCAGTAGACATATGGGTCTGAAGTTAGCAAAGTGATCTGAGCTGCAGTTATGGATTTGGTAGCCATCAGCATATAGATACGAATTAAAGCCGTGGGTGTTGGTAACTGAAAATATTTTATTCTTTTGGATAAAAAACACTGCCTTTATAATTTTATGGTATTGATTTGCACAGCAAGTCCTACCTTATTCTAGCATGAATCTGAGCATATTTCTTTATTATCATTAAAATGCCAATATATTAGGGTATTATTAATGTAATTATATAATGATCAATTTTATAAATTCTGTGTTCCATTCAAAAGTTAAGACCCAATACTTTCGTATATTACAGGTCAACAACTGGGGCAGGAGATTCATTAATCAAGAAATCTCACATCTGGAAGAATAATATAAATATTAACAGAATCAGTAATTTTCCAATTGTCCTTCATTGACAAATTAATTCAGATATTATAAACAGGAGTTTCTAGACTACTGGAGGGATTCTTCTATTGTGGCTAACAGTGTTTGCCAGGAAAACAGCAACCTGGAAGACACCATAGAGTCTTAGCATGTGTTTCAATGGATACATTCCAATTTTAAGGGCCATTACTGTTTTATGTAAAATGAAATCTAGGGATTTTTAAACTGGCTTAGGAGGCAAGCAGTAAAGACATTTTATGACTTCCTCTTACAAAACTTGGATCACTTGCAGTCCCTTACTTGTAATCCCTTACTTTGTTCCAGTTATCTGGCATGTGGCAACCAGAGAAAATTATGTTAAAGCTACTTGTTTGATAAATGCTGAATTTTTATTACAAAAATATTAAGCATTTTTAAGTCATGTGAGACATGGAACACTAACTTTGCTGGAAATTAAAGAGCATTTAGATCAGTTAAAGTCCCCATTGTTTTTTTAACAAATTAAGAAAATGAGAGCACGTGCAACAATGGTGCAAGTTGGAGATTAAGGGATGCTGGAATTTGTGTGATGTTGCATATGCTCTCAGGTTTTTCAGCTGAGAAACTTCAGGCTCAGATGAAAGGACTTCATCCTTAAAATTTTTTTAACGTATTTTTTTGAGAGACGGAACACTAGCGGGGGAGGGGCAGAGAGAGCGGGAGACACAGAATCTGAAGCAGGCTCTAGGTTCTGAGTTGTCAGCACAGAGCCCCATACGGGGCTTGAACTCAGGAATCACAAGATCACCACCTGAGCTAAAGTCGGAGGCTATCCTGACTGAGCACCCAAGCGCCCCAGAAAGGACTTAATCCTTAAGCAAGAATCCTCAGGACTAAGATGCAGGTCACTGGTTTTATAGTTCAGAGCTATTTCTACTATATCATGCCAACTCTCATAGGAGGCATCTAAGCAAAGTTATGAGAAAGATTTGGAAGGAAGATATCTAACGTTACAAAAAGTTTCTGAAAGTCCATATGTTAGCCTCAGAGCAGCCCCAAACTGAGGTTTCTCAACTATTTTTCTTCTAATAACACCTGCCGCCACATACTCACACACTTCCTGTGAATTCCTATTTTCTTTTACACTTTTAAGTGTGTACAATTCCCACGACTAGTTGCAGTGGCATCCCTTGTCGACACTTCTGTGGGAAACTGGCTTTTCAAGTTCCTTACTCAGATCGTGCCAATTTAACATCTTGAAGTGGAAAGAGTTTGAGGAAAAGAAAGCAAATATATCTAAGGAATTAAAGATTAAGATAGCTCAATTTATAAGTCTATAAACCCATACCTAATTTCTTAATAATATCTTTAAGTTCTGTTTCACCACATCTACCCATGATTATATATTTCTAGAGGTCAAGCTAAGTGTCAACCTGAATTTCAGTTTGTAGTTTCCTGTGCTGCACCATATCTGTCTGGGAACTTAATAAATACCTTGATGATCACACAATGGAGATCAGAGACATTCCTTCCTGTTGAGTTGCCACTAATACTTGCCACTAATATAATATGTGTATTTAACAAAGTCTAATGATCACATGTGTGATTTTCACAACTTCCATTTAAATTAGGTGCCAGAAAAGATATTATTACTTGAGTTTATGGTTGGTTAAATATAGGAATGGTTAAGCTATGGGTTTTGGCTAAGTTAACAGTTAATGAGTGGTAGGGTTTTCTGTCAACAATGTTTATTCACAATATCTATTTAAAACTTCCTACTGTACTAAGTACTGTATTTATTACTGTACTAAGTAATACTATGTTTTTGTGCCTACAATTTCAATAATCTTTAGATATTTTACAATGTGAAATCCCATTATGGAGTCATTTCAGTAATAATCAAGGAAGTGTTGTCAGATATGTTAAAAATTGTTGTAGAGCTTGGTATGAATGATTTTATACTGCTCCCCTCCCTACCCCATCATATTGCTTTTACTAGGTAGTAATTGGTGTCACCTGCCAATTTTGAAGGAAACGCTAAGAGTGTTACAAAACTAATTTTTGTTTCAATGCTAGGAATATTGTGGAGAATAGAACTTATTACATTATATACGTTGTTTTTTTTTTTTGTTTGTTTGTTTGTTTGTTTGGTGAGAAAAATGTGGCGTTGCTACTGAATAATTGATCAGTATTTATTTTATGGTTGCCATGAAGAATGTACCTGAACATGGTTGGCTTGTTTGCTCTGTTTGTTTATTTTTGTTTTTGAGTTGGTTGCTGGTAAGCTACAAATTTTGTGGCCGGGCTTAAGGAAATGTCTAAATGGGAATTTACATAGTTTTAGTATTACTCCCATTTTATGTTTTCACTCATGTTTTGTTTTCTCCTTGCAGAGAATTTAAATTCTCTCTAAATTTAAAACTTTTAAAAAATGTTTATATTTGAGAGAGTGGAGGAGAAAGGGCAGAGAGAGAGGGGGACAGAAGATCTAAAGCAGGCTCTACGCTGACATTAGAGAGCCTTACGTGGGGCTCAACCTCACAAACTGTGAGATCATGACCTGAGCCAAAGTCAGACACTTAACTGACTGAGCCACCCAGGTGCCCTTCGCATCTCTAAATTTAATTTAATACCATATATACTATATTATATCTATATATCTATATCTATATCTATATCTATATCTATATCTATACCTAATGTCCTTTTAAGTTACCTTAAACCAATCTAGAACAAGATGGAATATAAATAAAAACATTTATAATAAAAACAATGAGCTTCTCACCATTTATCTTAGCTGTAAGGAGAAAATGGAAAAGGTTTTCTGGTAATTAGACTACCACCTTGTTGTAATTGTAACTTCTCTATGTGAATTTTTCATAGTTATCATTCTTGAGAATGCACACATAATTCAGCCCAAAGGCCTGACTGATGTTATTAGACACTTTATAAATTTGTGTAACAGTTGACAGGACAGAAATATGTTATTTGCAATTTTATAAGAAGTAATTTGTATTTCTTTAAAAAAACAGCAATGAAAATATATGATCCATGCACACATATACAAATGTTAATTCCACCCTGTATATTTTTATAGTCTTATTCTACAAAGTATAAGAAAGATTAAAGATCTCTCCAATGCCTACTGGTATGAGTTTTCCACAGAGGAGAAAGCACCTGAGGTATTTGTGTAGATAGAAAGCAGGCACAACTCAATAAGCTAAAGAAATAAACAAGTGCCAAAAATGTAATAAAAATTGAATAAATAGTTATTACTTGATATTTGAAATCCTAAGTGCTGACTTAGGGGATTAGCAATGTCATAAGGTACCAGGTTGTTACTTTATTGTGGTATCTTTCTTCATGCTTTTCTTTTGACATTGTAATATACAGACCTTTAATAGCCCCAGATAACGTTTCCTGAAATTAATGTCCCTTATTTGCATTTATCACTTTCTGTACTATGATCACACTTTACAGTGGAAAGATCAAATCACAGTTGGAAAATCATATGTTTTCAGCTGAGATAGAAATATTAATCACAAAGCTTGATCATTACATGAAGTGTTTTATGGAAATCAGGTTTTACTTAATAGTAATTATTCTTCACAACTTCTGACCTGTCTTTCCTTGTGTGTAATATGCCAAGTTCTTTTCCAAGGCTAAGGCAGACTAGAAGTGCTTTGAGAGAAATTAAAACCTACACTATGGTGTTGACAAACATTCAGTTTAATTTGGTTTAGTCAATTTTAATTCATTTCCCTCTGTGAATATATCTAAGTCAGAGAATATAGATATAAGTAAGGCTCAGTCCCTATCCTCAAGGAGTTCAGAATACATACTTCAACGTGATGCTCTGATGCTTGGGAGGGGGCAGGGGGATAGACCTAACTAAGGGGACTTTTTGAACTGGCTCTTAAATACACATGAGCTTTTATGATGCAAGCAGAACTTAAACTCTGTTACTGCACCTAGGAGGCAGCAGAAACAAAGGCGAAGAGCCTGAAAGCTCATGGGGAAAAGGGGGAATGTCAGTTTGGGTTTCTAGTAGTCTCAACTGGCTATATCACTTCTAGAAAGATAGCTTACTGAAATGGAGAGTGATCTAGAGATTGGGAGGACAGAAAAGAAAACTTGTTAAGCTACAGGAAAAATTTTAATGAGAATTCCAGAATAAGGTCAGTGACAATGGGATTGCAGACAGACTACATTAAATTTGCCATGCAGATGAGACTGGAAAATGAAAAGATTATTATAGCTTCCCAACACAATTTGCATTGACTTGTAGGTTATTGCTTAAGTCAGCCATCAGTAAACTATGGCCCAAGAGCCAAATCTGTTCCACCACCTGTTTTTGTACAGTGCTTGAGCTAAGAATGATTTTTATACTTTCGTGGTTGAAAACAAATCAAAAGCCATGACAAATGAAAATTATATGAAGTTCAAATTTCAGTGTATAGAAATAAAGTTTTATCAGAACACAGCTATGCTCATTTGTTTATGTATATTGTCTATGGCTGTTTTGGGCCTACAAGGGCAGAGCTGAGTAGTTGCAACAGAAAACGTGTGGCCCAGGAAGCCTAAAATAGTTTCTATCTGAACTTGACAGAAGAGTTTGCTGACCTGTAGTTGAAGTAGTTGATAATAATGCTTTGGAACCATCAGCTTTACAGATACTGTGCACATGTTCATTCAAAACATCTCAGCTGGACTGGTCTGGTGAAACACGCAGACTAGGAATATCAGTGCTGGTTACCGTTACAGAGAATAAGCAAAGAGTTTGAGATCCACTGTTCATCAGTCTATGATGGTGGTGTGATGTGCGGGCTTGTGCTGATAAACTTTCCTTTGAAGCACTGTGAGCCCTGACTTACTCTCCAGTGCTTGCCATGAGGTTTATTTGTCTTAGTGTCTTTTTTTTTTTTTTTTTGCCCTTGCCTTTTTGTTATCTCTGCTTTTCTTTTTTAGTACAATTCTAAATTGACATATTAGGAAGTGATAATGATAATACAACTCTGGACATATTACTTATCTTTTGGCCATTTTAGGCTTCTAAAAATGTACCCATATTTTATTTGCTGTATTCACTTGCTATATTCATTGTCTAATCACACATGTCCTCAAACCGAAAAGAAAAATCACAGAAAAAAGGAAATTTGATGCCACTGAAACTATTAGAATTTATCTAGTCTGTCTGAAGTTGTGATTTTACATGAAAAGTTTCAGAAAAGTTTCAACAGGCCACAATAATCGTTGGACAGGATTTCTGTATAAGAGGGGTTAATTACATTAAGTGTCTATTGATAGGCACTTTATTCCTCCATTTTACCTATTTTTTTTTGGAGCATACTTCAACCACATGTAATTAGGAATAATTCAGTATTGGATCTCTTGCTGAGAGAGCAACAAAAAAAGTAATTAAGAAACAGGGTGAATCAGTTTGAAAAACAATGCCATATAGACTGGGAAGAGAAGAGATAATGTTTCAAATGACTAACATCTCAGCAATGTGGCCATTACCATTATTATTAATAATGAAAATAACGATACTAATAACAATCCTTGCTGACTGTTTTCTACTTGTGAACCCAGAGTAATAAAAAAAAATTATCATTTTAATCTCTATATAGCTCATCATGTTAGGTGGGGTCTGAAATTATTATCTCTGGTTTTGACCTGAAGAAAATAAGAGAGAGAATAAGAGAATCTATTGGTACAAGATTATACAATAAGTAAGTTGGTGGCAGGACTCAGAATCAGACTCTCTTAATTGTTTATTCAAAGTGTTTTTGGTAGATTCCCTTTTCTCTTTGTCCCATGCTGTCCCTGTTGTCCCTTCAAATTACCAAAGACAGAGCATCACCAAAATTGTTGTGAATCGTGGGGGTTAGGACAGTACCTTGGGCACAACAGTGATGGGAAATCCATAAAAAGACAGGTATAATCTTCCTTGTTAATTTTTTTTTTACCTTTTAAAAAATCTCTCTCTCTCTTTTGTTTAGTTCAAAAGCTATTATGTTTGTGGTTTTAAAAAAATGAATGCATCATAACACAAAAAGTAAATAAAATGAGTCTCTCATATTTCTGCTATTCCACTTCTTGCTATCAGTAATTTTGTGTCTCTTTCTCTACATTTTGCTATGCACACACGTAGTTTCATTATTTAAAAACAACTGGAACATAGAATGCATATATTTCTGCAACACTTTTTCATTAAAATATATCATTGATTATTTGAATGTTAATACTTCTAGATTTACCCCATCAATTTAACAGCTGCATTGTTTTACTTTGCTGTCTTGATTAAAAGTTATCATAGAGCAATTAGAATTTCTGCCATATTTCACAACTCTACATGGTGATAATATATTTTTGATAATTACAGCACATTTCCAACAGTTACAAATTCATATTCTTCATCTGGCATGTTTTGACATTAGTTGAGAAGCCCTTCCCTCCCCACATTCCCCCCAAAGTTTTGCTTACGTCTGCTATATCCATCTCCTTTCTTCTGCAACAGGTGAATAGCAAGCATTCAGAGATGAAGGAGCAGGGATCAGTTTTTAGGTTTCTTAGGCACATTTGCACATAAAAAATAACCTCCTCGTGGAGCAGTCTTTTTATATTGCAGTAATTGCCATTCTAGGATCAGGTGTTTGGAATATCACTCAAGGGAGGACTGAAGATTGAAGAGACGGGGGAGAGGAAGGTGAAGTTTCCTTGGCTATAATCCCATAGGAAAATCACAGGAACAAGGGAGGAGACCAGAGTCTCTGGAGTCTTTCCGTATATCTCTGTGTTTTCAGGAGGGGCAGAATCATATCTCAATGATGATAGTATTGACTTCTGTGACAGTGTTCCCACAGAATAAAGCATCGAGACAGAGCCAGGGTATGATGAGGTATGATAGGGACCAAAATGATATCACTTCCTCGTCCTCCATAACTGGAAACAGAGTCCCCTTGATTCCTGTAAGCAAAAATTATTTATTGCAAAATGCTTTCCAGTTTGCAAGAAGTTTTCACATTCATGACCTCATGCAGGATTCCGCAATCAATCATGTGCTTTAGACAGAATGGCTATCCTGTCCCTTATCAATGAATGGGCAACTTAGTTCAGAGTTTAAATGATTTTTCCAAGTTTCATAGCTACTAAGGAAAGAGGTGGACTCAGAGTCCTCCTTATTTTGGTTGAACTTCCCGTGTTCCTCCAGGATAGCACCACACTTTCTCACCAGTCCTCATGTACCAGGCAGTGCTCTGGAGACAAGCATACGTGCCAATGATTCTACCAGTATCTCAAGACATTTAAAATAACAGAATCCTTATTTAAAATAACAGCAACTCTGACTTATTATTTTATTTTCTCCAACTTTTGAGTTTGCTTAGCAGCTATTATAGCACAAGGGAACAGCAACTGTGATAATTAAACAAAAACCTGGTTGACAAACATTTTTCAGTAACATGCTTTTGAAGAAAGAACAAATGGGAGAGGTTGAGGGAATCTTACACAGAAGGGATTTCCTGCAGTGTTACTGAAATTTGGAGTCAAACAGGTTCTTTGGAAGAGAGTTCTGGGTATCTTTTATGTGTATCCTCATAGTTTGTTTGGAGACAAATTAGAAAAATGGAAGGAGAATAGAATTAGAAATTCTATCTGGAATAGTATAGATCAAGCTGTAATGCGTTTCATGGACCATTTAAGATTCTAGAGTGGTAGAAATAGGCTTTAAACATTTTTATAACCTCTACAGTGCCTAACTCAGTATTTTGAACCTAGCCAGCTCTGTAAATCATAACTAACACTTACACAACACTTTCTACATGCCAGGCACTGTGGTAGGCACTTTACATATAGTAATTCATATAATCCTTACAAAAATCCAATGAGGGGCGTCTGGGTGGCTCAGTCGGTTAAGCGTCCGACTTCAGCTCAGGTCACGATCTCGCGGCCCGTGAGTTCGAGCCCCGCGTCGGGCTCTGGGCTGATGGCTCAGAGCCTGGAGCCTGCTTCCGATTCTGTGTCTTCCTCTCTCTCTGTCCCTCCCCCACTCATGCTCTGTCTCTCTCTGTCTCAAAAATAAATAAAAGTTAAAAAAAATTTTTAAAAATCCAATGAGATACGTACTGTCATTATCATCTTCACGTTATGGATGAGGAAACAGGCACAGAGATGTCAAATTACTTGCCTAAGGTCAAGCAACCAGAGGCCAGGATTAGCTTCAGCAGCCTGGGACCAGGGAGTGCTCTAAACCAAAACAGTACTCTACCACCTGAGTGTCCTGAATTCCCCAGAAATGTCTGCTTTAACTAAGGAATACATATGGCACATACTGTGATATAACCCATTTATTTGCTTTCTTTCTCAGGCGAGCTGTGGTGAGGGCCAGAAAGAGAACTTGTTTGGAGCCCTGGGCTATTGGCCTCATCACTTTTATATCCCTGATTGTCCTGGCAGTGTGCATTGGACTTACTGTTCATTATGTGAGATACAGTAAGTATGGGCTGCCCTGGCATCATGTGATTTACCCCCAAATATTTCCTCTTGTGCATTCCAGTTTTGATTTGCCTCAGGCCTATTCATTCATGCCCACAACTTATTTGCATAGCTGGTACAAAGAATTCTTTACCTACCTGTCTCTTACTTAATCCTCACAAGCCAAGAAGGATTCTTTCATCTATCTTTGATGTAGCAATGCTTCCTGCTGGGAATAGCATGCTAGTTTTAATATTCGTTAATAAGCGATAATCAAATATTAAATAGGAAGACCATAGGAGAGTTAGAGTCCACTGTGTTGAGTTGTTTGAAGACATAGGACAATCACCTTGATTTAAAATTATTCCAACTTATTGATATCCTGAGAGCCCAATAAATTAATTACATAATCAAGGATCAGAGAGAAGTAGGCTCTATTCTTTATGAGTAAGATAGAAAAATGCTCATAATGATATATTGTTGAATAAGTGCCCATTTCTGTTATTTTAAATCTAATAATCTCGGAATATATTACATGTGATTAAAGAGGATAGGATATGCTGAGAAGGTTAATTATAAAGAGGTTCACTCTGGTAGTCAGGTGTCTCACATCTAGGTGAACCATGGGTGTGCTATGTTATTAGAAAGGTCCCCAGGGTGCTTTAGGACTATTTTTCTATAACAACCCTTCTGAAGTTTCCCTCTACTTTGCTTGGGGTTGTAATTACTTGACTCCACTATGACCTATTGGCTTAATATCTCCCTTAGTGACTAACTAATTCTTTGATGTCAAGACACTGTAACCAAAGAAGCTAATCACTTGATTCAAATTTAATTGCAAATTTGCACAAGTTGCTTTCCTATAAAGAGACAGTATGATCAGTAAATTGGTTATCTACTTCCACTAGCAGACATAATCTCAATTCCAATCTCAAATCCAATCTCAATTTCTAAAGCAAGGTGGACCATTTCTGGGTAGTTTAAAGTAAAAATATTTAAAGTAAATACTTGTTTTGGTAGAATTTGCCCACACACAAATCTCTAAATTTGGAGTATCTATATTTTGATGATTTCTCTGGAGCATGTTTTTAATTAAAAAAAAAAAAGAATGGCTAAAATAATTTAATTCTATAGTTCTGTTATGAATATATTGAGTCTCATTATATTGTAAACATCATTATTTCTCTCTACAGATGCCTAGCACTGTATGATAAAGATTAGTGAGGAGTATCTAGGTGGCTCAGTCTGTCAAGTGTCTGACTCTTGGTTTCAGCTCAGGTCATGATCTTACGGTTCGTGAGTTTGAGTCCTGGGTTGGACTGTGCTGACAATGCAGAGCCTGCTTGGGATTGTCTCTCTCCCTTTCTCTCTCTGCCCCTCTCCTGCTCATGCTGTCTCTGTCTCTCTCAAAATAAATAAACTTAAAAAAAGATTAGTAAATCATATGTATGATATCTTCATGGGGGCATACTTTGGTTTGTCTGACTTCACAAGGAATTCCTAGTAATGCTAGAGGTTTCATTACTGAAGTGAGAGAAAATGTTTCTTACTATTTCTCCTTTGCTTTTTCTAAGCCATGCATTATAAGGCTTACAAATCTTACTCACATGCATAAAATGAAAACCTGGCAAGGTTTTTCCGGTAACTTGTTCCTGGATCCTATTGTCTGGATGATCAGTATGGTAATATGGAACACTCAACTTCCACTGCCCACACAGCACATCTGAATAAATAGTGATTGTTGTGATATGTGTTACTGTCTTACATGTATGACCCGCCCTCTGTTTGGAGATATAAACAAAGAACAGAGTGGATATAGCACATGAGCATTGAGGAGTTGGCACACCTAGATAACCAACTAAACCAAAAAGTTACGGAAACAGACAAGTTAGGATGGAGGTAATTCACCTTGAAAAAAACATCATTTTGGCAAAAAGTCCAGGACAGCATAGAATTGTGTGGGCAGCTTCTATCCAGGGGCCTTTAGGTCTGCCTTTTTGCCCTTTTGTAAATTGTCTGACAGGAGGTGACTCTCTTGTGAGCAATATCCTTATAGGTTACAGATTCAGGAACTTGTTAGAAAATTATCAGCAAACTAGTGTTCATCCTTATTTTTCTTACTTTTCTGTTAATATTCCTCAATAATATTTCCCAACAATTACACATGCCATATAATTTTGGCAACTGGGAATATATTTTGACTCTTGGTGACCTATTTGAGTCTCTTCAACAAAGTAAAATATTGACTACAGATAAGTTGTTCATTTGGGTGAAACATATGAAATTGTCATATTTGAGCATATTTGGCTTATACAAATGGCAGTTTCAAAAAGTCAATCTAATAATTTAAAACAGAATAAGAACAATATGTATAAGTCAGTTCTTTCTACTATTCAGTGAGGGGATAGGTACCCCACCAGTAGTATTACATGGGAGCTTGTTAGAAATGAGGATTATTATGCCCAATTTAGACCCCATGTTCAGTATTTCAATAAATTAAAAAGCTTCTTTGGGATTATGTGTATTTCCAGGGAACTTCCTGGATTTCAGGTCATTCTGGCCTTTCAGGGCAAGACGGTTCAGTGAAAGGGAGGTAAGGAAAGAGGGAACAAGGCAAAACCTCCCTAGCACCTCACTTTGGTGGCTCATTTCCAGGAGGTCCTAACATTTCAGGCTGCCATCCAACATCTTTTGCATCACTGACCATTCCTTAGCCATTCCCTAGCCTTGCCAACCCAATCAAATCCTCTGGATGGCTCGGATGTTCTTTTGAAATTTACCAGTAGTTTTTTCCCAAAACTCTTATGTATGAGAGACTTCTTATACAGCTTCAGTGAGTGGGTTTGGTTTTTCCCACCCAAAAAGTGGTATGTAAAGAAAGTTTGTGTTATGAGAATTAGAGCTTGACTTGAAATCCAGTTCTGTCTTTTCTGGCTATGTCATGTTAGAGTTGGGCAATTTCCTTACATTTCAGAGACTGTAGTCTTTACCTGTTAAATGTGGACATACTGCCTTCCCATGGAGATTATAGTAAACTAATGTTAGTTTCCCTTTCCTCTGGGGTTCAAGTGAAGAGGAAAAGAATGAGAAGCAAGAGAGAAGAGGAAAGAAATTGAGATTGCGTGAGGCACACTCCATTCTCCTACAATAACCACACACAACTGTCTTGATCACCGTTATATTCCTAATACTCAACACAGAGTCTTTCATAGAAGAATTAATATTTGTTGAATTAATGAATCTTCTTAAGGTCCCATGCTTGCTTCAGGTATAGAAGGGTAGATGAATACTGTGTTAATTTTCAGCAGGCCCAAAATGAGGGCTGCTTAAACCGGATGAAGAAAGTGTAGACAATGGCTAAGGAAACAGGACACTCCTTATGGCTGGTGGGAGAAAATAAGTGGAGTGAGAAGGGAGTCAGGTGAAATTAAGTGTCCCTGGAAGGTTATGTCAGATGGCAGCTCTAGCTCTCTACCTGAACTCCAAGCATTTTCATCTCTACCCTTATCTCCTTCTTTAGCCCCAAAACATTTTCTTACACTATGGTCCGTGTGGCCAGAATTGATATGTAGTTTCCTGAATTGGAAGAAATCTACTTCTGGAATATAATAGTAAGTTTACTAGGGGCGCCCAGGTGGCTCAGTCGATTAAGCGTCCGACTTCAGCTCAGGTCACGATCTCGTGGTCCGTGAGTTCGAGCCCCGCCTCAGCCTCTGGGCTGATGGCTCAGAGCCTGGAGCCTGCTTCCGATTCTGTGTCTCCCTCTCTCTCTGCCCCTCCCCCGTTCATGCTCTGTCTCTGTCTCAAAAAAAACCAAAACCAAAAAAAAAAAAACAAACAAAAAAAAAAGTTTGCTCTTTGGAAACTTCTGAGTCCATTTTATTTTGACACTTCTTTTAAAAATTTAAATCCAAGTAAGTTAACTTATAGTGTAATGATGGTTTCAGGAGTAGAATTTAGTGATTCATCACTTATATATAACACCCAATTCTCATCCCCACAAGTTCCCTCCTTAATGCCCATCACCCATTTCGCCCATTCCCCAACTCAACACCCCTGTAGCAACCCTCAGTTTGTTCTCTGTATTTAAAAGTCTCAAATGGTTTGCCTCCCTCTCTGTTTTTATCTTATTTTTCCTTCCCTTCCCCTCTGTTTATCTGTTTCTTTTCTTAAATTCCACATATGAGTGAAATCATATGATGTTTATCTTTCGCTGACTGCTGAGTCCATTCTTGTTTGTACGTTCTGATGGTGTAACTTGCTGCCTCTCGTGGCTAATTCAGGAATGGGTAACAAATGACTAATCAGCCCACAGGAACACCAAGCATTTCTTATGGCTTTTACACTCTAAATCTTATGATGATGAGTGTTGTTTTTTATTCTGAGATAACCAGGAAGCTCAGGGCAAGATAATGGAGATGACGACCTGGGGTAGGACACTCTTTCCGGTCTAAACAGGGAAATAATGATGCTTTACACACATCTAATTAAAAGTATTATGGGTTTTTTTTTTCCCTCTCTCCTCATAGACCAAAGGAAGACCTACAATTACTATAGCACATTGTCATTTACAAGTAACAAACTATATGATGACTTTGGAAAAGAGGCTTCTAAAAATTTCACTGAAATGAGCCAGAAAATTGAATCAATGGTAAGCACTTTTTTCTCCATTTCTAGGCATTTGCAATCACTTTATATCATAAGTTTTGGTACCTAGCTTCCAAAACATCCATTCAACTGATCTTGTGTATCTTTGAAAAATGGGAAGCAGCCCTGGCCTGAAAGATGTAAAACAAACTGACAGTACATGACTTGGAGAGCACACCTTGCAGGGCTGAGGCAAGTGAACTGTAGACTTTCCTTCATGTCCCTCCTACTTGCTCTTCCATAGCTAGTGCTACAATCTTGATGAGTGGAGTCCAGGAATTTTGGGAATGTGAGGGTGACCCAAAATATGACTGTTGTATCCTATAGAAGACACCTTGAGCAAAAGACCATGAGACTGAAACTATTCAGACACATACTTGAATAGTATTTTGGTATTCAAAAATATCTGACCTTGGGCTGGTTTTTGGTATATGAGTCTATAGGAAATACATGGATACTCATCTCTACCTTTAAGACATCAACATTCATCCTCAGAGATGAATCAGATATTTTAAAAAGTGGAAAAATTATCAGTTTAGGCCAAGAGAGCAACAGTCTGTGTGATGATTCGAATCATTATCAGATTACTTAGAGAATAATTTGGACTTTTCCTGACAGTGTATGAGGTAATTTGTGGCATATGATGTGATGGAAAATACCCTAAACTAGAAGTTGGGACACTTAGTTTTAAAACCACTTGTTACCAATTTTCATTCTGGACAAATTTTCTTATGTGAAAATTAAGGTATTAGACTAGATAATTTTAAAATTGTCTTCCATATCCAATATCCTGCGTGAGAACATAATGGCAGTTATGTGCATAGAAACTGCCTAATAGACTAGAAGCCTGAGGATTTAAATACATTTGTAAGGAGGGGGTCAAATCCTGGTTGAATTTGTACTTATAAACAACAAATCAGGAAAATATCTGAATATACTCTCTTCTAAAACTATATTATATATATACATATACACATATATATAGACTGTATATGAATATACTCTCTTCTAAGACTATATATATATATATATATAATAAAGAAAAGAAAATGGAACTAAAAAGGTCAAAAAAGATGCAACTATTTGCCTTGTTTTTTGTGACATTCACTAAAATAAATTTTATAAGATCCAAAATGATTTATGTATGAAGGAATATAGATAGGACTCTTGAACACTCTTAAAATTAATAATAATTTTTAAATTATTTGATTAAATATAAGCCCTTAAATAAAAATATCCAAGTGAATGTTGTCATTAGAGGACTCACTTGTACTATGCTGATATGTCTTATAATTGAAGTAACTGCTCTTGGGCACAAAGAGGAGTCAGCAAAAGATATGAAAGAATAAAAAGGCTCATTGTTCCTGTCAGTCAATCACTAGCTTGTAGTAACTGTGTTTGGTTAATATTCACACACTTGAAACCAAGAAATACTTGACATGTTTACCTTGACTTCTAATTTAAAATTTTAATTTGGCTAGAATTCTTTTAAAAAAATTTTTTAAAAATGTTTTTATTTATGTTTGAGACCGAGAGAGAGAGACAGAGACAGAGACAGAGCACGAGCTGGAGAGGGGCAGAGAGGGAGAGGGAGACATAGAATTGGAAGCAAGCTCCAGACTCCGAGCAGTCAGCACATAGCCCCACGCGGGGCTCAAACTCACGGACCATGTGATCATGACCTGAGATGAAGTCAGACGCTTAACCGACTGAGCCACCCAGGATCTCCAAGTTGGATAGAATTCTTAATTATAGTAGTAAGAAATATCTCCACAAGATACATTCTGGTATCTTATTAAAGTAAACCTTACAGAACATATTAGGCTAAGTATCCTAGTTCACATGGGCTTTTCTAAGAGCATTTTGAGTACTGAAGTGGGTGCAGATAATGCCAGGATATTTGGTAACTTCTTCACAAGGTTTAAGAACCACATGACACTGTCATACACCCACATCTATGATCCAACCATCAGTTGGCAGAACTATTCAATTTCCTTTGTTTACCTACAGTAGAAGTCTGTATCTCAGGGTATGAATATTTACTCTTTCTTTTCATAAAACAGTGTGTTTATTCCTTTTTAGTCTCTTTCTGAGTGTACACAGCAGATGTCATTCTTGGCCAACTACTGTGGTTCCCAGATAACTCCTAAGGCAGAGTTCAGTTGAAATTACTGAGTAGAATACCAGAAAAGATTCTTTGAGATTCTTCAAGTTGAGTGAATTGTGAAATGTTGATTAATGTTTCTTGTTTTGCTTTGTTTTGTTTTTAAATTTTCCATAGAGCTTTAAATTGACTTGTAGAAAATTATTCTTGCTGATGTATGTTGAATATTTTTGGAACAGGTAAAAAATGCATTTCATAAATCTCCATTGAGGGGAGAGTTTGTCAAGCCTCACATTATCAGGTTCAGGTATGTAAATCTAAAATGCTGACTTCTGAATATAATTTAAAACTAAAGCTGTTAACTTGGCTAGTAATAAATACTATTGGAAATATTAATGATATGATATAATTCAATTAAACCAATATTCATTTGACAACTGTTCTAAGGCACGGATTATAATTTGCTTTACTCATTCTCTAAATCCATAAGAAAGCATTTGCAAGGTGAGGTAAGGGACGAGTATTATTGGTGGCTATATTATTGAATTGTTCTTTGGGAATCTAATTACAAAAATAGGGACCTAAGCCATATACCTTAGTTTAATAACCAATTTTTCCCTCTATAAAATAGCATAGTAGATGAGGTTTGTCTTACCCTCTTCATTCTCCTCTTTATGAATTTTGTTTACTTTTTTCACTCTCTCAAGGGGACTTCATGCACCCACATGACTTCATACTATCGAAATCCAAATTTCTATTTCCAATCTAAACTGCTTTTCTGATTTCTAGAGCTATCTGCCTGCCCATGCACATCTCCACATGTAGGTTCCACAGAAAATTCTCTAACTCAAGTGAAACTAATGGGAAACCTGGACATCATCCTACACTCCTCCATTTCCTGGGCCCCTCACATTTTATAAATAACCATGTTCTTCCAGTTCTACCTTCCAAATCACTTTCCAATTTGTTTACCTCTTCATCTTAGTAACATTCTTACTCATTAGTATTTTTTCTGCAATCAGTGGGAAGAAATGCAAGTTTGTACAAAAGATGAAGTTAGTCTTACAGATTTTAAGCTGAGATACTAGGGGACATGAGCCTGAAATACGAGTCTCACTCAGGGGAGGAAAAGGGAGCTGAGTTGAAGATATGCCTTTGCCCATTCTCAATCAAAGTACTAGAGAGTGTGGATGTAACCAGAATTTTTCAGAAAAAGGGTAATGCAAGGAAAAAAATGATGATGAAGAAAGCCTGAAGGAAATAATACTTAAGGAGATGGGGAAAAAATAGGAGCCAAGGAAATAGGGAAGGAGAAAGAAAAAAGAGATATCATGAGAAAGGCACCACTGATACAAAAGACAAAAAGTTTCAAGCATGGAATGGTCAGCATTGACAAATACTCCTGAGAGACCAAGTAATATGACCAGAAATAATTAACTGGATATGCCAGTGAGGAAGTCATTTAGTGTACAGAAAAGACTCAGTGGTATGGAAAGGGAGGAAGTAGATTGCAAGGAAGTAAATATGAGGCACAGTGTAATTTACCCTTTCAAGAAGGTTTGTTGTGATAAGGTGAGAGATAAATTGAATAGCTGGGGTAGAGAGACAGTTTTGTTTGTTTTTGTTTCTATTAGTCAACCAGTATAGGAATAGTTTAAGAGAAGGAATAAAGAATAATTGTTGTACGGTGTTGTTTAGTCAGTGAAAGGGGTGAGATACATAACAATATTCTCATTAAAGTCCTATTTGTTTTTTCAGATTACAAAAACAATATAAAATATATAAAATTCAAATAACACAATATCACATAAAATAGAAGGCAAAAACTCCCTGTCTAATAATTCCATTTGCAGAAGTAACATAGCTTCTTAACAATTGGTTGTGTGGTATTTCACTACAAGTATGTGTCAGGGTTGATTTAGCCAATGCCCTTGTGATGGACACTTAGGTTGTTACATATTTTTTTCTGATTTAAAAACAAGGTTATGATAAACATTTGTATAAATCTCTTTGCACACACAAAAGTTTATTTGAAGAGAGTGCTGTATCAGAGAAATGGATCATCAAATGTATAATTGATAAACAAAACTGACCTCTAAAAATAAGGTTCTAATTTACATTCCCATTTACAGTTTATATGAGAAGTCAATACACTGTATAGTGGGGAGTAAAATTCTTTGAGAACTGATTATATATGAAAAAAAAGGAGGTAGAGTAGCTGACAGAAAATGAGAAAGAGAAGTCAAGGATGATTCCAAGAAGTAATTCATCCAAACAACACTAAGGCTAATTAATGCTCTATCTTGAAAATATAATCACATGAAGTAACAACAATTTGGTTAAGCTTTCTAATATCCCTAGGATTAGAAGTTGTTTAGGAAAGCATGAAGTTGCTTAGGAGATTTCACTGGATTTAAGCCACTGGGAATTAAACCTGAAGGCCAAACCCAGAGTTGATTTCACATTGATCATATGGTATATTTAATAGTATTAAATGGTTGACAAGAGGGTATCTTTTTATATTAATAACTAGATATTTTGGTGTTAAGGGACACCATGAGCATACTATCTTACTATCAGGGAGGCTAAGTTGGAAGTTTTATATGTGGAAAACAATAGGAATATAGAATGAAACAAATTGGATCTTTTAAATTACATTATGGATTTGTTTTGTGTGTGTGTTTCAAATGGGTGATAAAGAAAAAAAATAGATTGTGATATTACCACAAATATAATTTTGAACTTTATATTTAAAACCATTTTTTTCTGTTTTTCTTTTTGATCCACAGTCCAGAGGAACATGGAGTGTTGGCTCATATGTTGCTGATTTTTAGATTTCGCTCTACTGAGGATCCTGAAGCCATCAATAAAATTATTCAACGTGTTCTAACTGAAAAGCTGCATGATGCTGTAGGACCCCCTAAATTAGATCCTGAATCAGTTGAAATTAAAAGTAAGTTTCTTTCTGTTATTTAGCTTAATTTTCTTACATAGAACAGCTCCATGTTAGTTTTGGTCTTAGGCACTGATTTTATTTATTTATTTATTTATTTATTTATTTAAAATCCAAGTTAGGTAACATATGATTTCAGGAATAGAATTTAGTGATTAATCATTTAAATATAACACCCAGTGCTCATCCCAACAAGTTCCCTCTTAGGCACTGACTTTTAAAAATTGTTTTGGATATCCTTTAATTATGGAGTCTTGTCATCAATAGAACATTTATTCGGGACTAAATTGGTCCTAATAAAGTATTTTAATTTTATTACTACCCTAAACTTATGTCTCCTATGCACATCTCTCATTAACCCCGGGTCTGTGTTCTTTCTCTGTATTGGGACTTACACCTCAGCTCTAGCATCCGATTATACATGGAGAAAGTGGCTTTGTACATTCTTCTTCTTATTGCTTCCATTTTATGTTCTGAGAGTATGATGTATGGAAAGGTTCATGCCATTCACACATTTGCCTTCAAGTTACATTGATATACCTTGCTATAGCTTCTTTCCTTAGACCATTTACCAATGAAAAATTTATAATTTATTTATACTTATTTTTTATATATTTTACAACTAATTTAAAAAGTCTGAGCTTTTTGTGTGGAGGATAGGGGAATGAAATAAGCAGGAGTATGTCCTCATTACCAGAAAGGAAGAAATATAGTAGACCCTCAGTGGAAATAAATGTTTGGTTAAGAGTTGTGTGCTATAGAACAATGCTAGTCGTAGAAATACCATGTGGGCCAACCCTATGATCTTAAATTTTGTAGTATCCACATTAAAAAAGCAATAGTAAACATGTGAACTTCATTTAAATAGTTTGATATTTAACCCACTATATCAAAGTATTATTATTTCAACAAGTAGTCAATAGAAAAATTATTCATGAGATATTTTATATTCTTTTTTTTGTACTAAGGCTTTGAAATCTAGTGTATATTTTGTTATTTATAGCACATTTCAGTTTAGACTAGCCACATTTCAAGAGCTACTAGGCACATGTGGCTAGTGGACACAGTATTGAACATGGCAGCACTAGAAAATAGAGAAGAGTGAACAAGTAGAAAGTATGAACATAATGTGCTAACATAAAAGCTGATAGACCTAACTAGCAGCATGACCTAATGGTCACCTACCCTGTTTGCTTAGGAAGAAAGACTTGGGTAGTTAGGACCAGCTACATAATTTATGGGGCCTAGTGCCAAATGCTGAACTCTTTTCAAAAAGCAACAAAAACTTACCACTAAGAGTATTAATATATAAGATTTCTTTCTTCTACAGTCTCTCTTGACTCGTCATGGCATTTTTATTTGCTAATTAATGCCATTCTATGTGAAAAAATTAAAATTTTAAATTACTAGCATGAGATGTATCATTCCTCTTCATGTTGTAAAATATCAATTTCAAATGCAAATGTAAAAGCATTTAAGTACGTGGAATTATGAAAATTATACAACAGTATTTCACACATGCATGAATTTGGCTCTAATCAGATCGATAGGAAAACTATACAAGACTAGCTTCACAGTTTTGTTTTTTTTCCCTTGTTGATATGTGCACATTTTACAAATGTTCTCTACCTTCGGCTTAAGTAAGAAAGACCTGAAAAGTCCTTGTATGTCATTATTTTCAGCAGAAGCTGTTGGCTAATATAAAAAAGTAATGGGAGCAAGAAAGGATATAATAGGGTCCTTGGGTGGTTTGTGTCTAGTAGAATGCTATTGCTTTCTTTCTGTGTTCTGAGCAAGTCCTGCTTCAAACAGAAAACATGGTCTCCTGGACTGTCACTGCGTCCTGGTTCCTTAATGGTAAGCATCACACACTTATTTTGTACTCACTTTGAGTTTGCTGAATGTTGTGGATCCACTGGAATTCTGAGTTCATTGGGTATCACAAATGACATATGCAAATGGGCGCCAGGAGCCCATGGACACATATATTGTGTGTTATCTCCTCTGTGTATGTCATACCCCATTGCTCTTCAGACTTCACTTTTATTTATTTTTATTTTTAAGTTTATTCATTTATTTTGAGAGATGGGGGAGGGGCACAGAGAGGGAGAGAGAGAGAATCCCAAGCAGGCTGTGTGCTGTCAGTGCAGAGCCCAGTGCGGGGCTCTATATCACAAAGGGTGACTTCATAACCTGGGCCAAAACCAAGAGTTGGAGACTTAACTGCCTAAGCCACCCAGACTTCACTTTTAAAACACAAATTATAAAATAAAAAATATTAAGAATTTCAAGACAGTGAGCACTAAACCAAGTGCACAGTCATGCTGAGTGCAGAGCCCAATGTAGATACACATCCATTAAGATGGCCCTTTAAGTAGTATCAAGAGCAAAGCCAGAACTTTCTCTAGGAAAAGTCTGAGCTAGAGAAGAACAGGTTATTTAAAACAAGGAGATAAGAGGTGATGATATTTAATATCTACAGAGAATAGTCACTTCTTTATTTGAGCCATTTCCCCCCAAAATAGCCAGGATGGAGAAAGTCAGAAAGAAGCTTTCTAGAATATAGATTTCTGGCATATAAATACTATTAAAGACTAAAAGAAAAATTAACATTAACATTTTTGTATTTAGAACACTGATTCTGCCATGTTCAAAGAGAAGAGTTTTGGTCATTGGAAATCTACTGAATCAGGACATTTAACTGTGTGGAGTTTTATGTATCTGTTGGTTGGCTTAATGCTTGCATAGGGTTAGAGCCTGATTGTTGAGAAATAAATAAGCTAAGAAGCCATGCACTAAAGTTGAAAAGAGGGCAAATTGCCTTTGCAAATTTCAGCAGAAAGAAAAATTAGAGAGATAACATTCTTTTTAAGTGAGAGTGAGGATGGATTTATGGACCTGCCATTCAAAAATGTTATACAAATGGGACGATGCCTGTGAGTTTAGTGGGGAAAAAATCTGAAATAATGGTCAGTAAAAATATCATTGCATTTAGGGAATCAATATCATGGTTTAGAAAAGTATTTCCACAAAAGGGGGAAATACTGCATCTTATTTCTGGTATGAAACTCAGATTCCTGGGTTTCATTATAAAACTACTGAATCAGAATTACTGGGAAGAGGAACAGGAACTGACAGTATAAAGACGCTCTCTCTGTGACAGTATAAAGTCTCTCTCGGACTAAAGTTTAAAAACGCTGTTCAGATCTCCCTTTTCTCCAAGGTAATGAACATGCTCTACATATGATAAACTAACTGTGTTGCTTTTTTTTTTTTTTTTTTTTTTTTTTTTTACAATCTAGAGGTTCTGTCTTATAACGGAATTAACCAGCCTTTCCTATTTAAAGTACTCAGAGGCATTATGAAATCCTGATGTGCTGGCCCTGTTCTATTCACCATTTCTGTGTATTTCAGAAATCAACAAGACAGAAACAGACAACTTTCTGAACAGTTGTAAGTGTAACATATTTATTAAAATTGCATTACTTGAATGTTAACACTGGATCATTTAGGCTTACTTTGTGTGATATTATAGCGTCAGAATAAAGTTTGATTGATCTTTGCACAGCTCATGGTGCTTTATCTTATTGTTGAAGCACATTTTATTACTAAGTAATGAAAAAAAAATTGGGAGAACTTTGGAGTGGATATATGGGTGTCTGTGGCACAGGTATAGTGGAAATGAGTTGTACACTTGTTAAAGAAGGGAAAAAAGACTCTGTTCTGGCTGCAGATATCTATAATAATACTTTTACAAACACTTTCTAAAGATTATATAAAAGTAAACGGCATGTTGGCATTTTTCAGCTATAGGCAGGAGCTCATTGTTACTCTAAACAAAATCTTAATGATGATTTTTTAAAAAAATTTTAACGTTTATTTATTATTGAGAGACAGAGAGAGACAGAGCATGAGCATGGGAGGGGCAGAGAGAGGGGGAGACAGAATCTGAAGCAGGCTCCAGGATCTGAGGTGTCAGCACAGAGCCCAATGTGGGGCTTGAACCCACGGACTTTGAGATCATGACCTGAGCCGAAATCGGATGCCCAACTGACTGAGCCACCCAGGTGCCCCTTCATGATGATTGTTAATCCCATACTATGGAAATATCAGGCAACTATGGGGTTGGGTATATATTGATAAAATTACTGAAGGCTCAGATAGTATCTTTACCCATATTTTATTTATTATTTTTTTAAGTTTATTTATTTTGAGGGAGAGAGAGAGCATGAGCAGAGGAGGGGCAAAGAGGGAGGGAGGGAGAGAGAGAGAGAGAGAGAGAGAGAGAGAGAAAGAGAATCCCAAGCAGGCTCCATGCTGTCAGCGCAGAGCCAGATGTGGGGTTGAACTGTCAAATTGTGAGATCGTGACCTGAGCTGAAATCCAGAGTTGGACGCTTAACTGACTGAGCCACCCAGGCACTCCTACCTATATTTTAAAAGTACTGACTCTAGGCCTAGTATTTCCCTTCACCTACAGCAGATTACTCCACCATGATTTAGAGGATACATTTGATAATTATGGAGTTAGTACATAATATATTTTTCTTAAATGATGGAAGGGAATGTGCTACTCACCAGCTTAGAATATCAGTTAATTCATGAGCTTGATTAAACATGAGACCAAAGAATAATCCTGTTACGTAAATGGCATGTATTCTTGCCACCGATATTTATTGTGCTAGTGATGTATTAAGCAATAGAAATATAAAATGGATGAGATATAATACCTGCGTAAAGCAGCTTTTACTCTAGTGAGACTAGATGTGTGAGATTAATGCATGAACACATAATTCTGAAGCAATGGGTCTCAAGCAAGAGAAATTTTGACCCCCATGGGATCATGACCCACTGTGACTTTGGTTATCATGGTTGTGGGGGGGGATGCTAGTGGCATCTAATATGTATAGGCCAAGGATTCTTCTGAACATTCGATCATATACAGGATCATATACAGGATACAGTGAAGAATTATGCATCTCAAAAATGTCAATACAGCCAAGGCTGAGAAACCCTGTTATAAACAATATATATACACATATATAATATTATATATGTATATGTATAAAATTGGTGTATATATTATTAGTGTATCTATATATAATTAGCATATATAATAAACCCTGTTATAAACAATGCTTATATGTAAATAATATATATAATTAGTGTATATATGATATATAATTATATATAATTAGTACTGGTAACTATACTAGCATATATACATGTATATATAAACAGACATATATACATATATATGTATATACACAGAGAGAGAGAGAGAAACGATGATGATAGAAGTATGAAAAAAGCCATAACTAATCCAGTTTGGGGGCAGAGGAATTGTTAGAGAAGGGCATCCTAGAGGAGGTAATGAATGACTTAATCCTACAAGATGAATAGATGTTAAATTAATGAACCACTATAGTTTAAGGAAAAGTAAGGACAAGAGAAAATGTTTGGTACTATTGGAGCACAAAGTATGAAAAAAATTGAGATAGTAACGCAATTTGATACTTAGAAGCAACTGCTAAGTAAGGCATTGTCTCTCTTTGGCAGGCTGTGGGACACGAAGGAATAAAACTTCAAGACAGAGTCTCAGGATCGTTGGTGGGACACCTGTAGAGGAGGGAGAATGGCCGTGGCAAGCTAGCCTGCAGTGGGATGGGATGCATCGCTGTGGAGCAACTTTAATTAATAGCACGTGGCTTGTGAGTGCTGCTCACTGCTTTAGAACGTAAGTCTTGAAACTTGTGAATGACTGGGGGTAAGCAAAGTGCACTCGTGCACTCGGGCTTGGCAGGAAGGAAATACCTTGCGAAGTTTGAAAGAGATGAGTTTAAATTTTTTTTTCTGTAATGTTTATTTATTTTTGAGAGAGATAGAGACCGAGTGTGAGTGAGGGAGAGGCAGGGAGAGAGGGAGACACAGAATCTGAAACAGGCTCCAGGCTTCCAGCCGCCAGCACAGAGCCTGATTGGGGCGGGGCGGGGCGGGGGGGGGGGGGGGGTGCTCAAACTCACGAACCATGAGCTCATCACCGGAGCCGAAGTCGGGCGCTCAACCGACTGAGCCACCCAGGCACCCCGTGAAAGAGATGAGTTTAATATGAAGGTAACATACACATCACAAAGAGTGGAAGGCTCCTAAACCTTAGTGAGAGGTTTAATGGTCGGGAATTGGAAATGCATCAAACTACATATAGATAAATTATCCACTGATAAAGAAATAATAATTTGTCAAAGCAAGCCGGTGTTTTAAAGAAATTTTAAAGTCATCTTTGGACTTTGAGCCTGATGTCAAAGAGCCTTATCTCTCTGCTGTGTATCTATCAGGAATGGGGGCTGGGTGGATTGCAGATTTGACCTCAAAGGAGAAATTCTACATGGCAAGAAATAATTAAATATGAAGACATTTGGTAGTAACAAATTATACAACTGAAGTATTCCAAGGAATGAAGACCTTTTAACCTAATGCAAAATGCCTATGTATATAGGATAGTAATGTTTTGTTAAATTTATGTGTAGCCTTTTCAGTTTTCAGAGAAATGTGTATGTTTGTGAGTAGGGAGCATGGTACATAGAATACATTTGTTCCTGCATCTGTACAAAATATGCTTTCTGTATGTCTCCTGGAGTCACTGATTCCTAGAAATGTCAAAAGGCTCTAGGATCTGGAGTAAGCGATTCAGTGCAGAGTGACATGTATTTCCTAAAATCCACACCACTGTGGCATTTCCACCTCACCTTACTCCTGAGCCAGATTCTCAGATTGGAAAGAGTTTATTTTTATACATAGAAACTGTAATTTTATTTTTATTTTTTTAAAGGTTTTTACTTAATTTAGAGAGAGAGAGAGAGAGAGCAAGCAGGGGAAGGGCAGAGAGAGAGAGAGAGGGAGACACAGAATCCAAAGCAGGCTCCAGGCTCTGAGCTGTCAGCATAGAGCCTGACGTGGGGCGTGAACCCATGAGCCACGAGATCATGACCTGAGCCGAAATCAGACGCTTAACCGACTGAGCCACCCAGGAGCCCCAGAAACTGTAATTTTAAAAAGAAAACTTATGTTGACACCAGCAGCCTAAAATGTGTAATATAAGTCCTTACATTGGTAGCATAATAAAGTGGAATTTGCTGTTCATATTTTTTCCTCAGGTATAAGGACCCAACCAGATGGACTGCTTCCTTTGGAGTAACAATAAAGACTCCAAAGTTGAAGCAAGGCCTTCGAAGGATATTTGTCCATGAAAAATACAAGTATCCATCACATGACTATGATATTTCAGTTGCAGAGCTTTCTAGCCCGGTCCCCTACACAAATGCAGTACATAGGATTTGTCTTCCTGATGCATCTCATGAGTTCCAACCAGGGGATGAGATGTTTGTGACAGGATTTGGAGCACTGGAAAATGATGGTGAGTATCTGAAGAGAAATCAAACCATAGTAACCCAGTTTGGTATTCTAAGCCTTTTAAAGAATGGAATGTCATTATGCCAAAATATGCTGGTGCATTGGTCCTGTGGACCTGGGTAAGTCAGGCCCTGTTTGTAAATTAGGTCTTTTATAAGACACAAAGATTCCTTCATTGCTTTAGGTTACTATCAAGTGCCTCCCTACTACTGTAGTCATGGTGCTTGGTAAGGTGTCTGAAATAGTAAATATGTCTGAAGTTTTTACTAGGGATTTAACTGCATAGGAGATTAGGAATCATTAATATACTCAATTGTGAAGATGAGAGAATCGTATAGCCACCATTCTCCCTACTGAAATTACATTCTAAGTTTCACAATGGAACAGAAGTCACTTAAACAACATGATGCTCTCTCATAAGTATCTAATTTTTCATTTAAAGTAGTAAGGAAATCATTCTTTTCCCAAATATTACTGTACCTGAAAGAATACATATCCTAAATTGCCATCTTATCCAACAATTATGAAAGATTTTCTCAAGGTTTATAGAATATATGTATATCTACAAATATAAAGAATTTTTTTGTCTTTAGGTAGTGGTCAAAATCATCTTCGGCAAGTACAGGTGGATCTCATAGATACTAAAACCTGTAACGAACCCCAATCTTACAATGGTGCCATAACTCCTAGAATGTTATGCGCTGGCTCCTTGAAAGGAAAAAGAGATGCATGCCAGGTACGTGGTTTGACCAGTGGTATGCTGTGTAATTTTTTGTTCATCTTTTATTTTGAAATCATTCTAATTTGCAGAAGGTTTACAGAGGGGTCTCATGTATTCTTCACCTCGTTTTCCCCAAACATTGCATCTCACATCCGATAATACAATATAGAATCTAGGAAATTGACATTGGTGCATATTCTATGGCATATTTTTTTACATGTGTTGTATGTTTCTGTAACCATCACTCCAGCTGAGAGATATTCCATCACCACAAAGATCTCCTTTATAGTAACACTTACTTCTCTATCACTTTCTTTTTTTATCTTTTCTCATTTAAATTCCAGTTGGTTAGCATACAGTGCAATTTTAGTTTCCAGTGTAGAATATAGTGATTCAACAGTTCCATACCACACCTGGTGCTCATCACTACAAGTGAACTCCTTAGTCCCATCACCTATTTAACCACCACCCCCCCCACCTCCCTTCTGGTAACCATCAGTTTGTTCTCTACAGTTAAGAGTCTGCTTCTTGGTTTGCTTCCCTGTCTCTTTTTTTCCCTCTGCTCATTTGTTTTGTTTTGTTTAAAATTTTTTAATGTTTATTTTTGAGAGAGGGAGACAGACAGAGTGTGAGTGTTTTGTTTTGTTTGCTTTGTTTCTTAAACTCCACATCTGAGTGAAATCATATGGTATTTATCTTTCTCCAATTTATTTTACTTAGCATAATACTCTCTAGCTCCATCCAAGTCATTATAAATGGCAAGATTTCATTCTTTTTATGACCGAGTAATATTCCATTATATATACATTATATATATAACATATGTATATTATATGTATATAATATGTATATATGTATGTGTATATATACATATACATACACACACACACTATGTGTGTGTGTGTATATATATATATATATACACACTACGTCTTCTTTATCCATTCATCTTCTTTATCCATTCATCAGTCAAAGGACATTTGGGTTGTTCCATAACTTGGCTGTTATAGATAATACTGCTATTAGGGGAACATGTATCCCTTTGATATTTGTTTATTTATTTATGTATTCATGTATTTATTTATTTATTTATGTATTTATAAATTTACATCCAAGTTAGTTAGCACATAGTGCAACAATGATTTCAGGAGTAGATTCCTTAATGCCCCTTACCCATTTAGCACCCCCCTCCCAATCCCTCCAGCAACCCTCTGTTTGTTCTCTATATTTAAGAATCTCTTATGTTTTGTCCTCCTCCCTGTTTTTATATTAGTTTTGTTTTCCTTCCCCTATGTTCATCTGTTTTGTATCTTAAATTTCTCATATGACTGAAGTCATATGATATTTGTCTTTGACTGACTAATTTCGCTTAGCATAATACCCTCTAGTTCCATCCAAATAGTTGCAAATGGCAAGATTTCATTTTTTTCTTTTTTTTTTTTACATTTAAAAGTATTTTATTATAATATTTAACATTTGTAATTTAAAGATTTTTTATTAATATATGAAATTTATTGTCAAATTGGTTTCCATACAACACCCAGTGCTCATCCCAAAAGGTGCCCTCCTCAATACCCATCACCCACCCTCCCCTCCCTCCCACCCCCCATCAACCCTCAGTTTGTTCTCAGTTTCTAACAGTCTCTTATGCTTTGGCTCTCTCCCACTCTAACCTCTTTTTTTTTTTTTTTTTCCTTCCCCTCCCCCATGGGTTTCTGTTAAGTTTCTCAGGATCCACATAAGAGTGAAACCATATGGTATCTGTCTTTCTCTGTATGGCTTATTTCACTTAGCATCACACTCTCCAGTTCCATCCGCGTTGCTACAAAAGGCCATATTTCATTTTTTCTCATTGCCACGTAGTATTCCATTGTGTATATAAACCACAATTTCTTTATCCATTCATCAGTTGGTGGACATTTAGGCTCTTTCCATAATTTGGCTATTGTTGAGAGTGCTGCTATAAACATTGGGGCACAAGTGCCCCTATGCATCAGTACTCCTGTATCCCTTGGGTAAATTCCTAGCAGTGCTATTGCTGGGTCATAGGGTAGGTCTATTTTTAATTTTCTGAGGAACCTCCACACTGCTTTCCAGAGCGGCTGCACCACTTTGCATTGCCACCAACAGTACAAGAGGGTTCCCGTTTCTCCACATCCTCTCCAGCATCTATAGTCTCCTGATTTGTTCATTTTGGCCACTTTGACTGGCGTGAGGTGATACCTGAGTGTGGTTTTGATTTGTATTTCCCTGATAAGGAGCGACGCTGAACATCTTTTCATGTGCCTGTTGGCCATCTGGATGTCTTCTTTGGAGACGTGTCTATTCATGTTTTCTGCCCATTTCTTCACTGGGTTATTTGTTTTTCAGGTGTGGAGTTTGGTGAGCTCTTTATAGATTTTGGATACTAGCCCTTTGTCCGATATGTCATTTGCAAATATATTTTCCCATTCGGTTGGTTGCCTTTTAGTTTTGTTGGTTGTTTCCTTTGCTGTGCAGAAGCTTTTTATCTTCATAAGGTCCCAGTAATTCACTTTTGCTTTTAATTCCCTTGCCTTTGGGGATGTGTCGAGTAAGAGATTGCTACGGCTGAGGTCAGAGAGGTCTTTTCCTGCTTTCTCCTCTAAGGTTTTGATGGTTTCCTGTCTCACATTTAGGTCCTTTATCCATTTTGAGTTTATTTTTGTGAATGGTGTGAGAAAGTGGTCTAGTTTCAACCTTCTGCATGTTGCTGTCCAGTTCTCCCAGCACCATTTGTTAAAGAGACTGTCTTTTTTCCACTGGATGTTCTTTCCTGCTTTGTCAAAGATGAGTTGGCCATACGTTGTGGGTCTAGTTCTGAGGTTTCTATTCTATTCCATTGGTCTATGTGTCTGTTTTTGTGCCAATACCATGCTGTCTTCATCATTACAGCTTTGTAGTAGAGGCTAAAGTCTGGGATTGTGATGGCTCCTGCTTTGGTCTTCTTCAAAATTACTTTGGCTATTCGGGGCCTTTTGTGGTTCCATATGAATTTTAGGATTGCTTGTTCTAGTTTCGAGAAGAATGCTGGTGCAATTTTGATTGGGATTGCATTGAATGTGTAGATAGCTTTGGGTAGTATTGACATTTTGACAATATTTATTTTTCCAATCCATGAGCAGGGAATGTCTCCATTTCTTTAAATCTTCTTCAATTTCCTTCATAAGCTTTCTATAGTTTTCAGCATACAGATCCTTTACATCTTTGGTTAGATTTATTCCTAGGTATTTTATGCTTCTTGGTGCAATTGTGAATGGGATCAGCTTCTTTATTTGTCTTTCTGTTGCTTCATTGTTAGTGTATAAGAATGCAACTGATTTCTGTACATTGATTTTGTATCCTGCAACTTTGCTGAATTCCTGTATCAGTTCTAGCAGACTTTTGGTGGAGTCTATCGGATTTTCCATGTATAATATCATGTCATCTGCAAAAAGCGAAAGCTTGACTTCATCTTTGCCAATTTTGATGCCTTTGATTTCCTTTTGTTGTCTGATTGCTGATGCTAGAACTTCCAGCACTATGTTAAACAGCAGCGGTGAGAGTGGGCATCCCTGTCGTGTTCCTGACCTCAGGGAAAAAGCTCTCAGTTTTTCCCTGTTGAGGATGATGTTAGCTGTGGGCTTTTCTTAAATGGCTTTTATGATCTTTAAGTATGTTCCTTCTATCCCGACTTTCTCAAGGGTTTTTATTAAGAAAGGGTGCTGGATTTTGTCAAAGGCCTTTTCTGCATCGATTGACAAGATCATATGGTTCTTCTCTTTTTTTTTTTGTTAATGGGATGTATCACGTTGATTGATTTGTGAATGTTGAACCAGCCCTGCATCCCAGGAATGAATCCCACTTGATCATGGTGAATAATTCTTTTTATATGCCGTTGAATTCGATTTGCTAGTATCTTATTGAGAATTTTTGCATCCATATTCATCAGGGATATTGGCCTGTAGTTCTCTTTTCTTACTGGGTCTCTGTCTGGTTTAGGAATCAAAGTAATACTGGCTTCATAGAATGAGTCTGGAAGTTTTCCTTCCCTTTCTATTTCTTGGAATAGCTTGAGAAGGATAGGGATTATCTCTGCTTTAAACGTCTGGTAGAACTCCCCTGGGAAGCCATCTGGTCCTGGGCTCTTATTTATTGGGAGATTTTTGATAACCGATTCAATTTCTTCTCTGGTTATGGGTCTGTTCAAGCTTTCTATTTCCTCCTGATTGAGTTTTGGAAGAGTGTGGGTGTTCAGGAATTTGTCCATTTCTTCCAGGTTTTCCAGTTTGTTGGCATATAATTTTTCATAGTATTCCCTGATAATTGTTTGTATCTCTGAGGGATTGGTTGTAATAATTCCATTTTCATTCATGATTTTATCTATTTGGGTCATCTCCCTTTTCTTTTTGAGAAGCCTGGCTAGAGGTTTGTCAATTTTGTTTATTTTTTCAAAAAACCAACTCTTGGTTTCGTTGATCTGCTCTACAGTTTTTTTAGTTTCTATATTGTTTATTTCTGCTCTGATCTTTATTATTTCTCTTCTTCTGCTGGGTTTAGGCTGCCTTTGCTGTTCTGCTTCTAGTTCCTTTAGGTGTGCTGTTAGATTTTGTATTTGGGATTTTTCTTGTTTCTTGAGATAGGCCTGGATTGCAATGTATTTTCCTCTCAGGACTGCCTTCGCTGCGTCCCAAAGCGTTTGGATTGTTGTATTTCCATTTTCGTTTGTGTCCATATATTTTTTAATTTCTTCTCTAATTGCCTGGTTGACCCACTCATTCGTTAGTAGGGTGTTCTTTAACCTCCATGCTTTTGGAGGTTTTCCAGACTTCTTTCTGTGGTTGATTTCAAGCTTCATAGCATTGTGGTCTGAAAGTAAGCATGGTATAATTTCAATTCTTGTAAACTTATGAAGGGCTGTTTTGTGACCCAGTATATGATCTATCTTGGAGAATGTTCCATGTGCACTCGAGAAGAAAGTATATTCTGTTGCTTTGGGATGCAGAGTTCTAAATATATCTGTCAAGTCCATCTGATCCAATGTCTCATTCAGGGCCCTTGTTTCTTTATTGACCGTGTGTCTAGATGATCTATCCATTTCTGTAAGTGGGGTGTTAAAGTCCCCTGCATTCTTATCAATAAGGTTGCTTATTTTTATGAGTAATTGTTTTATATATTTGGGGGCTCCGGTATTCGGCGCATAGACATTTATAATTATTAGCTCTTCCTGATGGATAGACCCTGTAATTATTATATAATGCCCTTCTTCATCTCTTGTTACAGCCTTTAATTTAAAGTCTAGTTTGTCTGATATAAGTATGGCTACTCCAGCTTTCTTTTGGCTTCCAGTCGCATGATAAATAGTTCTCCATCCCCTCACTCTCAATCTAAAGGTGTCCTCAGGTCTAAAATGAGTCTCTTGTAGACAGCAAATAGATGGGTCTTGTTTTTTTATCCATTCTGATCCCCTATGTCTTTGGGTTGGCGCATTTAATCCATTTACATTCAGTGTTATTATAGAAAGATATGGGTTCAGAGTCATTGTGATGTCTGTATGTTTTATGCTTGTAGTGATGTCTCTGGGACTTTG
Source organism: Prionailurus bengalensis (assembly GCF_016509475.1). Taxonomy (NCBI): domain Eukaryota; kingdom Metazoa; phylum Chordata; class Mammalia; order Carnivora; family Felidae; genus Prionailurus; species Prionailurus bengalensis. The sequence goes on from NC_057344.1 coordinate 150,320,797, forward strand.
TCTCACAGGGTCCCCCTTAGGATCTCTTGTAGAGCTGGTTTAGTGGTGACAAATTCCTTCAGTTTTTGTTTGTTTGGGAAGACCTTTATCTCTCCTTCTATTCTAAATGACAGACTTGCTGGATAAAGGATTCTCGGCTGCATATTTTTTCTGTTTAGCACACTGAAGATATCGTGCCAATTCTTTCTGGCCTGCCAAGTTTCAAAAGAGAGATCAGTCACGAGTCTTATAGGTCTCCCTCTATATGCAAGGGCACGTTTATCCCTTGCTGCTTTCAGAATTTTCTGTTTATCCTTGTATTTTGCCAGTTTCACTATGATATGTCGTGCAGAAGATCGATTCAAGTTACGTCTGAAGGGAGTTCTCTGTGCCTCTTGGATTTCAATGCCTTTTTCCTTCCCCAGTTCAGGGAAGTTCTCAGCTATAATTTCTTCAGGTACCCCTTCAGCACCTTTCCCTCTCTCTTCCTCCTCTGGGATACCAATTATGCGTATATTATTTCTTTTTAGTGTATCACTTAGTTCTCTAATTTTCCCCTCATACTCCTGGATTTTTTTATCTCTCTTTCTCTCAGCTTCCTCTTTTTCCATAACTTTATCTTCTAGTTCACCTATTCTCTCCTCTGCCTCTTCAAGCCGAGCTGTGGTGGTTTCCATTTTGTTATGCATTTCATTTAAAGCGTTTTTCAGCTCCTCGTGACTGTTCCTTAGTCCCTTGATCTCTGTAGCAAGAGATTCTCTGCTGTCCTGTATACTGTTTTCAAGCCCAGCGATTAATTTTATGACTATTATTCTAAATTCACTTTCTGTTATATTATTTAAATCCTTTTTGATCAGTTCATTAGCTGTTGTTATTTCCTGGAGATTCTTCTGAGGGGAATTCTTCTGCTTGGTCATTTTGGGTAGTCCCTGAAGTGGTGAGGACCTGCAGGGCACTTCCCCTGTGCTGTGGTGTATAACTGGAGTGGGCGGGGCCGCAGTCCGACCTGATGTCTGCCCCCAACCCACCACTGGGGCCACAGTCAGACTGGTGTGTGCCTTCTCTTCCCCTCTCCTAGGGGCGGGATTCACTGTGGGGTGGCCTGGCCCGTCTGGGCTACTTGCACACTGCCAGGCTTGTGATGCTGGGGATCTGGCGTATTAGCTGGGGTGGGTAGGCAAGGTGCACGGGGGCAGGAGGGGCAGGCTTAGATCGCTTCTCCTTAGGTGATCCACTTCAGGAGGGGCCCTGTGGCAGCGGGAGGGAGTCAGATCCGCTGCCGGAGGTTTGGCTCCGCAGAAGCACAGAGTTGGGTGTTTGCGCGGAGGGAGCAAGTTCCTTGGCAGGAACTGGTTCCCTTTGGGATTTCGGCTGGGGGATTGGCGGGGGAGATGGCTCTGGCGAGCGCCTTTGTTCCCCACCAAACAGCTCTGTCGTCCGGGGGCTCAGCAGCTCTCCCTCCCTTTGTCCTCCAGCCTTCCCGCTTTCTGAGCAGAGCTGCTAACATATGTCCTCCCAGATGCTAAGTCGCGCTTGCTGTCGGAACACAGTCCGTCAGGCCCCTCCGCTTTTGCAAGCCAGACTCCGGGGCTCTGCTTGGCCGGCGAGCTGCCCCTCCACCCTGGCTCCCTCCCGCCAGTCCGTGGAGCGCACCGCCTCGCCGCCCTTCCTACCCTCTTCCGTGGGCCTCTCGTCTGCGCTTGGCTCCGGAGACTCTGTTCTGCTAATCCTCTGGCAGTTTTCTGGGTTATTTAGGCAGGTGTAGGTGGAATCTAAGTGATCAGCAGGACGCACGGTGAGCCCAGCGTCCTCCTATGCCGCCATCTTCCCTCCAATCATCTCTCTTTTTTTTTTTATTGCTGAGTAATACTCCACTGTATATATATATATACACCATATCTTCTTTATCCATTCATCCATTGATGGATATTTGGGCTCTTTCTATACTTTGGCTATTGTTGATAGTGCTGCTATAAACATTGGTGTGCATGTGCCCCTTCAAACAGCATTCTTGTATCCCTTGGATAAATACCTAGTAGTGCAATTGCTGGGTCATAGAGTAGTTCTATTTTTAGTTTTTATTTTATTTTATTTATTTTATTTTAAGTTTTTTAAGGAACCTCCATACTCTTTACCAGAGTGGCTGCACCAGTTTGCATTCCCACCAGCAGTGCCAAAGAGATCCTCTTTCTCCATATCCCCACAAACATCTGTTGTTGCCTGAGTTGTTGATGTTATCCATTCTGACAGTTGTAAGGTGGTATATCTCCATGTGGTTTTGATTTGTATTTCCCTGATGATGAGTGATGTGGAGCATTTTTTCATGTGTTGGTTGGCCATCTGGATGTCTTCTTTGGAGAAGTGTCTATTCATGTCTTTTGCCCATTTCTTCACTGGATTATTTGTTTTTTGGGTGTTGAGTTTGAGAAGTTCTTTATACATTTGGATCTATGCCTTTATCTTATATGTCTACATATCTTTATCTGATATGTCTTTTGCAAATATCATCTCCCATTCTGTCAGTTACCTTTTAGTTTTGTTGATTGTTTCCTTCGCTGTGCAGAAGGTTTTTATTTTGATGAGGTCCCAGTAATTCATTTTTGCTTTTGTTTCCCTTGCCTCCGGAGACGTGTTGAGGAAGAAGTTGCTGCAGCCAAGGTCAAAGAGGTTTTTGCCTGATTTCTCCTCGAGGATTTTGATGGCTTCCTGTCTTACTTTGAGGTCTTTCATCCATTTTGAGTTTATTTTTGTGTATGGTGTAAGAAAGTGGTCCAGGTTCATTCTGCATGTCGCTGTCCAGTTTCCCCAGCACCACTTGCTGAAGAGACTGTCTTTATTCCACTGGATATTCTTTCCTTCTTTGTCAAATATTAGTTGGCCATACGTTTGTGGTTCCATTTCTGGGTTCTCTATTCTGTTCCATTGATCTGAGTGTCTGTTTTTGTGCCAGTAACATACTCTCTTGATGATTACAGCTTTGTAATACAGCTTGAAGTCTGGGATTGTGATGCCTCCTGCTTTGGTTTTCTTTTTCAAGATTGCTTTGGCTATTCAGGGTCTTTTCTAGTGCCATACAAATTTTAGGATTGTTTGTTCTAGCTCTGAATGCTTGAGTTATTTTGATAAGTATTGCATTGAATATGTAGATTGCTTTGGGTTGTATCAACATTTAAATATTATTTGTTCTCCTATCCAGGAGCATAGAATATTTTTCCATTTTTTTATGTCTTCTTCAATTTCTTTCATCAGCTTTCTATAGATTTCAGTGTATAGATTTTTCACCTCTTTGGTTAGATTTATTCCTAGGTATTTTACAGTTTTTGGTGCAATTGTAAATGGGATGGATCCTTGATTTCTCTTTCTGTTGCTTCATTGTTGGTATATAGGAAAACAATCGATTTCTGTGCATTGATTTTATATCCTGTGATTTTGCTGAATTCATTGATTGGTTCCAGCAGTTTTTTTGGTGGAATTTTTGGGTTTTCCATATAGAGTATCATGTCATCTGCAAAGAGTGAAAGGTTGACCTCCTCCTGGCCGATTTGGATGTCTTTTATTTCTTTGTGTTGTCTTATTGCTGAGGCTAAGACTTCCAGTAGTATCTTGAATAACAGTGGTGAGAGTGGACATCCCTGTCTTGTTCCTGACCTTAGGGGGAAAGCTCTCAGTTTTTCCCCATTGATAATGATATTAGCATTGGGTCTTTCATATATGTTTTTATGATCTTGAGGTGTGATCCTTCTATCCCTACTTTCTTGAGGTTTCTATCAAGAAAGGATGCTGTATTTTGTTAAATGCTTTCTCTGCATCTATTGAGAGCATCATGTGGTTCTTGTCCTTTCTTTTATTGATGTGATGAATCACATTGATTGTGTTGCAGGTATTGAACTGGCCCTGCATCCCAGGTATAAATCCCACTTGGTCGTGGTGAATAATTTTTTTAATGTATTGTTGGATCTGGTTGGCTAATATCTTTTTGAGGATTTTTGCATCCATGTTCATCAGAATAATTGGTCTGTGGTTCTCCTTTTTAGTAGGGCCTTTGTCTGGTTTTGGAATCAAGGTAATGCTGGCTTCATAGAAAGAGTTTGGAAGTTTTCCTTCCATTTCTATTTTTTGGAACAGCTTCAAGAGAATAGGTGTTAACTCTTCCTTAAATATTTGGTAGAATTCCCCTGGAAAGCCATTTGGCCCTGGACTCTTATTTTTTCGCAGATTTTTGGTTACTAATTCGATTTCCTTACTGGTTATGGGTCTGTTCAAATTTTCTATTTCTTCCTGTTTCAGTTTTGGTAGTTTATATGTTTCTAGAAATTTGTCCATCGCTTCCAGATAGGGCACAGACACCTTAAAAATATTTTTTTAAAAATAGAACCCCAAAGACTTCTACCGGTGCAACAGCTCAGTTGAGAGCTTTTTTTATTTTTCTGACTGGCATAATTTTACTCCTATTGTTCTGGCATCCATGCCTAAGACAAAACACATATAAACCATCACAACTTCCATCTTATAATGACATAATTCCCTGATAATGTGTGAACTAATTAGTTCAGTAGGACAGACTATCTTTCCGTTTTTGATAATTGCTAGTGGACATCACCTGATGCGTCTTGTAATCTGTTAGCTATTCTGATTTTTCCATTAATTCCTTTATTCTCAGATTCATTTTTTCCTGTCTCTTAAGCAGATTTAAATTTTGTTGTCTCTGTAATGTCTATTTCTGCATCCTAATCTGCTCTGCCTTCATATAGGCTTGGGTTTTAATTATCAAAATGATTTATTTGGATGCTACCTGTACTTACACTCTTTTTGTATCTCCTACCACCTACAAGGCTATACATCAACACTTATTGGTGAATTGATTTAAAAATTACAAACACGTTATTCCATATTCAGTTACTATTAGCATTAGTTAACATGTTTACATGAACAAAAGAAAATGCACAAAGAAGTTAGTATAATGCAGAGGGGAAAAGCCAAATGTCTGAGTTACAGCACTCTGGATTCAAATTCAATTCTGCCACTGAATACATGTGCCATCAGGCAAATTACTTAATTTCTCCAAGTTTTGATTTCCTCATTGTTAATATGGAGAAAACGAAATCTTGCTCCATGTTTTGTTGCCAGAATTAACATGAGTGAATTAGATAATATGTTAATTCAGAGCTCCATAGAGTGCTGAACACCTAATGGGTGGTCAGTACTAAAGACCCCATGATTTTGAGGCAAGATCAGCCTGTACCTTGTTTTTCTGAGGTATATAAAGAAACAGCCCTCGGGAGTTTACAAGGCATAAACAATTGGAATTTGTGGTTTTAAATATGTATTTACTAAGTTCTATTTTATGCCAGGCTCTATGCTAAGCACTTTATATTTACTGTTTTATCTAATCTTCAAAATTATCATCAGAGGTAGGTATTATTAGGAGCATTACAAATATATAAATTAAAGGTCTTAGCCGGCTGGAAGAGCCAGACTTGAGATTTAAACCCAGGTGTCTGACTCTAGTGTCTGTCCTTTTTATCAGTAATAGACTCTCCACCCTTCTTTTGGGAGCTATGTCACACTGATAAAGAATATGAGGAATTATAGTCTCAGATGTACCAGATAAGAGTACTCTTCTCCAAAGAGATGGCTCCTTTAATCTCAGTGTACCCACCTCTGAATCTAAGCTAATGCTTCAGGTAGTGGATCTCCTCCCTTATGTGAACTACTGACACAGGGTATCACTTCTGCATCTGAGCACACTGATTTTTGAAAACTTCCCTTTCATTAAATTCAAATTAGAAAAATAATAAAAACTGCCATAATGAACTGAATTATTAGTTACCAATCTCTCTCTTCTCCTGTAGGGTGACTCTGGAGGACCACTGGTTAGTCCAGATGCTAGAGATATCTGGTATCTTGCTGGAATAGTGAGCTGGGGAGATGAATGTGGACAACCTAACAAGCCTGGTGTTTATACTAGAGTGACTGCTTTCCGAGACTGGATCCATTCCAAAACTGGTATCTAAGAGAGAAAAATCTAGTAGAATGGAACACATTTTTGTGTATAGGCCATTCTCAAAGATACAGAATTGCAGAAGTCTTGCAGGTCACTTGGATATGACCCATCTAACTAACCTGTTTGCTTGATGCACATATTTCCTTCCTACCTCTGCTCCACACTGAACGTTCTGCTTCTGTCAGATAGATTCTGTCCCAATTTGCGTTCATTTGTTTTCTAGAAGCTTTTTCATTAAAATTTTGGCTTGTTGACATAAATTTCTTATGCATATTATGCATATATATATATATATAATTTGAAGCAATTCCTTCTTTCATTTTTCCAACTTCTCTCATCTCAGATCTCTGCTTTCAAGGTGCAGAACAAAGGGCCAAAGGAAATGTAAAAAGGAAAGAACTATATTTTTATGTACAAAAAAGTATTAGGAATTTCTTTTTCCTTAAAGGAATGAGGAAAATGATAATATTCATTATGACAGGTCAAGCAAACAGAAATCAGAATACAAAACACTTAATAATGGAGAAAGAATGGGAATTAAGGAAGTACAGAGAAACCAAGATATAGTTTTATTTTCATTTCTAGCTAACATCTACAGTGATAAGTGTGGGGACAATTCTGTTTTCCTGTGACCTACAATAATTATACAGATTCTATATAATGTACTTGTTCTAAGTTAAAGCAAATAATATTTATTTAGTCTTGCACTACTGAAAATATCAATATATTATAATGAAAACATCATCCATTTACTTGATATTATGATAGTCCATGAAGAAGGGGAAGATGGGAAAATATCACCACTCAATGTATTGCAAATGCTCTAAAAATCTGAGGTTATGAAAATTCATTTAAGAACGACCAGTATACCTTACGTATTAAGATTTTTTTGTGGTTGACTAGACGAGAATGAAGAGAGAATTAGTATTTAACGAAAAGGAACTATCACCAAGGGCTTGTGTGCTTGTGATTAAAGCTTTTCCAGCTACAAAGCCTGGAAGGGAATAAGGTCCAGGTGTTAATGTATAGTTGTAGTCATGCAAATGGAAATGAGACCTCCATTTGGAGATGATTACACATCTTTGCCTGCTACCTGCTTTACCAGCCTGTGGCCTGAGCACTTCCCTGGGCTTGGATCAGAAGATATCCTCCCTGCTGTGTCTAGTATGGCACAGAATTGCTAACTGCTTACATACAAAACTGAAGACGGAAAACCAAATATCAACCATTTTCATAATTTTATTTTTGGTAATTTACTAAGCTGTGAGAGACATAACACGCAAGTGATCTAAGCCATCATGAAGTTAGAACTCATGCCATGTTAATGGTGAGATTTCACTAAAGTTTTCATTACCCTTACCTGCTCATATATAGCTATTCACCAAATTCTGTATTGGGCCATAACCACTTTGAAAACCACAATCAGTAGGAAAAATTTGACTTTTATTGACCTGAATAATATTGGCATATGAACTGGTAAAATTAGGCACTTGGCTAAAATAAGATGAAAACTGACATGAATGGACGTGCTTGATATTTTGCACAAATTATTTTTGTTTCATTTAATATTCTGAAAAAAATAAAATTGAGGCAAGTGATGAATTTTAAACAAAGATTTAAGTACATTTCAAACTAAATTACTCTGAGTGTTCTATTCAAAATTGACCCCCTGTTTCAGTACCTTCTGTAGTTGGGCCTCTAGATGGCACCTGTAAGCTGTGGGAAGATAGAAAAAGATGTCTGGATCTTCAAGTGCTAAAAACTGTAGTAGAAATTCTGTGTTAGGGATTTTTTTATAAAAGCAAAAGAATACAATTCCTCTCTTTGAAGGCATTTAAAAATAAGTACACATAAATTGACATCATGGTCAATATTTTCCAGATTTCTGGAGGCGAGTTTCCAAACTAAAAATTTATAACATGTGATGTGAGGAATTTCTTCTGCAAGCCAACTTGAAGAGATTTAAATTAAGGAGAAATTTTAGGAGTTTAATTTCACAATGGCATCATAGTCCTCAGAGAAATACTTTTGATACTATCTTTTACAAAAGATTTGAGAAACAGATGTTGGGTCACAGTGAAAATATGAGCAGTAGTTCAAACTTTATGTGCACAGAGAAATAGATAATACAATAGGTCATATTTTTAAAATATCTTCTTTTGAAAAAAGATAACATATGGAGGGTTTCAGCATTTTTGAACATGTCTATTTTAACTATGTCATTGGAGAAAGTTAAGTCATGACTGGAATAACATTTATTAATTGTATAAGCGGTATGCGGTTCCTTTTATATCTTTTATCTCTCTTCCCACAGTACCTAGTAAAGTGCTTTGTATGTCATAGTCTTTCAATGTGTTGCTTTATTTTTATATTATGCAGAAAACATAGCTTTATTATTGTTTACACATTGACTTTAAGAAGTAATCCAGATTTTACATTAACTGTGATTTAAGCCAGGTGATTAAACACTCTAAACCTCAATATACTCCCTTATAAGACAGGGATAATAATATTACCTCAAATGATCGATTGTAGAGACTACAATGAGATAACATTTGAAAGTGCTTAGCAGAGTTCTTGGCACATAGTGGGTGCTCAAGAAATGGTAGCTATTATAACTATTACTTTAATTAAATGGCAATCTTGTTTTAAACAATTGGTACTTGATCATTAGATAATTAGATAATTAGAATAATAGAATAGGCCAATTTCTTGTTTAGTTAAGACTCCTCCTGGAAGTCTTTCTTGACTCCCTCAAGTGAATATAACATCCTCTTTTCTGAAATTCCTTACCATCTAAAAAAAACACTTTAAGATTTTCCCAGATAATCATAGATTCACATATAGTTGTAAAATATAAAACAGAGAGATCATGTGTATCATTTACCTAGTTTCCCACAATGGTAAACATCTTGCTTAGCTATAATATAATATCACAGCCAAGAAGTGAACATTGAGACAATCCATCAATCCATCAACCTTATTCAGATTTCACCAGTTTTAAAAGCATGCAGTTATGTGGGTATGTATGTATTTAATTCTGTAATTTTATCATGTGTAGATTTATGTAATCCCCACCACAGATGAGGTACAGCATAGTTTGATCTCAAGGATCCCTCAAACTACCCATAGCCACCTGGCTCCTTCCCTATCCCTGTCCTCAGTCTTTAACTCCTGGTAACCATTAATCTCTTCTATATGCTTATGATTTTGTCAATTCAAGAATGGTAATGGAATCATACTCTATGAAACCTTTAGAGGTTAGCTTTTTCACTCAGCATACTTCCATTGGCATCAATCCAAGTTATGTGTGTCAATAGTTCATTCTTTTATTACTGAGTAGCATTCTATGGTATGGATGTACCACAATTTGTTTAACCATTCATTCACTGAAGGGCATTTGAAGTGTGTACAATTTTTGACTATCATGAATAAAGCAGCTATAACATTTGTGTGTCGGTGTGTAGGTTTTGTGTGAACATTCATTCTTATGGGACTAATACCCTAGAGGGCATTAATGGTCATATGATAAGCACATGCTTAGTTTTTACAGAAACTGTTATATTCTTTTCATCTGGTTTCTTACCATTTTTTTAAACCTCTCTGTACCTACATTCTCTCCCCATGTTTTCTAAAACTGTTTTTAAAGTTTATTTTCAGAGAGAGAGAATAAGCAGGGGAGGGACAGAGAGAGGGAGAGAGAGAGAGAGAGAGAGAGAGAATCCCAAGCAGGCTCTGTGCTGGCATCACAGAGCCTGACACAGGGCTTGATCCCATGACCCTGAGATCATGACCTGAGCTGAAATCAAGAGTTGGATGCTCAAATGACTGAGCCATCCAGGCACCCCTCCCCATGTTTTTTTAGAGATGTGTGAATAGATCTGATACAACAACTAGACCATAAGCCCTCTCAGGTGGGGACCATGGCCGTTTCATTTTTATAACATTTATAGTTCATAGGAAAGTATAATATTTATGGCACATACTCAATAAAGATTTATGAAATAAAGATTGAAGACAGTAATAAAAGAAAGCAAATCAGAATACATGAGAAATTTTAAAAAAGGAATTACTTTGGGGAGAAAAAAATTAACAGTGTTGCCTTCATGAATGCATTATGCCATAATTTTTATAATTCTGGACTTTACCACAGTACCTCCAAGTATCTCATATTTCTTGATATATAATCTTGCTCTCTGGACTCTCCCACATGGTATACAATCAAATACAGACTAAAAGACATGGATTATGTGATAATCTTATCCTTGTGCCTGTTTATTTTTTGATACATAATGTCTTTGATGGTTTTCTGATGAATCTGTATCAATTTCTACACTGTATTTGTGGAGTGGATTCAAGTACAAGGATATATCTTATATCTGTGTTGGTATTAATTTTTATAACCCTGACTCTATGAGTTTTTTGTTCTAGTAATGTTTTTATTGTACATATTTCAAGGTGGGGTGGAAGACAGAGAGGCCTGAGACATGTAATTAGATGTGCCTTAGTCGACACTGATCCATTAATCAATACTTCTTTGGCACAGCTGTAGCCAGTTTAAATAAATAACAGTGTCCATCACTATAATCACTGCCCTGCACATACCTTTGACTCCTGCTTTTCATTCTTGCTTCACCACCCTATGACATTTGCTTTTTACCACAACCCTGATAAAATCCAGATCTCCACCTACTCTTTTCCTATAGTGTGCCATTGAACATGTTTGGAGAAAAACACAAAACCACTCTGACGGGTCTGACTTCAAATTCATGATCACAAATCTCCAGTCACTCTCAGTGCTTCCCCAACATCATATGATACTTCACTGTTCACCTTCCCGTTCTCCCAGATTTCTGTTTCACACCTCTTCCTCTCCTCAACTCCCCTATCACCTCCTTCTGCATCCCATTCTCTACTGATGATCTTGCTTCTCACCTCCTTCACTGAAAATCGAAGCATTCTGAAGAAACCCTCCACCACCTCTATTCGCGTGTCAGCGGCTACTTCTGCACACTTGGCCTTCCTGCCAGTTGCCCCAGGTGCTCTGACTGAAAGCCAATTTTCCCACCTATACACTAGATCCCATATTCTCTCACCTACGTAGGTAATTCGCTCCAGCAACTCCTCCCTCCCTCTCCTACATCAAATTTTCTTTTTGTTATTTTCTCAACCTTAAAACAGACACACACACACACACACACACACCAAAATGATCTCGACTCAACTTTTTCTACCCGTTGCAGCTCCAAGATTTTGCAGGAAAGCTTTTTGAAAAAAATCACTCTATATTTACTACCTGTTTACTACCTCCTATAACCTCTGCTTCTGTTATTCCTTAAGCACATTTCAATCAAATTTTGGCTTCGTAATTTCTCTAAAACTGCTCTTCACAAGGGCACTAATAGTCTCCATGTTGCTAAATCTAATGGTGAGTTCTCATCTTACATGTCTCATCAATCGCATTTGGCACAGTTAATCCCTGCCTCCTCCTTGTTAGATCCTCTTCTTTTTCTTTCAGGTCACTACATATTCCTGATTTCCTGCTACTCTCAGACTTTGTACTCACAGGTAGTCTCATTTTCTGGTTGCCACCCTTGTCCTTGCGCTCCTAATGTTAGCTTACACCAGGGCTAAGACCTTATTATTCTTCCTTGGTGATCTCATTCAGTCTCATGGTTTTAAATACCATCTATATGATGACATTTCCAGATTTTTATCTCTGGCTCAGACCTCTCTTCTCAAATCCAGACTCCTATGTCCAATGGTCTATTGGTATCTCCATTACTGGTATCTCCATTAAGTAACCATTTCTTAAAAAAAAATTCTTTTTAATGTTTGTTTATTTTTGAGAGACAGAGAGAAAGACAGAGCATGAGTAGGGGAGGGGCAGAGAGAGAGGAGACACAGACTCTGAAGCAGACTCCAGCTCCAAGCTGTCAGCACAGATCCTGACGTGGGGCTCAAACTCACGAGCTGTGAGATCATGATCTGAGCTGAAGTTGGGTGCCTGACTGAGTCACCCATGTGTCCCTCTAATAATCATTTCAAACACAATGTGTCTTGTCTCCAAACATGTTGTACCCACTGTCTTCCCCACCTCAGTCAATGCCATTCTTCCAGTTGCTCAGGCCCTAAAACTTTTGACTTCTCTCTTTCTTTCACATCCCACATCTAGAATTTTCTAGTATAATATTCTCTAGAATTTTGCCTAAACTCAAGCTCACTTATCAATTATTTGTAAATTTATCTTCTGTTCCCCTTTGAAAAGAATATCATTTGCTACTTTTTCCATTCTCTGAGTCTCCAAAATTCCAAGGCCTGTGTCTCCCTCTCTCTTTGACTCTCCCCCACTGTGCACACTCTCTCAAGCATTTCATGAATTCTTCTGCCTCCACACTTTCATTTTTGCTGCTTTTCTACCTGGGAAGCTATTTCCCTAAATAGTCATGTGATTTTCCCCGTTCTCTTTTCATTCAAGTCTCTGCTCAGATGTTGATCCTCAGAGAAGTCTACTTTGACCATTGTATCTTGTATAATTGCTTCTGTCTCTCATTTTCCTTTTTACCACACTTTACATATCTTTATAGCAATCATTTCTACCTGACACTACACACACACACACACATACACACACACACACACACAAATGCACACTTAAGCACACACACACATTGAGTATAATCCAGTATAATCTCATTTTAATTACATCTGAAAAGATTATTTTTCCAAATAAGGTCACATTCTGAAGTTCCAGTTGGGGGACAATACTCAACACAGTACAGTGCCCAAGACAGAAGCCACAGTCTTTTTGTATCCTTGGAAGTGACCTAATCTAATCTTGGAAGCAACATCCTGCTGCATTTAATTTGGTAGAAGTGAGTCAGTAAGTCCAGTCCATCCTCAGGGGAGGAGATTGCACAAGGGTGGTTGTGACCCTTGTGTGTCATACAAGGGTGATTCCAGGAGGTTGGCACTATGGGGGGGCATTTTAGAGGCTCCCTACCATGAGCATGGACTTGGAAGGGGTCTTTTGAAGTTAAGGCTCCAACCTGTTGCTGTGATTGACTCTATGATCTTAGCTTTAGTTCTCCTGAAATCAGAAGCTGAAACAATGGCTTCCATGCAGATAGTCTCCTGGAAGTGATCCTACGAACGGCGGGGTGGAGGTGTTGGGAGGAAATAGCAAGGGGAAAACCAAGACTTGGCTATGTGATTGAGTTGCAACCTCTGGGGGAATGGTTCTCCATCCCACAGGGATTTCAGAAGGGCTGTATGGAATGCTTTTCAGAATTATCCATTTGAGAAAATAAAGAAGGAACATTTCCCCTCATTGATTGAGAGCTGCCTCATGGTGAATTGCCTGTTTGCGCTTCCAGGTTGGGCAAATGTCAGGGTTGATCTGACTCCCATTGCTCCCATGCTGAAGTTTCTAAAGAAGTTTCTAAAGAAGTCCTACGATGCTTGAGGTGAAGTGATGTCTGAAGTCTATGCGGAACTATTTGCCATATTTGCATTTGGAATTGAGGTGAGACCAAAAAGAAATAAAGAGTGCCCAAGAGATTTATGGTAAAAGGGAGAGGTTAGGAGAAATTGGAAATTCAATGACAAAAGAATTTGCCTTTTCTAAGTCAGAAATAGTTCACCTACATAACTGTCATATGCCTTCCCTCCCATTTTAGTTCTCAAGACTAAAAACTATGGCTGTCCTCTTGTGTAAGGCCTAACTATTCTGTGCCCTAAAGTTACTGTTGATCAGATTAACCATTGACTTGCTGCTCTCACTGCTCCCATGTATTTATGTATGTAAATATTCACATACACAAATATAATAGTTTTGTTATAAAGGCATTGGTCTTAAGGTCTGGGCTATTAATTTATATCATAGTCGTGGATCTAAAAAGATAAAAATCAAATAAGCCAAAAATAAGCCAAAATAATAAAAGTGATTGTCATCTCTAGATCAGTGCTTTCTAACAGAAATATAATGTAAGCTACACATGTATTTTAATTTTCTAGTGGACACACTTAAAAAAGTAAAAAGAAACATGTAGCAGGTGGCCTCAAGACGGGCCACATTGTCATGATGATTATTTTGAATTAAAAAGCAGTTAAAACCCATTAGATTCAGGAAGAGCTCTTTACTTCCCCCCTCAACTGCCTAAAAATTTAGAAGGAGGACTTGCTCTAGGAAGAGAACTATTACCATAGTTAATTACACACTGAACTAGATATGGTAGAACCTAGCAAAGCCTTTCCCTTTTTCTCTTTAGACTTGCCCAATGTGTAACATAGTTTGCTTGTCCACAAATGCAGTTCCTCTACTATTTCCTGATGAACTCATTTTGCTGGTAAAATAACCAGCCATTTTATTTTTAAGGTTGACAATACAGCCATAGTAGTTCAAAATACTGGGCTTATTTTATTATTTCTGCAGTGACATTTATTAAGGATTATTCAAAAGATTTAGTGCTTAAAAAACATTTTATTTCAAATTAATTTTTGACTTCTAGAAAGTTGCAAAAATAGTAAACAATGTTCCCTTATATTACTCGCCCCACCATGTCTCATGCAAACATTAACCATAGTACAATTATCAAGAACAGGAAATTAACATTACTACAGTATTATTAGTTAACCTAAGGTCCTATTTGAGTTATTAAAAAAAACTGGCAGTTGTGTGCTGAAGGGTATACTAATAATTTCTTTTAATACTTTCAGTACATGCCTAAAACTACTGGTCTCATCCTTTCAGGATTAAAGCTCATTAAAATTTTAAAGGAAATACAGTAACTTCTTTAGCTCCTAGGGTTTCTTTTTGTTATAACTCATATGAATATTCTTAGAGCAATGTTTTTCAGACTTTGGTGTCTATAAACTTACCAGGGATATTTGTCAACAATTTATCTTGGGTTCCATCCCTACATGCATATACAGTTGGGTTGGGAGAGCCTAGAATCTGTATTTTAAACAAACATTTGCTAATGGATCACTCTTTGATGAACATAGGATTAAAAGCAGATTTGGCAGAAATCAATGTGGTATACTGAAGAGGTTTTGAAAAATCTTTCCTCAATTGTCTTTCAAACTGATTTTTTTTTTTAATTTTTTTTCAACGTTTATTTATTTTTGGGACAGAGAGAGACAGAGCATGAACGGGGGAGGGGCAGAGAGAGAGGGAGACACAGAATTGGAAACAGGCTCCAGGCTCTGAGCCATCAGCCCAGAGCCCGACGCGGGGCTCGAACTCACGGACCGCGAGATCGTGACCTGGCTGAAGTCGGACGCCCAACCGACTGCGCCACCCAGGTGTCCCTGATTTTTTTTTTTTTAAAGAATGACTCACTAATATCAGTTCTTATATTTTACTATTAAAACATTCATGCATTACCTGGAGGAACACATAGGTTACCTGTCTTTTTTTTTCTTGGTATAAATTGTCATCCTATCTGGTAGCTACATCATGCAAGAGAGAATGGGAACAAGATACAGGGTAGAACCCCAATACCCACAAACGTTGTAAAAGGTCTTCAAGGCAGTAAAATCAGTCCTGCAGCAACCCAGCCTCTAGAGGTGGGGAAGCAAATAGCTCACACCCAAAATACTGTATTGACTTCAGTTAGCACAGCACCAAAATGTTTGTACCTTCTCATTTTTTTCCCCAATCTTACATAATCTACTATGCAAACATACATCTAACCTCCTTTGGTGCACAAATTCTACATTTACCACCACCTCTGCTGCATTGTCCTCCTGTGTACCTACCGGCCACTTAGAAACTTTGCAGGGCCAGTAATATATTCTAATACAATAAGGCACTACATTAATAATAGAACTATTATTGTAATTAATAGCTTTTTATGTAAGCATATAGACTTTAATAATTACATTTTGTGACATTCAAGAAATTCACACAACATCTTCAAAGAAACAACTTGTAGCAGAAAGCTAGCACGGCAATGATGCCTTTATCAGCACTAGAATATTTCTCTCGCTAGTTCTAGCACTTCTGGAAGTGTAAATGAAAGATATTACTGATGTTCAGGTTTCTTCCTGCAAAAAGAAACCATTTGAGAAGAAACACAGAAGCTATTTTATAGTAGATGCTAAAAGACCACATAACATCCATAAATGCATTTCCCTCTTCTGGTATTTTAGGTATTTACTTATCTTTCTGATTTAATTTCTATTTCTTAGGTTTCTAAACCATACTAAACATGGGAATAATGTACCCAAAACTTCCAGAATTTAAATAGGAAATATATTATTTGCTGAGATGTGGTGTTTCCAGCAGCATCTATCTATAAATATGTATTGTGAAACTCGTATCTGAAGGGAGTATGGAGGAGGGTAAAACTGCTGCCTAAAAATTGGGCAGAGAAGACAGCACTGGTAGAAAATGGAGAGGAGGATGCTAGGGCTTGACAATAAGAAGCAGATTCTGGAATTCAGTTTGTCAAACATGGTTCATCCTAACTTTACCTTGTAATTGGGGTGACCATCTGTGTTAGCTAATTGGCTTTATCCGGAGAAAAATGAAACTTTGCATATCATTGTGATAGGAGCTTGTTTTTCAAATAGGAGCAAGGTACCACGGAAGTTAGGCTCCTACCTTCCCAGAGAAACTGGCAGATGGGGGTGTCATCTCTTATGGTATTTACATCTCAAAGATAAGCTTCTCAGGTCTTTGAGAAAGACATTCCTGGATCATAAGGCTGGCAAAAGGCTTATCTAGTTTTCTTATGTAACTTAGGTTAAGAAATAGACTAGTAATTGCTATAATTAAAAAAAAATAAAATAATTGGCACAGTGTCTTTTAGGCCTTTGTTGTTATCATCTTTCCCGAATGAAGGGATGGTTTTTCTTGAGTAGATGAAAATTGTGTGGCAGTTTTTTATTTTTATTTATTTTTATTATTTTAAGTTTATTTATTTATTTTGAGAAAGAGAAAGCACAAGTGGGAGAGGGGCAAAGAGAGAGGGGGAGAGAGAGAATCCCAAGCAGGCTCCATACTCTCAGCGCAGAGCCAGGTGCAGGGCTCCAAATCATGAACTGCGAGATCATGACCTGAGCTGAAGTTGAATGCTTAACCAACGGAGCCACCCAGGTGCCCCGTGTGGCTAGTTTTTTAAAGATCTAATGCAGAAGATTGGCTTACAATAGGTACAACGGATCTTCAGTGAGGATCAATGGGTTATCTGTGTGATGTTTGCTTTGTAATGTCCAAGAGATGGTGGTAAGTAAGAATTAAAATAACTCTTAAAAATAATGTTTCATTATGTATTTTCTTGACAATTGCTTTATCTCTTTTTCATTCTTATTAAAAACGGCACTTTAAAAATGATTTGTTAATCAATGATCAATAAGGTTAGATATCCAACATGAAAATTTGAGCTTTCAGCAATTTCATTCTTTTATCTGCTGAAACATTAGTTTAGATTACTATAATTTATTTAACCACTTCTATATTGATGGACACTTTAGCTCTTTCTCATTTCCTCTAATTAAGAGAACACTGCAGGGAACACACTTGTATTTGTCAGGAAACACAAAACTGTTATAACATGCAGAGCAAAAATGCATAATAGCCCAAGCATAATAGAATTTTATTTCTTGCTCACATGATTATCCAAGGCAGGTGGTCCAGATAATCTACTGGTCTTCTCCAGTGTTTCAGGGACCTAGGATGCTTCCACCATGGAGCTCTACCATCCATTAGGGACACTTCATTCTTTGTATTTAGTCTGCAGAGCAAGAAAGTGATCATGGAGGAGGCACACTTGCTTTTCCTAAAAGCCCTACACAAGTGGAGTACACAACAGTTCCACTCCCATACCACTGGAGAGTGGATCGGTCACACATTCATACCTAAGTACAACAGTGGCTGGAAAGCACGCAGCTAGAAAAACAAAACCAATTTCCTGGGTAGCTATTAGTCTCTGCCACGATACTTGTAATACATTTTTTTATGGATATTTGAACATATTTATATAGGATTGATACCTAGAAATGTTACTGCTGGGTTTTGATATATACTGTAAAATAATCTTGTAGATAGATTTTAACAACCTAAAAATGCATGATAATACTACTTTCCTTGCATCCTCTTCAACCTGACATTTTCAATACCCCATCTGATAAATAAAAAAAAATCTCCTAATTGTTCTAATTTGCACTTCATTAATTGTTAAGCTTTTTCAACTCAATTAAGGCAAAATAATTCCCCAAAGATTTACTGTTCAATGTGCTTCTGTGAATTGTCTGTTTATAGTGCTTACTGTTTGTTTTTGTTTTTTTTCTACTGGGTTATTTGCCTGGCTTCATATTGATGTTCTGGGTCTCTTTATATATTATAGAAGTAATCCTTTTTCTTTTACATATGCAGTAAGTCTTTTTTTTCCCAGTCTGTCACTTCTCTTTTAACTTTTTAAATTTACCATATTGCATTTTTTAGGTTGCCAAACTCAGTTTGACACTTTTTTTTAAATGTTTATTTATTTATTTTGAGAAAGAGAGAGACAGAGAGAGAGTGAGAGAGAGCATGAGTGAGTGGGGGGAGGGACAGAGAGAGGAGAGAGAGAATTCCAAGCAGGTTCTACACTGACAACGTGGGTCTTGATCTCACAAACTTGGGGCTCTATCTTATGAACCATGCGATGATGACCTCAGCCAAAATCAAGAGTTAGATGCTTAACCAATGAAGCCACCCAGGCACCCCTTCCTTTATCATTTTTAGGCTTTGTGTTTTGCTTAGCAAGTCTTTTACATTGAAGAATGTATAAAGTTTTCTACATTCTTTTTTTTTATTATTTTTATCATTTTATTTTTATTTACATTTACCTTGTAAAATTTACCTTGGTGTGAGTAGAGCTCAAAATTTGACATTCAAGTGGTAAAAAAAAATAATAGATTTTTGTTGTTTTTAATGAACACTACAAAAACTACCTTGGATCAAGAAAGAGAGATTATTAAAAGGTACCAGGAAGACTTGGTTAACTTGCAATAATTTTCTTGTATAACATGCAAACAAAAAACAATTCTGAAATTAAAATCTCATATTATTTTAGTTGACAAAGGGTGCCAAAATTCTTCCCTGATAGATACTACTCAGTCTAGAGAATGATAGAAAAATATGTTTAAATTTTTTCTAGAAACCTAGAAGGCTATCATTACATAAATTGAAATAAGATGTAATTGAAAAAAAATTTTAATGTTTATTTATTTTTAAGAGAGAGAGACAGAGAGAGAGAGACAGAGAGAGTGAGCATGAGTGGGGGAGGAGCAGAGAGAGGAAGACACAGAATCCGAAGCAGACTCCAAGCTCTGAGCCGTCAGCACAGAGCTTGACGAGGGGCTTAAACTCACGAATGGTGAGATCATAACCTGAAGTCAGATGCTTAACGAACTAAGCCACTCAGGTACCCTGAAATAAGGTGTAATTTCTAAACTACCTAAGAAATGATAAAAGATAAATATGCTCAATCCATTATAAAGCAGAAATAATTAAAGCAAATTAAGCATAGCAAAACCATAAAATTGGCAGAAACAACCTTAAACACGTAATTGTAAAAAATATAAATAAGTTAAATTCTTTTAAAAGCTAGAGATTCTGTCTCATAAATTCCCAGAAAACAGACTCTCTGACAGAGATTTATGTATATGTGTTTATTGGACACTGCTCACTGAAATAGTGTCTCTAAGACAGTGAGATACAGTACTGGGAAGAGGGAGAAGTTGCAACAAGGTTTCAATCAATGCCACACAGAGTTCTGAAGCTGACATATCCCCTTAGACATATCCTGGCTTCTCTGACATGTCCTAGATTGAAGCAAAGATACTAGGGCTTTTAAAACAACTTCCTCCTCACTCATTGGCCAATGGTTGTAGACCCTTTGGGCTGCTATACCAAAATATCATAGACTGGATAGTCTGTAACAATAGATATTTATTTCTCACAGCTCTGGGGCTAGGGAGCCCAAGATCAAGGTGCCAGCAGATTTGGTACCTGGTGGATACTTTCTTGCTGGTTCAATGACTGCGATCTTCTCATTATGTCATCACATGGTAGAAGGGACAAGGGAGGTCTTCAATGTCTCTTTTATAAAAAGGCATTAATACCATTCATGAGGGCTGTGCCCTCATGACCAAGTGACCAACCTGGACTTCTATAAATACTTTGTAACACAGTTCTCTACATCCTCTCTTACTGGCTTCCACACAACAGCCCTTCTCTAGGCAAGGTGATCTCTCTAAAACACAAAATTGATTGGATCATTCCCCACTTTAAAATAGCCAATAACAGTACCTTGGTTTCAGAATGAACAAATCCTTAACATGGCCTATCAAGCCTAACAGGATCTGGTCCCTGACTATATCT
This sequence comes from Prionailurus bengalensis, assembly GCF_016509475.1. Classification (NCBI taxonomy): domain Eukaryota; kingdom Metazoa; phylum Chordata; class Mammalia; order Carnivora; family Felidae; genus Prionailurus; species Prionailurus bengalensis. The sequence goes on from NC_057344.1 coordinate 150,341,154, forward strand.
CAGTTTTATTTCAGGCCTTTGTCCCTCACTATTAATGCTAAAAGCCACACTAGCCTTCCTTCAGAGGCTCTAGGGCAGAATCCACTCCCTTTTTTTTCTAGTTTCTTGTGGCTAGCACACACCTTGGTTTGTGGTCACATCTCTGTCTCCATCTTCACATGCCTTTCTCCTCTTCTGTGTGTCCAATTTCCCTCTGCCTCTCTCTTATAAGAACACTTGCAGTTAGATTCACAGTCCCCTTATCAAGGATGATCTCCCCATGTCAGGGTCCTTAACTTACATCTACAAATACAGTTTCTCTTGATAAGGTAACATTTCTAGGTTCCATGGCTTAGGACCTGATATCTATTGGTGGCCACTATTCAGCCTACCATACCTTCCATAGGAATCCAAAATATATCCCATGCAAATTGTAGCATACAATTTGATTTTGGGGAGCAGGGAGGGACACTGTTTGGAATTGGCAATGAGGAACAAGGAAATGTCCTTTCTACCTATATGGACAATGGTAAAAGGGGTAGGAGAGAAAGAATAGCCACCACCTGAAATGGTGGCAAAGAAATCTTTATGCTGGAGTTGTCAGGTTCCAGTTAGAACATGAAGATGATGTTTGGAGAAGAATTAAAAATTAAGAAAGATTTTATATAATAAAATAGAATAAAATGAAATAAAGAAATAAAGAAAATGAAATAGAATAAAAAATTAAAAAGTGAAAAAATTTTTAAATTTTAAAATTAAAAATTAAAAAAAAAGAAAAGAAAAATAAAATTTTCTCTTTCTGTATCCAAGGAAAAAAAAGGAAAAAAAAAAAGAAAAGAAACCAATTTTAACAAAATTGGAAGCAAAAAAAACCCCAAAAAACCTAGAAATGAACCAGAAAACAGAATGAAACCCAAATGAAGTTACATCCAGTTTCCCCTAGAGCTAAAACTATGAAGCACTCTATAGTCCGTACACTAAGCAGGTGGAGGGACTTGTGCTGTTCTTTTAGCGGATGTGCTTGGAGGGCACAGTTGGGTGGGGCTTCGTGTAATGGCTCTGTTCTACATTAGTTGGCCCTGCTTAGCTTACTGGGGTGGATCGGTGTGGTGAGCATGCGCTTGTGCATGCATGTGGGTGCTCAGGAGAGGTGGGGTTGGTTTCACCCAGCTCTCCAATCTCTGGTATGGGAACTTTGTGCTCTCACGACCCCCAATCACTCCCCCACTACCCCTCCCCTCCTTTGTCTCACACCTCCATCCACTCCCTGCCTATACCCTGTGTGTCCAAGCTGTGAGCCTGGTGGCTCCTCCCTCCAGAGTTCTATCTATGATGGGGTTGTGTTTCAAAACCCCATACTTCAGAGACTCCTGTGGCCTGGACCTGTGCTGACTCTCTAGGGGAGGGTCTTGCTGAGCAAAGGTAGGGTGCTAGCTTGCCCCAGAAAAAGTTGGTGAAGTTGTATAGTGGCAGTGGTTCAGAGATTATGGCAAATCACAATACACAGCTGGTGCCAGATTTCACCACACTCTGATGTTTCTGTCCCAATATCAGCAAACATGGCTGTTCTCTGGGGTCCACTGGGACATTTACTTGTGGGGAGGCCATATGGCTTCTACCAAATGAACTCCAAGCAGGGGAACCACTTCTCCCCATGTGGCAAGCGGACCACTCAGACCCTGTTGCCTGCTCCCGGGGATTCACCTTACTTTCTCATCAGAGCACTGCCAGGCACTGGGCTCTGGAGCTTCAGACTCTGTGCTCCACTGTTTATAGAATCCTGGTGGTATTGAAACCCTCTCCTTTCTTCCCATCAGTGATTTGGGGGAACAGATTTCTTGTTCAGTCCCCTGCAAGTGCTTTCACTCTTTCTCTTTCTCTCCAGCTACTTTCAGGCGAGTGTTTTTCCTGCACTCTCCCCCTCTGTCCTTTCTCTGCAGAAACAGTTCCTTACCCTCCATGGCTTTCCTCTCCACCTGTTCACTTCTCTGCACCATGTATCTTCTGAGTTCTGTGGCTCAAGTTATGCAGATTGTTGTGTTAATCCTCAGATCAATTTCCAAGGTATGCAAAATGGTTTCCAAGGTATGCAAAATGGTGCTCATCTAGCTGCGTTTCAGGCACAAGGCAAGCTGAGGGTTTCCATGCTACTCGTCCATCTTGATCTCCACCCTGCCCTAATCTTCTAATCTAAAGGGGATATAAGGTGAATCTGACAACACACAGGCTTCAAGTAACAATTGTTTCCAATTTTTAGATTTGCCCAAGCCATACTTTTAATAATTTATTCTGGATTTTTTTGACCTAAAATTGGTGTCAGACTCATGATTTTAAATATCAACTTTACTCATGTAAAAAATAAATTGTATTATCTCTGTTCTTGTATGTCTTTCATTTTATGCTATATCAAAATTCCACAGACATTAGTTATAACACTGCCACAGTTTCTCTTGTAAGTACTATTAGTAATTCATCTTACAAGAAGACTGAAACTCATTGAACAGCAATTTGGTCTCATAATCTTTTTATTAATGTTGGGCTTCACTTCATGCTGGCAAGGCATGTCAATCCCCCTTTAATTTTCCTGTGGAGGAACAGATTATATAATCAAGTTGTATTTTTAGCAATTAGAATTACCAATGCGCAGGAAATTATGTTTAACTCTAGAGGACTTACAGGAAGTAGGCAGTCAGGCATCAGAATATTTGGTTTTGATGCATATACATCGCTTATTAAGTAACAGGCCTATTGGCTAGGTTGTACAGTTTCCTTGAGAATATGAAGCTAATTTCCTAGTTATGGATTTTATACACAGGGAATAGGGTAGCTCCCATTCTAAGTTAACTAAATGACATCTTGGTCAGATAAATATGTCTTATGAGTTTGATAAATATAAACAATTTCCTACAGCTGGGTCATAGGGGCTTTACTGAGCTTCAATTTAGCTGTAATTAAAAAGGTCTCTGTTAGTTCTCTACCTAAGCTAACCCAAAATATTACTGCAAATACAGAAGAAAATAGTAGTAAGAAGAACCAAATACTATGTAGGAAGAAACAACCAATAGAAAGAAAAGAGAAGAGGTGCTTGCTTCCTGTTCCACGTTGTAAGAATTAGACAACTCATAAGTGTTTATTAAGAATCTGGAATGTATAGAAAATTAGTATAAGTCATAAACCCTATACTTCAGGATTTTGTCATCTACTTGGGGAAATAAACATGGAACAAATAGAATAGTAAGTAATAATTAGTTGCTATGAAGTACATGAAATTTTATCAGAAAAAATGAAATTAATGTGGGCCAGAGTTTTTCTGGAAGGTTTTGTAATAAGTTTTTTTTTTTTCCTGAAATTTATTGACAAATTGGTTTCCATACAACACCCAGTGCTCATCCCAAAAGGTGCCCTCCTCAATACCCATCACCCACCCTCTCCTCCCTCCCACCCCCCATCAACCCTCAGTTTGTTCTCAGTTTTTAACAGTCTCTTATGCTTTGGCTCTCTCCCATTCTAACCTCTTTTTTTTTTTTTTTCCTTCCCCTCCCCCATGGGTTCCTGTTAAGTTTCTCAGGATCCACATAAGAGTGAAACCATATGGTATCTGTCTTTCTCTGTATGGCTTATGTCACTTAGCATCACACTCTCCAGTTCCATCCACGTTGCTACAAAAGGCCATATTTCATTTTTTCTCATTGCCACGTAGTATTCCATTCTGTATATAAACCACAATTTCTTTATCCATTCATCAGTTGATGGACATTTAGGCTCTTTCCATAATTTGGCTATTGTTGAGAGTGCTGCTATGAACATTGGGGTACAAGTGGCCCTATGCATCAGTGCTCCTGTATCCCTTGGGTAAATTCCTAGCAGTGCTATTGCTGGGTCATAGGGTAGGTCTATTTTTAATTTTCTGAGGAACCTCCACACTGCTTTCCAGAGCGGCTGCACCAATTTGCATTCCCACCAACAGTGCAAGAGTGTTCCCGTTTCTCCACATCCTCTCCAGCATCTATAGTCTCCTGATTTGTTCATTTTGGCCACTCTGACTGGCGTGAGGTGATACCTGAGTGTGGTTTTGATTTGTATTTCCCTGATAAGGAGCGACGCTGAACATCTTTTCATGTGCCTGTTGGCCATCCAGATGTCTTCTTTAGAGAAGTGTCTATTCATGTTTTCTGCCCATTTCTTCACTGGGTTATTTGTTTTTCGGGTGTGGAGTTTGGTGAGCTCTTTATAGATTTTGGATACTAGCCCTTTGTCCGATATGTCATTTGCGAATATCTTTTCCCATTCCGTTGGTTGCCTTTTAGTTTTGTTGGTTGTTTCCTTTGCTGTGCAGAAGCTTTTGATCTTCATAAGGTCCCAGTAATTCACTTTTGCTTTTAATTCCCTTGCCTTTGGGGATGTGTCGAGTAAGAGATTGCTACGGCTGAGGTCAGAGAGGTCTTTTCCTGCTTTCTCCTCTAAGGTTTTGATGGTTTCCTGTCTCACATTTAGGTCCTTTATCCATTTTGAGTTTATTTTTGTGAATGGTGTGAGAAAGTGGTCTAGTTTCAACCTTCTGCATGTTGCTGTCCAGTTCTCCCAGCACCATTTGTTAAAGAGGCTGTCTTTTTTCCATTGGATGTTCTTTCCTGCTTTGTCAAAGATGAGTTGGCCATACGTTTGTGGGTCTAGTTCTGGGGTTTCTATTCTATTCCACTGGTCTATGTGTCTGTTTTGGTGCCAATACCATGCTGTCTTGATGATGACAGCTTTGTAGTAGAGGCTAAAGTCTGGTATTGTGATGCCTCCTGCTTTGGTCTTCTTCTTCAAAATTCCTTTGGCTATTCGGGGCCTTTTGTGGTTCCATATGAATTTTAGGATTGCTTGTTCTAGTTTCGAGAAGAATGCTGGTACAATTTTGATTGGGATTGCATTGAATGTGTAGATAGCTTTGGGTAGTATTGACATTTTGACAATATTTATTTTTCCAATCCATGAGCAGGGAATGTCTTTCCATTTCTTTAAATCTTCTTCAATTTCCTTCATAAGCTTTCTGTAGTTTTCAGCATACAGATCCTTTACATCTTTGGTTAGATTTATTCCTAGGTATTTTATGCTTCTTGGTGCAATTGTGAATGGGATCAGTTTCTTTATTTGTCTTTCTGTTGCTTCATTGTTAGTGTATAAGAATGCAACTGATTTCTGTACATTGATTTTGTATCCTGCAACTTTGCTGAATTCCTGTATCAGTTCTAGCAGACTTTTGGTGGAGTCTATCGGATTTTCCATGTATAATATCATGTCATCTGCAAAAAGCGAAAGCTTGACTTCATCTTTGCCAATTTTGATGCCTTTGATTTCCTTTTGTTGTCTGATTGCTGATGCTAGAACTTCCAGCACTATGTTAAATAGCAGCGGTGAGAGTGGGCATCCTTGTCGTGTTCCTGATCTCAGGGAAAAAGCTTTCAGTTTTTCCCCATTGAGGATGATGTTGGCTGTGGGCTTTTCATAAATGGCTTTTATGATCTTTAAGTATGTTCCTTCTATCCCGACTTTCTCAAGGGTTTTTATTAAGAAAGGGTGCTGGATTTTGTCGAAGGCCTTTTCTGCATCGATTGACAGGATCATATGGTTCTTCTCTCTTTTTTTGTTAATGTGATGTATCACGTTGATTGATTTGCGAATGTTGAACCAGCCCTGCATCCCAGGAATGAATCCCACTTGATCATGGTGAATAATTCTTTTTATATGCCGTTGAATTCGATTTGCTAGTATCTTATTGAGAATTTTTGCATCCATATTCATCAGGGATATTGGCCTGTAGTTCTCTTTTTTTACTGGGTCTCTGTCTGGTTTAGGAATCAAAGTAATACTGGCTTCATAGAATGAGTCTGGAAGTTTTCCTTCCCTTTCTATTTCTTGGAATAGCTTGAGAAGGATAGGTATGATCTCTGCTTTAAACGTCTGGTAGAACTCCCCTGGGAAGCCATCTGGTCCTGGACTCTTATTTGTTGGGAGATTTTTGATAACCGATTCAATTTCTTCGCTGGTTATGGGTCTGTTCAAGCTTTCTATTTCCTCCTGATTGAGTTTTGGAAGAGTGTGGGTGTTCAGGAATTTGTCCATTTCTTCCAGGTTGTCCAATTTGTTGGCATATAATTTTTCATAGTATTCCCTGATAATTGTTTGTATCTCTGAGGGATTGGTTGTAATCATTCCATTTTCATTCATGATTTTATCTATTTGGGTCATCTCCCTTTTCTTTTTGAGAAGCCTGGCTAGAGGTTTGTCAATTTTGTTTATTTTTTCAAAAAACCAACTCTTGGTTTCGTTGATCTGCTCTACAGTTTTTTTAGTTTCTATATTGTTTATTTCTGCTCTGATCTTTATTATTTCTCTTCTTCTGCTGGGCTTAGGCTGCCTTTGCTGTTCTGCTTCTAGTTCCTTTAGGTGTGCTGTTAGATTTTGTATTTGGGATTTTTCTTGTTTCTTGAGATAGGCCTGGATGGCAATGTATTTTCCTCTCAGGACTGCCTTTGCTGCGTCCCAAAGCGTTTGGATTGTTGTATTTTCATTTTCGTTTGTTTCCATATATTTTTTAATTTCTTCTCTAATTGCCTGGTTGACCCACTCATTCGTTAGTAGGGTGTTCTTTAACCTCCATGCTTTTGGAGGTTTTCCAGACTTTTTCTGTGGTTGATTTCAAGCTTCATAGCATTGTGGTCTGAAAGTAAGCATGGTATAATTTCAATTCTTGTAAACTTATGAAGGGCTGTTTTGTGACCCAGTATATGATCTATCTTGGAGAATGTTCCATGTGCACTCGAGAAGAAAGTATATTCTGTTGCTTTGGGATGCAGAGTTCTAAATATATCTGTCAAGTCCATCTGATCCAATGTCTCATTCAGGGCCCTTGTTTCTTTATTGACCGTGTGTCTAGATGATCTATCCATTTCTGTAAGTGGTGTATTAAAGTCCCCTGCAATGACCACATTCTTATCAATAAGGTTGCTTATGTTTAGGATTAATTGTTTTATATATTTGGGGGCTCTGGTATTCGGTGCATAGACATTTATAATTGTTAGCTCTTCCTGATGGATAGACCCTGTAACTATTATATAATGTCCTTCTTCATCTCTTGTTACAGCCTTTAATTTAAAGTCTAGTTTGTCTGATATAAGTATGGCTACTCCAGCTTTCTTTTGGCTTCCAGTCGCATGATAAATAGTTCTCCATCCCCTCACTCTCAATCTAAAGGTGTCCTCAGGTCTAAAATGAGTCTCTTGTAGACAGCAAATAGATGGGTCTTGTTTTTTTATCCATTCTGATACCCTATGTCTTTTGGTTGGCGCATTTAATCCATTTACATTCAGTGTTATTATAGAAAGATACGGGTTTAGAGTCATTGTGATGTCTGTATGTTTTATGCTTATAGTGATGTCTCTGGGACTTTGTCTCACAGGGTCCCCCTTAGGATCTCTTGTAGGGCTGGTTTAGTGGTGACAAATTCCTTCAGTTTTTGTTTGTTTGGGAAGACCTTTATCTCTCCTTCTATTCTAAATGACAGACTTGCTGGATAAAGGATTCTCGGCTGCATATTTTTTCTGTCTAGCACCCTGAAAATCTCGTGCCAATTCTTTCTGGCCTGCCAAGTTTCAAAAGAGAGATCAGTCACGAGTCTTATAGGTCTCCCTCTATATGCAAGGGCACGTTTACCCCTTGCTGCTTTCAGAATTTTCTCTTTATCCTTGTATTTTGCCAGTTTCACTATGATATGTCGTGCAGAAGATCGATTCAAGTGACGTCTGAAGGGAGTTCTCTGTGCCTCTTGGATTTCAATGCCTTTTTCCTTCCCCAGTTCAGGGAAGTTCTCAGCTATGATTTCTTCAAGTACCCCTTCAGCACCTTTCCCTCTCTCTTCCTCCTCTGGGATACCAATTATGCGTATATTATTTCTTTTTAGTGTATCACTTAATTCTCTAATTTTCCCCTCATACTCCTGGATTTTTTTATCTCTCTTTTTCTCAGCTTCCTCTTTTTCCATAACTTTATCTTCTAGTTCACCTATTCTCTCCTCTGCCTCTTCAAGCCGAGCTGTGGTGGTTTCCATTTTGTTATGCATTTCGTTTAAAGCGTTTTTCAGCTCCTCGTGACTGTTCCTTAGTCCCTTGATCTCTGTAGCAAGAGATTCTCTGCTGTCCTCTATACTGTTTTCAAGCCCAGCGATTAATTTTATGACTATTATTCTAAATTCACTTTCTGTTATGTTATTTAAGTCCTTTTTGATCAGCTCATTAGCTGTTGTTATTTCCTGGAGATTCTTCTGAGGGGAGTTCTTCCGCTTGGTCATTTTGGATAGTCCCTGGCGTGGTGAGGACCTGCAGGGCACTTCCCCTGTGCTGTGGTGTATAACTGGAGTTGGTGGGCGGGGCCGCAGTCAGACCTGATGTCTGCCCCCAGCCCACCGCTGGGGCCACAGTCAGACTGGTGTGTGCCTTCTCTTCCCCTCTCCTAGGGGTGGGATTCACTGTGAGGTGGTGTGGCTCGTCTGGGCTACTTGCACCCTGCCAGGCTTGTGATGCTGGGGATCTGGCGTATTAGCTGGGGTGGGTAGGCAAGGTGCACGGGGGCAGGAGGGGCAGGCTTAGATCGCTTCTCCTTAGGTGATCCACTTCAGGAGGGGCCCTGTGGCAGTGGAGGGAGTCAGATCCGCTGCCAGAGGGTTGGCTCTGCAGAAGCACAGCGTTGGGTGTTTGTGCAGAGCGAGCAAGTTCCCTGGCAGGAACCGGTTCCCTTTGGGATTTTGGCTGGGGGATGGGCGGGGGAGATGGCGCTGGCGAGCGCCTTTGTTCCCCACCAAACTGAGCTCTGTTGTCCAGGGGCTCAGCAGCTCTCCCTCCCTTTGTCCTCCAGCCTTCCCGCTTTCTGAGCAGAGCTGTTAACTTATGACCTCCCAGATGCTAAGTCGCGCTTGCTGTGGGAACACAGTCCGTCAGGCCCCTCCGCTTTTGCAAGCCAGACTCAGGGGCTCTGCTTGGCCGGCGAGCCGCCCCTCCGCCCCGGCTCCCTCCCGCCAGTCCGTGGAGCGCGCACCGCCTCGCCGCCCTTCCTACCCTCTTCCGTGGGCCTCTCATCTGCGTTTGGCTCCAGCGACTCTGTTCTGCTAATCCTCTGGCGTTTTTCTGGGTTATTTAGGCAGGTGTAGATGGAATCTAAGTGATCAGCAGGACGTGCGGTGAGCCCAGCGTCCTCCTAAGCCGCCATCTTGCCGCAACTCCTTGTAATAAGTTTTAAGATAGTTTTGAAGGATTTTGAAAATAAATGGATATAGATGCAAATACCAGGATAAAACTTTGGGGGAAAATATAAACCCAGGAAGAGGAAGTGCTGTCATGGGGTGGATAATTCCAGTGGCTGAAAAGCATTTGAATAATTCTTATCCAAGTTGACATTGAGACTTCATGGCTGCATTGAAGCTAGAACATGATGTCTGTGGGAGTGTCCTTGGAACAAAGGTACATTCTGTAAATCACTCATTAAAAAATTTTTTTTTTAACGTTTATTTATTTTTGAGACAGAGAGAGACAGAGCATGAACGGGGGAGGGTCAGAGAGAGGGAGACACAGAATCTGAAACAGGCTCCAGGCTCTGAGCTGTCAGCACAGAGCCCAACGCGGGGCTCGAACTCACGGACCGCGAGATCATGACCTGAGCCGAAGTTGGCCACTTAACCGACTGAGCCACCCAGGCGCCTCTGTAAATCATCCATTTAAAGAATGATGATTCAATAAGACCATAACTATAACGTATGTACTTTTTCTTTATAACTGACAGGACTTCTGTGATTATGGGGCTAGGAGGAGAAAAATGGCATGAGTCCTGAAAGTTTAGGCTTTGTTCAAAATGGAAGAAAGATTTGTCTTGTTTCAGCAGCAACACTGTCCAGTGGTGGAGAACCACAGTTTCTATTTCTAATACTAGAAGCAAATCAAAAGCAAGAAGAGATGCATATGAAAAGAGTTATATCTAATATAAATACTTTCAAATGTTTAAGTTTTGTTTTAAAAATATAAATTGACAGTAAATATTATACAGCATTTATATTTGTTATAGATGATATTTCTATTAGCTGTTTCAAGAGATAAATTACTGAATCTCAGTGAGTTGGTAAAACGGAAAGTTTATTTCAAGATTTTGCAAAGTCCAAAATGTGATACACTTCAAAGGGCAGGTAACAATTCTTATAGTGGTGATTATGTCAGTTTTGGCACCCTAAGTTTCTTTTGTAGGAATTTGTTTACTTCATATAAATTTTTAAATTTATTTGCAATAAAATAGATATTTCCCAACTTGTTTTATAAGGCCAACATAACTTTGATTACAAACTTAACAATGACATTAAAAGATAGGAAAATTGTGCCATTCTCTCTCAGAAGCATGAATGCAAAAATCCTGAACAAAATAGTGCATGAAACCCAGTGATACCTAAAATGTATAATAAATTGCAATCAAGTTGAAGTTATTCCAGAAATACGAAGTCGGTTTAACATGTAAATATCAGTCAATGTGACTTACAACATTGATCAAACACAGGTAGAAAAGAAGTATCATTATCTCAATTATGCAAAAAAACACATTTGATCAAATTTGAAATTCATTTAATATAAAACATCTCAAACTAAAAACAGAAGATAACTTCCTTAATCTGATATAGTGACAGCAAACATCCTACTAAATGGTGAAACATGCTGGAAGCCGAGCTATCCCAGCCTGAGTGGCAAAGCCCGGGCTGTGGACAGACTGGTGACTGCAAGGCGGCCCACCGACAGTGAAGCTTCTTGTACTCCCGCTTTTAGTAATTTGGCCTTAAAACTACTTGGGGTATTGTCTGTTGGGGAATGGCCCTCGGCAGGCCCCCTGGGAAAAGAAGCATTAGGAAAGAAAATAAGGTTCCGCAAGAAATTGTGTAGCCTTACGTTTAGCCCTTGCCATTCCCTATGGAGACTCCTCTACTTACAGGAAGGATAGCCTCATGTATTTGCCAGCAAAGAGGGCCTGTAAAGGAGAGACATATGGATTTGAAAGCCTCACTCCAGCAACTAAGGAGCGTATCTCTGGGCACAGGTGACTTCAACCCATAGCCCCACCTGGCCCCCCGGAGGCATTCCAGATGATGACTGAACCTAGTCAGTTAAGGTACAGAATGGTTCATTGGTTCCTAGGTGCATTGTCTCTCTGAGAATGTATGAGGCATGGGTTTCTAGGGCTTTTTCAGCCCCTTTCTGGCACCTCAGACCGAGGCAAACACATTGTTCTTCTAGCTTCAAGTGGTTAGGAGGTCACGTCCCTGTAACTGTTCCACTTGAGGTGTTTCATGCGAACAGCAAAGCAAATGCTTCATAGACTATAGATAATTATAGATAAACGCAGATGCATAATGGAATAATGTAAGAAATTAATCAATAATCAAAGGGTATGTGGGAACATTATGGGAAAATCGCCATGTTATTTCTTAAAGGTTGATTACACATAGGAACGTTTTTAAAATTAGGTAATGTTAGAAAAACGTAGATGACGTATGCTACAAGGAAATCACTAGCAAATATAATGCCACGTTTGCTACAATAAATCAGCCAGTTCAACACACTGCTGTTGTCTGTGTCCATTTTTATTTTAGTTTTAGGTTTTTATTTTAGTTTTTTATTTTTAGTTTTTTTTGATTTTAGTTTTGTTTTATTTTCACCAACGCTGTTCTTCCTTCGGGAACCCCTGGTTGCTGGAGCTCATCTCCAGCAAGTGGCCCCCAAACAGGACCCAAAGGTAATCAGATAGGAGCACTCGGGAGGGCTAGGACTCCACCTGGGGTGCTGCAGACCCCTGCAGACGTAGACAGGTAAGTGAAGGGTGGATAGTCAGAACAAAAATTTGAGAAGTTATGGGCCATATTAAGTCTAAAGAAAGAAGACTATTGAAGTATTACTGCATATGCTTGGAAAAAGAAAAATTAAAGTTACTAATAGCCAGTTGGCTAAATTCTTACATTTTATTCAGGAATGCTGTCCATGGTTTCCTGAAGAAGATACAGTAAACTTACAGACATGGAATAGAGTAGGAGATCAGCTTAGGGAGTATTATACTCTCCATGGACCAGAAAAGGTAACTGTAGATGCCTTTGCTCTTTGGAATTTAATTAAAGATGTTTTAGATGTTTAGAACCTCAGCAAGAGGTTGAAAAACTCCCCCAATGGGAGAATTTTTCTTTAGGGGAAGGTACTCCTTTGCTTTCTCCTGCTAAGTCTCAGGCAATGCTGGCTTCGGCCCTGCCTGATGACGATAAGCTTACACCTGAGGAGGAACAAGATTTGGAGGATGCTGCAGCCAAATATCATGATGAGGGAAGCCCTATAGGGGTTTGTGCAGCTCCACTAAATAATAAAGAGCCTCCTACACCTTTTCGGGCTCCCCCTAGTCCTTTACATTGTGATAAATTGTTTAGACGTTTGCTACCTCGTCCCCCTCTTCCAATGACCTTGGCACGACAGAAGGTCCATAGAACTTCAGGCTTTTTGGCTGCACTAAGACAGGCAGAACAGGCAGGGGATATTGAATTTGCTCAATGTTTTCCTGTCATGTATGGAGGCGAATTTGATGAGGAGATCTCTTGGGAACCTCTGCCATATAAAATACTCAAGGAATTAAAGGCTGCATGTCAGGACTATGGTCCTCTTGCTCCTTATACATTAACTCTTTTGGATACACTGTCTAACCGATGGATGGCACCTTATGATTGTGTGCAAGTGGCCAAGGCCTGTTTGTCTGGAGGTAATCACTTGTTATGGAGGGCAGAATATGAGGAATTGGCTAAGAGGCAGGTTTCTATAAAAAGGAAGTCCAAGGATGCCCCTATGACTTTAGACATATTGCTAGGAAGAGGAGAGTATAATACTGCCTGGTGTCAGATGTATTTAGACAAGGATGTTCTTGCATAAGTAAATTCCTATGCAGTCAATGCTTGGAAGGCCTTGCCAGTCACCACTGAAAAAGCAACAGCATTAGGGAATGTTAAACAAAGGGCAGAGGAGCCTTTTGAGGATTTTGTCTCTCACCTAATGGTGGCAGTAAAAAGAGTTATAACAGATGAGGAAGCAGCCAACATTTTGGTAAAGCAGCTTGCATTTGAAAATTCCAATACTACTTGTCAGTCTTTGCTGCGGTCTATACGAAAAACTGGCTCTTTAACCAATTATGTCAAACAATGTGCAGATGTCAGTCCTGCTTTTATACAGGGAGTAGCTATTGCTTCAGCCCTGAAAGGAGAAACTTATTCTCAATTCATGCAAGGATTGTCTAATAAAAATGGTAAACAACCTTAAAAGGGTCTTAATGTAAATTGCTTTACATGGAAGCAACCAGGGCATTTTAGTCGGCAATGTCCCCAGAATAGATTTGTTTCTCAAGTGTCCGGACAAAATGTAAATACTCGCCTTCCTCAGGCACTTTGCCTTTGCTGCCAGAAGGGATTTCACTGGGCCAAATATTGTAGGTCCATGTTTCATAAAGATGGCACTCCTCTGAACCCTAACAAAGAGTTAGATTTTAATCAAGGGAATTCGGGAAACAGGCAGAGGGGCCTGCCCCAGGCCCAGACAATAAGTGGGGCATCTTCCCTGAACCCGTTCATTCCTTTTGTCCCGTCTTAGAACTCTTCAAAGTCACTCCAGGGAGCGCAGGATAGGACCTACGTTCCTCCACCTTAACAATATTAACACCAGATGTGGCTGTTACCCCTATACTCACCAGAGTAAAAGGACCTTTGCCAAAAGGCATAGTGGGAATCATTTGGGGTCAAAGCTCTATGGCCTTACAAGGGCTGTCAATTATTCCAGGAGTGATTGATTCAGATTACACTGGAGAACTCCAGGTACTCGTTTCTCCTCCAACAAGAACAGTTCAAATAGAGAAAGGACAAAGAATAGCACAATTATTATTATTGCCTTACCATGAGACAGGAAAAGTAGCCTCTCAACAAGATAGAGGTCCAAAGTGATTTGGGTCTAGTGATTTGGTTTTTTGGATCCAAGAGGTCACAGCTTTGCGACCTCTTAAGGAATTATTAATTCAAGGGGAAAAAATTACAGGTTTGCTCGATACAGGCGCAGATGTGTCTTGTATTGCAGGAAATGATTGGCCTTCTAAGTGGCCCACTAAAGCTGCTCCTGTAGGACTTATAGGTATAGGAAGAGCTCCTTCTATTGCTAAAAGCACACAAATTTTGCCATGGGCTAATGAGGAGGGTCAATCTGGAGTTTTTTGTCCTTATGTAATTCCCACTATCCCTATAACGCTATGGGGACGGGACATATTATCCCACATGGGGATGCTGCTATATAGTCCAGATGACAAGGTGCCTGCACAGATGCTACAGATGCATTTTGATCCAGATAAAGGACTGGGAAAACACAATCAGGACATTAAAGAACCTATACAGACAATATCTAATGTTAAAAGACAGGGACTTGGATATCAAAATTTTTAATGGAGGCCATTGCTGAAAGAGCTGCTGATCCCATTAATTGGATAAATGACAATCCAGTTTGGGTGGAACAACGGTCTCTACCCTTAGAAAAGTTACAGGCAGCAAAAGAGTTAATACAGCAACAGTTAGAAGCAGGGCACATAGAACCCTCCAATAGTCCATGGAACACACCTATTTTTGTCATTAAAAAAAAAATCAGGAAAATGGAGATTATTACAAGACTTAAGGGCAGTAAATGCTACTATGGAGGATATGGATTCTCTTCAACCAGGCAACCCTTCTCCTGTGGCAGTACCCTCCGCTCATAACATAATTGTTATTGATCTGCAGGATTGTTTTCTTCACCATTCCTTTAAGTCCTTAAGTCCTTTAAGTCCGCCATTCCTTTAAGCAAGCACTTTGCTTTCAGTCTGCCATCAGATAATCTTAAGCAGCCTTATCAAAGATATCAATGGAGGGTGTTGCCACAGGGTATGAAAAACAGTCCTACCTTATGTCAAAAATATGTTGATCAAGCTTTAACAGAAATAAGAGACCTTTATCCTGACCTTTATTTGGTCCATTATATGGATGACATATTAATCGCTCATCTGGACCGGACACTTTTACAAGAAGTGTTAATCAAAACCACCTCCACCCTGTCGTCTCATGGGTTAAAGGTGGCACCAGAAAAAATCCATACATACTTGGGACGGATATTAAAACACATACAGTTTCACCTCAATCTTTGCAACTTAGAAAGGACAATTTACAAACTTTAAATGATTTCCAAAAACAATTAGGAAATATTAATTGGATTAGGCCATTTTTTAAGATTCCCACTGCTGATTTAAAACCATTATTTGATTTATTACAGGGAGACTCTAATCCTTTATCTAAAAGAACTTTAACTCCTGAGGCCTCCGAAGCCTTGAATATGGTAGAATAAGCCATTAATAAGTAGATTTTAAGGTGAATCAACTATAATTTACCTTGGTCTCTAATAATTCTGGCCACAATATATACTCCAACAGGCTGCCTATGGCAGGAGGGGTCACTTGAATGGTTACATATGCCAGCTATTGGAAAGAAAATATTAACAGCATACATTGATTTGACTGCCAGCTTAATAACTAAGGACAGAAGAAGAAGCATGGAGATCTTTGGTAGGGATGTTCATAATATTATTCCTTATAACAAAAACCAATTACAAGATTTAATAGAATCCAATGAAAATTGGCAAATAGCTCTGAGTGATTTTAGAGGTGAAATACTGTTTCATTTGCCAAAAAATCCTATATTACAATTCCTTCGTGAACATCCTGTTATATTTCCAGAGAAATGTAAATCATCTCCTATTCCTAATGCATCTCTGGTATTTACTGATGGTTCATCCAATGGAAAAGCTGTGGCTATTATTGACTATCACCCACATATACAAGAGACTCAGGAAACTTCAGCTCAAAAGGCAGAAATAATGGCAATCCTGTTTGTTTTTTCCACACTAACTGAACAAAGTTTTAATCTTTATACAGATTCTCAATATGTGGTTAAGCTCTTTCCCCATATAGAAACTGCTACAATAGCTATTAATAAAACTACTATTTCTATATACTTATTGGAATTACAAAATTTGATTCATGAAAGAAGAGATCCTTTTTACATAGGTCACATCAGGGCTCACAGTAATTTGACAGGGCCCTTACATGAGGGAAATGCATTGGCTGATAAGTACACAAAGTTTGTTCTGGGAACAGCAATAGAGGATGCTCAGAGAGCTCATAAAATTCATCATCAAAATGCTGCTGCCTTACGATATCAATTTCAGATTACCAGAGAAGCTGCTAGACAGATAGTAAGAGATTGTCCTACTTGTCCTATGCATGTCAGTGCACAATCTATGGGAGTTAATCCCTGAGGCCTACGACCTGATGATTCATGGCAGATGGATGTAACTCACATTTCCAGCTTTGGGAAACTTTCCTATGGACATGTTACTACAGATACTTACTCCCATTAACTCTAGCCTCAGCCAGAATTGGAGAAGCCCACAAAGATGTCATTCAGCACCTGTTTTATTATTTTTCTTATTTAGGTATGCCACTTCATTTAAAAACTGATAATGCACCTACCTATACTTCAAAAGCTTTTAAGCAATTCTCCAACACCTTCAACATTAAACATACTACAGGAATTGCTTATAATCCTCAGGGACAAGCTATTGTAGAAAGAGCCCATCAGACTTTAAAACATCAAACTACCAAACTGCAAGAAGGAGAGCTTAAGTATAGCTCCCCTCATCATATTTTGAGCCATGCCATGTTTGTTATTAATAATTTTAATGTGGATACTGCGGGCATTTCTGCCACGCAGCGTCACCGGAACCCTGATCTTGATGCTCCTAAACCATTGGTAAAATGGAAGGATCTTCTTACAGGAACATGGAAAGGGCCTGATGTTTTACTAACTTGTGGGAGAGGATATGCTTGTGTTTTCCCACAGGATTCAGATTCTCCTTTGTGGATTCCGGACAGACTCATTAGACATGTTCAACCCGCCACCACCTCCTCCATCTTTCCACACATCGACTCAACACAAGAGACGTCTATCGGAGGAGAGCCGAGGAAGACCACTGACATATCGCATGAGAGAACTTCACCTTCAAGACGACTGGCAACCGCTGAGACCAACCTCGATGCCACGGCACAGACTGACCCAAGTGACTCAAGACAGCAGTCCACCAGCATGGGGCCAAATAAAGAAACTGACGAATGAAGCTGAGAGACTGGTTCTCAACCAAGGACTTCAACCTTCTCCTTTTACTCTTTTTGTTGCTATACTTGCCATTTTAGCTTGTCAGGCAAAATGTGACAAACCGGGTACTTCTTATTGGGCTTATTTACCTAACCCTCCTTCCTTTCAACGGGTAACTTGGGAGAATGAGGTTATTCCACTTTATACTAACATTCCTTCTTTGATGGGAGGAACTCAGTCTCCTATTCAATTGGGACAGGCTGTTAATCCTAAAAACTTCTCCTTTTATGGAGTTTCAAGTTCTGTTCCTATCTGCTTTGTTATCCCCAATACTATAAAGGATGAGGCTCCCTCCATTAATGGTTGTGCTCCAACATCTTATAAGGGGTTGTTGACAGATTCTCCTAATTATGCAGTTGCAGACAAAAGACTCCTATGGTCTCTAATTTTGCTTTTACCTGGAGACTCTTCTCCTAAAATGTTTACTCCTAAAGATTATCCGAAAGCCCTCCCTGTTTGTGCAGCATCTCCTCCAGAGAAGGATGACACTAATGAGGAATGGGCCTTTGTTAACCCTAAAATAGGCTTCCCAAAATGGAGATGTTGTGCTTATAAAAAGGAGATTCATATTGTTATTCCTGGAACATATTTAACTGTAATTGATAGAAGTTGTGCAGATTCTAGATTCTATAATCTGTAGATTATAGGCTTTTCTTGGAATCAACTAATGTTAGATACTCTTGGAAAAATGAATATATCCCTCGCCGCATGCCAATTAATAGATGGCATATTAATAGATGGGTACCAAGCATCTTGACTATTTCTACAAAAAAAGGCAGGATATTTTCAATCTGAAATATGGCGTGTGATTGCTGCCACAAAACTGGTTAACACTGCGCAGGCCGGAAAATCAGAGCAGATATCAGGTACAGGCTTGCTTACAGTCTCCATATGCATTTTTAATTTCCGGAGATTATAATTCCTTAAATATCTCTGAGTATGCTGACAAATATCATGTATCTTGTATCTGCTGTAATCTTACAAATTGTGTTTCCCCTTTAACAAATGTAAAAACACTGATGATTGTTCAGCGACCCCCATATTTAATGGTTCCTGTCACTCTAAATACTACATGGTTTGATAGTTATGGTTTGCAAGCTTTGCAGGATGTAAATGCACTTCTTGTTCGTGGTCGTCGCTTTGTAGCTCCTCTTATTCTTGGAATTACAGCATTTATAGCTTTAGCAACTTCCCTTTCGCTTTCTGCTATAGCCTTATCTCAAGAAATTCACACAGCAACTTTTACTGATCAGTTATCAATAAATGTATCCATGGCTTTACCTACACAAGAAATTATAGATAGAAAACTAACCTCTAAGGTTAATGCTTTAGAAGAAGCTGTTCCCATGATTGGTCAGGAACAGACCTCTTTTAAGGTTCGCCTTGCCTTGAGATGTCATATTGATTTTCATTGGATTTGTGTAATGCCCCTAAAAGTTAACGAATCTTTGTATTCTTGGGAGAGAGTTAAAAATCATATCCTAGGTATCTGGAATCACTCAGATTTAAATTTTGATTTAAATTCTTTACATAAAGATATTCATGAGATTAGTCCAGCTGAGGCTAAGTTTTCTGCCTCACAAATATCAAATACATTTTTTCAAAATTTATCCTCTTATGTCTCTCATAAAAGCTTTTTTACCACTATGATTAAAGTGGCTTTGATTGGAGGATTGATAATTCTTCTTCTTCTGCTTCCAGTCATCGTCAGACTGTTGAGGGGTAGTATCCAGGGGCTGGCAATGGAACTTCATGCCATTAAATTAAAAAATAAAAAGGGGGAGATGCTGGAAGCTGAGCTATCCCAGCCTGAGTGGCAAAGCCCAGGCTGTGGACGGATTGGTGACTGCAAGGCGGCCCACAGACATGGAAGCTTCTTGCACTCCCGCTTTTAGGTAATTCGACCTTAAAACAACCTGGGGTATTGTCTGTTGGGGAATTGCCCTCGACAGGCCCTCTGGGAAAAGAACCATTAGGGAAGAAAGTAAGGTTCCGCAAGAAATTGTGCGGCCTTACGTTTAGCCCTTGCCATCCCCTATGGAGACTCCTCTACTTACAGGAAGGATAGCCTCATGCATTTGCCAGCAAAGAGGGCCTGTAAAGGAGAGACATAAGGATTTGAAAGCCTCACTCCAGCAACTAAGGAGTGTATCTCTGGGCACAGGTGACTTCAACCCATAGCCCCACCTGGCCCCCCGGAGGCATTCCAGATGATGACTGAACCTAGTCGGTTAAGGTACAGAATGGTTCATTGGTTCCTAGGTGCATTGTCTGTTTGAGAATGTATGAGGCATGGGTTTCTAAGGCTTTTTCAGCCCCTTTCTGGCACCTCGGACTGAGGCAAACACATTGTTCTTCGAGCTTCAGGTGGTTAGGAGGTCATGTCCCTGTAACTGTTCCACTTGAGGTGTTGAGAAATGGAGGGCCTTTCATGCGAACAGCAAAGCAAATGCTTCATAGACTATAGATAATTATAGATAAACGCAGATGCATAATGGAATAATGTAAGAAATTAATCAATAATCAAAGGGTATGTGGGAACATTACGGGAAAATCGCCATGTTATTTCTTAAAGGTCGATTACACATAGGAACGTTTTTAAAATTAGATAATGTTTGGGACGCCTGGGTGGCGCAGTCGGTTAAGCGTCCGACTTCAACCAGGTCACGATCTCGCGGTGAGTTCGAGCCCCGCGTCAGGCTCTGGGCTGATGGCTCAGAGCCTGGAGCCTGTTTCCGACTCTGTGTCTCCCTCTCTCTCTGCCCCTCCCCCGTTCATGCTCTGTCTCTCTCTGTCCCAAAAATAAATAAACGTTGAAAAAAAAATTAAAAAAAATAAATAAAATTAGATAATGTTAGAAAAATATAGATGACGTATGCTACAAGGAAATCACTAGCAAATATAATGCCACGTTTGCTACAATAAATCGGCCAGTTCAACACACTGCTGTTGTCTGTGTCCATTTTTATTTTAGTTTTTTATTTTTAGTTTTCTTTTATTTTAGTTTTGTTTTATTTTCACCGACGCTGTTCTTCCTTCGGGAGCCCCTGGTTGCTGGAGCTGGTCTCCGGCAGAAACACTGAAAGCCTCTCCCTGAAACTGAGCAAAGGAAGGATGCCTGCTATTATCATTTTTTTCAACAATGTACTAGAGTTCTATGACATAAGGATAAAACAATGAGTCAGCCAATGAACCAAAACAAAATAAAAAATACAAGCAATGAAAAAGAAGTAGTTAATTCTATTCTTATTTGCAGATGACGTGATGATATAGGTGTATGGTAAATATTCAAAAGAAAGTTCAAATTAGAAAAAATAAATGTCAGTTTTCTGGAAAGAAGTTCAATATACAAAAATCAATTGTATTTCTATATGCCAGCAACAAGTATAACACGAAATTTACACAATAATACCATTTACAATAGGACGAAGTAAATCAAATACAGTTGATCCTTGAACAACACAGGTTAGAACTGCACAGGTTCACCTACAGATTTTTTACGGTACTGTAAGTGTATTTTCTCTTAAAATTTTCTAAATAATATTTTCTTTTCTCTAGCTTACTTTATTGTAAGAATAAGATATGTAATACAAATACAAAATATATGTTAACTGTTTATGTTATTGGTAAGGCTTCCAGTCAACAGTAGGCTATTAGTAGTTAAGTTTTGGGGGAGTCAAGTTATATGCAGATTTTTGACTGCATGGGGTGGTGTGGGATCAGCATCCCTAAGCCCCTTTTTGTTCAAGGGCCAACTGTATATGAGTTTAATGCTATACATTTTTTTCTAAGCACTGCTTCACATGAGTTTTGACATGTTGTGGTTTTGTTTGCATTTAGTTCCAAAATATTTCAAAATTTCTTTTGAGAGTTCTCTTTGACCAATGTTATTTAGAAGTATGTTATTTAACCTCCACATTATGGGATTTCCAGTTACCTTTCTATTATTGCTATTTCTAGTTTAATTCCATTATGGTCTAAGAGCTGACATTGTATGATTTCTATTCTTTTGAATTTGTCAGGGTGTGTTTTGTGGTTCAGAATGTGGTCCCCCTTGATGAATATTCCATGTGCTCTTGAGAAGAATATGTATTCTATTGTTGGATGAAGTAGTCTATAGGTGTCAATTATATCCAGTTGATTGATGGTGTTAAGATCAACTGTGCTGTTCCTGATTTTCTGGCTGCTGGATCTGTCCATTTCTGATATAGATGTGTTTCTGTATATGTGTCAGACTATGGTGATGGATTCCTCTATTTCTCCTTGGAGTTCTATTGCTTTTTGCTTCACGTAGTTTGACACTATAGTTAGGCATACACATTAAGGATTGTTATGTCCCTTCAAAGGCATTATGTATTTCTATTTTAGTGTTTGGTTTTGTTTTATCTCTAACATTTCTTTTTTTTTTTTTTTTGTAGTATTTCCATCTCTGCTTACATTTCCCATCTTTTCTTGCATGCCCTCTACTTTATCCATTAAAGCTATCAGCTTTAACCATAGCTATTAATCATAGTTGTTTTAAATTCCTGGTATAATAATTCCAACATCTCTGCCGTGTCTGGTTCTGATGCTTATTCTGTCTCTTCAAATTGAGGGTTTTTCTGTTTTGTTTTGTTTTGTTTTTTCCTTTTGGTATGTCCTGTAAATTTTCCCTGATAACTGGACATGATATACCAGGTAAATGAGCTACTATAAACAGAACTTTAGTGATGTGGTGGTAAGGTGTAGGGAGAAGAAAAGTGTTCTATAGACTGAAGATTAAGTGTAATCTTTTAGTGTGCCTATGCCTCTGTCCTATGAACTTCACAAGTGTTTTCTCAGTTTTTTTTTTCCCCGTGTTCCCAGGAAGGCAGAATGGTCTGAGGTTGGGTATTTCCCTTTCCCAGGTCAGTTAGGTTCTGCTAATACCCCAACAGGTTAGGTTTTGATTAACTAGTTGTCCCCACTGTCAGGCCTTTTAAGAATATTTGTTTTCCCTCTCCCTGCCAGAAGCCCAAAGGGATTTTTTTCTTTGATATGTATTGTGGGAATCTGTTTGAATTTCTGGAAGTAAATTTCACAATACTGTGGGGGTCCCTCTGTAACTGGACCCCTCTGTTGTTTTTAACTCTCAGAGTCATCCATACCAAATCTCCAACAACTCCAACTGTCAGTTACAGGTCAGGTTTTCCTATCCCAGCCCTGGTTCCCATGATGTTTTCTGCTCTTGAGTCTTGACTCCGTTAAGTCAAGACTCACTGTATTCTCTATCTTTCCAATATTTGGGGCAGTTGTTTGCTCTGTGTCCTCCTCTCTATTATGGATCCAAAATGAGTTGCTGATTTCAAAGTCTCTTAAGTTTTATACTTATTATTAGGATGGAATGGCAACCTCCAAGCTCCTTACATGCAGAATTGCAATATCCGGTATACAGAGAGAACTCACACATATCCATAAAAAAACAAAAAAAAGATAAATAACCCAATAGAAAAAGTAAGCTAGATATATGAATAGAATTCTCAGAAGAGGAAGCCCAGAATGAGAATGAGAATCATTCTCACTGGCAATTAGGGAAATTTAAATGTAAACCATAATGAATACAATTCATTTACATCAGAATGATGGCAATACTGGTTATATTAAAATGGATACCTTGTGAAAAATCATTTGACAGAAACTTCTGCCTCATTATAGCTGATGTCAAACTGCAGAAGAAGAAGCCAGTATAATGGATCGGTCAAACACAGATTTAGGATTATCCCTCTTTACCACAAACCTGTTTCTTGGCTGTACCTTCTAGGTGACCAATCTAAGACTAGGCTGTTATTTTTTTCTAAATAGTCAAGTCAAGGAAGTTTGTGATTCCCTGGATGACTCCTCTCTTGAAACCATAGAAAAATGGTAGTCATTAGTACTTGTCAGACAAGTTTCATCATATTTGTTCTGTACATTTCACACAGCCCATAAAAACAAACCAATCAACACTGAATGTAGCACATAAGCCTGTGAAACATTGATCACCTTAAAAGCTACTCTAAGAGGTCATTTTAATTATCACTATCATCGTTGTCACCATCATCATCACCACCATTGTCCCTGACACCACCACAACAATCAGAATATTATGTACAGGTAAATGGGATTTTATCTGGGAGGTAAGTTACAAACCCTAGCAAGTTGCTAGAGTATCTTCTAGCTTTTTAAAAACTGGTTGCTTTCTATAAGTTAGATTTTTATTTCTAGACACTGCTAAAAAGCATGCTATTGTTTTTGAGGTTTAAAGGCTCTGCAAAGTCTCTGGGAAAGCTTTACAAAGTTGGAATCAAAGAATCCAGTTTTAGCAAAATTTTGCTTACTTTTTTATAAGAACCCTAACATTTTTGTTCTTTAGTAATGTAATTGAAATCGTACCTTCTAATATGAAAATGTTTTCTGGGAAATAATTTCAAAATATAAATTCCATCATGGATTTTTGGAATAATGTACTTTGTAACTTAGGTCCTGAATTGGCAGCAGGCAGACTACAGAGGGGCTCAGAACTTCATAGATTTTGAAATGAATTCCCTTCTGTAGGCTCTCTGCTTTTCTAGAATTTAGGGGAAAGTTAGAGGTGGAGATCATTCAACTCATTTGATCATTAATTTCCCTGTTCCTTATTCACAACTCTTTCCCTAATGATTTAAAGTCCTCTGGGGGGAGGGTTATCTTTATAAAATTTGGGGAATTTTGCACTGGAATCTTGCTTTTTAACACGCTGTTCACTGTATAACAGAATTCAGGTGCATCTAATTCAAATGGTTTGTAAATGAAGTTCTAATAAATGAAAACTATAGTTATGTTTATGCTTTATGGTTTAACAGCTAATGCAATATCAGAATGTAGTTAGAATATAATCTAGGAAATGATTCCTGGTATGGACTGTGGGGATAAATTATAGTGAGACTGATGTTTTAAAATTGTGAATCGTGTAGTTACCATTATTTTTATCGACATTATTATTGTAATTGATTAAGGTGAACAGTTGATTATACCAAAATAATGATGAGCCCTAACTTGAATTAGATTCAATGCAAAAATGAGGCAGTTATAGTTTAATTATGTACATACAGTTGGTTAAATTCATTGTAGATTAATTTTTAACGGATTCTCTTTGTTAAATGAGTTCATCCTGGAAGGCAGGTTTCTGTCTTTAAAAATGGCCAAGGGGCATGTAGGTGGCTCAGGAGATTAAGAATCCAACTCTTGATTTCGGCTCAGGTCATGGTCTCAAGGTTTGTGAATTCCAGCCCTGCTTTGGGCTTTGTGCTGACAGTGTGGAAACTGCTTGGGATTCTCTCTCCCTATCACTCTGCTCCTCCCCACCACCGCCACCTGTTTCTCTCTCTCTCTTGCTCGCTCTCTAAAAATAAATAAAGTTTTTTAAAAAATGGCCAAGATTAATTTGGTAAATGAGAAAGTAAGTTGTTTCATGAATGGAACTTTTAAAATATTTAGAACTTCATTTTAATAATTTCAGCTATTATTCAAAAATAATGACCAACTCCTCGAGCCCAAGTATCACATTTTCTGGAGGAAAGGTTGAATACACCACTGTGATCTTTTAGATATAAAAGTATCTCCTTAGTTGTTTATGATAGGAAGACATCCATAATGAGGGGGAGAAAAGCATCAATGCTCTAGTCAACAGTATGTATTCTCTACCACTTCCCAAAGCTTCTAAAAGAAGCTTTCAAAGAAAAATATTTTATAAGCTGTAGCATAGTGATTCTTTGTATAGAAACCATTTCAGCCACTTTAGAGTCACCACTCAGGCTACATAAATGTTTAAGTCCCTCAAACTAATTTGCATGTCTCAGAAAGACCAAGCTACCAGACTAACCTCCACCTGGCTAATCCAAAACAAATTTGAGACCTCAATATCACGGTAAACTTTTCTGGTTATTAAAAGAGACATACTATCAGATATTCATAAGGTTGTAAATATTTTTATCAATTACCTTAATTGCATACTCCTTTTAAGGTGTGATTTATCTAGTGTAAGAAACATAATACCTGAATAGCCTTTTTGCTCTGAGGATGAGATTAAGCAGCAGGATTCCAGAATGAAGGCATGCATGCAATGCATCTGAAATAGGGAGTTCCTTTGAAGAGCTTTGACAAATAATCCCAGTTTTGGGAAGCACTCATTAACAAATCATCAAAGGGGTATCAAGAAGAGGCAGGATTAAGAGTAGAGAACAGGGCAGAGAGGAAATAAGAATGGGTGGAGTTGCACAGTTGTGTCATAAGGTAATTTTTTTTAAAGGAACTTCTCTACCAAAAAATAAATTGGTCTTAGAGGAATCAAAACAGAAAGATTCTCATATTCATAAGGAATATCTGCCAATCTGCCACATATATCCCCTGATTACAAACTCCTCTGTTTTGCAAGTTTTGTTTAGGATGATGAACCCAAAAGATGGAGGAAAGAGCTGGGGCTATTTTGAAATTTGAAATCAGATTATTATGTGTATGTGTTACAGTACTTCCTCCAAATCAGCAATTTCATGACATCATGTCTTTCAAAGTATATGAAATAACTAGTGTCAAACTTAAATAGATTAGACTAAGGGTAGCCATAAGACCTAATTGTAACCTTGATCACTCTATTAGGGTGATGCCAAGTCACCATATTTTCTGATTATTCTTCATCTAATTGATTGGTTTTAGTGATGAAATTTGCCTGTTTCTTAATTTATATGATGCAAAGAATCCATGTTTATTATGGAAAGATTAGAAAATATAGTTAGGAAAAAAGTAAACAAAAAAAGAAAATAATCTACCCATAATCTCATAACATGGGACAACTCTAGTTGACCTCCTGATTTTCCTTTCACATTTAATTAAAACTTATAAATGGTTATATTATATATTTATTTTTAGGTCTATATATATTAATGTACATGATGTAACTATAGTTTACAAAAATACAATCAGATCACACTTAATGTTTTGTAACCTGCTTTAGATCAATAAAAAGAGCAATTTAATTTCTCTTTTTGAGGACAAAAACCATGTGTATCTTGCTCACTGCTATATCCCTAGAAGCTAACATAGCTAACAAATCGAATATGATTTGTTAAAGGAATGGACATTAGAGTCTATCTTCTCTGAGATGTTTAAGGTTTCTATGTTTCATACTAACATAAGAGCCTAATTATAAATTGTGTTGTATGAGGTGAGGAGAGCCAGGCAAATTTAGACTATCTAGCCCATCTGATTTGAGCTATTTTCTTCTTTTCATAGGCATAGAATATTCTCCCAGAGAAGATCTTGGCCAGTATGGATGGTGATCCTTATCTTTCTTGGAGTGACAGCAGTCTTGGGAGTAACTATTGGTTTCCTTGTTCATTTTCTGGCAGTGCGTCAGTATTGACTATTTTCCATTTTCACCCTTACTACTAAATCTCCTTTTACTTTTAGAAATTGATAAGAAATAATATAAATATTAAATTTCTTAGTGGAAGTTTTCTCATCTATTAACTATGTTCCAACATAATCATTCTCTATTATTTAATACCAGTTAAAAGTTTTTTTGAATCAAATGCCTCATTGAGCCACTCTGACATATTACCAACTATGAGAGTATGGCAAGACTGAAAAGCTCAATATTTTGATGCCAAGATGCATTGTCAATAAAGGAACATATGTATTAGATCAGTAGTTGAGCTGTTATGTCTTTTAGTAAATATACCTAAAATTTTGGAAATCCTTATTCTTCTTGGCTCAATTCTGGTTGTTAAGATACAATTGCAAAATAAGAATGGATAATCCACAAATGGCTCATCTAATAGTAGATAGTAGAAGTGGCTGAATGGCTGAATGTTTATATAAATTTTATCTTATTTAAAAAAAATTAATACTACACTCAGAAAGTGTGGCTTTCCAACTTATTTTTACCTTTCAGAAAAATAAACCCTTAAGTCTGTGTCGCTATTTAATGTTTTCAAATAAATTTGATATCCATTATTCTGCTTGATCCTCATACTAATCCTTTGAGTGAAGGAGGGTAGGTTTTATTATCTCTTTTTTCACATGCAAAAAACCAAGATTAAGAAAAGTCAAACACTTGTTATCATAGGCTTTTAAATGTCATAGATGAGCATAAACCGAAACCTTAATATTTAAGTGTATTATTTTACTTTATCATAAGTTTTTCTTTTTTATTCATCTGAAATATATTACCCTGTATAGTGTAGGATATGTATCCAGTGTAGGATACATTTTGCCTAATACAGTGAAAATTCTAGTTTTTCCTTCATTTTGGCCTCTTCTTTGTTTTCTCTAACTATCTTGATCTCCAATTTCAAAACTTGTCCTTCAGAAGGGTCATGAATGCTTACAGTCTCTTGTGTGCCATTTCTGTCCTTGAACTCTCTGTAGTCTGGGTTCTTCTGCCCTCTGCTTGATTCTCCTCATTAAAGAATAACATCCATTATATAATTTCCTTAAGGAAAGTGCTCTGAGTTTACCAAATCAAGCCCAATGAGGAAGGCCAGTAGCTTAATTAGTTATCTTTCCAAAATATAGTTTGCATTTTAATAAGTCCCTTCTTCTGGAGAAACAATGCATTCATGAACAGGAGACAAAAGGAGAACTGTAGGTATCCTGGCTTAAGCAAGATATGTGTGGGAAGAGAATTTGCCCTTGACTTTCTCTGTATGGTGAACCACCTAATATTTCAAATATAAGGCTAGATGGACTTTTATTACCTGAAGTTAATTGAACTGGGCTCCTTGTGAAGTAAAAATGGGTACCCAAACTCTGTTGTAAAGGTCACCTAGAGTCAGCTTAAAAGGCGGGTTTGCTCTCAGATTCTGGCTTAGGAACCAATACAGTCTTTGTTAATACTAAGAACAACTTGAGTTGGATGAGACCTAATCTCTCATTCAAGTGGTATGAAATTCGCTTGTCTGTTGAATATATTGTTTCTTAAGACATTATTTTGAGTTTCTACTTCTTGAGTTACCTCAGAAATTAATATTCCACAAGGATCATTATTCTAGAAATGACTCTGGTTCAGCCCTTTCTTAACTATTTTATTTAACTACTATTTAAACTATTTCCAAAAGCTTACACAGACATTTATAAACAATTAAAAAGTCCTTCAGATTGTTTATCTAGCAGTGCTAAGCCCTGGCTTTGTCTCAGAATCATGTGTAGAGCTCTTCTAAAGAAGTATCCATTCCTTGGGCCCTTCCCTTATGTTTTATGATTCAGTGGAACTGAGGCAGGCCCTTCCCATGTGTGTCTTTAGGAGCTCTGTAGTTATTCTGATAGTGTTATTCTGATAGACAGTGTTGCAATCTGTGCATCTAAGGCAATGTTTTATAAAGGTAATAACATTTATTTCTATCTTAAAATAAAAGATTTTATTATAAACTTTGGGATGGGCTCAGATTATAATGTAAATACTGACTATTGCTATGCCTGTAACACTGACTATGATTTTATAGGCCACAGTGTAAGGTACAGGGTAGATTCCCATTCAAGTTGTCTAAATAATTGTATTATTCAGCTCAGGCTGCCATAACAGAATACCAGAGACTGAGTGGCTTAAACAACAGATATTCATTTTCTTGCAGTTTGGAGGTCAAGATCAGAGTGCCAGCATGGTCAATGTTGCCTCACATGCCTTTTTTTCTGTGGCATATGGAGTTGGTGGGTAGTTTGTGGAGAAAGAGAGAGAGAAGGAAGAGTCTCTGGTGTTTCTTCTTATAAGGCTACTAGAATCTGACTTAACCCTATGACCTGATTCATGATCTGATTTAACCTTAATAACCTTGTTAAAGGCCATATCTTTAAATATAGGTGCATTGGGGGTTAGGGCTTCAACATATAAATTTTAAGGGGACAATTCAGTTCATAAGGATAATCAAGGGTGGGATGCCTGTGTGGCTCAGTTGGTTGAGTGTCAAACACTTGATTTTGGCTCAGGTCACGATCCCAGGGTCACATTGGGCTCTGTGCTGCACATAGACCCTGCTTAAGATTCTCTCTCTCTCTGTCTCTCCCCCCCCCACCCCGCCTTCTCTTCTACTCGCTCTCTCTCTCTCTTTCTAAAATAAATAAAATAAAATAAAATAAAATAAAATAAAATAAAATAATAAAAATAAAACCAAGGGAAAATAAACTTAAAAATTACACCTCAATGGGGCGCCTGGGTGGCTAAGTCGGTTAAGCGTCCGTCAGACCTGAGCTGACTCAGGTCATGATCTTGCTGTCCATGGGTTGGGGCCCCCCATCAGGCTCTGTGCTGACAACTCAGAGCCTGGAGCCTGTTTTGGATTTTGTTTCTCCCTCTCTCTCTGCCCCTTCCCCGTTCACGCTCTGTCTCTGCCTCTGAAAAATGAATAAACCTTAAAAAAATTTTTTTAAAATTGCACCTCAAATCACCCTGATTTTCAGTAATATAACTAGACTCAAGTATCTAAACATCATGGTTTCTTTGAATATGGGCATGATATATGTGACTTTTGACAAATTAATCTGACTACCTGTAAATACCCATGTTCAGCATACTGGATATAACACAAAATTAGCAGATTCTAGTTGGTCAGTCTTCTATTTGATGAAAGACTTCA
The DNA here is from genome assembly GCF_016509475.1 of Prionailurus bengalensis. Lineage (NCBI taxonomy): Eukaryota > Metazoa > Chordata > Mammalia > Carnivora > Felidae > Prionailurus > Prionailurus bengalensis. The sequence continues at coordinate 150,371,046 of NC_057344.1, forward strand.
TAGATTAAAATCATGAAGTGGTATGAAAGAGGATCTTGGAGTTTATTTATTGCAATTTAGTCTTTGTGATTAGTGAAAAAAATCCCAGAAAGCTGAAGTGATATACCAGTACAGCACAGCCCATTGGTGGCAGAACTTAAACTAGTTTCTCTAACTTCATATGCATTATTTTTTTCAGAATGACTTTAGCTAACTTCTTAGCTAGAACCTAGCATTTGCTTTTCATATATACCAGTTGCTATAAGGAAAAATATAGGAAACCATTGGAATATAGGAAACTAATTTTTATTTTAGATTGAAATGATATTTCTGATTCCCGGGATAATGCATTATTTCATCTCAGAGATCATATATATTTCAAAGCCTACTATTATTATTAGCACTCCTTAGAGACTCTATAGTACTTTTTAAGGTGAATCAAAAGTACAATTGCTCTCAAAATATATGAATGGATAATTGCTTAACCAAAACAGAGTACCATTTCATATGAGTTTCTATTTTTAAAAGTACATGCATAATGTAGAAGAACTACCTCTAGGCTTGTCTTATTTTAACATTACAGTGGCCCTAGTATATTAGGTGAGACATTTTACATTTGGGGACAGGAAGGAATGGGGAATGTGAGACCTTGTGATGCTCCACCATATATGCTGGAGGGAAGTAGGATGGCAGCAGGAATTCAAGGAATGACTTAAAAGAACGGAAAGCAGGCAGATAGGAAATGGGACAGAAGAAAAGTTATAAAAGGGTATAGATCATCCAGAAAGAAAAGGGAAATGTTTGTAATGTTTCCTGTGTCAGAAGTGTTTAGAAAGATTAACTGGGTAATCACTAGATCAAGAATTTAGATTACACATAAAAAGTAGGTTTCATTTCTAGTGCACACTAAAGTGGATTGTTAGTGGCTGCCTGGATTGCCGTTCTGCTGTGGATGCTGAGGGTATACCTGGCTTGGCAGGGCAGTGGTGTCTATTATCATATGAAGAAAGGAGGGGGACCACTTCATGAATACTGGGTAGTTGCTATTTCTAGAATGGGTGAATATTCACTCCCTTTCATTTCCCTCCTCTTCCATTCTCCCTTCCTCTGATAATTTAAAAATCTGGGTCGAATGTTAATTTTGAGACAAAAGTATGGAGGGATTTGAGTCTACCTGTTATTTTTAAATTCTTTGAGTATTTCTTTGTTTCACAGGAAATATTTTCTATTACCAAGGTGATTTTCATATTTCTGGAGTTACACACAATGATAGTTGTGAAAATGGAGCTTCACAAGCCAGCACAGATCTGAACAAAAATATAGAGACTAAGGTAAATCAGAGATTCCTTTTAATAATTCCATAATAAATTTGATTGAAACAGACATGATGGCTATTTTGTTTTTTTCTCTTGACAGATGTCTGATGTTTTTCAAAATTCTAGTATATATAAAGAATATATCAACTCTCAGGTCATCAAACTTCTGTAAGTACAAATTCAGTCAGGATCTTATGGAAAGGGAGGTAGACGATATGTCACATCAACTGTGGTTTTAAATAACAACAATAAAAGGAAAGAAGAAAGAAAGAAAGAAAGAAAGAAAGAAAAAGAAAGAGAGAGAAAGAAAGGAAGGAAGAAACCTCCATAAATTAAAATATAATTGCAGTTAACAAATTTCTGTTCAGAGTAAGAACTGTTGTGTACAAATCTGTAACCTCCATACTTGAAGGGGAACTATAAGGTTGTTGATAGCAGCCAGTCCTAACTGACTACTATGATGAAAGATCATTGTAACTCTGTGGAAAACAGAGTCCAATCTTATTGTTTTGGTATTCATATACTAGCCTCCTCTTCTCCCATCCATTCCCATCTGGCTATAACTTTACTATAATAACTTTCTTTTGGTCTCTTTAATAATTACTATCACTATAATGACTGTGGAGCAAAGTGAATAATTTGATAATACTTGTCTGAATATATCTTTGAAGTGGTTTGAGTATGGGGGTAGACAGGAGGGATGCAAGGAGGAAGTATCATGGAACACTGGGAATGAGTGATAAAGAGGGACAGTACTTGTATTTTGGTAATTGCCAATATCCATTCGGGGGAATTCTGAAGTACCAAAATAAAAAATTCAGCTTGCCAAAAAACCAACCAACTAACCTACTTACCTATAGACAAACAAAAACTTTCAAAGACTCTTCTATTGATCATAATTATTTGAAAATAGAGTTGTGGATATTTTTTTTTTAAATGTGATTTGTTTTGAAAGTCTCCAAAAATGAATTAATCTCCTTTCATAATTAATAAAAAGGATGTAATGAATATATAGATAATAGAGATTCTCTCTATGTTTTAGAGTTATCTTTCTGAGCTTTCTCATTGTGCAGTTCTGTTGGGGTAGAGATGTATGAGAAACTATAGGGAGAAGCTTAGTACTGACTCCTGAATATATGCTAGGAGTTATCTTTTGAATGTTTCCTGGTACTGCATTTTTGTTTCCATTTATATCTTTATCTAAAGTAATTAGAAAATATCTGTACAAGAACATGGTTTTTACTGTTTTAATAAAATCTTACACCAATCATTTTCTGGCCAGTACTCAGTTTCTCATGTGTGTTTGAATTATTCTGATTTCTAGTTTGTAGTTCATATCTTCTTCCATGAATAATACCTTTGAACCAGTTAGAAGATTTTTAGGGACACTTGCACTTTATACATACTGAGATAGTATCTGTGTATTGTTCTTTAATATATATGTAAAGGAAATACGATGATTAAATGTGGGAAATTCAATGTGTTAACAAGACATCTTGAAATATCAAGAAACAACACACTAGAACATTTCTGTTGTTTCTTGTCCTGATCCCAATGATTCAAGGGTACAGTTACAACTGACATTCAAGTTTCCTCCAGCAAAAAGGCACAGCATGAAGACTGAAATTGAAGCTATCTTACATCAGATATTGAAAAACAACATGGCATCCTGGAATGCAGTCCATACTTCCTTTAGACTCATAGGTATTTCACTTATTTCCATTATTTTCTATTACTTAGGTTTTTGAACTGTTTGAAAAAAATATTAGAAAAAAAATAATAAGGGGTTTCAGGAATTTGCTTTGGGGAAAAATATACTTCTCACATTTTGGCCATCCTATGAACGACTTGGAAATGACAGTGGCATAAAATCTTTGAAGAGTGATAGAAAGGAGGACTAAAGTATGGGCATGCATGTGAGCTTGCAAGGTTTCACGTTTATGTTTGAAAAATGGGATGAAGGACTCTAAGCAAAGCATTATTCCTCCCTTCCCTCTACTCTTGTCAGGATCTCATTACAGGAAACAGATCTGGGGCTTAGTTGATCATTCATTGTGGAGACTGCTAGAATAAGAAGGAAGTTGGGGATAGGGAGTTTTCACTGCTCTTGTGGAAGGATGGGAATGATACTATCAAAGAAAAACCAATTGTCTGGAATAATTTCCTAGAAAACAAGGGAAGAAAATGATAGGATTTTGCCCCAGTTCAGAAAATGAAGTCTGTAAATATCTTGAGGGTCCTGAAAAGGTCTTGAAACTCTCATTTGGATTGTTAAAAGGCCTGTTAGGTGATAAGTGTGTGGTTCCAGAACCCAGTTTTGTGGTTCTTCCAGACTGACAGGTGATCCTAGTGTCCTTTAAGGCTATCAAGGCTGACAACTGCCAGTTACAGCTCCTTTACCTCAGAATACCTGTTATCACTGGACCACTTATGAGAACAGAGTTTGAGGCAGAGCTTCTCAAAAGAACAATACAATTCCTCTGCGTAGCTATTGGGAAAGAAGGTTGTCTCTCTGTGTCCTAGGGATTTAAAGTGAACACTTGCTAGTGGGTCCTCTTGTAGTTCCCCACCTTCTCTCTGTCTCTCAAGTCTCTTCCCAATAGAAAAGATACTTGAATTTAAGTTAAATTCTCAAAATTTCATAATTCATTCATGGTAATGAGATGACTCTAAAGAAAAGGATAAGCCCAATGAAATATGATTTTAATTGGAAAATTTTTCTTTATAGATAACTTGGAGTAATTCATATGAGAATTATCATAAGGAAATAAATCCAAAGATAATTAATTCCCAGTGCCTTTTTTAGTGACAACGTCAGCTTGTTATCTCACTAAATATTTTACTGCAACTATCGTAAAATTGAGAACTTTTTTTTTTATTTCCCTTTCCCCTTTCCTTTACTAGCTAGTAGAGATGTGGAGAGATGGTCAAAATATAACAGGTAGGAGGTAGAGGGGCTGATAGCTAATATGTGAATTAGTCTGAATAGTTAAATGTTGGGTGTAATTGGGCTAGAAAAGTTAGCACGTATGTCCTTGGATTGAAGATAATTTCTTGGTGATATTTTATTAATTTTATGTTTTGTTTTAATCTCAGAAACCAGCAAGGCTAATGTTGAAATGCTTACCAACAACTGTAAGTTAAGAAATTATGACAAACTTAACTCATTCACAAATATTTCCCTATCACTTTCCTAAAAAGTATCTTGAAATATGTAATATGGAAATCTATAGTAGTCTTTCAAAATTATTGGCTATATCAGATATATATCTGGAATTGCTTTTTGAAAAACACTGGCCTGTGAATTTTAACTTTTGTAAGAGTTGTCCAAAAGGATGAAATAAGGGCTGTTTCCAAAGAATGGAATCATTAATGAAGAATATCATATCTGAGTAAGTTAAAATAAAAAAGATTGAAGGGAAAAAGGACAACGAAGGATAATAAGAAAATATAAAAGTAGGCTATCCCAAATACATTTATTATAGAGTAAAAATAGTTTTGTATCTTCTAAATAAATTCTCTTTAGAGTATAATGTTGTCCACAAGATACATACATGCATTCTTTCACTTAATGGATATTTATGGTGTATCTATTATCCACATGGGACTTTGCAGACAGCACTGCATATGCTATGCAAGATGCAGGCATACAGAAGTAAAGTCTTTACCTTCAAGAATTTTGCAATCTACTTGGAGAGATGAGACTTACAACAAATAGATAAAATAACAGTCATTGGAAGATGATTGAGAGTGAAAAAGAGGATAAGTAAAAGTCACCCAAGCCAAGATAGAGTCAGGTACCGTGATCACAGTACATTCCAGGAAAGAGGTAGCATTGCTTAGGAGATTCTGGACAATCACTGAAGGGTTTCAAGTATTGTTTTAAGATGTATTTCTCGTAAAGCATAATCAAATATGGCTGCTTTTATATAAATACATCCTTTCTTCAGGTTGTGGAAGACCAGCCAACAGTATCATGGCAGGCAACCAAATTGTGAATGGGAAGAATGCCCTGGTGGGGGCATGGCCATGACAAGCCAGCATAAAATGGAAAGGCCAGCACTTCTGTGGGGCATCTCTGATCAGTAGCAGGTGGCTATTATCTGCAGCTCACTGCTTTGCTGAGTAAGTGTGAACATCTGACTAAATGTAGGATTTGGGGTAAACTGTGAGGATTAACCTAAATACATGAATGTTCACCAAAGCCAAGTGAAATTCATAATTAACCTGAATAACCAAAGAGCAGCAGAGGCATTTAAATTTGTCAAAGAGGAAAAAGTGAGAGGAAGTAATTCACATTTTCCAAAAAGCTACTTTGGCCTGACATTAAGTGCTTTATTTACATCATTTTATTCAATTGTAACAATAGTTCTGTATGGAAGTTATAATTTAACCTATCTAAAGATGAGGAAAGTAGGGTTCAGAAATGGTGATGTAACTTGGCAAAGTTCATACAGCTCCTAAATAACAGAAATTGAATGTAAACCCAGCTATGTCTGACTCCAGTTATTATGTGCTTATTTTTATTGCCCTCCAGAGGTTTACTACCTAACTGAAGATATTTAAATGTGATATGTTAAAAGTAGTAGGCAGTATCGTGCAGTAAATGTCACATATACAACAAGATAGTAAGTTCTATAAAAATTTGATGAAGAAAGGAGCATTCCAGCTGAGGTATGAAAGTGTAATATTTGACCAGGAATCTAAAGATATAAGATATGATTGATACAGTGGGTAGATGGGAAAGAATAATATGTATTTTGGGTTGGGGAAACCACTTTCTTCAGATGTGTTGAGATAGAATAACATAATTTGCATTCTGTGGACAGCAAACAGAACAAATTTGAAGTAGAGAAACTTTGTTAAAAGAAACATTAGAGGGGCGCCTGGGTGGCGCAGTCGGTTAAGCGTCCGACTTCAGCCAGGTCACGATCTCGCGGTCCGTGAGTTCGAGCCCCGCGTCGGGCTCTGGGCTGATGGCTCAGAGCCTGGAGCCTCTTTCCGATTCTGTGTCTCCCTCTCTCTCTGCCCCTCCCCCGTTCATGCTCTGTCTCTCTGTCCCGAAAATAAATAAATGTTGAAAAAAAAAAAAACATTTAAAAAAAAATAAAAAAAAATAAATAAATAAACGTTAAAAAAAAGAAAACATTAGGGAGGAGCCAAGATGCAGAACAGCATGGAAGCTTTTTGTGTGTCTCACATCCATGAAATACAGCCAGACCAACACTAAACCATTCTACACACCTAGAAAACCGATTGGAAGATTAACAAAACAATCTGCACAACCTGAACCACAGAATTCAGCAGGTAAGCGACACGAAGAGCTGAACTTGGGGAGCAAGAAGCCCCAAAAGGTAGGGAACCCCTCTAGTGGTAGGAGAGAGGATGGAGACTGGGGGGGGGAGCATATGGGAAAAGCACCCCTCCCCAAAAGCAGCTGGAGAGAAAGTGGAAAATTGGAAACAGCCGCAGGGACTAAACTAAAAAGGGAGAAAGGAGAAAGGACAAAGGAGAGGGTTTAAATTCCATTAAGACTGTAAACAAAGGGAGCACAAAGGCTGTAACCCCACAGCTCGATACCTGGTGGTGCTCTGGTGGGAAGGGTGAATCCCCAGGAACAGAGTGGGGTCCGGGAGGTTCTCGGGCCACACGGGGAAAAGTGGTTCCACTGCTGGAAGGACATTTGGTAGAGACTGTTGAAGTCATCTGGTCCCAGCAGACCCCAGAAGGCAGCCACATTCGCTGGTGCTGGGGTAAGGTTGTTGAGGGTGAAGCCTGGTGTCAGATGTGTGTTGCGATTTTCCATGGTCCCAGAAAATCTGAGGCTACACTGTCTCGTGATTTTGGGGGGGGGGGCGGGCTGGCACCTGGCTGCAGTCTCAGGGCACTGGAAACAGCAGGATCCAGCAGGCATTCCTGGGTGCAGTCAACATTCGGCCATTGCTCATTCAGCCATCGCTTGGTGAGCAGAGCCGGTCAAAGCCACAGTCCTTCGAAAGTAAGGGGCTGGGGAAAACAGCTGCATCTGAGACAGAACTTGGGAGAGAGGTATTACCTGGGGCCTGGTCATGGAGCATGGAAAAAGCGAGGAGTGGACAAGAGCTGAAGACAGAGGATCGGGCACAACTGCTGATTCAGGAGAACAGACCGTGTGGCTGAGTGGCACCATTTTTCACTCCTCCCGCGCATGCACATGTGCACCCACGAGCACTGCAACAATCCACTGTGTTGGATTTAACCAACACAGACACAAGCAAGATGTCTGAACCAGAACTTAGAATCGCGATAATAATAATACTAGCTGGAGTTGATAGACTAGATTAGATTAGAATAGATTAGAATCCCTTTCTGCAGAGATAAAAGAAGTAAAAAATAGCCAGAATGAAATTAAAAATGCTATAACTGAGCTGCAATCATGGACAGATGCAGCAGCACCAAAGATGGACAAGGCAGAACAGAGAATCAGCGATAGAGAGGACAAATTTATAGAGAATAATGAAGCAGAGAAAAAGAGGGAGATTAAGGCAAAAGAGCACGATTTAAGAATTAGAGAAATCAGTGACTCACTAAAAAGGAACAACATCAGAATCATAGGGGTCCCAGAAGAGGAAGAGAGAGAAATAGGGGTAGAAGGGTTATGTGAGCAAATCATAGCAGAACACTTTCCTAACCTGGGGAAAGACACAGACATAAAAATCCAGGAAGCACAGAGAACTCCCATTAGATTAAAATAAAACTGACCATCAACAAGGCATATCATAGTCAAATTCACAAAATACTCAGGCAAGGAGAGAATCAGGAAAGAAGCAAGGGGAAAAAAGTCCCTAACCTACAAGGGAAGACAGATCAAGTTTGCAGCAGCCCTATCCATAGAAAACTGGCAGGACAGAAAGGAGTGGCAGGATATATTCAGTGTGCTGAATCAGAAAAATATGCAGCCAAGAATTCTTTATCCAGCAAGGCTGTCATTCAAAATAGAAGGAGAAATAAAAAGTTTCCCAGACAAACAAAAATTAAAGGAGTTTCTGACCACTAAACCAGCCCTGCAAGAAATATTACGGAGGACTCTCTGAGGGGACAAAAGATGGAAAAAAAAAAGCAACAAAAGATTAGAAAGCAACAAAAGCAACAAAAGCAACAAAAGATTAGAAAGGACCAGAAACTCCATCTCTACAAGCATCATAATGGCAATAAATCATATCTTTCAGTACTCACTCTAAACGTTAATGGATGGACTCAATGCTCCAGTCAGAAGACATAGGGTAACACAATGGATAAGAAAACAAGACCCATCTATATGCTGTTTACAACAGACCCACTTTAGACCCAAAGACACCTACAGATTGAAAATAAGGGGATGGAGAACCATCTATCATGCTAATGATCAACAAAAGAAAGCCAGAGTAGCCATACTTATATCAGACAATCTAGACTTTAAAATGAAGATGGTATCAAGAGATGCAGAAAGGCATTATAGCAGAATCAAGGGGTCTATCCACCAAGAAGACCTAACAATTGTAAACATTTATGTGCCAAATGTGAGAGCACCCAAATATATAAATCAATTAATCACAAACATAAAGAAACTCATCAATAGTAATACCATAATAGTAGGAGACTTCAACACCCCACTCACAGCAATGGACAGATCATCTAATCAAAAAATCAACAAGGAAACAATGGCTTTGGATGACACACTGGACCAGATGGACTTAACAGATATAGTCAGAACATTTCATCCTAAAGCAGCATAATATACATTCTTCTACAGTGCACATAGAACGTACTCCAGAATAGACCATATACTGGGACACAAATCAGTCCTCAGCAAGTACAAAAAGATTGAGATCATACCATGCATATTTTCTGACCACAACGCCCTGAAATTCGAAATCAACAACAAGAAAAAATTTGGAAAGGTAAAAAATACTTGGAGACTGAAGAACATCCTACTAAAGAATGAATGGGCTAACCAAGCAGTTAAAGAAGAAATTAAAAAGTATATGGAAGCCAATGAAAATGATAGCACCACAACCCACATCCTCAGGGATGCAGCAAATGTGGTCATAAGAGGAAAGTATATACCAATCCAGGCCTTCCTAAAGAAGGAAGAAAGATCTCAGATACACAACCTAACCTTATGCCTTAAGGAGCTGGAAAAAGAACAGCAAAAAAACCAAAACCAGCAGAAGACAGGAAATAATAAAGATTAGAGCAGAAATTAACGCTATCGAAACCAAAAAAAGAAAAAAAACCAGTAGAACAGATCAATGTAACCAGAAGCTGGTTCTTTGAAAGAATTAACAAAATTGATAAACAATTAGCCAGTTAGATCAAAGAAAAAGGAAAGGACCCAAATAATTAAAATCAAGAATGAAAGAGGAGAAATCACAACCAACACAACAGAAATAAAAACAATAATAAGAGAATATTATGAGCAATTATATGCCAACAAAATGGGCAATCTGGAAGAAATGGACAAATTCCTAGAAACAGATACACTACCAAAACTGAAACAGGAAGAAATAGAAAATTTGAACAGACCAATAATCAGTAAGGAAATCGAATTAGTAATCAAAAATCTGCCAAAAACAAGAGTCCAGGGCCAGATGGCTTTCCAGGGGAATTCTATCAAACATTTAAGGAAGAGTTAACACCTATTCTCTTGAAACTGTTCTAAAAAATAGAAATGGAAGGAAAAATTCCAAACTCTTGCTATAAGGCCAGCATTACCTTGATTCCAAAACCAGATGGAGACCCCACTAAAAAGGAGAACTATAGACCAATTTCCCTGATGAACATGGATGCAAAAATCCTCAACAAGATATTAGCCAACCAGATCCAACAATACATTAAAATAATTATTCACCACGACCAAGTGGGATTTATACCTGGGATGCAGGGCTGGTTCAATATCCACAAAACAATTAAAGTGATTCATCACATCAATAAAAGAAAGGACAAGAACCATATGATCCTCTCAATAGATGCAGAGAAAGCATTTGACAAAATACAGCATCCTTTCTTGATAAAAACCCTCAAGAAAGTAGGGATAGAAGGAGCATACCTCGAGATCATAAAAGCCATATATGAACGACCCAACACTAATATCATCCTCAATGGGGAAAAACTGAGAGCTTTCCCCCTAAGGTCAGGAACAAGATAGGGATGTCCACTCTTGCCACTGTTATTCAACATGGTATTGGAAGTCTTAGCCTCTGCAATCAGACAATACAAAGAAATAAAAGGCATCCAAATCGGCCAGGAGGAGGTCAAACCTTTCACTCTTTGCAGATGACATGATACTCTATACGTAAAACCCAAAAGATTCTACCAAAAAACTGCTAGAACTTATTCATGAATTCAGAAAAGTTACAGGATGTAAAATCAATGCACAGAAATCGGTTGCATTCCTATACACCAACAATGAAGCAACAGAAAGAGAAATCAAGGAATTGATCCCATTTACAGTTGCACCAAAAACCATAAAATACCTAGGAATAAATCTAACCAAAGAGGTAAAAAATATATACACTGAAAACTATAGAAAGCTGATGAAAGAAATTGAAGAAGACACAAAGAAATGGAAAAAGATTCCATGCTCCTGGACAGGAAGAACAAATATTGTTAAAATGTCGATACTACCCAAAGCAATCTACATATTCAACGCAATCCCTATGAAAGTAACACCAGAATTCTTCACAGAGCTACAATAAACAATCCTAAAATTTCTATGGAACCAGAAAAGACCCTGAATAGCCCAAGCAATCTTGAAAAAGAAAACCAAAGCAGGAGGCATCACAATCCCAGACTTCAAGCTATACTACAAAGCTGTAATCATCAAGAGAGTATGGTAGTGGCACAAAAACAGACACTCAGACCAACGAAACAGAATAGAGAACCCAGAAATGGACCCAAAAAGGTATGGGCAACTAATCTTTGACAAAGCAGGAAAGAATATCCAATGGAATAAAGACAGTCTCTTCAGCAAGTGGTGCTGGGAAACTGGACAGCGACATGCAGAAGAATGAACCTGGACCACTTTGTTACATAATACACAAAAATAAGCTCAAAGCGGATGAAAGACCTGAATGCAAGACAGGAAGCCATCAAAATCCTCGAGGAGAAAGCAGGCAAAACCTCTTTGATCTTGCCCACAGCAATTTCTCACTCAACACATCTCTGGAGGCAAGGGAAACAAAAGCAAAAATGAACTACTGGGACCTCATCAAAATAAAAAGCTTCTGCACAGCGAAGGAAACAGTCAGCAAAAGTAAAAGGCAACTGACAGAATGGGAGAAGATATTTGCAAATGACATATCAGATAAAGGGTTAGTATCCAAAATCTATAAAGAACTCAACCCAAAATCTATAAACAACCTCAACACCCAAAAAACAAATAATCCAGTGAAGAAATGGGCAAAACACATGAATAGACACTTCTCCAAAGAAGACATCCAGATGGCCAACAGACACATGAAAAAATGCTCAACATCACTCATCATCAGGGAAATACAAATCAAAACCACAATGAGATATCATCTTACACCTGTCAGAATGGCTAACATTAACAACTCAGGCAAAAACAGATGGTGAGGATGCAGAGAAAGAGGATCTCTTTTGCATTGTTGGTGGGAATGCAAGCTGGTGCAGCCACTCTGGAAAACAGTATGGAGGTTTCTCAAAAACCTAAAAATAGACCTACCCTACCACCCAGCAATTGCACTACTAGACATTTATCCATGGGATACAGGTGTGCTGTTTCGAAGGGACACATGCACCCCATGTTTATAGCAGCACTATCAACAATAGCCAACGTATGGAAAGAGCCCAAATGTCCACTTATGGATGAATGGATAAAGAAGAGGTGGTATATATATATACAATGGAGTATTACACGGCAATCAAAAATAATGAAATCTTGCCATTTGCAACTACGTGGATGGAACTGGAGGGTGTTATGCTAAGTGAAATTAGTCAGAGAAAGACACAAATCATATGACTTCACTCATATGAGGACTTTAAGAGACAAACAGATGAACATAAAGGAAGGGAAGCAAAAATAATATAAAAACAGGGAGGGGGACAAAACAGAAGAGACTCATAAATATGGAGAACAAACTGAGGGTTGCTGGAGGGTTTGTGGGGGGGGATGGGCAAAGTGGGTAAGGGGCATTAAGGAATCTACTGAAGTCTTGGCTTCACTATATCCTAACTAATTTGGATGTAAATTTTAAAAAATAAAAAATAAAGTTAAATCAAAAGAAAGAAAACATTAGAAAATATATTCAGAACATTTGTTATGTTGATTGGGCATGTCTTTAATTGACAAGATGCTTACTTCCTGAAGATCTCTTTTACAAAGCATGTTTGCAGGATTTGTATTTCTGAAGCAATTTTCAAACAGTAGTCCATGGATCATGAACTACCCAGGGGACTTGTTAAAAGTATAGATCTTTAAGCATCACACCAGACCTTTTAAATATAAATCTCAAGAGGTGAAGCCTGAATTAATTCTAAGGGAGTTGAGTTTAAGAAACACATTGAGAGTGTGGAGTCACTGAAGGTTATTGAACGGGAGAAGGATTGAACAATGTCACCATTATATGAAGTTCTTAGAAATTAAAATTAAAAAAAAAACCAGCACCTGGCATTTTGAGGGAAAGTGAGAATAGTTAGACAGTATGTTATGTCTTAAATTGAGAAAGAGTTTCAGTTGGGAACTGGAGAAATGACCAGAAAATTTAAATTAGAAGTCAAGATGCGTTGACTTGGTAAACATAATAGGGTAATTGGGTGAGAACAAGTGGCAATTTTTTATGGACAAAGATGTAGGTTCATGGAATCCGGGTGTTTGGCACTACGTGATTCTGGACCCCATCCATTGAGGCTGCTTCTATGACTCCCACTTATGTTGAATACTCAGGAACTGGATGGGGCTTTAGTAGCAGAAGACATCGGTGACTCTACTTAGGAGTATTTGCAGAAGGCTGACAGCTCTAATTGTCCTTTGAACTATTTTATTTGTAACATCTCCATGTCAAAGACATCTTTAAAAATTAAAATTTGGTGCTTTCTAGTGTTGGTTGGGAGCCTAACGCTTTATAAGATAATGACCACTAGTGAACACTGTTGTCACTCAAAAACTACATATATTTTAATTAAATTGTGTTTTCCAGGAAAAATAATTCAGGAGATTGGACTGTCAACTTTGGAACTATAGTAAATAAACCATATATGACACTGAAAGTCCAAAACATTATTTTTCATGAAAATTACAGCAGGGCTGTGGTTTTTAATGATATTGTCCTTGTACAGCTTGCTGAAGAAGTCTCTTTTTTTTTAAATTTTTTTTTAATGCTTATTTATTTCTGAGACAGAGAGAGACAGAGCATGAGTGGGGGAGGGGTAGAGAGAGAGGGTGACACAGAATCCGAAGCAGGCTCCAGGTTCAGAGCTGTCAGCATGGAGCCCGACGTGGGGCTTGAACTGACAAACTGTGAGATCGTGACCTGGGCCAACGTTGGCTGCTCAACCAACTGAGCCACCCAGGAGCCCCTGAAGAAGTCTCTTTTACAAAGTAGGTTCGCAGGATTTGTCTTCCTGAAGCCAAAATGAAGCTTCCGGAAAATGCCAGTGTTGTAGTTACCGGACGGGAACACTTTATGAATGGTAAGTTTTTCTGTAAAAGGGTAATAGCTTCATGGGAATAATTATTTAAGCAGTCAATCAGTTAGCCAATCAACCACTCTCTCATGCAATTAATCAGTCACTAAATATATCAAACAAACAAACAAGTGTTGGGACCAAAAACTTGGCATTGTCTTCAATTCCTAAAATGCCTCTGGGAATAAGAAGTGGAAAAATTGGAATTATGTGTGAGGTAGCCAGTTACAATAAACAACAGAAAGGGAGAAATCTACCCTCGGACTGGCCTGGTTCTTGCTGACCAAAAAAAAAAAAAAGAATATTCTATAGATATTCTTTGTCTCTACAACCAAGGTTAAGATCCCCATGATACACAGAATTTGTTGCCTTTAGGTCCTCTTCCAGCGATACTTCAAGAAGCCTTTGGGAAGGTTATCGACAACAAAGTTTGCAATCATCCACATTCATTATCTGGTCTGGTTACCAACAAAATGCTATGTGCTGTGTTTAAGTCAGGAAAAGCTGATGCCTGTCAGGTATGTCTAGACATATTATCAAATCATTTTGTCCCAAAGTACTAATTGAATTGAAGTGTTTATCAGTACAAATTTCTTTTGTGTGTATTAATGATTTCCATAGATTAGCTTATTTTGATCCACATAACAGATATTTATTAATCCCACTTATATATCAGACACCAGCCTACATGCTGGGGATGTATTGCTGAACAAAATCTCTGCCTTCATGGCAGTCTAGGAATCCATACAAAGGATAATACTTACATGGTGATAAAATAAATTTGGCCCTATTTTCTGGGCCATCTGCACAATGCGCTGCTATCTCTTCCTTACCCAGAAATGTGGCCGGAGGTTTAGCATGTATACACGTCACCCATTTCTCAGGCTTCATTCATGATGAAGCAGCCAAGTCACTTTGTCTTCATAGTCAAGGCTGAACTCATTATAAAGTTCAATTCTGGTCAATCCAACATATGGCAGCTGTAGGCAGTATATTGTGATTTGTAGTTACCCTTGGTTTTGAATAAACCTAAGTTCCACAGTTCTAAGCTCAAAAGAAAGTGGACTCTTTTCAGTACCCAGGGACTTCTGATAAGTCCAGAGAAGCAGTAAAAGGAAATTCTTTGACAGGACAAGAAACATGTCTTCCTATCTTCTTCTAGAATGATTCTGGTGGACTGCTAGCTTACCCTGACTCTAGAAAAGTCTGGCACCTTGTTGGAATAGTAAGCTGGGGTGATGGATGCGCTAAAAAGAATAAGCCAGGTGTTTATACTCCAGTCACTGCTTATCATGATTGGATTACATCCAAGACTGGGCTCTGAAAGAAAAGTAACTTTGGAATGGACCATAAAGACAGCTAGCCGCAGGGTATTCTTATCCGTTGCTTCAAATCTTTTTCACTTTTGATTGTTGATATAAATCACTTTCTTACATTCAAATACCTAAAGTTCTTTAATATTTTATAATATCTAAAATGCTATCCATTCATATATTTATGTATTTAATGAATATAGGGGAAAAAAAGAAATGAGGGCCAAAATATTTTATTAATAGCCTAGTTCAGATTTATCTTACCATTATATTTAGAATTTGCCTTAAATAATTTTTCAGAATTTTTTAAAATGTTTATTTATTTTTGAGAGAGAGCGCCCATGCATGAGCGGGGGAGGGGCAGAGAGAGAGGGTGACAGATGATCTGAAGAGGGTTTTGTGCTGACAGCAGAGTCCAATATGGGGCTTCAACTCATGAACCATGAGATCATGTCCTGAGCTGAAGTCAGCCATTTAACCTACTGAGCCACCCAGGCACACCTATTTATCAGAATTTTGAAAAATACATATTTTGTTATATATGATGGATCTACCAAATAAATTGTTTTTAATTCTGTAAATTATGGAATATGTTAAACTGGAATATGTCAGATAAATAACACATTCATTTCTTATTTATGTATGAAATCGTTTGCATACCTTGCATAATCATATAATCTTGGAGTGGAGAAGGGATGTGTGAGCTAGAAAAAGTTTCTCAATTTATAGATAAGAAAACTGAAGACTAGAGAGGAAAGTTTGCTTGCTTAAAGTCACTCTTCAGCCTCTCCTATAAGTTGTGACCCTCATGTGGTAGAATTTAGATGCAAAATTAGTTGGAAGTTTTAAATGATTTTTAGGTTGCAATTACTTATATAACATTCTCCTCATGTCCTCTTTTTGTCATGTGTTTGTCTTCACTCGTAGCAAAAATAATGTGAGGTCCTCAAGGGCAAGTGACTGTGTGGCATTTATTATAATAAGTCTCTTTATAGTGTATGTGCAAATAAATGTATGGGGGCTGATTTTGTAGTCTCTGCAAATAATTTACTTTTTGTAATTTCCTAAAATAGGTAAAAGCAGCTAAAGTTTTCAAAAGCAGCCAAAACAATCTAGAAAAAAATATTCCTTCCTTCAATTGTTTGTGATGTTACTCTCTCATTCTTTCTTTATTATAAAGTAGGACTCAAATGACATGATGTCAAACCAAACCATAGCCAGGTGTGACAAGCTGGTGTTTTTCTCTCCCCACTCTCTTCTCAGGCAGGTGACACATATTAACTCTACCCCTTCCCTGCTTCGCCCCTCCCCTCTGGCAACCACCAGTTTGTTCTCTGTATTTGTGAGTCTGTTTTGATTTGTTTGTTTTGTTTTTTAGGTTCCACATATAAGTGAAATCATATGGTACTTGTCCTTCTCTGTCTGATTTATGAAATATCTCTGTACTTGGATTCCAGGAAAAAAAAAAGAGTACTTTTTTGCAGTCTTTCTATGTCATCAGCTATTCTTTCTCAGTTTGTACTGCCAGAACTTCTACTAGCTTTTCCCCAGCTCTGAACATTGGTGTGCCCCAGGACTCAATCCTCAGATCTCTCCTCTTCTCCACTTACACGCATACCCTACATCATCATATCCAGTCCAGTATTTTCAATACTAACTGCTTGCTGACAATTTCTAAATGTATTAACTTTAGTTCTGACTTCCCCTTGGATCTTCAGTTGCATGCCTAAAATTTCTACTTGAAGGTCTAATAGACAACTTATATTAGCATTTCAAAACAGAATTCTTCATATTTCCTGAGTCTTCTACATCTAAAAAAGGGAAAAGGTCCTGGAGTCATCCTGGGTAGGAATATATTTGAAATGCTATCCTTTGTAATTTTCCTTATTGGGTTTCATGTAGAACTTACAATTGGATTAGGAAAGGTCTATCCTTATCTTTGGAAATGCCTGGATACGTGGTTTTGACTCTTGGCTAAAATAAGGCCAAAGGATTTGTGTGAGATTTACATGAGGTTTAAAATCAGAAACTGTCCTTGCAGACTCTGAGCCAGTTTGTTTCCCAATCCAAGATCCTCTGGATCTTGATGTTAACAGAGTTTGGTGGTTCGATCTGGAGACAAAATATATATGTATGTGTGAATAAGGACAGTGGGAGTTTACATCTGTATATCTTTTGGTCTCCCAATGCTTGCCTGTATTCTCTCAATGTACTGTATCCTTTGCTTTTTTTTATGTAAGTATTCCCTATGGAATGTAAGTCTTATGCAAGCTTTATGTAAGTGTTCCCTGTGGAATCTTATGCTTCCTTTCAACTATGTAAACTTGTGAAATCTTTTTGAAGTTTAATATTTAAAAGTGCAGCAGTGGTGTGCTGAAACTAGCTTGTACCAATGTATGAGTTTAATGTTAAAATTTCAGGAATTATGTTAGCCAGTTGTGAAACACACTGCAGTTGAAAATTAAGAGTACTAAATACCCAAAACTCATCATGTCCTAATTATGTTACTACATTTTACTAGTACTTTGGGTCTTGAGGTTATTTACATCTATGGTATCTGTATGTTAAAAATAAATATAATAGAGTGCTATTGTTCATCCCTTCCCAAATTCATGTTCAGTGATATAATGCGCATAGTTCTAAATTGTCCATGTTGTCAGTATTTACACCATAGAAATTGACCAATGTCACAAATTAGTTCCAAACCCCTAACCCTGACACCTGCTTTAAATACTTACCAGTACATCACTGAATGTACCTATTCTTCATTTATGCTTTAAAAAAACCCACCAGATAATGCAACTGGAGCACAATTTCTATATCTTGGCATTACAAACTGGGTTTTTGGTCATTGTGCCAGATGTTTTATTGAGTGCCTTAAGTGCTCATCACTGAGGTGAATGAGGCTTGATACTGGTTTTCATTTTTCATAATTTTAATGCAAAAGGAAGTTCTAGAAGAAGCTATCTTTGAAACATGTCATAATGATTTGTCAAGGACATTTCAGATTTGCAGTTTGTAGTGATTAAAGGATTCCAGAAAAGACAATTATTTATTATTACTATATGTTGTATCCTCTACAATTATTACATTTAATTATGGAAATAAAATAATACTATCTTATTTTCTTATGTTGTTTCTTCAAAAAATTTAATTATCTTCACTTAAAATTTGTCACAGTTGACATGGCTGAGCAAAAAAATTTTATTTACACTAAATATAGGAGTACGTATTATGTGAGAATCCAATTAAATAACCATCTCTGGTTTTAAAAGCCTATGTTTATACTCTTTAAGTCACATTTATCTCTGAAAAAGTGATTCAGCAAGGGAGGAATTACTAGCCAGGGTAATGGGAGATTGTCCTCACATTTTCCTTCTGGCTCACTGATAAAAGAAAATTAGGAGGAATCAAACAAAGCCACAATCAGAGGAAGGACAAAGTTTTAGTAATAGGGAGAATTAGTCTAGGAGCATCTCTTTCTCCTCCTTAATTAACATCCTACTCCACCCTAACCTCAACACCCTCAGAGAATAAAACCTAAACTCTGTATTATGACTTGTGAATCCATAAAAGCCTTGACTCACTCTTCCTATTCTTCATTCAAGACACAGTTCAGGTGTTACTTTACCTGGAAGCTTTTCCTGACATCCCCCGGCTGGTGCTCCAGATTGCCCCAGGTGTACATCTGGTCCTTATGCTTTCCACAAGATGCAAAACTTTTATTTATGCATCTGAATATCCTACTAGACCATAAGCTTCTCAAGGGCTCTTTTTCATCTCTGTGTTCCTGGACCTGTGGCTGGTTCAATGGAGGTAATCATTGTGTCCAAAGGAATGATGCCGAAATGCACTGTTGGGATCTGGCTGTTACATATATTTCTGTTTTATCACCCATTGGGCCCTTGCATTTAACCTGTTCTCCAATCTCCTGTTACTGGAGATTTCTGAAATGTGCTATCCCAGGCCTTTCCAAATGATGTACTCCTTGTCTAGAATGTCTTTCCCTGATTTTTTTTTTTTTCTGGTAAACCCCTTCCATCCTTTAAAAATTATCTGACACCTTTGGGAGATTTTTATCCTTTGTGCTCTCATGGATTTTGTGCTTATTGTCATCAAGCCATCATCTCACCCTGGAAAGTCCTACAAAGCCAACAGATACGATTTATTTTTAATCAGTATTAACTTGACCTGACTCCCTGGGAGCTTGTCTTTCATTGCCAATTTCACTTTTTTCCTCTACTCAGATCATATTAAGGACAAAGTTTTATTTCATTTCAATAAGCATATTTGAAAAAAAATAATATTTCATAAATTAATACATCAATTTAAGTACACATATTAGCATCCACTTAAATGTGAAGTATTATTTACTCTTCCTTTGAAGTATTAATGATATATTGAATTATCATTCTGTATTTTCTTTTTTTTAAGTTTATTTATTTAGTTTGGGAGAGAAAGAGAGAGCACATGCATGCAAGTGGCAGAGAGAAGGGAGGAAGAGAGAATCCCAAACGGGCTCCACACTGTCTGCATGGAGACATGCTTGAACCCACAAACTGCGAGATAATGACCTTAGCTGAAATCAAGTGTCGGACATTTAACCAATGAGCCACTCAGGTGCGACTCTGCATTTCATATTTTCACTCAGTACTTTTTCTTGAAGTCTTTCTATATTGATCTACAATTGTACCAGTCATAGTTCAGAGCAGGAAAGGCTTGTTAAACAGAAAGGAGTTTGAAGCAGAAAACCATGTTGTCAAAAATTGTCATAACAGCTGGGGATGAAGGCTCTAGGCTAAGCCTCAAGGGTAATTCATAGAATAATGGAAAACTGATGCCAGGGGAAGGGATAGAAACTGGCATTTCTGACTTTAATAGTTAAGATCCAAAGAACAGAAAGCATCGGCAACACTTTGTTTTGTTAATAGTACCCTTCACTGTGCAAAAGCATTTTATTTTGGTGTGGTCTCACTTTAATGTTGCTTTTGTGTCCCTTGCCTCAGGAGACATATCTAGAAAAATATTTCTATGGCTTATTTCAAAGAAATTACTGCTACATTTTCTTCTAGGAGTTTTATGGTTTCCTGTTGTATATTTAGGTCTATAATCTATTTTGAATTTATTTTGTGTATGGTGTAAGAAAGTGGTCTAGTTTCAATCTTTTGCATGTAGCTTTCAAGTTTTCCCAGCACCACTTGTTGAAGAGAAAACCACTTGTTTTCCCCATTGTATATTCTTGCCTCTTTTGTTGTAGATTAATTGATCATATAATCATGGGTTTATTTCTGGGCTCTTTATTCTGTCCTATTGATCTATGTGTCTTCTTCTGTATCAGTACCACACTGTCTTGATTGCCACAGCTTTGTAGCATATCTTGAAATATGGGATTGTGGTAACTCCAGCCCCATTCTTTTTTCTCAAGACTGCTTTGACTATTCAGGGTCTTCTGCACAGCAAAAGAAACCATCAACAGAACTGAAAGGCAACTTCTTCAATGGGAGAAGATATTTGCAAATGATATATCTGACAAGGGTTTAATATACAAAATATTTAAAGGGCTTATACAAGTCAACACAAAAATAAAATGATCCAATTTAAAAATGGGCAGAGGAACTGAACAGACATTTTTCCAAAGAAGACATACAGATGGTCAACAGACATACTAATCATTAGGGAAATGTAAATAAAAACCATAATGAGATATTACCTTACAACTGTCAGAATGGCTAGAATGAAAAACGTAAATAACAAATGTTGATGAGAATGTGGAAAGAAATGAACACTCATGCACTGCTGGTGGGAATGCAAATTGGTGCAGCCATTGTGGAATATCGCATGAAAGTTCCTCAAAAAATTAAAAATAGAATTACCATATGACCCAGTAATTCTACTACTGGGCATTTACCCAAAGAATACAAAAACAATAATTCAAAAAGATACATAAACCCTTGTATTTATTGCAGCATTATTTATAATAGACAAGATATGGAAGCAACCCAGTGTCTACCCATAGATGAATGGATAAAGAAGATGTGATAGAAAAGATACATTGGAATATTACTCAACCACAAAAAAGAATGTGCCATTTAAATGTTGCCATTTAAAACAACATGGATGGAGCTAGAGGGTATTATGCTAAGCAAAATACATCAGAGAAAGACATATACTATATACTTTCACTCATATGTAAAATGTAAGAAACAAAACAAATGAACAAAAAAGAGACCAACAAAAAAAGACTTCTAAAAAAAAGTTTATTTATTTAATTTAGGGAGGAAGGGAAGAGAGAGAGGGAGAGAGAGAATCCCAAGCAGTCTCTGCACTGATATCTTGATCCCACAGACTGTGAGATATGATCTGTGCTGAAATCAAGAGTCCAAAGCTTAACCAGCTGAACCACCTGGGTGTCCCCCCAAAAGATTCTTAAATACAGAGAACAACCTAGTGGCTGCCAGAGGGGAAATGGTGGGGTGAGGGGTGAATCAGATAAATGAGATCAATAGCACACTTATTTTTTTTTAAGTTTAATTATTTATTTTGAGAGAGAGAGAGAGAGCGCACATGAGAATGTGCAGAAGGGTTAGAGAGTGGAAGAGAGAGAATCCTAAGCAGGTTCCATAATGTCAGCACAGAGCCTGATGTGGGGCTCAATCTTAGGAATCATGAGATCATGACTTGAGCCAAAATCAAGAGTTGAATGCTTAACCAACTGAGCCACTCAGATGCCCCAAGAGCACACTTATCTTGATGAGCACTGAGTAATGGATAGAATTGTTGAGTCACTATTTTTGTACACCTGAAACTAATATAACACTGTATGTTAATTATACTTCAAAAGAAAAACAGGATAGAGGTTACTTTTGGGGGAGGGTGGGAGGCTAAGGCTGTGATATGGTACTGGGGAGCAGTTGAGGTGGCAGACAAAGTTCCTTTTTTTCAAAAAAATTTATTTTGAGAGAGAGAGAGAGAGTGAGAGTGAATGGGGAAGAGGGGCAGAGGGAGAGAGAGAGAGAGAGAATCCCAAGCAGGCTCCACACTTGGTGCAGAGCCCGACTTGGGGCTCATGACCTGAGCCAAAATCGAGATTTGGTGCTTAACCAACTGAGCCACCCAGGTGCCCCCAAAATTCCATTTCTTAACCGTGACAGTGGATACGTGGATATTTTCCTTACACCAACTAACTCATTAAACTTATTAAGTAATACCGAAAGAAAGAAAGAAAGAAAGAAAGAAAGAAAGAAAGAAAGAAAAAAGGAAAAGAAAGGAAGAGAGAGAACAACAGGGAGGGAGGCAGGGAAAAGAAAAAAGAAAAGAAAAGAAAAGAAAAGAAAAGAAAAGAAAAGAAAAAAAAGAAAAAAGAAAGCACCAGCACTGATGATATTATCACTGCAGCCTCCTGATACTCACAAGCTGCTCTGGTCTTTTGTCTCTAAAATTATTTCTTGGCCCCCAGAAAGCTGAAGAACAGACAGTGAAATGCTGCTACAGAACACATCATATATCCATGAGTTTTTACCAGCATAAATCCACAAGTGACCTCATTTCTGCCTTAGAAGGCATCTGACATGCTTCTCCCTTTCAAGTTTCATGTGAGTGGATCTAGCTGGCAAAACCCAAATTGTAGCCAGAATCCTAAATGCAAAGGAGTCTGGGAGATGTCATGTTTAGCTTTCCAATCTCTGCAGCAGAAAAAGGGATCTTAGAATGAGGATGAGCACATCAACCCACTATATTTTACTATAACCTCTTTCCTTTTAACACCTAATAACATTCCAGAATATTGATACACCATTGTGTGTCAGAGAGACAGACAGACAGTGGGGAGGAGCAGAGGGAGAGGGAGAGGGAGAGGGGGATGGAGAGGGGGATGGAGAGAGGGAGAGGGGGATGGAGAGAGGGAGAGGGGGAGAGAGAGAGAGAGAGAGAGAGAGAGAGAGAGAGAATCTTAAGCAAGCTCCATGCTCAGCACGGAGCCCGACTTGGAGCTCAATCCCATGGCCCTGGGATCATGACCTGAGCTGAAATCAAGAAGCAGAGGCTTAACTGACTGAGCCACCAAGGTGTCTCGATATGTCATAGTTTATTTAACCGTTTTTCTTCCAATTAATAATTAGTTTCCTTTTTTTTTTGCTATTGCAAACTTTTTAATAAATATTTTCATATAATCCTGTTTGATTACCTATGCCAGGATAGAAATCTAGGTGGATACCTAAAAGTGAAACTGCCTGGTTATAGGGGATAAAGGTATAAAATTAAACAGGTTCTCCCTCTAAGGTTGCTGCTTTGATTCTCCTACCGTCAACATATGGGGGCCCATTTCCCCACATGTTTACCAAATCTTAAAATAAAATGTTTGATCTGGGTAGTGCTGTATTATTGTGCTGATGTATATTTACATAATTATTAATGGATGATATTAAGCATTTTTTATATTGTCCATACACATTTCTTCTGTGAATATTCTTTTAAAACCCTATCTACACTTAATGCTGAGTTTTTAAAATATTTTATTAGCTTTTAGGACATCTACATATATTTTGGTTGTTAATCAGTATTTTAAACATATATTTACTGAACATCTACTGGATACCAAGCACTCTGATGATCATTATTAAAAATAGAAATACAAGATATAGTCTTTGCCTTTAAGTTCAAGCAGGTTACACTTTCACTGGGGTCATAGGACCATGCACAGGACATATTTAAGTAGAAATCAATACAACATAGATGATTAAATCTAAAATGAGCACTAGTGACAGTAAATATTAGAAGCCAGAAAAAAAGAGATCAAAGAGAATAATACTTTACAGGAAAAGCTTCATGAAGGAAGTGGCAATTAGGTTGGACCATGACGCATGAATAAACATTGAATGGGTAGAAATGACAATCCTGAGAGTATTAAACAGCATGAATAAATGCATGGATGTAGGAAAACACTTGCCATTCAAGGAATGGAACTGTCAGAAATGGCTAAAGTCAAGTCAAGTTTTGGGCAAAGTCATTATTAAGGTAATACAATGTCCTGGATATTGTGCCAAGCACTTGGTCTTAGCTGATATAACAAACTTACAGGTATGATATTGTTAGACAGCATTTTTACCTATAAGAAAGCTGAAGCTCGAAAAGATTTATACCAATAGCTAGTTACCAGTAGACCTGGCATTGGGATAGAGGTCATGTCCTTTGTTTCACCAAACTACATTGGAACAACATAAATAAAAAGAAATGATGTTCTAGAGAGCCTTGAATATTAACCAGAGAAATTCATATTTTATCTTGAAAGCAGTTGAAAGTTTTGAAGATTTTAAATAGACAAGTGTCATGAATATGTGTTTTAGGAAGATGATTCATGTTAATATCATCATTCAGGTCTCTGTTCAAAAGCCTCCTCTTCAGAGATGCCTTTCCTGACCACCCTAAATCTAGCTGCTACCCTTCACCCTCCCAACACACACAGCACTCTCTATCCAATTGCCCTGCTTCATTTTCTTTATAACATATATAAATATATTAAATTATGCATTTACTATTTTGAGTGTTTATCTGTTTTTCTCATTAAAGTGTAAGCTCCATGAAGACAGGGACTTTATCATATTCCTTGTTGTATTTCCAACGAAACGATATGTAACGATATGTAACATAGGAACGATATGTAAACCTCAGGAAGTTTTCAACAAGTATTTATTAAATGAATGAATGAAGTGAATAGATGGTGAAATATATGAAAGATAGTGCCAATAGTCTATATATTTATATCCAAAATATCTTAATGACCTCCTGATTTTTTTGTTTTCATAAGAAGTTGATGTCACCCAAAAGCCTAATCCATATTCATTTAGTAAAACAACTCTTGACTAGATTAATTAGTTCTATAAACAATTACCAAAATAGGACTGATATTTCTTACACCAAAACCTATCTCCACCTGCAAATCCATTTCTACAAAAGTATGTACACAGTTCCAGAGAGAATTTTTACATTTAGCATGTTTCAAATAGCAATGTTGTAGTAGAATTTTCATATAAAAAAAAACACAACAAAATAATGTATATTTGTCATTTGTCAGAGACTGCTCTGGTGGATACAGCTGGTTTCACTGAGGAGGAGTTTTCCATGAAAGGAATGGATGGGGTTTGAGTCAGAACACTGATTCATCAAACTGTGGTAGTATTTCCTGGGTGGATCTCTCAGCGACCAATCCAAGTTATGTCTATTCTTTTTCTAAGTATCCAACTCAAAGATAATTTTCACGTCTTCCTTTAAACCACAGATCCATAGCTGTCATCAACACTTGCTAAACGAGTTTCCTTTTAATTGCTTTCTGCTATTGCACCCAACCCTTAAAACCCCAAGTATCATTGTGGTTAGCACAGTTACTGAGAACCACCGACCAGGACAAAGGAAGTGCAGAAGTTTCCTTTATCTTCATTAACGCCAACAGCCATTATATCAGCACATTATGTACAGGTAGGTAGAGATTTGCTTGGCCAGAATTCTGACATAATTAGAATTAACTGTTTCGCCAATGACTCCCACCCAAGGGTTGCAGTAAAATAACTCACTTTAGAGGGAGTTTGTAATATTTTTCTACAGCATTTTGGATTTTCTGCATGGAGACACGCCTGTCGCATATGTGCATTTGTGTCTGGAATCTGTAGTTTCATGTCATGTTTTGGAGAATGCTTCAGAAGGGTGACAGGTAGCTTAACATCCTATGAATGAAAAATGACGGTGTGACTGTTGTAAAGAGGAGGAAGCAGAGAGAAAAATTTCTCTTATAAACCAAATATTAAATTGTTATTAATGATGATTATGACTCCTCTGATTTGTTTAATATCTTGTGTTTTCTAAACTGCTTTCATAAATATTGCCTTGATTCTCACAGTACCATTTGTTTATAGGTACACTCTGTAGAATTGCATATAAACCATGTATTTTTATCTGTAAAATGTTCATGAACTAGAATAGAATCATTATGCATAGACATGTGCTATTTATTTTCAAAGTATATAACTAGATAGTTATTAAGTGAACAGTGATCATCAATGCCATTTTGAAAATACACTTTTAGCTTACAAGACGTTTTCATCAAAATATATGCAAATAGCAAAATGAAGTGGAACTAATTATAAAATATTTAATGTTCGGATAAGTGTAAAATATAAATGCAGGCCTCACACAAATATTTCTCTTAAAATTTGCATCTTGAGTCAAATTTTTAGCCCTTTAAGTACACATACACACACACAATTTACATTATCAGTATTCATGTAAAAATTTGATTAGAAAGAGCATACTCACAGAGACAGAATATACTAAGAACATTTTTTGAACTAAAGTAAATAATTTACTTTTGTGCAATTTCTTTATTAAAAAAATCATATTATTCATAACCCTGATGTTTTCTTTTAGCCACATCTCTGATTTATCAGTATAGGAAAGGGTGATCATACACATTTAATAAGTGGAAAGTAAACAGCATAATTATTAAAAAACATAACTTTTATGCTGGATAGATGTGGATTTTTTTTTTTTTTTGGTTTTCGTTAGGTTTGGTTTTGTGTTTATAGTGTCCCTTCTTCTTTTTGTACACCTTAACACTTTTGTGAAGTCTTCACCTGAAAGATTTCAAAGGATTATTAATGCATTGTTTACAAGCACTCCTAGTTACTTAGAAAAGTTTCAAACTTTAATTTAGTGGTTAGTTTCAGGCTGAGGCATTAATCTGCCCAGAAGAACTTAAAGGGATTTGGAAACATGGTTGTTTCTGCAGGTGCTTTTGAGGAGATCTTAGTCAATTTTGTGGTTGCATTTGGGTGCCTAAATAATGAATAGCCAAGAGGAAGAAAAGAAACACTAGACATGGAAATAAAAACTTCAATGCCATATTATATCAATTTCAATTGTTTTCTTAGGGTTAGTTCTCTAGGACAGAACGGAAAAGGTCTCAGAAGAAAGTGATGTTTTAGATCCTTGCCAAGGTAGCATTGAGAATTCATGGCCAAGAGTTTGTTATTTTTGTATTTTTTAATGGCAAGATATAATTGATATTCTGTATCCTCTTATGTATCCTCTATTCAGTAATTCCCCTTATGTGATTTTTCAGAAGAATTTATAGTATGCAGTACCAGAAATATTGGCTGAATAGCTGAGTGGTTTTTCTGTGTGGGAAGTATTTCATTTTTAAGCAGATATTTAATCTGCATCATGGTTTGTAAGATCTTTAGGTTATCAGTTAAAGGTAGCTACAACTGGGAGAAGCATCTGAGCTGGTGACAAGCAATAATCAAAATGGAAAAAGGGGATAGGCAACATAAATATGAAATTCTACAGCATTTTCAATGAAGGGCAACTGGAAATTAGGAAGTTTCAGTCCTCCACTTTCAAGCCATAGCGTCTGGATGAATTCTAACATAGCTTATTTGATCACATTTTAATAGATTTATTTATGTTCTTATAAAAATACCAGTTCTAAAACAGATTGCAAAGATAAAAGAAAAAAAATTGCCCAAATATATATGAAGTCGTGTCCGGAGGTAAAGATCTAAAAATAAAACTAGACAAAACAAGAAATGTACCAGTATATCCCCAGTTAAGACACTCCTAAGAAAAGTAATTCGTGAGACTTTATGGGAGACAGAAAAGTAAGGAAAGGGTGTGGAGCAAAGATTAGAGAATCAAGCAGTGAGCAAAGTAGTCTTGGTGGAGCCAAATGCCTAGGAGATGAGGTAAGTACTTACCCATCTCTGAAAGGTGGACAAGATTTTGAATTGGACAGTTAAGAAACATATGCTGACAATTTAAAGTCTTTCGAGTGATTTCAAACAATGAGGCTGTGAAATTAAGGAAAGCCACAAAACATGGAGATAAATTAGTTGTAGTCAGAATGGAAACAAATGTTTGCCTTGGAAAGAGAAGTGTCGATTCTGTACTATGTTTTATATAACAAGCACTTTAATTTACTAATTCAGTTTCACAGCTTTGTTTGTTCCCTGTTTTCAGATGAATCCTAAATTAACCCCAACTATGGTTCCTCAGTTAACTACCGGTGTGACATCTCCATTTGTGTACTAGAAATTTAAATGTCTCTTAAATTCCAGATACATATCTCTTAGGCTTCATCTGACTCTCTTTTACTTATTCTTTACAAACATAGCTAACTAATTACCAAATTCTGACAAAGATTCTACTGTAAATGTTCTCAAATTCATCACTTTGTTTCTTTTCTTACTAATACAATCCAGAATGCTATCATTCCATTCCCATTGATTATATTAGCCTCTTTGCTCATTGGTCCTCCCCTTTCATTTTTCTCCCTCCTTTAAACTACAGTTATCCAGACTGAAGATTCATCTTCCTAAGCACTGCATGTCCTCATGTTAGTCATTTCCACCAGATAAAATCAAAATCTCTTCTGATTAGCACTGAAAGCCTTCCATAATTTGTAACCCTCTGATCTATTTATCCTTCAGAGTCTCATTGTCCTTGATATCCCTTGGCTTCATTTATATACTATTTCAACAAATATTATCAATAATGTGCTAGACACCACAATATGGCCTGGGTATAAAACAATAACATCATGAATAACAAATAATGACATGGGCCAGATGATAACAAGACCTCGACCAGAGGTGAAAAGACTGCCATGTAAAAATAAAAAATACTCTCAGTGTAGATCCATATTAGGGTGAGCCATGGAAGGCCTCAAGAAAGAGGAGATGACAGAGTTGAGGATAAAGTTTGAGTGGGGGCTCACTGGGTAGGCTTGGGGCAGACATTTTAGGCAGAAGGACCAGAGCGTGCAAGGCCATGGAGGTGTGGAAGAGTCTGGTTGTCTGTGGAACTCTGAGTAGTTTGAAATGGCTGAAACATAGATTAGAAACAGGTTGGGAATGAGATGAGATGGTGGAGGGCTTGTCTTAAGTCAGGGCACAAATTATATGTGGAAACACGAGGAAAAAGAAGGATGTGGGGTACAGATGAAGAGAAGTTCACAAATGTGATGATGGAGTTGTAAATATTCTCTTCTGATGCTTTTCATTTTCTTAGTGGACTAGGAAGTAAGGTTACCAGCTAAGCTTGAGAATGGGGCAAATGGTGCTGGAGGTTTGAGGTAAAAAGGAGAAGTATGAAGTCATTTTTAAAGAGAGTGGAGAAAACTCCGTAGAGGATGTATTTAAAACAACAACAACAACAACAACAAACTTGTTCTCCTGGAAGTATCAACCCAATTTATTTTTATCTGAGACCTAATACATCATACATACTCCTCTCCAGTGCTGCTTCTAATCCGAAAACTCTAACAATATGTCCAGCTATATTAAAGTTTTCCAGTTTTGCCATGAAGATAGCATACAGTTTAGTAAGAATCTGTATCACTAACAGTGTTAAACTGAAGATTCTCAGACTCTTTTGGGAATTTGAGTTAATTAGATCTGGGGTAGGATACCATAATCTGCATATGTAACAACCACTCTCAGGTGATTTTGATAAAGGCCATCCTCCAACCATACTTGGAGGAGCCCCAATATTTAAGACAAAATCTCAAAACCTTTGTGTGGCAACAAAGTCCTTGTTGTTGCCTCCTTATCAGGATTTTCCAGAGAAACAGAAACAAGAGGCTATCTCTGTTTCTATTTCCTCCTCCTCCTCTGTCTCTTTCTCTCCTTTTCTCTATCAATAGATGATAGATAATAGATCTATACAAATATATAGATACATAAACATAAGATATATCTATGTATCTAAGGTAGCTTCACACAGTTGTAAAGTTAGCAAGGCTGGAAACTCAGGCAGGGTTTCTATGTCATACTTCCAAGGCAGACTGTTTTTTTCTTCTGATGAAAATCTCAGTTTTAGCTCTTATGGCCTTCACCTGATTGAATGAGGCCCACCCACTTGCAGAGGGTAATCTCCTTACAGTCAACTGATTAGAAATGTTTATTACAGCCACAGGATACTTTCATGGCAACATGTAGACTCATGTTTGACCAAACAATCTGGCACCATAGCCTAGCTAAAATTGACATTTAAAATTAGACATTATACTGTCCAGCTTTATCTTTGGTCAATCCATGACAGTTTGCAGCAAGAAAATTGAATTCCTGGCTAGTAAGCTAGCAAGAAAGATGGACACTGCTCTCACCCAATATAGCACTTCATATTTGCATGTGTTCTCTGGATATAACAAGGACATAATAAAATAGAATTGTGATCATAATTCAAAAATTATGATAAGCTTTGGCATAAAGAACTTATAAGACATTTCTATTTTCCTCTCTTCTTCCTCCCCAACCTGGCAAGGTCTTCACTAGTTGATACCAACTCTGTCACTACCCCATTGGTCATGGGAGACAACTAGATGCTAAGTATAGATAACTTGACATTATCGTATTCCTGAAAAATAATTTCATAGCACAGATCCAAAGAGGTTTAATTGTAAATTTCTTTCCTTCTTTCTCTTCCTCCCCTTCCTCGTTTTTCTTTTTCTTTCTTTCTTTCTTTCTTTCTTTCTTTCTTTCTTTCTTTCTCTTCTCTTTCTTTCTTTCTTTCTCTTTCTTTCTTTCTTTCTTTCTTTCTTTCTTTCTTTCTTTCTTTTTCTTTCTTACTTTTTCCCTTCCCTTTCCTTACCTTCCCTTTCCTGTCCTTTCTTCATATATCTTTTGCTACCCCTATGCCTAAATTGAGCTAATAAGGGTGAGCAAGAGTAAAGATTTGGAGTGTCTGTGACTTTTTTTTTTGATATACCTTTTTATATTCATATCCTTTACTTGCAGACCAGTCACAGCTTCCCGTCCATCTTTGCCACTATGGATGATTGCACTGATTGTGTTCGGAGTGTTGGCAATCCTGGGAATAACCATTGGTCTCCTGGTTCATTTTCTGGCAGTAGGTTGGTAAAGAACACATTTTTATTTATTTCAGTTTGTTGTAAACTTTATTTCCATTTCTACCAAAGACAAAGAGATAATTGCAAATAATAAATTATCTGTCTTCCTTTATTTTTTAAAAGTTTATTTTATTTATTTTGAGAGAGAGAGCATAAGCAGGGGAAGAGGAGAGAGAGAGAGGGAAAGACAGAATCCCAAGCAGGCTCTGTGCTGTCAGCACAGAGCCCCAAGCGGGGCTCTATCTCACAAGCCATGAGATCATGACCGAGCCAAATTCAAGAGTCAGACACTTAACCAACTGAGCCACACAGGCACCCCTCTATCTTCCTTTAAAATGGCCATCAGTGACCCAAGATCCCAGAAAGAAGCATTTGCCAAGCTCCCTATTGCAGACATCTTTTGTATATACACAAGTAAAAGAATATATATGATACAGAGACATGAATACACAGATAGACAGTTGATAGGCAGAAAAAGTAATCTACCAAGTTGGTATTAATATGTGTTACCTGAGAACAAACTGAGGGTTGATGGGGGGTGGGAGGGAGGAGAGGGTGGGTGATGGGTATTGAGGAGGGCACCTTTTGGGATGAGCACTGGGTGTTGTATGGAAACCAATTTGTCAATAAATTTCATAAAAAAAATAAAAAAAATAAAAAAAAATAAAAAAATAAAAAAGAGTTATATATAAAAAAAATATGTGTTACCTTATAATTAAAATACTAAGAAAAGAAAGACAAGAAAATCAGCATATGCTTACACTGCTCATTTTTCTCCCAACTTCCCAGTAGTTTGTTAGCAATATTATTCTTTTTATATTCTCAACCTTTATAATATTTCATTTGCAATCATAATTATTAGATGTTTTCTAAAGAATACTATGGGAAGTGATTCTAGGGGTGGGACATAGGGAGTTTGCAGCTTATATTTTGATTCATCATCTCAAACATTCTCTTATGCAGTCTGTTATTTTAACTCCATGGAACACTTGTCTTCAGTTTTTAACACAAGAAGCTGGGGTAGCCTTGAGGAAATCTCCTTAATATACAGATTCTCTGAACTATAATATAGTGATCCTGACGTCTCTCCTTTGTTCAACCCAACTCACCTCCAGAAGGTTGCCTTAACCGGGAGATTAGAGCACATATAATAAAAATGGCACATTAGTATGGATTCACATTTATTTTCACTGCTGTCATTCTGCAGGGTCAAAATAGGACCTTTGGAAATATTCCTTGTCTTTTTTCCAGGCCCTGAAGTCTCATTATACTAATAATAGAGTCATTGAGAATTTAAAAAAATACTCAATGAACTCAGCTTGTGAGGAGATGTATCTCTGATATGTATCATTTTTCAGCCTAGTTTATATTTCACATTTGGGGGAATATTTGCTTCATAGTTTTTAGCCTGGAGTTGTGTCTTTCTTTTGTTTCCTTGGAAATGAGCACTTTACCCTTGTCTTTGGGTGTTTTTATAAGTTAGAGGAAGGAGAACATAAAAGAAATGCCTTAACTCTGTCAGATTTAAATAGAAGTGTTCTCATAATTTATGCTTAAAATATTATCGCACTTCAGAACACTGCACAAAACCAAAACCAAAAATGTGTGTGTGTTTGTATGTGTGTGTTACATGTAAGTTGTAAGTTTTATTTATAGAAATAAGTTCTAAGTAATCAAGTCATGAAAAAGTCATAAAACAATTCCTTTCTGTCCCTTATCCATCTCAATTCATATTGGCATTTGAACCACTTATAGAAATGGGAATATTAATCATAAGGTGCAGATGTGCCTTATGGATATCTCATCCCCAAGGGTTGTTTTCATTTTACCAGGTACCAACAGATCTCAGTGACTGATTTCACAGTGACCTCAGCATAGTGAGCCATCTCTGTGGCTGAATGCTGTGTGGAATTAAATTAATACTCAATTCCTTGTTTTAGGGTGTGGTTTCTTAGTCTTAATGTCTTAGACATTAAATGTTTAGTTTATCCACTGGCTCTTGGAAAAGTGCTCCATGCAGTTGTAATAAAAAGTTTGTTATCTTGTCAATTTATTAGTCTACACTGAGGAATATCCATGGCAGCCTAATTATCATAGTAGGTAGAAATATTTAGGAATCTAAATAAAGAACTGAAAGATACACTGTGAACACTGAATTATAAAAAAAGAAAGTTTAATAGTTTAAAGATCTATGTTTTACTACTTATGTTAAAATCTAATAAGCTACCATTGCAAAGTTCAGTCTCTATAGTAAAAGATCCATGATCCCCAGACAAACTAACGATAATTAACAATGTTGGTTCACAAATTATTATTCATAAACAACCCATTCCAGCATTTTGTTTAGATGTTTCTGGCTTCTTTTTTTATCACACTTCTCACTGTAAAATATTTTCACCACTTATAATAGAAAGTCATATTTCATTTTAATTATGGTGCTTTCCTTCTCTGCATTTGTATAGAACCTGCAATTAGATGATTAATGTTTTTAATTATATCCTTATTAGTACCTTGTGTAATGATTTCAACCATATTGAACCTGTCACTTCCATCACATAGTCTTCAAAAGCAATGATCATATTGCACAATAGTATTAATATTTATTCAGTGCTTACTATATGCTAGGTGTTGTTATGTAGCATCTAGAATATTTCTAAGTGCTTAGTATCTATCACATATTAGAGGTAAGATATATCACATGTCTTACCTCTAATAGGTATCTTAGTATCTATGAGAATTTAAGAAGGAAATAAAATGGATTAGGTGTAGTCTTTGTACTCAAATCGAATTTTTGTTGATTCTTGGCTTTTAGTATCCATATATTAGTTAAGTTACTGAATATCTCAACACCACATTTTTCCAGAAAAAAAAGGGATATACTTCATATGTTCTTTTATAAAGTATCTTCTCATGGTACATACTTAATAAATGGTAACTATTTTTACTCATAGTTTAATAATTATATGACAGAAATCTCACTTACAGTATATAGTTCTATCTGTCTCAATCAAGATATTACTCTTTTTGCTGACTTTTGTCTATATCTATATATGCTGCATTATTGGTCCCGTAAACACTTTTCACAATGCCCAGGATATCTAACCGGCTGTGCCAGAAAGATTCACAGGCTTTATCAATGTCTAATATGAGCACAATATTTACTAGTTGATATTACTATGTAATCTGTATCTGCATTTGAAATCCATTTCACCTAAATAATTCTTGGATGATGTTTTTATCTCACAGAAAACACGACTTACTATTATCAAGGTAGCTTTGACGTGCTGGATATCCCATACAACAGAAATTATCAAAGAGAGACATCACCAGAAAATAACTATCTTAGCAAAATTCTTGAGACTAAGGTAAACTGGTATTTTCCTATATTTATTTCATTGTTAGTTCTCTGAAATATAAATATATTATTGGAATATGACGTTTGATTCTGTTCTCTTTAACAGATGGTTGATGCATTTCAAAGTTCTAGCATTTACAGACAATATATCAATTCTCAAGTCATCACACTGGTGTAAGTAACTAATAATAGCAGTTAGAAAAGAGATCAACTCATTCATACATACATATTTCAAGCACCTCTGTGAAATGTCACAGTCATTAGCCAATAAGTTACTAATACAGTATTATCATAAGTTAAATGCCAGACTAATTGTTGAATATAAAACCAAAGCAAAGATGGGGCTATCTAGTTTTATCCACTAGATCTATTGAGAATGTGTTATTCATATAATGCGTTAAATTATAGTTGCCTCATCACTCAAGCTTCTTAAGTTTTTATGTCTAGCAAATAGTAGGTGATCCCTTAGACCAATCTTTGACAGTCTAAAATTTTTATTTAGTAGTTGTGTAAATACAGACCCTGTTTTCTCATGTCTTTCTTTTTCCTTTTTTGGTCTTATGTAAATCTTTTTAATGACTCATGTTCTTCTACTTGCAAATCAGCCAGACACCTTGTGGAACTACCCTAGAGTTCTTACAGGGTAGAAAAGAGCATATCTACATCAGGCTTTGATGTCAAGGAAGTCCTTGTAGTCACCGTAACAAGAAGTAAAATAGCTATCGTATGTGGGTTTAGAGTAGCACGGAATAGCAGAGGGAGGCCTAGAACAGAAGTTAGGCAACTTGATCCCAGTCTTTACCACTTAGTAATCCCAGAGTCATTAAATCACTTTGACTCTATTTACCTCTCTGTGAAATACTGTCATAGCACCTTCGCTGCCTCTCTCATGTAAATGCA
This sequence comes from Prionailurus bengalensis, assembly GCF_016509475.1. Classification (NCBI taxonomy): domain Eukaryota; kingdom Metazoa; phylum Chordata; class Mammalia; order Carnivora; family Felidae; genus Prionailurus; species Prionailurus bengalensis. Next base: position 150,406,470 of record NC_057344.1, read on the forward strand.
CTTAGGGTCAAAGAAGGTAATACGTATGGAAAGATATGTAAATAAACACATTTCCAGTGAAGGCAATTACTGCTTTTACCTTCATCAGTGTCACCAGCTATGCCTGCTCCTGGAATTCATGGGACTCCTGGAATTGCAGAACACATCAAGATCTCCACTACAATTAACCCTGAGAGATGATTTTAGTATTGGAAAGAGATGGGAGCTAAAATTGAAGGGCCCAGGTATCTTTCAGAGAAGTCTGCAACCACTGCAATCATTTCCAAAGGAAGCGATGGAGAGGCTACAGGACAGATGTTTTCATTTTGACACCCCTTTCTATGATAATCAAACCTGCATGAGCTGAGTACTTCCTAGCACTGATTATTGATTTACATTCCAAAAGGTTAATCATCTGTCAGGGAGAGCCAAAGCATAAAAATGCCACTTTGGACACTATCCTCAAAGCTGTTTGACAATTCCTACATGTCCACCCGTCACCTTCTTGGGTTGCTTACCCCTATCTGAATTCCAAACAAATCTTCCCTGAATGCCATGGTCAGGTTCATCTTCCTCAAGCACAGTTTTATTCAACAACTTCTCTTTACTTCTATCTCTTGGCTCACATTAAAAGTCCTCCTCCATCTGATCCCAATCTTAGACACTGCTGTCTCTGTGACTTGGCACAGGGAGACAAAACAGTGTAAAGACTCTGGGTTATAGAGTCAGTTGTACTGAATCTGATTTGAGTTTAGTAGCTGTATAATCTTGAGCCTACTAGGTAACCTGTCAGAGCCTCCGTTTTTCCTTGTCTACAAAATGAAGACAATGATACCCATGCTGCAGGCTTGTTGTGAAGTCTAAGTGTGACAATAAATGTGAAAATAAGTACCTAGAACACAGCAGATCCCCAGTAAATGCAAATTAATGATAGCTATCCAGTTATTCTGGAGTGTTACTCTTCTTCTCTACCTGATGAAATTGTCTGCTTGATGTTGAAGTAGTGATAAAAACACTTTAAAGCCCAGTGTGTATGCCACCTCTTTCATGAAAATTTCTCTAATTCTTTAAATAAAAAATAACTTATCCTTCCTCTATTGGCAGATAAGACAAAATAAATATTATCCCTTCTGCCTCGTTTATTGTAGTCATTTGTATACATGTCTAATTTCCTAGAAATCTGGAAATTCTTGGAGGGTAGGAGCCATGTCTTAGTCACGCTTGCATCACTGACTAGCACCCATTCCAGTCACTTGTCTATAGCAGTTGCCCAATAAATGATTGATGAATACATGAATAAGCGAGCCCAGTTCTCACATGATATTTCCACCCTGTGCCGCAGGCCTTTCCTACTTTTCAGATTTGTAGAACTACTTGTCCTCTAAGATGAATGCTGTAGCTGCTTGCATACTGTCACCAGGTAAATGTAGGCAGATGGATGATCCTGTGATTAACCAAAAGTGAAGGTACTGCACAAACCCATAAAAAGACAGAAGATATAAAAATATGAAAGATCAGGGAATGAGGAAGGAAATGCTATTTTCTTAGCAACATAAGAAATATGCTTATCTTGTTGAAACATACTTATCTTGCTTCCAGTCCTCATAACAACAGTCTAACTGCACATATATGGCTGATATTCAAGGCTCCCAGATCAATGAAGGAAAACACCAGAAGAAGAATTGAAAGTGTCTTACATCAGATGCTGAGAAACCATGCAGGCTCTCTGACTACAGATCCTAATTCTCTTAGGCTCAAGGGTAAGCTTATGAATTAAATAGGAGCAGTGTTATTTCATCTTTTTATTTCTAACATATATCACAAGTACCAGGAACAAAGCTGATCCTGAATTTTTTAAATGAATAGGCCATTATTTTATTTCAGAGCAATAATTTGTATTCTTCGTTACTAAAAACATTATAATCAAATCATAATAATATCACACTTTAAAGCACTTCTGGGAGAAAAGCTGCTTCTGATTATAAAGCAAATAGTAAGACTTTGAACAGTCCTTATAAGTAACAGTGTGTCTTGTATATATTTTTCATGATCTCCTATAAACTTCAAAAATATCAAACAATCTGCCATTATAAGACAGGTCAGTTTTTAAGTTATTTTTGTCTACTGACAGGAATCAGTTTCACTTGTGGGTCTTTTTGATCTTCTAAGAAAAGATACTGACTGTTTTCCACCTTAGGTGATAAAGATTATATTCCAATTAAATAAAAATGAAGTCTCTCATTTGGAGCTATGGAGGTGGTATTTCCATATCATACATTTGCATATAGTAAAAGAACAATTCAAATAAACCAATATTCTCTCCTTTCTGCTAACATTTTCTCCTGAGATTCAAAATTATTTCTGACCTCCTCTCTGCTGAACCTAGCTAGCATCTTACTCCATTGGCTCCAAGGTCAATGGCTTATGCTAGGTATTATATTTACCATGAGTTTTTTGTTCTATTTCAGAAATCAGTAAGGTTGATGCTGAAAAGATTATCAACAACCGTAAGTTCAGATACTTCTTAATTAAATGTGTGAGATGATCTAAGACATAACAGTCAAGATTTGTTACTGTTGGCTAGTTACAATTCTAACTAGGTACCTTACATACAACTCATTTAATCCTCACAATAATCCTAAAGATAGATATTATTTATTATCATTCCGTGTTAGAGTTGGGGAAACTGAAGCACAAAGAAGTGAAATAATTTGCCTAAATTCAACCAGCTTGTGAATGGTGTGGTCAGAATTCAAACCAGGGAGTCTGGTTGCAGAGCCCATGGACTTAACTGTGAGTTTATCTGCCTCCAAGAGCTCTCATATTCTCCAGGTGCTGAGGTATCTTGGAGATACTGTGCTGGGTATGGAGGTGATCTAGGGGTTGCTAGTGATTCCTTTGCAGATTACATCCTGTTCTCTTCAGTGCAAGATATTGTCAGATAGAACCATACAAGAATAACTCAGCTCAGTTTCTGCTTTATAATCAAACAAGTGTCTTCCTACTCTCAATGGAACAAAACTGACTCTGACAGGCTGTGGGACACGAGCAAGGATGTCAGCTACGTATGATAGAATCAAAGGAGGTTCCAATGCTCAGAAGGGAGAATGGCCTTGGCAAGCAACTCTCAAAAAGAATGGCCGACACTACTGCGGGGCATCTTTGATCAGTGAAAGACACCTGGTGACTGCAGCTCACTGCTTTCAAAAGTAAGTTCATCATGTTGCTCAAGGATAGGGAGACCAAAGACTGGAACTGGGCCAGTTCACACTTGTTATCTCAGTTAATTATCAATAGCTCTCTTCTCAAGTGTCCTGGTTTGGAAAACAAATTATATGCGAAGCCAATCTAAGATTTTCCTGCGTTACCTGTAAGAATGGGAAGAGTCATTCATTCTTGATACGGCATTTTTTTCTCACATGATTCTTATCTCTCATCACTTTATACTGCAGACATCCTTAACTACTCGTAGTTGCTAAAACACATCATCCTGTTTCATAGCTTCCTCACCTTCTGCACATACCATCCCCTTCTCATTTTTTAGGCAACTCTGACCCAGCTCTATGGTCTCACCCAAAATGCTACTTTCCTTAAGAAATTTCTGAATACTACTTGGCAATGAGAAAGAATGATATATGGCCTTTTGTGGCCACACGGATGGAACTGGAGAGTGTTATGCTAAGTGAAATAAGTCATACAGAGAAAGAGAGATACCATATGTTTTCACTCTTATGTGGATCCTGAGAAACTTAACAGTAGACCATGGGGGAGGGGAAGGGGAAAAAAAGATAGGGAGGGAGCCAAACCGTAAGAGACTCTTAAAAACTGAGAATAAACAAGGGTTGATGGGGGGTGGGAGGGAGGGGAAAATGGGTGATGGGCATTGAGGAGGGCACCTGTTGGGATGAGCACTGGGTGTTGTATGGAAACCAATTTGACAATAATTTTCATATAAAAAAAAGAAATATCTGTTCCCTAGAGCATGCAGATTTAAGTCCACCTGTTTTCTTGTCCCACTAATTATACACAAATCACTTAAGCAATTAGAACTCTCTGTGTTTATGCCCATCCTTCATTATATTTAAGTTTCTGGAAGGTATGGCTATTAATTTTTATTTCTATATCCCCACTGCTTTACACAGTATATGGTATAGGGAGGGACTCAAACAGTTTTTTAATTTATGAAGAAAATCAGATTGTATCACTGCTAATGAGCTATGGCACAAGGGAATATTAATGTCATTAAAAAGTACAGTAGATGAAGGCCATGTTTCTACTATTTTGAAATAAATACAAAATATATAATTTTTGCTCTTTCAGGACAAATAATCCAAAAAACTATACTGTCAGCTTTGGCACCAGAGTAAATCCCCCCTATATGCAACATCATATTCAACAAATTATAGTTCATGAAGACTACATCCCGGGTGAACATCATGATGATATTGCAATTATACAGCTCACCGAAAAAGTCTTATTCAAGAATGATGTACATCGAGTTTGTCTTCCTGAAGCCACACAGGTTTTTCCACCAGGTGAAGGAGTTGTTGTTACAGGATGGGGAGCACTTTCATATAATGGTAAGTCCAGTGAAAATTTAACAGTGTGTCAGTACAAAAGCACAAAAAATGGTGGGCTAGGCACAGAGTCAAAGGCATCATTTACTTCAGGATGCCTACTTCTCCGAGGCAATATCTCAGGAAATGATGCGTATGGACTTATGGCTTTGCAAATTGCCTTGGTGTGGAATGTTCTGTGGAGACCAATTGATTGTAGAAATACCCTAACCTGGAGAAACTAACTGAGAAAGTTCTGGTTCAAAGATATAAGAAGAGAGATAAGGACATAGAAAGGCAGTATTTAAAAGATTTCAAATGATTCTTTGAAGATGTCCTTTTCATTGGTTCAGGTGAGGGAAATGAGTAGGCAAGAGTCAAATACAGGTTTTATGCACAGAGGACAAAGCAAGTTTTCCATCCTGCTCTGTTTTAGAACAGCTCTTTTACTAATTTGTATACTTCCTTTAGGTAAATACCCAGAGGTACTTCAGAAAGCATCTGTGAAGATTATTGACACAAATACCTGTAATGCTCAGGAAGGATATTATGGTATGGTATTGGACACAATGCTATGCGCTGGGTACTTGGAAGGAAATATCGATGCCTGCCAGGTAAGTCTGGACACTAGTCACATTGACCATCAGTTACAAATAACTGCTATTATTTTATGAAAGTCATCAATACAAAGACAATTTCTATGCTTCAGTTAATTTGCATTTTGACAATCCTGTTAAACTCTTCCAGCTAAAGTAATTCTCCACTACATGCAATATATGTTTATAAGTGTTTAACAAACACTTAAGTTGGACTTACTCTGAGCCCAGCACTGATTGCAGTTTTTTACAAATAATTCATTTAATCCTCATACAACATTGTGATGTGGGTACTATCATTATCATTTTATAGACGAGAAAACCGAGGCAGAGGAAGGTAAAGTGATTGACACAAGATCACACAGGTAGTAACTGGGAGAGCTGGCATATAAACCAAAGTAGTCTTGGATCACAGTCCATAATCTTAATCACATTTCAATAAAAGATCAGTCTCAGAAAATTTTAATCTACTTCCAGCCTATTTCTCTTTCCTTTTTAGCCTCCTCATGGCTAGGGTTCTGGCTACTTTTCTCAGATATAAAGCCCTGTTTTCCAAGTACATCTATAATATTTGCTTCCCAAAAGCTTTCTCTTAGAACTAGCTAACTAGTTTCTCATAGAACTAGATAACTTATCAGTTCATGCCTGCAAGGTTCAGGTCAACACCAAAGAGTCCCAGAGAATATAATCTGGCCAAAAGTGAGGTTAAGGGTGATGCAGGGATTTACACCATACATTTTCCTATGGTCTGTATGAAGGATGAGTCACAAACTTTATCTGGGCTTATCACTTAGTGTAAGTAAAGTATCTGGAAGTTAATTCTCATAATGATAAATATTATTTGTCTTATTTAGGGTGATTCTGGAGGACCACTAGTTCATCCTAATTCTCGAAATATTTGGTACCTTGTTGGAATAGTGAGCTGGGGAGAAGAATGTGGTAAAATCAATAAACCAGGTGTCTACATGCGAGTGACTGCCTACCGCAACTGGATCGCCTCCAAGACTGGTATCTAAGAGAAAAGCATCTTGTAGCAACTATCTGAAGTCATTTTCACCTAAGGTTACTCCCAACCTTAGCTAACATGCATTTTAAATTAGTGTGTACAGTGGCTGTTTTGAAAGAACTGTGGTCCTGAGGGAGTATTTATAAACTTTAATTTTAAGCAACTTACAAAACAACAAATCTAATGTTTAGTCCAGAAAGGCCTAAGCAAAGAAAATGCTCCTATCAAAAAAAGGACTATTCCTATTTAACTATTTCATGAACCCCCATCATGGCTATTTCACTATAGAATAAAGCTCTTGGTTTTAGTCATTCAGACTTTTTTTCAATTATGAATGTATATCCTCCCAACTCAGTGGCAGCACTGTGAGAAAGTGGAACCAACCCTTTCTGAGGGCTGGGTTGGAACATGCTCTATCTGCCTTCATGTCATAGCTTTTGAGGAAAGGGTATGGTTGTAAACTGACTCAGGTCAGAATTTAGGCACTGACTTAGAGTCTCTCATTTGAACGGGGGTCTTGATCAGCTTTTAAAATCACTGGGAAATAATTTCACTGTCAGTAAAACTATGCAAAATACATTTTAGACCTATAGAGACCATGTACACTAATTCTTCAGTGTTGATACAGGTTTTTGTGGAAATTCCTCATTTGCAACACATACAAAAATAAGTAGCTATGAACCATGAAATGTACAATGTATTTTAATAAAAACAAATTTAAAAGCAGACTATCTTTGCTCAATGACAAATTTCTTTCTTATTTTCTTTCTTTCTTTCTCTCTCTCTTTCCTTCTTTCTTTCTTTCTTTCTTTGTCTCTTTCTTTCTTTCTCTCTTTCTTTCTTTCTTTCTTTTGTGTGTGTGTGTAGTTTTCTTTGGTTTGGTTTTATTCTTAAAAAAAATTTTTTTTTTAAGTTTATTTATTGTTGACAGAGACAGAGTGCGAGCACAAGCTGGGGAGGGGCAGAGAGAGAGGGAGACACAGAATCTGAAGTAGGATCCAGGCTCCAAGCTGTCAGCACAGAGTCTGATGTGGGGCTCAAACTCACGAACTGTGAGATCATGACCTGGGCTGAAGTCAGATGCTTAACTGACTGAGCCACCCAGACGCCTCTTGTTTGGGTTTATTCTTAAAAAGGTCTTTTGGGGGCGCCTGGGTGGCTCAGTCGGTTAATCGTCCGACTTCAGCCAGGTCACGATCTCGCGGTCCGTGAGTTCGAGCCCCGCGTCAGGCTCTGGGCTGATGGCTCGGAGCCTGGAGCCTGCTTCCGATTCTGTGTCTCCCTCTCTCTCTGCCCCTCCCCCGTTCATGCTCTGTCTCTCTCTGTCCCAAAAATAAATAAACATTGAAAAAAAAAAAAAAGGTCTTTTGTAGGTGGCTTTTCTTCTTTCTTTGTTATTATTTTCACTTGGTCCTTGGCTTGGGAAAAAGCTATACAGTAGTTAAAAAGCTACCTCCAGGCTACAGGGAGAGGCTCAGGCAGGCCAGCGGGGATGCAATAGGTGGGTCCCTCATTACTAGATGCAAGAAGCTCTCAGTCATGCCTGTGGATGAGGCCGGCCAACCGAGGGTTGAGGCCTGCCCGCCTGAGAAGTTTGGTCAGGTGGTTGCTCATCTTCTGGGTGAGCTTCAGTTAACTGCCTAGGAAATGGTTCTCTAGGAAGCCACTGAGTTGGGAGTATGTGTAGGAGAGCCCAGGGCTTGCAAATCCACTGGGGACTAGGCCAGACTCTTCTCCAGGTCCAAGACAGGTTCCATGGCCTGCAGGCTGTCCCCTCACCCCCCACTTATCTCTCGATGGCTTCTGGACCTCCAGGAAGAAAGCTTTGTTGCCTCCCTGTTTTTGCATCTTTAAGAGATACTAGGCACCCTCCAACTTCTCTGCCAACTCTTAGAAAAAATGGCACAGTCACCAGGGGCCACAGGCCATGAGAATAGAGGTCCAGAGAGAGGCAGGTGGGTGAGGCTCACAGATGCAGGTTGACCAGGCAGCTGATGGCAGCTCCCACCTTAGAAGAATAATTCTAGATAATCTGGCGGCTCATGGTTCCTCAAGATCAGGAGTCAACCACACACAAAGTATGGTGTTAGTGCATCTCAGAAATGGATGATGGAATGGCCAAGAAGATGGTTCTAGAAGCTGTTGCTGGGGGCTGAGGAGGAAGCTGAGGGTGGCTGAGGCTGGAGTGGCATGGAGACAAAAACAGTTCTGTTCCAGCAAGAGACATACCTACATGCTGTGCCTGTGTCTCTAACAACTGCTCCTGGAAGCTGTCCCAGAAAGAGGAAAAATAGCAAAAGCAATAAATCCACCCTTTGTCCAGAAGGATTAATAAGGATTCAAGTAGAGATTGGATAACTACCTGTCCAGAGGGTACAGAATGGATTCAAAGATTTGGTTTTCAAAGTGGAGGTAGGATTAGAAATGGAAAAGAGTGATACTAATGACCACTAAGATTTTTGTCTGTCTTTTAATTATACGTTTTTGAGCCTTCCGATGCAGTTTCCATTATAGCTGAACTCATAATGTGAACTCTTGCCAGTACTTCCTCTTGGGCTTAGAATCTTCTTGGCTCTCACCTGCCTATGAGAGCCAGAGTTTATTAATGTGGGGCAGTAAACTTCATATTCTGTTAAAAAAATCAATTTATTACAAATAAATGTGCACCTACCTTTTTAAAGTCAAAATGTAAAGAGCTTTATTGAGCTTAGTTGGTAAACTGTTTCAACTTTTAAGTATTACTTATATGCTATTCTCTTTTCTATTGAATATGTTTGTTAATCACAAACTTTGCAGTGAGAAGTAGCAATGCAGAAGTAGCTATTTTATATATAAAATTTTATTGCTTAAAAAAAATCAAGTACTGCCAATTAGCATCAGATCCATTCATATGCTATTTAAAACAGATGGAAAATTTTGTGGATTTTTTTTTTAATGATAGAGTATACCATAAAAAAAAGTTAGAACTTAGAGTGTACTCTGTCCTCTGCTTAAGTATGTAAACCGGTAATTTTAGATACAGAACTAATTTGGTTCTTTTACTCATAATATGAAAATTTTAAATTTGTTATCTGATAGTCTTGATATTATCATTATGTTAAGAATAGTGCAAAATTTGGCACAGACAGAAACATATTTTTATTAGAAACATATTTATCTTTTTTAAAAAAGTTTATTTTGAGACAGACAGCATTTGCACGTGCATGCACAAATGGGGGAGGGGCAGAGAGAAGGAGAGAGAATTCCAAGCAGGCTCTGGGGCTTGAACTCACAAACTGTGAGATTATGACCTGGACTGAGATCAAGAGTCAGATGCTTAACTGGGCCATGCAGGCGCCCCAGAAACATATTTACCTTAAATACTCTACATACAGTAATTAAATCTGCATAACAACATGCATGCAGTCAATGCACAATAAAACAGATGTTTCAAATATAAATGTTGAACGTTTATGGCAATGAAGATGACACATTACGAATGTTAAAGTTCTATACTTTAAAATCCCAAGATTAGGAAAAGAAAAACAATGATTAATTGCAAGGGTTATTCTAGATATGCATTCACTTGTATCAGAAGAAATCAAACCTCAAAGAGATCAGTGTCTGTCAAATCTAGCAATTCAATGTCCAGTCAATAATCTTAACATTCCTTTTTTTTTTTTTTTTTTTTTGTTTCCCTCGGTTCTGGGAAATGCCCTGCAGAGTGATATGGGATTATCCCTGGCTTGACGATTTTCTCTTTTGTGATTGGCTTAACCATTTTATATTTGTTCCTCACTCCTTGTTTGTCCTTATACATTCATCAGGTCTTTGACAATGTCCTCAGATGGTGGTAGCAGATGATGCAGCTGATTTTTCTATGAAACCAGCATCTAGATCCCATTACTTTTCTACTGGACCTTTTATGGAACCTTGTCTTTTCAGGTTTTAGCTATTTTTTGTTTAAAAATCATTCATTCTCAGCCACAAGGCTTTCCACATGTCTTCTTAGATCTGCTAGTATGTTGCTGGACTTGGTAGTTTATTCATATATGATCCTTGATACCTTTTGGGTCCTATCGAAAACAAAACTCAGCACCACCCACAAAACAACTTGAATTTGTGGCATGTGTTCCTTTCAGGAAAGCCTATTCTTCTGGGAAAGACGGAGACTTGGGCTCTCAGTAGCCTCTGAAAAGGGTGTTTATGAAGGATGAACCTGGGTTCCTCCATTCTCATCCATGTTCTGCTGGGCTTCCTTCCTTCCTTCATTGCTTGCTTCCTTCCTTCCCTACTTCCTTTGCCTCCTCCCTTCCTTCTCTCTTTCCTTCCTTCCTTCCCTCCTTCTTTCCCTCTTTCCTTCCCTCCTACCTTTATCCCTTCCTTCCCTTTCTATCCTTCCTCCCTTCCTTTCTTCCCTTCCTTCTCTGCTTCATTCTCTCCTTCCTTCCTTTTTTCCTTCCTTTCCTTCTCTTCCCTTCTCTTTCTTCCTTCCCTCCCTTCCTACCCTTCCTTCCCTCCTTCCTCTCTCCCTTCTTTCCTTTCCCTTCCTTCCTTCCTTTCTCCCTCCCTCCTTTCCTTCTTTTCTTTTCTTTTCTTTCTTTCTTTTTTTTTTTTTTTTTTTTGCTTTCCTTTCCCCAACTCTCCTACATGAGTAATGAATAGTACCTATTTCATGAGGCTATATAATTTCTGTTATAAATGAGCCTGTTCAGACTGTTAGCTTCACAGTTTCCAAAAGAGTTGATTTTCACTATGTTAACTAACTGGGGAATTTACAATTTTTTTTTTAGTGTTTATTTTTTAGACAGAGAGGGAAAGACAGAGTGCAAACGGGGAAGGAGCAGAGACAGAGGGAGACACAGAATCTAAAGCAGGCTCCAGGCTCTGAGCTGTCAGCACAGAGCCCGACCGGGGAGAGGGGGGCTCAAACTCACTAACTGTGAGATCATGACCTGAGCCGAAGTCAGCGGCTTAACTGACTGAGCCACCCACTAACTGGGGAATTTAAATAAAAGCTTAAAAGAAAAAGAGGGGCGCCTGGGTGGCTCAGTCGGTTAAACGTCCTACTTCGGCTCAGGTCATGAACTCATGGTCTGTGGGTTCGAGCCCCATGTCGGGCTCTGTGCTGACAACTCGGAGCTTGGAGCCTGCTTCAGATTCTGTGTCTCCCTCTCTCTCTGCCCTTACCCTACTCATGCTCTGTCTCTCTCTGTCTCTCAAAAATAAATAAACATTAAAAAAAATAATAAAAAAAGAAACTACACTGTGAAAACAACAACGACAACAACAACCCGAAGATAGTTCTTTTTACAGCACTAAGTAGCCTTTTAATATTTCTCTTCAACTAAAAACTCTATATGCTTTTCTACTCAATTGATGAAACAGGTGGAGGGGTTCTATAGTTTGTGGGGTGGGTATCAGTGTAGGAGCAGAGGGTGGCAGTGGCCTAGCCCAGGGGCTGTGGGCTTAGGGGAGTTCAGTCAGGCTGTTGTGAGGAACTCTTCTGCACCTCGGTTGGGGAATGGTGAGCATGGTGCTGCCAATTTCCCTGGAGGCAGCTTTTATTCTGAAATGAGATCGAAGGATTTATTACAAATGTGTCGTATGAGGCCTGTGAACTTGACGGTACTCGGCACTGCTTTGAACTCTTTCCCTGCACTCACGTAGCTAGCCTACTATGATGGCTTTGCCAAATCCATAGCCTGGATCCCAGATTATAGCAGTGCTTCTCAAACTCTGAGCTCTTAGGGTCCCTTACCTTCTTCAAAATTACTGAGAACACTAAAGAGCTTCTGTTTTTAAAGGCTTTTTGTTTATATTGGGATTCTCTCTCTCTGCCCCTTTTCTCCCTCAAAATAAATAAACTTAAAAAAATAATCATACTCATTAACATCAGAACTGATCCCATCATAAAGTCATTAACTATCAAGAGGCACATATAAATTCATCAAAATTTACTTTTCATGCTACATCTCAAATTTTATCATTAGCAACAAATACTGTCAGTTGTATTCCTTAGCACAAATTTCCTTTATTTTCAAGATAATGTTTGCCAAATACTGATTCCAAATAACCAGAATTTGTCAGTCATTCTTTTCAAATACAATGCTGTTCCATAACAAAAGTGGTGAGTTCACCATGTGAGTCATACAATGGTTCAAGATCTTTATTTAGGACAGCCATTTTAATTCAATATGCAGCAAAAATGCTTATGTATACTTCTCATTTGGTTATTCAGAATATTACAAAGACATACTCAGCCTCAAGATTTTATAGTTTATAATTCTTACTGTTTCATCCAGGGAATTCTTTTTTAAAAAATTTTTTAATGTTTATTTATTTTTGAGAGAGAGAGACAGAGTGCGAGTGGGTGAGGGGCAGAGAGAGAGAGAGACAGAACCTGAAGCAGGCTCCAGGTTCTGAGCTGTCAGCACAGTGTCTGATGTGGGACTTGAAATCACAAACTGCCGGATCATGACCTGAGCTGAAATCAAGAATCAGACGCTCAACCGACTGAGCCACCCAGGCACCCCTCATCCAGGGAATTCTTAAATGAAATTAGATTTTTTCCCCTGTGAATGTGTGGCAATGAGGAATACAATGATACAATGACTCTTGGTAGAGTCAGATGCCACTACCTTGATTTACTAAGGTGCCAGCAGTTTTAACGACTATTGCTTTTTCACTACTGGTTGATTTCACAGACCTCTTGAAAGGGTCTCAGAGACCCTCAGGGGTATGCAAACCAAACTTGTAAAACCACTGATCTATTCTGATTTTTCTAAAGGGAAGTGCATATAACAAATAACTACAAAATAATTCTGCCAATGCATAAAATACCAAGAGTCATTCTTCCATATACATGCACAAAGGGAGCATGTTCAAGAGGTAACTAACCCAGGAGGGGGATGGGGGCAATCAAAGCTGAGATAAGCCATTAAGGGAAACAAGAGGAAATCAAGAAAGTCTTCTTGATGAAGGGGTGGACGTGCTTGGGAAGGGCATCCAAAGCAGAGAAAATACATTGTCAAACACCATGACTGAATACAGCCTCATTTATTAGGATAGGCTAGATTATCTTGTTGTAGCACATACCTAAATCTGCACAGCTTAATGCATCACAATTTATTTCTCACTCATAGACTATTGCCAGTAAGATGACTCTTCAAGGCAGCTGGATCAGCAATTTGGGTTGCTTTTATCTGTGGTTATGGAATGTGAACATGTAGCCTCCACAATCTCCATGGCAAAGAGAGAGCTGCTAATAGATCTGCTAACAGAACTGAAAATATATCCACTAATGGTCCTAGACTATTAGAACTCCTCAAATAGCCCCTTAAAATTTAAGGGGGCTGAGAAATGTGAGAGAGCACTTGCATGTTTGGAGAGGCATGAATTTAATTGGCCAACCTTAGGTCCTTAAAACAGACCTCTGGCACTAATTTCTACTAACGCAAAGAATAGATAGTTTCTAGAGATAAACAGTAAAGTGCTCTGTTAGTCAACCAGAATGATGATGAGTAGGCAGATTCACACTGAAGTTTCAGATCAAAAAGGATTAAAAGTAGAGCTGGAGGGCTTAGATAATAGGCAAGAGATTCTTCATGGTATAATGATAAAAAGCTCAGTATTGAAGAGCTAATTTTTTTCCTTAAGTGGGTAGAAGAGGGAAAAGAAAACAGGTATATATGTATTTGTTTTCCATGGATGTGTTAATAAAATTTGTGTTAATCTAATTTTTATAAACTGAATTATACTTTAATTCCCTAAAATAGCCTTGTATTTAAATAAATATATTACTTTGAATTATTTTTTATATAGGATATCTATACATACACACATATATTTGCTTAAAGGATAATAGGCTTTTAATTTTTACCTCTGAAATCTGGGCTTATTATTTTTTGTTTGCGAACAGAAGAAAACACCTATGTTCTGTCATTTCTTCCAGCAGAGGGCACTACAACCCAAGTATCAAGTTTCACATAGTTTTCATAACTCACATAGTTACTTGACAACTCATAAATGTGCCAAGTATAGCCCCATGAGGAGGCAGGGGAAGACAAAGTAAAGACTTCCCTTCCAGACCTTTTTTCTGGTAAACAAAGAATATAAACCAAGATGATTTGCACATGTTCTTATCAATTTGTACCAAGTGTCAAATAAATGGAGACAGCTAACAGCCCAGAGGGGGCACAGTTATAAAGGTGCCATCACATCTAGGAGGGGTTAAAAATGGTTTTGGGAAGAGCATAGATGAAGTTCCATTTTAAAGGAAAGTATCAAGAACATTCTTGTAAAGGAAAATATCAAGTTTTGTGATAAATAAAGACGTACATATTGACTAATGGATTGTGCTCTAAAAACCACATGATCTAGTGGAGGGAACATATAAATACACAGCAAACTCAGATGCATGACAACAGCAATAACTGCCAGGTTTAGACCTCAAAACTGTTTCAAATTTCCAGTTGCCTCCTTGACCACACCAAACAATTCAAGTTCCCATAAACTTAACATCACCACAACATTTCATCATCTGACTCACATGTGGTCCTCTTTCTCTGTCCATTCATTATTTAATGTCATTACTGATCTTGTACATTACAACATATTCACCAAATTTAAAGCCAAACAGTACATTGAGCATGGTGTAATTAATATACTGAATCAAATGGAACACTGGTAGTACAAGTTAGGGTATCTTTATACTTGTGTCCTTGTTAATTTGTGCTATCCATTGCTTATATTCACTTCCTTATGGGAGCTGCACCAGAAAAGTATAAATTTATATTTAAAAATTTAAAGATCTGTATAAATCTAGTGATTGTCCAGTGAAGGGCTATAGAGAGAGTAGTGGTTTTTTTTGTTTTTGTTTTTTTAATTTTTTTAATTGTTTTTATTTATTTTTGAGACAGAGAGAGACAGAGCATGAATGGGGGAGGGGCAGAGAGAGAAGGAGACACAGAATCGGAAGCAGGCTCCAGGCTCTGAGCCATCAGCCCAGAGCCCAACGCGGGGCATGAACTCATGGACCATGAGATCGTGACCTGAGCCGAAGTCGGATGCCTAACCGACTGAGCCACCCAGGCACCCCGAGAGGGTAGTGTTTTTAACAGTACTTTCAATCAAGGTTTGAACAGTAACACACCTGAAGGAGTAAATTTAGTAAACTGTAGTAAAAAGCACTTTTCAAAGTTTGCATGGTTTCTTTACAGAGGTTTTCTGGATTTTTCAAAATAGGATTTTCAGATTAGCCCTTGTAAAAGAGCAAAATTAAAAGAAAAAAACAACCCTGCCTCTCCAAAAGTAGCTTTTTCTACTTGGTTCTGCTGTATTTTCTTTGACTAAATATTGGCCATGAAGTAGCATAGTGTTTCTCTGAGTCACCTTCTATGAAAAGCTGCCAAGCATTGGCAGCTTTTCACAAAGGAGCAGGTGGGGGCCAACCAAAACTTCTGGTACATCAAGAAATCCTTCTGAGAGGAGATTACTTTAGCTGAATTTTAAAGCTAAAGATTTTCAGGGTGTCAAAAATATTTTCTACACTAAATGGGTATAGGGCATACCAAACAAAGGGAAAAATATTCACAAAGAATCAGAAGTATACCTGAGCATACAGCCTGTTTGCAGGTCTGCAGGTAGTTAGGCCTTTAAAAAAATGCTTATTCATTTTTGAGAGAGAGAAAGAGAGAGAGAGAGAGTCCTTATGAGTGCATGCATGCACGAGCAGGGGAGGGGCAGAGACAGAAGAGGGATAGAGGATCCAAAGAAGAGGCCTTTGCTGATAGCAGAAAGCCCCATGCAGAGTTTGAGGTCAGGAACCATGAGATTATGACCTGAGCTAAAGTTGTGCACTTGACCAACTGAGCCACCCAGGCGCCCCTAATTAGGCCTTTCTTAAGCAGAGAACGCTGAAGAAGTTGTGGACAATGAGGCAGAAAAGTTAGATGAGGCCTTTGTCAAACTTACTGAGAAAAAAAATCTTGAGCAGAGAAAAATATAATACAATTAGATGTGTATTTAGCAGTTAATCACCAAATATTTTCGAATTTACACATGTCTAGAACAGTAAACATTGTTATGGAGTCTGGTCAAGAAATACAAAATATTGTCCTTACCTACCAACTTGTGAATTATAAGCTAAAATATGTGAAATACTAGGGGATGAAGCAAGGCAGGATCAAGATGGGAAGTGTACTTATATCAAGATGCAATAGTTGTCCTGGAATGGTCCGGGAAGGCACATTAGAGTAGTGGTTTAAAGCATGGACATTGGAATCATTAGACCTGTACTGGAATTCTGTCCCTGCCGTCGTCCAGTATGAACTTAGGCAAGTGTCTTAAATCTTCCAAGCCCCCGTGTCTTTGTCTACAAAGTATAAATGATAACAGTACCAAGGCTTGTACATAATGTAAAAAACATAAAGCATTTAACACAGTGCCTAGTGCATAGTAAACCACTCTCCCCCCACAAAGAATGGTGACCTATCGTTACAGAAGCGAGGCCTTGACAGGAGGGGAGAATTTGGACAGGTACAGAGTGTGGGAAAAGGCTGGCATTTCAGGTGAGGGGGATATTGAACCTGAGCAAAGCAATGAGCATGGCACATTTGAGGACGCTAGGAAAGAAATGAACATTAAAGGGAAGAGGAATAAGTCTGGGCATATGGGATTGATATGGAGGGTGGTTCCCATATTTAGAGCCCTAAGTGAAGGAGTAAGATGTGTAGTTATCATGTGGAGTCCTCAAATCTGTTGGTGCTCCAAATAGTGTTCTTAAACTAACTTTGTATTGCTTACCACTTTTAAATATGTATGGATGCTGTCGAAATTTATAAAGCACAAATTAGTTTAAAGGGGCCCCTGAATTAATAAATATTTAAAAATTTATCCAAGCATACCATTCTTCAGGTCTCAACTTAAATCTTATATCCTCAGACAAACTTTTCCTTATTCAAATACTTAAAGTAGTGCCCATGCCTTCTTTCCTTTATAGTCTTTATTCTGCTTTAATTTGCTTCATAGCACCAAAAGCTAAGCTTGGAATTATATTATGCATTTATTTGACTATAAGCTTCCATAAAGGAGCTCACTCTTTGACTGTAAGCTTCCATGGAGGCAAGAACTGTTGTATTCACTGCGATCACTCCAGCATCTAGAACAGTGTCTCTACACGGTGGGCCTTAGGTATATATTTGCTGAATAAATAAACCTACAAAGCAGTAGTTTCAAGTGCATACTACAAGGCAAATTAATTGATTATGTTATACGTAGTCAGTCATTTTCAGTGAATAATTCCAATTAAAATTGCTTCAGAAGACTCTTTGCTTCCTCTTAATAGTTATCATTGGCTCTTTGCCTGAAAGAGAATTTATTAATATAAGAGGTGACACAGAAGAATTGTCCCAATTATGAAACACATAAGAGGGAAATAAGTCTTTGTTCTACAGGGATGCAGCTTAAACATGTGAAAGAACACTGCTTCTGAGATTAGGTATATGGCATAGCCATTTATTTCAGTGCTCAAATGATAAAGACATTAATCAGAGCCTCCTATAACCCAAGACAGGTTAAACCTCTAACATGTTATTTAAAATTGGGTAATGTGTGTTGTCACTTGGATGACAAAGCATCCAGGTGATAATAAATTTTGAACTCCTGCAACCTCAGTCATCATAAGACAATGAACCTGTGTCATAAGATTGCTTAAAGTATAATAGAAACAAGATCTGTGTTTATGTATTAAGCAAGCATGTCATCAGAGGATATACTGACCATTTGATGAGAAATTTGGTATGACCCAAAGTACTTATGTCAGGAGACATCTGATATTCTAACATAAATGTTACATTATTTGATCCCTTGTCATGTTTTTTGGGTTCCCTGACCTTTATTCTGACATATACAGACACATATCATTTAGATTGCCACTAATTATAGGGCAAAAGTTAATAGCTTCACTAAAAGTATTTTATGTGTCTGAACTTCCCTCTCCTAAGAGTTTGATAGGGTTCACTTCATTTTCTTCCTATAACAGGAATGGAAATAGTGGTCGTGTGATGCTCCTTTCTTCTCTCAAGACTGGCTGTTATTCTTTAAACTGTATATTAGCAAATTTGCTCTGGATATTTGACCGTGAATGAATAGTATGTTTTAATAGAAATCACAATAGTAAGCAAACAATTACATGTGCGATAACCTGTTTATCCATATACTCACCTATTGCTACATCAGAATTATTTCTGACATGTCTGTCCCTAAAAAATCCTAAACTCCACCTCTTGCAAATCAAGTAAGATATTTTCAGTGATAATGACTTGGATATTTGCATGTGTAACTCCCTTCCACCCACCATACCTGTGAGGCACAGAGTTAGAATCGGGAAATTTGTCCTGGTTCTCCTAGTGGCAACCTCCTTTACTTTTTTGGAGCCCAGTAAATATGATTCTCTTTTCTGAACAGAAAAGTTCTGAACAGAACTATAAGCAAGTCCATAAAGACTCTGTTTTTACAGTTTAAAGTTGTTGATGATCTTTTTAAATAAGATGCTTAATTTAACTCCAGGAAAAGAGGCTAATGGTAGAGGATGTTAGGATCACCATTCAGTGAGAAAAACATTATTCCAATCCCAGTTCTGTTAGTCATATTGTGGCTTGAGAAATTTACTCAACCTTCCTGATCTTAGTTTGCTTTCCAGAATAATGGGAATAATAGTGTACACTTCACAGCATTGTTGGGATTAAGGAAACAAAGTACTGAAAATACTCAGTGCAGCAACAGAAAATCAACAAATCTTGGTTAAATCAGAAAACTGCTCCAGAACTATATTTTGTCACCTCCTTTTGTCCTTAAATATTTGTTTCATATGCAAATGTGCATGCCACTATATTTTATTAGTTACATAACTCAAGTTAACTGGATCTTTGTTTTTTAAATTTTTGTTTTAATTTCAGTTAGTTAATGGACAGTATTATATTAGTTTCAGATGTATAGCATAGTGATTCAACAATTCCATACATTACCTGATGCTCATTACAAGTGTACTTCTTAATCCCCATCACTCCCAACTCCTCTCTGGTAACCATCAGTTCTGTATAATTAAGAGTTTGTTTCTTGATTTGTCTCTACCATATTTCCCCCTATCTCATTTGTTTCTTAAATTCCACATATGAGTGATATCATATGGTATTTGTCTTTTCCTGACTGACTTATTTCACTTAGTATTATATTCTCCAGCTTCATCCATGTCATTGCAAATAGCAAGACTTCATTCTTTTCTATGGCTGAATAATATTCCATTGTATATATACCACATGTTTTTTTTTTAATTTAAATTTTAGTTAACATACAGTGCAATATTGGTTCCAGGAGTAGAATTTAGTGAGTCATCACCTACATACAACACCCAATGTTCATCACAATAACTGCCTTCCCTAATACCAATCACCTATCTAGCCAATTTCCCACCCACCTCCCTCCATCAGTCCTCAGTTTGTTCTCTATAGTTAAGAGTCTCTTCTGGCTTATTTCCCTCTCTCCTCTTCCTCCCTCCCTTATGTTCATATGTTTTGTTTCTTAAATTCCACATTTAAGTGAAATCATATGGTATTTGTCTCTGATTGACTTATTTTGCTTAGCATAAAACATTCTAGCTCCACCCACATTATTACAAATGGCAAGATTTCATTCTTTTTGATGACTGAGTAATATTCCATCATGTATGTACATACCACATCTTCTTTATCTGTTCATCAGTCAGTGGACATTTGGGCTTTCTCCATAGTTTGGCTATTGTTGATAATGCTGCTATATACCTTGGGGTGCATGTACCCCTTCAGATCTGTATTTTTGTATCCCTTGGGTAAATACCTAATAGTACAATTACTGGATTATAGGGTAGTTCCTGTTTTAATTTTTCAAAGAACCTCCATACTGCTTCAGAGTGGCCTCCAGAGCGGCTGCACCAGTTTGCATTCCCACCAACAGTGCAAGAGTGTTCCCCTTTCTACACATCCTCCCCAATACCTGTTGTTTCTTGTATTGTTCATTTTAGCCATTCTGACAAATGTGAGGTGGTATCTTATCATGGTTTTGATTTGTATTTCCATGTTGATGAGTGATGATGAAAATCTTTTCATGTGTCTGTTAGCCATCCAGATGTCTTCTTTGGAAGTGTCTATTATATCTTCTGCCCATTTCTTAACTGGGTTGTTTGTTTTCTGGGTGTTGAGTTTGATAAGTTCTTTATAGATTTTGGATACTAACCCTTTATCAGATATTCCATTTAATACAGAAGTTTGGCTTGCAGTAGGTACAATGGATCTTCAATAAGGATCAATGGGCCATGTACATAACGTTTGCTTTGTGAGTGCCAGCAGAAGGTGGTAAGCAAGAATTAAAATAACTTTTTAAAAAATAATGTTTCATTGTGTGGGTTTTTTGACAATTGCTTCATCTGTTTTCCATTCTTATTAAAAACAACTCTTAAAAATAATTTGTTAATCAATTATCAATAAGAAAATTGTTAGATATTCAACATGAAAATTTCAACTTCTAGCAATTTCATTCTTTTATCTGCTGAATATTAGTTAGATTTAGTATAGTTTATTTAACCACTCCTATATTGATGGACACTTTAGTTCTTTCTGGTTTCCTATAACTAAGAGAATCCTGCAAAGAACATACTTGTATTTGTTAGGTAACACAAAACTGTTATAACATGCCAGAGCAAGAGTGCATAATGGGGATTCTCTGTGCCTTTTGGTTCTGGATATGTGTTTCCTTCCCTAGACTGGGGAAGTTTTCAGCTATTATCTCTTCAAATAAATTTTCTCCTCACTTTTCTCTCTCTTCCTCTTCTGGTACTCCTATGATAGGAATGCTATTACATTTGATGGAGTCACTGAGTTTCCTAAGTCTATTTTAATTCTGCATAATTCTTTTTCTCTGTTTTGTTCAGCTTGATTAATTTCCATTGCTCTGTCTTCTAGGTCATTAATTCATTCCTCTGCTTCTTCCAGCTGGCTGTCATTCCATCAAGCATGTTTCTCATTTTGTTTATTGATCCATTTTTCTCTGCTATATTATTACTTTTCGCTGTGTTAAGGGTCTCACTCATGTCTTCTCTTTTATTAAATCTAGTGAGTATCCTTATAATCATTACTTTAAATTCTCAGTTAGGTATGTTACTTATGTCTGTTTCACTTAGATTTCTCTCCATGGGCTTTTCCTGCTCTTTCATTTGGGATGCATTTCTCTGGTTTCTCATTTTGTCTAAGTTTCTATACTTGTTTCTGTGTGTTAGGAAAGTCAGTTACATCTCCTGTTCTTGAGGGTAATGGTCTTATGAAGAAGCCCTATATTTCCCTGCCAGGTAGTGTCCCCTGTTCCCTAGGGCCTGGCACTTCTAGGAGAGTCTCTAATGTGTGCTGCATCTGCTCTGCTATTTTGTTCTGGCTACTTTATCCTTCAGGTCAGTTGACTGTGGAAGCTATCTTTGCCCATTGTGGGCAGAGGCTGGTCCCTGGCCTGAATGTGGTGCCCTTTAACTAGGTGAGTGCTGGTGTGCTTGTGAAATGAGATCTGTCACCACTGCTGCCAGAACCAAGGCTCTGCAAAACTCCTGAGTTGAGAGACAAAGTGTGTACAGGGATTTGGGTGGGGGAGGGGGCCTGCTGTGCTGGGACTGAGGCAAGCAAGACTGGGAATGGACCTGTGAGAGTGTGAGAGCATGGGGTTTGATGAAAACAAGTTAGGTAGCAAGTGTGGGCACTGTGTTGGTTCTCCCACGTGTCCCTGTGTTTATGTTAAGGGGCAGGGGAGGGGAATGGCACCTGACAGTTCCTTTGTTCTTAGAGGGGTCTCTCCATGAAAGCTGCCTCTCTGGGACACATTCTGAGATGAGCAAATAGGGTCCCCCCTGTGTGTGCCAGACACTATTCAGATCACTGTTTGGGGGCTAATGTCCATGGACTGTTTGCCTGCCTTTGCTCCAAGAGCAGCACAATGCTCTCCAGGATCTATCTCAGCCAAACTCACTGACCTTTAAAGGTTTAGGCTTTAAGCTCCACTTGTTGCCCGAAGTCACAAAATTCAGCCACTCTTGCTTTCCAAGCTGATTGCTATGGGGAATTATTTCTTCCATGGGCTCCCCTGCATGCTAGTCTGTCCCTTGTCCTTCCCTAAGACCTTGGCTCCCTCTCCACCATGGTGGCCTTGATCTTTTTCTCTCCCAAACAGTGTGTGCCTGTACTTCCTACCTTCATAATGTGACCTCTTCTCTACCTTTAGTTGTGGGGTTTGTGTGCCAGTCTTTAGTTGATTTCTGGAATACTTAGGATGATTTGATAGTTATCTAGTTGTGTTCATGGGATGAAGCAAGCCTAGGGTGCTCCTACTCCTCCATCATCTTCCCTCTCCTCTCTTCTTATATGGGATTTTTAAATATATTTAGAAAAGGCACACTTAATATCTGTTTTAGTCAAATTATCAAGCATTTTAGAATCTGTTCTACATGTCATAGAATGTAAATTACTAAACATACACAGTAAAACATTAATCTAAGAAGAGGTAAGCAATACTAAAATAAGATTTTCAGACTTGCAGCTACAAGTTCTAGAAATCTGATACAGTTACATAATTCAATGATAAAATAGGTATTTATCTGTAGGTTTTAGCATAATGAGTTATTCAAGAATATTTATTGAGCCAACTGCTATTAAGAGTTAATTTGAAAAGATACAATTTCTATAAACCCAGCCAAATGGATGGGTAAAACCACCAAAACCTGCAAGTTAGTATAAATGCATTATTACCTCCCAATGCAAAGACCCCAGTCAAGTTTCAGTAGTTATCCCCACCACATGTGTTACAGCAAGGGACTCAGAATCACTTGTTGCATTTGGTTGTTTAGACTCCTTCAATCTGGAAGAGTACTTCAGTCTTTCTTTGACTTTGATGACATTGACATTTTTAAAAAGTATAGGACATCTATTTTGCAGGCTTTCTTCCATTGGAATTTTTGTGTTTTTTTGCAGAAACTTCATAGGAATGGTGCTGCAGTGTGCTTGTTATATCCTATCAAGTAGAACACAATTTTGATTTGCCCCATTCCTGGTCATATTAATTTTGATACTTAATTAAGCAGTTGTCTGCCAGTTTTCTCTACTGTAATATGTTTTTAATTAGGAATTTTTTAAATATTTATTCATTTTTCAGAGAGCAAGAGTCAGAGCAGGAACAGGGGAGGGACAGAGAGAGAGGGAGACACAGAATCCAAAGCAGGCTGCAGGCTCTGAACTGTCAGCACAACACAGGGCTTGAACTCACGAACCAGGAGATCACGACCTGAGCCAAAGGTGGATGCTTAACTCACTGAGCCACCCAGCCACCCCTTCACTGTAGTATTTTTTGTAACTAATGAGCAATTTGTGGAAGATGTATTGACTCTATGCAAATACTTTGTTCGTCATCAGCCTTTCCCTTACTAAATTTAACATCCACTGATTTTTTGGCTTAATCAATCATTGTTATGATGTTTGCTAAGAGGTAATGTTCCCAATTCCATCATTCTACTTACATTCGTTGATGGACATTCCATTGTAATGAAAGACTATTTCTTTTCTCTGCTTCTTTATTCATTTAATTATTTATAAAAATATTGCTTTGTAACCTCCTATTTTATTCAGATTATAATGCTACTATTATTATTTATTTTGATACTAAAATTGTCTTGGATTTGGCCTGTATGAACCCCTTCATGCTGGCTTCCGTGCCTTTTTGGCATGTTCCTATAATTCTTTGAATACTTCCATACGTTCTGGCTTTGTGTGAGTCAGCCTTGAAATCAATCATTTCTCCAAATACCTGTTTAATAAAGAATGGTATTTAGAAGCCAAGACCTGACTGCTAGGTGTGATCATTACTATTGGGGTATTGCTTCTCCCAAGCCCTCTTGGTGGACAGAACTAAAGAATATATGCATATGTATATCCACATCTATATACAGTTATTGAACTATAACTATATATATGTATGTTCATATTTGCATCTATATTTCTTTATCAATGTATTGAAAACTATGGATTCATACCAATATGCCCAATGTCAAAGAAAAATCACAAGGTTCACTCAACCTTTATCCCTTTTAATATTTGTAATTTCCTTCTATTGTGAGAAGCTTGGCTCTTACTATCCTCAAAATATTTACTTATTTACTCAAGTTACCACTGAGTAATCTGACTCCTTGACAGGCTGCTGCTTCTGTCTTCTACTTCCCAATCCTGGGCCCCCACATGAACACACTCTGTGAGGTCCCACCCTGAGTTAGGCTGCTCCCACTGCCACCTCCTTTTTAAAAATTTCATTCATTCATTCATTCATTCATTCTTTTTTTTTTAATTTAAACCTAAGTTAGTTAACATATGGTATAATAATTATTTCAGGAATAGAATTTAGTGACTCATCACTTACATGTAACACCCAGTGCTCGTCCCAACAAGTGTCCTCCTTAATGCCCTTTGCCCCATAAGCCCATTCCCCCACCCAACACCCCTTCAGTAACCCTCAGTTTGTTCTCTGTATTTAAGAATCTCTTATGGTTTGTCTCCCTCTCTGTTTTTATATTATTTTTGCTTCCCTTCCCTTTTGCTTATTTGTTTTCTATCTTAAATTCCACATATGAGTGAAATTATATGAGATTTGTCTTTCTCTGGCTGACTTACTTCACTTAGCATAATACACTCTAGTTCCACCCATGTTGTTGCAAATGGCAAGATTTCATTCTTTTGATTGCTGAATAATATTACATTGTGTATATATAATATATAGATGTACCACATCTTCTTTATCCATTCATCTGTCAATGGACATTTGGGCTCTTTTCATACTTTCCCACTGCCACTTCCTTGGATGGATATGTGTCATTCCACTTAGGCTCTCTTTAAGCTGCCACATTTGAACACCTATTTCACTCACCCGTTTAATGGATTTTCAAGTGAATTATGAAAGAAGGGAGGAAACAATTAAGGAAAGAAGGAGGAATACAGGGAAGCAAGTAAGGAAGAGAGGAGCATAGGCTTAATTGATTTTTATATCAAGATCATGTTAACATTTAGAAAGACTTTAGGAAAAATTTATGCTTCCCTCAGCAGTATATGAGACCGCCTTTTTCTCCATGGCCTGTGTTAAGGTCTAGTATTACAAAATATTTAAATGCTTATTTAATGGGTGCAAATGATACATCTCTATTTAGAGTTCCTTGATTCCTACTGAGATTGCATAGTTTCTCCCATGTTTATTTGATCATTTGTTTCCTTTTTTGGTATTATTTATTTGATAGGAAGTAATAGTTGCTTAGAGAAATTTTGCTGTAAAGCAAAATAGAGAAATGACAATGGCTTAACTTATCAAGGATTTTCTTTCTTTCTTAAAAATGGGTGTATTCACCTTTTGGTATACTAAAAGGAACAATCCAGTACAAAGTAGAAAAATTATTGATGCAGGAGAGAAAGGCTATCAGTTGCTAGAATGACATCTTAATAGACTAGTGGAGGTCAGCATTAGGGCCCAAAAGGAAGAGTCTCAGATAAGAACGATTGATGCATGCATCCATGGGTCAGAGAAAGAAAATGTGTGGATTCAGATGAAGGCAGGCCACTAGATGAGTGTGGGACTTGACTCCTATTTCTTCAAGAAATAAGTAATAAGACCATCAGTTGGGTGAGAATGAGGAGGAATTATTTGAAAAGAACAGAAGTTCTGAAATAATTGTCTAGGAGAGTGTAAGAATTGAATAGAGATGTATAGTAGGATTATTAAATAGCATTTGGGGGCTACTTGAGGTTAGCATCATGAATGTAAAGACAGAAGAGAGTTGAAAGTTTATTCAGGAAATTGCTTATAGAGAAGGACCATGTAATCTAAACTGGTGCCTGGGTAGCTCAGTTGGTTAAACATCTCACTCTAGATTTCTGCTCAGGTCATGACCTCATGGTTCATGAGTTTAAGCCCTGCATCAGGCTCTGCACTGGCAGTGTGGAACCTGCTTGGGATTCTCTCTCTCTCTCTCTCTCTCTCTCTCTCTCTCTCTCTCAAAGTAAATAAATAAACTTAAAAAAAAATTAAACTGCATAAGCAAAATAAATCAGATTTGATTTGGATGAAAGACCATGTAAAGGGGTTCAGTGGACTGAAGGTCTGAGTGGGGTCCAAGAATTGTTGGAGTCAGGTTACTAGAGGAAGTGAACTGGAGAGATAGGCAGTGAATGCATGACAATATCTTAATTTCTTCCTCCCCTTAAATAATTATGTATCTGAAAAATGGAGTTCTAGCTTATACATTATTTTCTTATATTTTTTAAAGTATTGCTCTTTTTTCTTCTTTTTGCATCCTGTGTTTGTAAAAGAGTAAGCTGTATTTTTATATGTTTGATTTCATTTTTTTCCTGGTTATTGATATTCTTAAATTTTATTGAAATATTTTATAGATGAGAACTTTTAAAAGCACTTTATCTTACTTTCAAGTTGTTAGGTTCTCTATTATTAAGATTTATGTTTTTAGTTCTTAGAAATTATTGGCTATTATTTCTTATAATGTTGTCTCACTCTATAATATCCTTATGAGATCCTATGGAATATGTTTTCATCTTATTTTTACCTTTATAGGTATTTTAGGTAATCCTCTTTGCCATTTTTAAATAAGAAATTCTTGGGCTCAGCATTTTAACTACCATTGCTAAATGAACCTTATTTGTTCTAGATGTTTATCAACAGCAATACTTAGAGGTGTTCTTTATAGACTTTTAGAACATGATGCAAATATTAAATGAGACTATTTAAAAATGTTATTATAAAATGTTTTAAAAATACATAATGGATTATATGTAGCTTATTAAAAGTTACCTGGTTATAGGCTG
This sequence comes from Prionailurus bengalensis, assembly GCF_016509475.1. Classification (NCBI taxonomy): domain Eukaryota; kingdom Metazoa; phylum Chordata; class Mammalia; order Carnivora; family Felidae; genus Prionailurus; species Prionailurus bengalensis. The sequence goes on from NC_057344.1 coordinate 150,433,507, forward strand.
AATATACAAATAGGCAATAGGCAGATTATATATAAAAATGTAAAACTCTGACCCATTACCTTCAGCAATCAGCCCAGAAAACCAACTCACTATCTGTGACAATCAATCCAAGAGGCTCAACAAGAAATTGGTCCCAGGTGACTAGAATTTGATTAGTAATTTAATTAATAGCTGACAACTTCCTTAATATTTTCCTCTGCTTCCAACTTAGGACCAATCACAGGAAGCTAAATATGCACCTTTATCCAATCAAGTAGGATGCCTTACTTTTATTTAACCCTTCTACAGTTTTCCTCTGCTCTGCCTATCTTTGAGTCTGCCAGACACAAATGACAATGGCTGACTCCCTTCCTACAGAAACTCTGAATAAATGCACTTTACCTGTTCTCATTTGGTTAGTCTTTGTTTATTACTGTGTGTGTGTGTGTGTGTGTGTGTGTAGAGAGAGAGAGAGAGAGAAGAGAGAGAGAGAGAGGGAATTTATAATGTATTATGTAGTGTGGTTCCAACATTAATTTCTAGCACTTTATTATTAAATAATTGGCCATTAGGTATAGCTAGTGAAGATATCTCAAAAATTAGATATTATGGGGGCACCTGGGTGGCTCATTTGGTTAAGCATCTGACTTTCAGCTTCGGCTCAGGTCATGATCTCACAGTTTGGTGACTTTGACCACTGCATTGGTCTCTGTGCTGACAGTGCAGAGCCTGCTTGGGATTCTTTCATTCTCTCCCTCTCTCTCTGCCCCTTCCCTTCTCACAGTGTCTCTGTATCTTTCAAAAGAAATTAATTAATTTAAAAAATTAAAAATAAAAAATAGATATTATGTATACTGTTTATGCACAAAGTCCTTATGCATGTGTACTTGATTAATTTGTTACTTCAATAATATTTACAACTATGTGCCAAGTACTGTTGTAAGCACTAAAGAGGCAACAATCCCTGTTTTCAATCTACTAATAAATTGATGAATTAATATATGCATATAGGTACATATATATATACATATATATGTGATATATATGTATACAGAGACAGAGATAACAAGCTATAAATGCTAAGACAAATAAGTAAGCAAAGGTTGAGGATGGAGAGTGAAGGATTCACTATTTTAGAGAACATGGTCAGAGAACTACCTTTGATGAGGTGACATTTGAGCAGAGATGTGAAAGAAATAAAGGATCAAGACTTGTAAGTATCTCTAGGAAGAGTTTCAAAGGAGAGAGAGAACATAAATTACAAACCCGGGGGGCACCTGGGTGGCTCAGTGGTTAAGCGGTCGACTTCCGCTCAGGTCATGATCTCACCAGTTGGGAGTTCGAGCCCCGCATCGGGCTCTGTGCTGACAGCTCAGAGCCTGGAGCCTGCTTCGGATTCTGTGTCTCTCTCTCTGCGCCTCCCCTGCTCATGCTCTCTCTCTCTCTCTCTCTCTCTCTCAATAATAAAGAAATGCTAAAAAAAACAATAAAAAAAATTAAAAAAGAAATTACAAACCCGGAGGACAACATGGCTGGAACTGAGTGAAAATGAAGTTAGAAAGAACAGAGAATTAGTAGGGCAAGATTATATATGGCTTTGTATGCTAAGATAAAACAGTAGTATTCTAACTGTGCTGAAAAGCCATTTGAGCAATATAATCTAATATTTCAATGAGATCACTCTAATTGTTGTATACAGGATAGATTAGATGGAGCCAATTATGGAAGCAGTGATGCCAGTTAGGAGGTCATACAGTATTTCAGATGACTGATGATGAAGTTATTGATTAGGGTGGTATTGGTGAAGATGGTGACAAGCAGTCAGATCTGAATATATAGTTGAAGGTTGAAACTCTAGGATTTTCTAATGGATTGGATGTGGAGAGAAGTCTAGGATCATTTCGAGGTTTTGTCACAACCAACTGGGTGAGTAATGGTGCAATTTACTAAGATTGAGATTGAGTGGGAAGAAGCAGTCAGGAGGTTTAGGGAGAACTAACTGTTAAGGTTGGGACATGTTACGTATAAGATGCCTGCATGAAATACAAGTGAGTATGTTCCGCAGAGATTTAGATATGCAAGTTTGGGGTTCAGAGAATGTATCAGGACTGGAAATATAAGTTTGGGAATCATGAACAGAGAGTATATTTGAAACAAAAAAAGACCATAAAAGTCAGAGAGTAAATGTGATAGAGAAGATATTTGAAGGCTGAGCCCTGAGAACGTGCAAGATTTACAGGTTGAACAGAATGGAGGATTTTGCAAGAAGTTTCTCAGTCATTGCTCTGTAATTAGCCGTTGTTGAGAAGTCATCTAACTCTTAGCTGATTCATGTTTCAAGTATTAGATACAATCTACTACTGCCACAGGTGCACTAAGAGCATGGCGTGTGGTAGTTTGAACACATTTTCATTATTAATTAGCAATAATTTAAAGCCAAAAGGTATCTACAAATTATTTTCTTGGGTAATTGTTCAATAACCTTTCGAACTAGATGTTTCAATCAAACACTAAAAGTACTGTAATTTAATTTATGTAATAATAATGTCTGCCAAACCACTCAAGTCTTTAGTGCCTAAAAGCATGCCTTATAGTAGTAGGAGCCAAATAACTATTAGTTTCATACTGTAATGTTTTGTTGGCAGATATTTAATAGTCACAAAACCATTTTATATACTAGCAAAGAACACTCTAAAAATTATTACTGTAGAGGATATTTCCTATTCATTTGCTTTGGCAGCAAAAAGGGAATATGAATAAGAAATGTATTCCTTGAAATAAAGATCCCATATCCAAGTTATTTCATCAACATTTTCACCTCTGACTTAATGTGAGGCTTAGGTCAAACTGCGTAACTCTTATATAGAGTGAGCTTAATTTTTTCTTGCTACATGTTGGAAGCTATAAGTCTTGATAGGATGGTGTACTGTCCTCAGAAGTCTCTGGTACAGAGTCAGCGTTAATGATAGTGGTGATTATATAGATATGTTAGAATGATATCTCAATTAACCAGCTGTTGTTTTTAGCATGGCCCTATGATTGGCTGAAGAAAGATGGCATGTGACTAGCTTCAAATTGGCAAGAACCCTTTTGAAATTGGGCCCATGTCTGACTCAGATTTAAAGGGTTAAGTCCTGGGAGAAGGAGGTTAACTCTGCATTGTCTTTAATATATTTCGGATGTCAGAGAAAAGATTCCAGATTGTATCCTAGGACCATTTCCAACAGCTGCCAGCCAAAGAAGTAGAAACTCTCTAATGATGAAACCAGTTCAGACTATAAACTACAAGGTATGGAAGCAATGGTTAAAAGGATTAAACACATATGTAAAAATCGATTTGCTTTCTTCCTTATGCCCTATTATAGTTTCCTATGACATGCTTTTTTTTTAATTTACTCCTTATGCTTATATTTTAAATCTATCTTGTTCAAATTTTATTCTCTCTACTTGAACCTTGAATGATTAGGCATTTCAACTTATTGTGTAAAAATGTACTTATAGTCGTTTAAAAATATCTTGGGAGGTTTAAAATGGCATTTATTTTGTTTGAAAACTTTAATTCAGTATGTACTGAAGACTCCTGGGAATTCCTGAAACTCTCATGGACTGCTAATATCAAAATTAAAGTACTACTAGTAGTTTTGCTGTGTTGACATTTGTACTGATTGAAGCAAAAGCAATGGCGTTTAAAACTGCTGGCACCTTAGTGTGAATCAAGACAATGGCACCAAACTGCCATCATATTTTTGCTTTCAGGAATTCCAGAAAAAAAGAATTCCCTTTTCACTTAAGAATGTTATTGATGAAGCAATAAAAAGTATTAATTTTATTAAATCTTGACCATTGGGTACAGAGCTTTATTAATATGCTGGGTGACAAAATGAAAACCATGCATAAACACTTCTGATGCAATACTGAAGTGCAGTTATCTTGAGGAGAGTTCTTGGAGATTTGAAAAAAACTGAAAAAGCTACTATTTAACATATTGTACCATTTTTACTTTCAAGAGCGACTGATGACAAATTAGGGTTACTTAGACTCAGTTTTTTGGCAGGTGAAATTAATAAAGTAAGCCTGCCACTTCAAAGAAAACACTAATTTGTTGTTTGTGATAAAATTCAGACTCACAAGTGTTAATTAGAATTTTAAAAAACTTGTATAATCCTCTAAATTTTACAGCTTTCCAATATACTTACTTTTTATAATGAGGTTGGCGTTATATTAAGAAATATGGCTTTTTTGATATTACATAATGAAATGTGTCAACACTTGAGAGATGTGCATGATTATGTGAATTAAGTGAATCAGAACTTTATAAATAGCAAGCTATTACAAAATCATACACATTAAGAGATCCACTCAAGTGTGACAGAGACTGATGGATTTTAACATAACAAAGTATAAAAATTTCATTGATGTGGTCTCAGATTCTACACGGCAACAACTAATCTCTAAAAAGCGACCATTTTTCAAGTTTTATCATAAAATCAGAATATCCACAATTATTCAAAAGGCTATCAAAATGTTCCTTCTTTCTAATTACATCTCTGTGTGAGATAGAATTTTTCTAAAATACTTCAATCAGAACAACACATGGCAATACAGTGAGCTTACAAGCAAATAAACATTAAAAAATTCACATTTTTTTGAAAATAGTTTTTTTAAAAATAAAAATGTCATTTATTTTATTTTTTTAATTTTTTTTAAACGTTTATTTATTTTTGAGACAGAGAGAGACAGAGCGTGAACGGGGGAGGGGCAGAGAGAGAGGGAGACACAGAATCGGAAACAGGCTCCAGGCTCTGAGCCATCAGCCCAGAGCCCGACGCGGGGCTCGAACTCCCGGACCGCGAGATCGTGACCTGGCTGAAGTCGGACGCTCAACCGACTGCGCCACCCAGGCGCCCCTAAAAATGTCATTTAAATGGCTTATTATTTTTATTTTAAACAATGTTTCAAGTTTCTTAGTGTTAATATATAATACATTAAATATTGATAGATAGTCCATGTAAGCCATAGTGCTTAAAGTCCTCAGTAATTTTTAAGGGTATGGGGTGGTCCTGAGACCAAAATGTCTGAGTATCACTGATTTAATTTTTTGCAAGGAAGAAGCCAGCCATAACAGATTTATGTAATGGTAGGGTGCTAATTCATTAGCCTTGAAGCTAGATTTTAAAAATATATAAGCCCACAAAAAATGTTATCTCTTCTTTTTTCATTCAGTGACTCAGTCCATGACATATTTAACATAGTGATTATACATATGCAGATCAGAAGCTGTGCAGATCAGAAGCTTTAACATGTATAATTCTAGTGCTCTGGGTGATATATATATATACATATATATATACTTTGCTTGTTTAATTAATACTTATCTCCTGGCATTTAACATAATCATTTCCACAGTCACACTGAGGATCTTTAACAAGATATATTTTTGATGATCAGAGCTTTGTGTGACCCTACTATAAATAGTCTTAGGTTTGTTATAGGTCACGTGATTAAAATCATGGAGATATAATTATTTTAGACTAGAAAAAGACATGGGATGAGGTAGTCCAAACTTTCTTTTGGCAGAAACAGAAACAGAGGCCCAGACAAGGATAAATAACATACAAGGTCAGCATGTGACTAATTCTGGAACTGGAATCTGGTTTCCCAGTTGAATATTCTTTTCACTGTACTGCTATTTATTCCCTACTTTCTGATATGTGAAATATTTGATCTTGAGTGCAAAATAATGAATTATGATGTTACTATAATTCCATAAATTGCTGATCTTTGAAACTTTCACCCACTCCTTCAGTCCACTAAAAGGGCCCAATTTTATTAAGTTAATGTTTTGAGGTATTAAATTAGAGGTGGAAAAATCCAATGATGAAAATCAAATTTGGAACTTTAGCTTAACTTTGCAGGTAGTATTATTCTAGTTGTTACCATACCTGCTTTGTAAAAAACATGTATTTTTTACTATGATTATTTGGGTAACATAACTAAACTGAAGCCTCTGAGAAACTATAGATAAAAAGCATTTGAAGAGCCACAAGCTGAAAACATTCTGAAGTTTATACCTATAGGAATATTTGAGCATTAAAATCTACTAATTTTCTGGTTTTTTTCTCTCATTTTCATTATTTTTTATTGTTTTCTGCCCATTCTCTTCTTTCTCTTCTCTACTTCTCCCCTTCCTCATCATCAAATCCAATATGAATTTTCACATTTAAAAAATATTCCATTTATTCAATAATTGGGTATTATCGGTTTTCACATATAAAATCATCCATTGAGAGGTGCCTGGGTGACTCAGTCGGTTAAGCGTCTGAATTCAGCTCAGGTCACCATCTCATGGTTTGTGAATTCAAGCTTCGCATTGGGTTCTGACAACTCAGAGCCTGGAGCCTGTTTCAGATTCTATGTCTCCCTTTCTTTTTGCTCTCTCCCGCTCAGGTTGTCTCTCTCTCTCTCAGAAATAAATAATAAACATTAAAAAAATTTAAAAAATCATCCATTTAGCTTTTCTTTTGTAATATTTTTCTGTATATCTTTGTAGTATTTTTTTTCTCTTTTTTTTTTTAATTTTTTTTTAACATTTATTTATTTTTGGGACAGAGAGAGACAGAGCATGAACAGGGGAGGGGCAGAGAGAGAGGGAGACACAGAATCGGAAGCAGGCTCCAGGCTCCGGGCCATCAGCCCAGAGCCCGACGCGGGGCTCAAACTCACAGACCGCGAGATCGTGACCTGAGCTGAAGTCGGACGCTTAACCGACTGAGCCACCCAGGCTCCCCTTTTTTTTCTCTTTAAAATGTGTATAGCTTTCTTTATGTGGGTATTGCACATTTCTTAAGGCTATTACTAGTTACATTTAATTAGTTTTGCTTTTGTGAAAAGATTTTATTATTTACAACTGGCTAATACTGATAAAATTATTGTTTGCTATATTTACTTTTCAAATCAAGTCACTTTGAAAGCTTTTATTAGATTAACTAATTAATCCTTAACTAACTTCGATACTCTATCTAGAAAATCACATTGTATGCAAATATTAATTTACCTAGCAACCTTTTAATAGTTAAATGTCATTCTATAATTGTGGTCATATCATATTATCATGAGCATTACAGAAAACTATTAAATAGCATTTAAATCCCTCATTATAACAATGGGAAAAACCATGTTTCAGAAGAAATGATAACCTATATTTATACTAGCTAGAAAAAAGTATGCATATTAATCTGTAATCAATCCCTACAATCCCTACTGAAACAGATTTAAAATAATTTTCTCACATGGTGTAAAATAACTGAATGGTTATTTATGTAGAACTCAGAATAAATCATCCCCTTTAAAATCTTTATCTAAATATATTTCATAAATTTTAGCTGTTTAGAATACATTTTTGGAAATTTTATACTAATGATTAAATCCCTGTTTATCATAAACCAAAGAGTATATAAGGGAGAATAATTTGTAATATTTGAAATGTATCATTAAATATAAACTTCTCATCTTACTGTTAATTAGGCATCTAACCATAGTTTTCATGAAGAAATCCTGGCCAGCCTACATTGCATCATGACTGGTTTCATTAATGAATTACGGGCATATAATAACTCCTCCGGTGAGAAGTACTTGAATTATGCATAGATAATTATAGAAATACCTAAGGAATTAGTACACTCACTGGAGATGAATAAAACAGGACACATGGTATAAAGAGGGATGGAGATTAATGAACTTCAGTGTTAAGTGAATTTGGAATGGAACTAGAAACTGGCCAGAGTTCAATGAGAATAAGTATGTTTTGAGATGGGGAACAGGGTTGAGGAAGAGATTGAGAGAAGGTACTCAGGTCAGGGCCAGATTTGGAAATGGAAACTCCAAAGAACAAGGGTGTGTGTGGGGGGTGGATTTTGGGGTGACACCCACCTCTCAGCCTGGACCGATGGTGGGGCTCGAACTCACAAACCGTGAGATCATGACCTGAGCCGATGTTGCACGCTTAACTGACTAACCCACCCAGAAGCCCCAGGAATTGCACTTTAAATTGCTACCCTAAACTGTCAGAGATTTCGTTAAGGAGGTGGTAATTGGGTTGAGCTTTTACAAAGTGTCATACTTAAGTGACAGAAAATAACAGGGAGAACACTCCAATGGGAAGGAGTCTATAGTAATAGAAATTACAAAGTCAGAATGAATATTACACATTTTAAGAATGACAAAGCTTAATTAGGCTTAAAATTCATGATGCAATGTAGCATGGGAATTAAAGGTGGGATGAATTTGATTCTTGGAGGATTAGAATTTCATTGAGCATATTTTTGATGAGGTAGAAAACAAGGAAGCTATTAAAAGGTTTTTTAATAGTGACATGATGAAAGTCATGTTTATAAACAATTAGTTTTTAATGAGCATGAAGGTGAAATAAAAGAAGAAAAGAGTAAAAGTCATAAAATTCAGCTGGAAAGCTATTATAATAGTCATGAGAAAGGAATATATGGACCAAAGAAATAATTTGAGGGAATAATTACCAAAATCATTGGCTTGATACAGAGAACTAAAGTGAGCACTGAGTCAAAGATACATTTCAAATTTTGAGTGTAGCTGATTGAGACATTTGGAGGTGCCATTGACAATGACAGAGAAATTTGGAGGCACAAAGATTTGAGTTTGAGATAACTGACTAGACTGTAAAATTCTCTGAGAGCAGGGTGGTATCATATTTACCATTTTAGCCTTAGCAAGTTGACAGGCTCAATGCCTGGCACATAGTAGTTGCTAAAGAAAATATTTCTTAAAATATATGATTGAATATAGTTATGGTAAGACAATGAAACAAAACATCAATAGGCATCTATAGGACTACAACTTTAATGAGGGAGTAATTGGGGATACAGATTAAGGAGTGGTCTGAATAGAGGAGAGTCCTTTAGAGTCATGAGAATTAATTAATTCATGAAAGAAATTGTTTTGAAAAAAAATCTAGAGGACCTGGTATAGAAACCTCCTACTTGAGGTCTTAAGGGACTTCTTTCAATTTAGAAATTATGAAGAAAAATAAATGCTTATTTAGTGCATGTGCCACTAAACAGTCTTTTCGCATGTAACCCTACTGGGGGTGTGTTGATTAGTTTGACATATTTTTTCATTCAGTCAAAGACACTGACATGTAACTAATACACAAGAATGTAAAAAATACATTAGTCTGTCTTACTCAGATCCAGTATCATTTGATGACAATGGGAATATCTCAGTCTGCTTAATTACAAATGAGAAACATGTAATGATTTTTAATTTTTTAAAATTTTATTTAAATCCAAGCTAGTTAACATATAATGTAGTAATGGTTGCAGGAGTGGAATTTAGTGATTCATCACTTACATATCACACCCAGTGCTCATCCTAATGAGTGCACTCCTTAGGGCCTGTCACCTTTTTAGCCCATCCCCCCACCCAACACCCTGTCAGCTACCCTCAGTTTGTTCTCCGTATTTAAGAGTCTTTTATGGTTTGTCTCCCTCTCTGTTTTTTACTTTATCTTTGCTTCCTTTCCCCTATGTTTATCTGTTTTGTTGCTTAAATTCCCCATGTGACTGAAATCATATGGTATTTGTCTTTCTTTGACTGACATTTCACTTAGCATGGGACATTCTAGTTCCATGCACATTGTTGCAAATGGCAAGATTTCATTCTCTTTGATCTCTGAGTAACACTCCATTCTGTATATACACCACTTTTTTATCCATTCATCAGTTGATGGACGTTTGGGCTCTTTCCATACTTTGGCTACTGTCAACAGTGCTGCTATAAACATTGGAGTACTTGTGCCCCTTTGAATCAGCATTTTTGTATTCTTTGGATAAATACCTAGTAGTGAAATTGTTGGGCTGTAGGGTAGTTCTATTTTTAATTTTCTGAGGAAACTCCATTCTGTTTTGCAGAGTGGCTGCACCAGTTTGCATTCCCGCCAGCAGTGCAAAAGGGTTCCTCTTTCTTCACATCCTTGCCAACATCTGTTGTTGCCTGAGTTGTTAATTTTAGTGATTCTGACAAGTGTGAGGTGATATCTCATTGTGGTTTTGATTCGTATTTCCCTGATGATGAGTGATGTTGAGCATTTTTTCATGTGTCTGTTAGCCATCTGGATGTCTTCTTTGGAAAAGTGTCTACTCATGTCTTTTGTCCATTTCTTCTCTGGATTATTTGTTTTTTGGGTGTTGAGTTTGGTAAGTTCTTTATAGCTTTTGGATACAAACCGTTTATCTGATATGTCATTTGTAAATATCTTCTCCCATTCTGTTGGTTGACTTTTATTTTTGCTGATTGTTTCCTTCACCTTACAGAAGTTTTTATATTGATGAGGTCTCAATAGTTCATTTTTTCTTTCGTTTTCCTCGCTGCTGGAGACATGGCCAGTAAGAAGCTGCTGCGGCTAAGGTCAAAGAGATTGTTGCCTGTTTTCTCCTCTATAATTTGATGACTTCCTGTCTTTTTTTTTTTTTTAATTTTTTTTTTTTCTCAACGTTTATTATTTTGGGGACAGAGAGAGACAGAGCATGAACAGGGGAGGGGCAGAGAGAGAGGGAGACACAGAATGGGAAACAGGCTCCAGGCTCCGAGCCATCAGCCCAGAGCCTGACGCGGGGCTCGAACTCACAGACCACGAGATCGTGACCTGGCTGAAGTCGGACGCTTAACCGACTGCGCCACCCAGGCGCCCCGATGACTTCCTGTCTTAATGCTTAGGTCTTTCATCCATTTTGAGTTTACTTTTGTGTATGATGTAAGAAAGTGGTCCAGGTTCATTTTTCTGCATGTCGCTGTCCAGTTTTCCCAACACCATTTGCTGAAGAGACTGTCTTTTCCATTGGATATTCTATCCTGCTTTGTCAAAGATTAGTTGGCCATACATTTGTAGGTCCATTTCTGGGTTCTCTATTCTGTTCTATTGATCTATGTGTCTGTTTTGGTGTCAGTACTATACTGTCTTGATTACAGCTTTGTAATACAGCTTGAAGTCTGGGATTGTGATGCCTTCAGCTTTGGTTTTCGTTTTCAACATTACTTTGGCTATTAGGGGGTCATTTCTGATTCCATACAAATTTTAGAATAGTTTGTTCTAGCTCTCTGAAGAATGCTGGTGTTATTTTGATAGGGATTGCATTGAATATGTAGATTGATTTGGGTAGTATCAACTTTTTAACAATATTTGTTCTTCCAATCCATGAACATGGAATCTTTTTCCATTTTTTTGTGTCTTCTTCAGTTTCTTAAGTTTTATATAGTTTTCAGTGTATAGATTTTTCACCTCTTTGGTTATGTTTATTCCTAGGTATTTTATGGTTTTTGGTGCAATTGTAAATGGGATCAATTCTTCGATTTCTCTTTCTGCTGCTTCATTGTTGGTATATAGAAATGCAACAGATTTTTGTACATTAATTTTATATCCTGTGACTTTGCTAAATTCATATATCAGTTCTAGCAGTTTTCTGGTGAAGTCTTTCAGATTTCCCATGTATAGTATCATGTTGTCTGTAAAGGGTGAAAGTTTGACTTCCTCCTTGCCTATTTGGATGATTTTTATTTCTTTTTGTTGTGTTACTGCTTAGGGTAGGACTTCCAACACTACATTGAACAACAGTGGTGGGAGTGGACATCCCAGTCATGGTCCTGACCTTAGTGTTTTCCCCACTGAGGATGATATTAGCTGTGGGTCTTTTGTATATGGCCTTTATGATATTGAGATATGTTCCTACTATTCCTACTTTCTTGATGGTTTTTATAAAAAAGGATGCTATATTTTATCAAATGCTTTTTCTGCATCTATGGAGAAGTTCATGTGGTTCTTATGCTCTTTTATTCATGTGATGTGTCACATTGATTGATTTGTGGATATTGAACCATCCCTGTGCACACCTTGCACTTCTGGTCTGACACCGTGCCATCGGGCACCTCGTCCTTGTGACTGGGCTTTTTCTCCTACTGGTTCTCCTCCCCGGCCCTGTTCTGCTTGGACACCAGCTGCGGCTCCTTCAGCTTGTGCATGATGAAGAGGTGCTTGGACAGCGACGGGTGCGATGTGTAGCCGGCACTGATAGGAGGAGTCATCTGACTTGTGCTGAGGGTGAATACTTGTTCATGGTGAATAATTCTCTTTTTTTCTACCTTGTCTCTTTCTTCTTTCTTTCTTTCTTTCTTTCTTTCTTTCTTTTCTTTCTTTCTTTTTCCTTCCTTCCTTCCTTCCTTCCTTTAAGACAGGCAGGGAGGGGAAGAGAGGGAGGGAGGGAGAGATAGAGATAGAGATAGAGAGAGGGGCAGAGAGAGAGAGAGAGAGAGAGAGAATCCCAAGCAGGCTCCTCACTGGCAGTGCAGAGCCTGATGGGGGCTCAAACCCATGAACCGTGAGATCATGACCTGAGCTGAAATCAAGAACTGGAAGCTTAACTGAATGATTCACTCAGGTACCCATGAATAGATCTTTTAATGTATTGTTGGATTCAATTTGTTGGAATCTTTTTGAGAATTTTTGCATCCATGTTAAATAGGGAAATTGGTCTGTAGTTCTCCTTTATAGTGGGGTCTTTGGTTTTGGAATCAAGGTAATGCTGGCCTCATAGAGTGAGTTTGGAAGTTTTGCTTCCATTTCTATTTTTTGGAAGAGTTTCAGAAGAATAGGTGTTAATTCTTAAATGTTTGGTAGAATTCCCCTGAAAAGCCATCTGGCCCTGGACTCCTGTTTTCTGGGAGACTTTTGGTTACTGAGTCACTTTCTTTTTTGGTTATGGGTCTGTTCAAATTTACTGTTTCTTCCTATTTCAGTTTTGGTAGTGATATGTTTCTAGGAATTTTTTCATTTCTTTCAATTGCCCAATTTGTTGGCATATAATTTCTCATAAAATTCTCTTATTATTGTTTGTATTTCTGTGGTATTGGTTGTGATCTCTCCTCTTTCATTCTTGATTTTACTTATTTGGGTCCTTTACTGTTTTGTTTTGTTTTGTTTTTTCAGTCTGGCTAGGGGTTTATCAATTTTGTTAATTCTTTCAAAGAATTCAAAGAACCAGCTCCTGGTTTCGTTGATCTGGTGTTTTGTTTTTTTGTTTTTTATTTTTTGTTTTTTTTATAGTATTGATTTCTGCTCTAATCTTTATCATTCCCTTCTGCTGGTTTTGGGCTTTATTTGCTGTTCTTTTTCCAGATCCTTTAGGTGTAAGTTTAGGTTGCATATTTGGGACCTTTCTTCCTTCTTTAGGGAGGCCTGGATTGTTATATACTTCCCTCTTATGACTGCCTTTGCTGCATCTCAGAGGTTTTGGCTACCATGTTTTCATTTTCATTGGCTTCCATGTACTTTCTAATTTCCTCTTTAATTTCTTGGTTAACCCATTCATTCTTTAGTAGGATGTTCTTTAATCTCCTAGTATTCATGGTCTTTCCAAATTTTCATGTGATTGATCTCAAATTTCATAACATTGTGGTCTGAAATATGCATGGTATGTTATTGATCTTTTTGTACTTGATGAGAGCTGATTTGTGACCCAGTATGTGATCTATTCTGGAGAATGGTCCACTGTATTCTGCTGCTTTAGGATGAAATATTCTGAATACATCTGTTAAGTCCATCCAGTCCAGTGTGTCATTCAAAGCGATTGTTTTCTTGCTGATTTTCTGTTTAGATGATCTGTCCATTGGTGTAAGGGGGGTGGGTATTAAAGTCCCCTGCTATTATGGTATTACTATCAATGAGTTTCTTTATGTTTGTGATTAGTTGATTTATATATTTGGGTGCTTTTGATTTGGGGGCATAAATATTTAAGTTGTTAGCTCCTCTTGGTGGTTAGACCCCTTAATTATGATATAGTGCCCTTCTTTATCTCTTAGTACATTCTTTGTTTTAAAGTCTAGTTTGTCTGATATAAGTATGTCTACTGAGGCTTTCTTTTGACATCCATTAGTATGATAGATGGTTTTCCATCCTCTTACTTGCAATCTGCAAGTGTCTTTAGATCTAAAATGAGTCCGTTGTAGGCAGAATATATATATGGGTCTTTTTTTTTTAATCCATTCTGTTACCCTATGTCTTTTGATTGGAGCATTTAGTCCATTGACTTTAGAGTGGTTATTGAAAGATATGAATTTAGTATCATTGTGTTGCCTGTAGAGTTAGTTGGTGTTTCTCATGATATTCTCTGGTTCTTTCTAGTCTTTGTTTCTTTGGTCTTTTTTGTTTTGTTTTGCTTTTTCAACATTCAAAGAGTCCCCCTTAAAATTTCAGGGCTGGTTTAGTGGTCACAATCTCCTTTAGTTTTTGTTTGTCTGGGAAACTCTATCTCTCTAATGAATTTTTGGAAGTGTATACTGAGGGATGCCTGGGTGGCTCAGTCAATTAAGCATCCAACTCTTCATTCAGCTCAGGTCATGATTTCATGGTTCATGAGACTGAACCCCAAGAAAGACTCTGCTGACAGTGTGGAGCTTGTTTGGGATTCTCTCTCTTCCTCTCTCTCTGCCCCTCCCTTCCTCTCTCCCTCAAAATAAATAAACTTAAAAAAAAATGGCATATACTGTAAAATGTTAGATCATATTCTGAGGTCATGTTTTATCATCTGAGAATGGTATACATCAAAACAATGGCAGTGGTTAACTCTGAGTGGTATGGGGAGATAAAAGAGACTAGAAGAGTAGGTATTAATCCAAAGAGACTTTAGTAATATCTTTGATATTTAAGAGGCTGGATATATTATTTAAAAGTATTAGAAACAAGAGCATGACTTACTCCCATGCTTCTCTGAAAGAGTTAACCTTCCCAATAGGTCAAACTTCATACTTCTTTATTATTTATACTCAACCTTTCCCATTTTTTGAGGAATGTTTATAAAACCAGGTATATTTACTCATAAAAAGTTCACCTAATCAAATACATGAAATTTTAATACATCAAAATATGATAAAAGCCAAACAACAAATACCAGTGTCACTGTTAACTGAACCCTTAGCCTAGGATGCCATCTAATGACCTGACATCCAAGGCTGAGTGAAGATGCCAATCTCAATCAAGGAATTAAACACAAGTAATGTGTTGCTTCTCTCTTAATATTCTGTAGATTTAAAAATACATGTAAAATCAGTTCTAGCAGTTTCCTTCCATACCTCTTCTAATGACCTTGTGCCTCACCCACCTTATAGAGTGTGAGCCCTTCTCTTTGAAGACTAAACTATATCAGACTAGCCTATATATACTCTACATGTCAATAACTCAATAACACAATGGGTGTAACTGCTTAAAAACAACTATGAGAATGCCAGAGAAGGCAAAGGAGAACTATGAGAATGCAAAAAAGAAGAAAAAAAGACAAGAAATAAACAACAACTGCCCCCTACCACTCATCTGTCTATGTAATCTTTCCAGGATAAGGAATAGAAAAAAAACTTGATCAGGAAGCTAAGTGTCCTGATGACAGAACTGACTGCCATCTCAGAGTTATGTGTCTGAACAATGTAGATAACATCTCTAGATCTCATTTTATATATATTTGATGGATAAATGGATAGGTAGGTAGGCAAATGATAGATGACAGATGATAGATAGATAGATAGATAGATAGATAATTTCAGTGTTTGGACTAGGTCCAAGGCCCATAGATATATTTCTTTTCTTTTAAAAAATTTTTTTTTCAACGTTTATTTATTTTTGGGACAGAGAGAGACAGAGCATGAACGGGGGAGGGGCAGAGAGAGAGGGAGACACAGAATTGGAAACAGGCTCCAGGCTCTGAGCCATCAGCCCAGAGCCCGACGCGGGGCTCGAACTCACGGTCCGCGAGATCGTGACCTGGCTGAAGTCGGACGCTTAACCGACTGCGCCACCCAGGCGCCCTGATATATTTCTTTTCTTTAATGTTTTTTAATGTTGGGAAATCAGCATGGAAGAAATGCAATCTCACCCGTAGCCACAAGCTATACTCTTCATAGCATTGCATGATTACATCAAACATATCATCCAGAAAGCTTTTCAACATGGTTTTGTTGTTGTTGTTGCTGTTTTGTTTTGTTTTGTTTTTCTGTTTTCATGAGTTTGGTCATTCCTTGTTCTTTGGCCATTCCAATGACCCAGTGCACTAATTATCTGATCATTTGATAACAGAGAAGCATACACACTCCCTGTTGGGACACATGGAAATCCTTCCTTGTATAGCTTTGGCATCATATTATTGGCCATTTGGCTATTTGACTTTAATGCTATACCTATGCTCAAAGAATTTTTAAAGAAAGACTCTTTTGGTGGAAAGATCTTTGGCTTTAAGAAGTTCATATTTTTTCAATTTTTCTGTTATAGACTATCCTTTCATCTAGCATTCAAACTTCTTATCAGGTTGGAGATCAAGGTCAAGTTTTTTTTTTTCTTTCTAAAGACGACAGGTTTTAGTTAATCAGTAGTTACAGACTATTACCACGCCACCCCAGGAACATACATTTTTAGACTTCCTATCATGTGAAAAAGTTCATATAGATGTTATTAAGCCATTTATGTACATAGAAGACCTATTCATTTTAGAAAGCCAGAGTTAAAAGTATCATGAAAGAAGATATGTGTGAACTATAGATATACTGAAAGTGTAACAAAAGAATTTCCAAAATTTGAGTTGAAGTTGATGAAGTGTTCTATCTCAACAGAACCTACTAATTTTTCCCCAAGAGTTAAACAGCTTGTACATAAACTATTTTCCAGTAATGTCACCCAAAGAATGAAAATAAATTACTTTTCGATTATTAGAAACAATCGCAGTGCTATTGATATTAGACAATTCCCCTTCCATATAAACACTTAAATATCTTCTATTCCCCAACATTTATCTAAGTGATAAATGGATCACAAAGCACAAAAAAGTGAACTCTATATAAAAGAACTCTATATAAAATGCAGAAATATATCTTATAATTACTTGTAAAATAATTTGAGTAGCAGTATTTTTATTTTTTATTTATTTATTTTTTTTAAAAATTTTTTTCAACGTTTATTTATTTTTGGGACAGAGAGAGACAGAGCATGAACGGGGGAGGGGCAGAGAGAGAGGGAGACACAGAATCGGAAACAGGCTCCAGGCTCCGAGCCATCAGCCCAGAGCCTGACGCGGGGCTCGAACTCCCGGACCGCGAGATCGTGACCTGGCTGAAGTCGGACGCTTAACCGACTGCGCCACCCAGGCGCCCCAGTAGCAGTATTTTTAAATATAGAGACTGATAAATTCTTTTAGATTTATAGATTTAGATAAATACAAATATTTAAATAAATACAGCAAGGAAATCATTTAATACTTTATATTTGAATGAAGATAGAATATTCTACAACTTTGAAGATGGTTATAATGAAGTAATTAAGCTATTTGTATTGAAATAAAATAATTTCTCTTATATGTAAAATACATATTTTGCCTACAAATAAACGTTTTCTAGGGGCGTCTGGGTAGCTTAGTCTGTTGAATGTCCGACTCTTGATTTCAGCTCAGGTCAGGATCCCAGGGTTGTGGGATCAAGTCCCAGATAGGGATCTGCACTGAGCATGGAGCCTCCATGAGATCTCTCTCTCTCTCTCTCTCTCTCTCTCTCGCTGTCTCTCTCTCACTCTCTCTCTGTCCCTTTCCCCAACTCATGTGCTCTCTCTCTCCAAAATAGAGAAGAAAAAAACTATTGACTTGAACATTGGCTCAAAAAACTCCAAGACCTATTCTTTGAGATGAAAAAAAAAAATCTCATATATTATCCTTTGATCTCAGTTCCACGATTTAATGAACACATGGAAGTGATACATGGAAATGAGTTGATCTTAGAGTGAGTGTCTCCAATTTTTGTCACCCCAATTGTCTGGGCAAATGATATCTGTTAGTTTTTATATATATTAAAGAGAGGCCATTCAATTCGGTGTTCTTTTCCTTAGGTCAGTGATACATTCATTCTAGTCCAAAGAACTCATTGTTTCCTTTGAGGGTGGCCTCTTCCATGTTATCACCCTTTGGCAGTGCTCGTACATTAACTCCCTTACATTCTTTCTTCAGTGGTAAAATTGAATTAAAATTGTCTTAATAAGTGTAAGATAAAACTTAAGGCCACTTCTCAAACCTTAAGCTGTTAGCAAGTATGAGGCTAATTTATTTGTATGTGATAATGCTATTAAATTCATAAATTTAATTTATTACAAAATCTGCAACTACAGGGAAATGTATAAAAACCTTTTATAGATTCTATTCTAAAAGTTCTCTTTTTTCTATTCCTTTCTTTTATTTTGGACACTGAAGAAACATGATCAGTTTGGGAGTATCTTAACTTTCCCCTTGATGTCATGATGTAATGTCATCTTATTGTTGACTTTCTCCATAGACATTTTGCAACATACACTCATTGTGTTTTGACCAATAATAAATCAATCAACAATGCAGTAATAGAAACCAGTATTGTGCCTGCACACATGTAGCAAGGTGTGCTGAGGGTGCTGAGAACCAATTAAATAAAACTCACATGTAGTAATTTCACTTCTACAGTACAAACTGTTAATGCCTGCCAATCTTCAGAATTAGCTGATAGTTATTCAGCCTTATACGGAACATTTATTTAAAAAAATGCATATGTGGGGTGCATGGATGGTTCATTCCATTAAGCATCTGACTTTGGCTCAGGTCATGATCTCATGTGAGTTCAAGCCCTGTCTTGGGCTCTCTGCTGTCAGCACAGAGCCCATTTCAGATCCTCTGTCTGTCTGTCTGTCTCTCTCTCTCTCTGCACCTCCTGAACTTACGCTGTCTCTCAAAAATAAATTTAAAAACTGCATATGCTACATTAATTAGAATCCAATACATCAATATCTTTAATTATGCATTACAATTAAAACTAATTTAATTAAAATTAAAAAAAATTGTGTAGACACAATATATATTGCTGAAAAGAGAACCATATAAACAGAAGAGTTTGGAAATAGCACTTTTGAAGTCTGTTGAAAACAATTAGCAATATAGGACTAATCTTAGAAAAAAATGAGAGTTGGAGAGAAGAGTGTACCTAATATTTTTGTGAGCTTTATTATGAACCAGGCATTACTTTAAGTCCTTTACATTTATTATTTCATTTAAACTATGTACAAGTATTATCCTCACTTCACAGAGGGAGAAACTGGGATGTAGAAAGTTTAAGACTTTTCCTAAAGTTTATACAGTTAGTTGATGACAGCAGAAGGAAATGAACCCAGCCATCTTACTTGGAAGCTTAGGGTACTGCAACCGCACCATGGCAAAGACATTACCTCAGAGAGTAAATGGAGTTATTTTACATATTCACTGAAAGTAGAAGGAGGGGGAAAAAACGAAAACAATTAAAGAAATAGAACATTTAAAATCAGAAGATAATTTGAGAGCATGGAATAGGAAGAAAGATTCCTGACCCTGTAACAATTGAACCTCTAGTTTTGCATATATATGAATGTAAGAAATACATGCTTACCACATGACTCATTCCAGAAACCTCAAAGTGGATTCTTGTACTTATAAGGTTCTTGTGCAGAAAAATTTCCTCCATTTAAGCCAGACTTTGTGTTCTCTGTATTATCTACTAACATAAAGAACTGAGGGGCACCTGGGTGACTCAGTCGGTTGAGCATCTTACTTCGGCTCAGGTCATGATCTCACAGTCTGTGAGTTCGAGCTCCGCATCAGGCTCTGTGCTGACAGCTCAGAGCCTGGAGCCTGCTTTAGATTCTCTCTCTCTCTCTCTCTCTCTGTCCCTTGCCTGCTCATTCTCTGTCTCTCTCTGCCTCAAAAATAAATAAAAACATTAAGAAAAAAATTTTTAAAAAGAACTGAGAATATTTTAATATTATAATATTAATTTATGCAAATATATTAATTTATTAATGAGAAATATTTTAATGTAAACATTAAAACAATTTTAAAAACATATGTGTATGATGTTAATTTCAAGTTAAAACTTTTTTTAAATGTTTATTTATTCTTGAGAGAGAGAGACAGATAGAGCATAAGCAGGAGAGGGGCAGAGAGAGAAGAAGACACAGAATCTGGAGCAGGCTCCAGGATCTGAGCTGTCAGCACAGAGCCCAAAGCGGTGCTCAAACTCATGATCCATGAGACCATAACCCAAACCAAAGTCAGACACTTAACTGACCGAGCCACTCAGATGCCCCACTAATTTCAAGTTAGCATGGTACTATAATACAGAAACAATAATGGGTCTTTATTGTATATTAAAATTAGTATAATTTTTCTAGTATTTTTTTTGGTTATAATTTTATGATTTTTTTCACTCTTGAAAAAAATCAAATCTCCAAAGAACAAAATTACTTTTTGCCAAGTTAAGTTATAATTTTCAATATAGGTAAAGTGATTCAGTAACTTTTCTAAATTATTTATTCAGAAATTTTTATTCCTTTTCAAAATTCTATTGTCACATGTCTTTTTTTTGTTGATTATTGATTACACAAACTGACAATTTGGCCAGTTTTTCCATTCATAATATGTCTTGAGAAATATATTTCATATTCATGACTATGTGGAATATTATAATAAAAACGTTGGAATTAGATTGATATTGTTTGTAGCATTTTAGATAAAGGTATTCTGTATGAACAACAAAAATGCATGTTTAATTTTTTTCCTTTAATATTTCCTGGCTCTAAGCCTTTAAAAGCAGCTCTTAAAATTGTCATATCCATTCTGAAACTTTACTGATCTTCATTAGAAGTTCACATATTGGGACCAGAATCTCTGTGAACGAATGCAATTATCTAAAGTGACAATAGGGGTGCCTGGGTGGCTCAGCTGGTTACATGTCGGACTCTTGATTTCAGTTCAGGTCATGATCTCATGGTTTGTGAGTTCAAGCCCCGCATTAGGCTCTGTGTTGATAGCGTGGAGCCGGCCTGGGATTCTCTCTCTCCCTCTCTCTCTGCCCTTCCCCTGCTTGTACTCTCTCTCTTTCAAAATAAATAAATAAAAATTAAAAAAATTAAAAAAATGAAGTGAGTATAAACACTGAGGAATTCATACCCAGTTAAGATGAACTAAGCTGTTCTTAATGATGAGAAAGAAGAAAAAAGTTTTGTTTCGTTGTTTTTGTTTTTTTTTTTTTTTTTAATGTTCCTCTTTTGCCTTTTGGGGGATAATTAAATTCTTTCCATAAAATATATAATCTTTAGAGCTAAAATGCACAAAAAAGTTAACACAAGTATTGCCATTTTACTTATGATCAAAATAGTTCCAATGAGTTAAGTACCATGCCTATGGTCATACTACCACGGTGGTGGAGATAATCACCCCGGCCCATAGCCCAGGTCCTCACCACAACACCATAAAGCTTCTCTTAAAGGGAAGAGACACAACAATTCTCATGAAGAAGGAAAAAGTACCATTGAGGTGCTCTAATGTTTTGTTGTTGTTTTTTAAACAAATTGGAACCACACCTCAATCCTGATCATACCTCCCCAACCGGAAAAGTATGGTCTTCTGAATCATCAGCAGTTGCACGTTGTGCCGTCCACTGCTTGGAGCTGCTCTATGCTATGAAGTATTAATAATTACTTCACTGTGTTGAACTGGCTGGCACAAAATTGATCATGTTCTTATCAGGCTACATCAGGACAGCAGATCTCAGTCAGTAAACCTGTAGGACTCGTTTCCTTTCTTGTTGCCAGTGACTCTTATTATTTTCCAGCCTCCCAGCCTTGACCTGGCTGATAGAGATCAGATGGTGACTGAATAGAAGCTGCCCCAGTCCTGGATCCATGATGTACGCGTAAGTACGCAGCTTTTCTCAGTCAGAGTTTTCAACAGGGACAGAGGTTCACAACTCTTGAGATGGGCAGGACAAACGGCTAGTGGACGGTGCTTTAAAACTAAGAGGTTTTTTTAAAAAAAATGTGTTACTATATTTTCTGTTAAAGTTTTATTTTGTTGCTATGTTTAAATATAAGATTTTTTTTAAAACAAAAGGAGCCAATATGATCCTTTCTTTCTAAATAACAGAAATAGAAATGATATGCAGTAATATATTAACTATATTATATTTAAACATTTAGAAAAACCTATGCTTCAAAAAGTAATCTATAATACAGTTTAGTTAATTTCTTTGGTATGATCAGTAGCTTGGAATAAATTTTTGTCTTATGTTGCTTTGTGAAGTATATTCTGGGAAGATTTGAAATATAAGAGGAGAGGTTATTGTAATTTCAATTTTTAATTCTAAATAATAGAAAGTATGGTAGCAGTAAGATTTATATATATATGTGTATATATGAAGGATGAAAATTAAAATTCATATATAAATAATTATTGAATTAACAAAATCTAGACTATGTGACATTTGTCATGATAGACATATATATATGTATGTATGTATGTATGTATGTATATATATACACATTTAGGTAATTTCAGCTATTGTTTAACAGACTCAGATATAAATAACTAATATTTTATGTGAGTGATTTCATTCAAACACCTGCTTAGTCTAACCTTGCTTCTCAAAGAGATTCTTGACCCCTCTACAGACACCAATTTCCCACAAGGTTTGCATTGACTGATGTTTCAGACTTAATCATGATTCTTTGATAATTATAATTGTGCAGTCATTTGATTTTGTCTTCAATGAAACTTAGTACTTTAAGCCTGTAGGCTCTGGTGCTCTTAGATAATGAGTGTTCTTACCCTTCCTAAATTACTCTGAAATAAAAGCCTTAGCCTGAGGAAGACTGTCTATTTCATGCATAAAGCTTCTCCCCACAGGCCTTTTAAGGACAGCCTGATACAGCATATTATATGTACTTTTTATTAAATATGAGAGGTGTACTTCTTATTAAATATGAGAAAGTATTATTTCTAATTCACCACGGTAAGGACAGAGTAAGACAAAATGTGCAGTAGGAAAAATTAGTTTTGTATTTAATAAACATTCACAAATACATGCTATGCTCACAATTTCAGTTGTAAACAATTAACAAAGAACTTGAAGTTCTCCTGTTCTCATTTTGCTCAGAATTCTGTAGTATGGCTTTTCTGTCAGCCTGGTTCCTCTCTTCCCAACTTCTGGTATCATCTCTTTTCACGCCTTTTCCCACTCTAAAAGTATCATTACAGACACGTCAAATTTATATATTGAAACCTCATCAACTCCGACCCAGAGTTTATAATTCTGAGGATTTTAAGTATTTTTTCTAATTGGATTCTATATCAGTATTATTTTTAACATAGATATTCTTTCAAAAATGTGGGCTGTGCCACAAAAGTAAGAAGGGTAGATAGCAGGCTTATTGACTTCCTTAGTACAGATATTTTGCCTATGGGCAAAGAGTTTGTCTCAAAGAATGAATGACTTAGATGCTATAGCTTCTTCACAGCAGCTCCGTCTTTCTCACTGTGGTGTAGTGGAAAGAGCACTAGCCTGACATTTAGACGTGTCCTAGATCCAGCTTTGGACGCATTGTCTGGAAAAGTCACTTATCTCTCAAGACTTCACTCCCTTTATGTGTAAAATGTGAGGAGAGTTTACACTAACAGAAATGGGGGAGTAGTTGTCACTATTAATGGGACTAGAAATCATTTTTTGGTGAGTAAGTACAAAGCTATTTTATTTATTATTTGGCTTATTTTGATATTATTTATCTTGGGTTTTTTTCTTGGTTAAATTAAATAATTGTGAAGTAATATCTGATATTGGGGTTTTTGTTATATTTTTACCATATCATACCTAGTAAGTCTAGACATTGAATTGTGGAACTGTTGTTTTAGATACATGATTATGTGTGTGTTCCATGCTATGATGCAGAACATTTCTTACTGTGGGTCATGGCAAAAAATATTTTAAAAAACTGCATTAGCCTTAAAGTCTTTTGATTCCATGATTTCAAAAGTGTTAATAGCTAGTTAATATGGAGGACATTAACTTTCTTAAGGCACTAGAGAACCACTTAAATTATCCCAGAGTAGAGCTTTTCTTTTCACTAGTCCCTATATCTGGTGCCTCCCACAGGTGAGGCAGAGATGAGATATGGCTACCTGCAATACAGATACTTTAGTGGCAGGGTGCCACACCCTGAGGGCACAATCTGACAAGTGTGAAAAAAAAAGTATAAACAGAATGCTATAGGGATACCCACTCTACCTCATAAAGGCCTCTCTGAACATATAATGATTGAGTTTAGTCTAAAAAAAACCTTCAGAATCAGTTGGAGGAGAAGGAAGTCAGGATTCTGGACTGGTCGAACACAGCTCTTGCAAAGGTCATGAGACTTGACATACACTGGTGAATGGATGTTGGAAATTATCAGATGAAATGAGCAATTGGTCAGACGATGAAGGACATTTTGTACCAGATGAAAATCACTGAGCTGTATTATGAGAGTTGAGTAAAACTTTAGGCATAAGGAAGGAATGACAAAACTTGCTATTGAGAACCATTCAGGTAGACAGAGCAGTCTAGGGGGGCTCTACTGGTGTAGTTGCAGAACTGCACATATACACATATACACATGCACATAGACACATATATACATGTGCATGAAGGGAACGGCAGGGAGACTGCCATGTACAGGTTGTTTCTTCTGTCTAAAATGAATGTTCCTTCTCACAGTTGATGAGATTCCATATCTTCCTTGAAGATTCTAATCAAAATCGCTGTGAATTTTTTCTTACTTTACATTTTATGTGTTAATTATTCCTGAAGCACAGCCATCCTATTAAAAACTCGCATAAACATTGTATATGCTACTGTTGTCACTTCTCTGTATGGTCAAGTATTTTACAATTATGGCCCCCAGTCAAACAGACAGCTCTCTATATTCCCAGTGCCAAACACATTGCCTGGCCCATTGGAGACCCTCAACATTAGTCTGGTGACCTATGATAACGTATGCCTAAAGCCAAAGAACAGGGACTGAGACAGGAGGAACGGTTGGAGTCAATGAAAATTTCAAGGTTACTTTTCATTACATATCTATTCAAGAAGGTCTAGGAGATATTTGAGGTAGAGTAATTCAGAAGGTAAACAAAAAGCCAAACAGTGGAGAGAAGAAAACTTGTGTTGTGGTGCTGATGGGGATTTATTATAAAAGAGATGAAAGCATCACATAATGCCTACAGACTAGATTTTAAAGTTTCATTTATTCATTAATTCAACAAATGCCTATTATCCTAGCTTATAGTGTACCAGTAGCACATTATATACACACATAATATAGACACATATATACATGTACTACATATGCATTGTGAGTATATATCATGTTTGCATACATACACGTATCATATGCACATAAACGTACATATAGACACATACAGGAATATAAAAACATTCTCTACTTTTCTGGTGTTTATAACCTGAGGAGACACCATATTAAACTAAACAAACAAATGGTTATGAAAGACAAATACAATAAGTATGAGCTAATTTTTTTCCAAAAGTTTTTTATACTTCACTTTATTTCTTTCAATTATTTCTGGAATCAGTGATAATGTTGGCAGTGATAACTGCTGGCTTTTTAAAAAAATAGACTTTCAGTTTATATGATAACACTCTACAGCCTACTTTTATCTGCAAATAAATGAAAGCTAAGTTTGTGAAATGCATTTGAAAATATTAAATATTTTCCTATATACTTAAAAAAGCCTTGTGAAGATCTAAATAGGGCCTCTTAACATTCTTCAACAAGTGTAGAAAGACAGCATGGAAACCAGTATCTTGACCAAGAAGATAGTGCTGTGTGCAGTTGTTTGCAGTAGTCTTTAAAAAGGGTATTGTAGGTATTTACCCAAAGGATACAAAAATACAGATTTGAAAGGCTATATGTACCCCAGTGACTATGAAGAGAGGCCAACTGTCCATCAACTGATGAATGGATAAAGAAAATGTGGTGTGTATGTGTGTGTGTGTGTGTGTGTGTGTGCGTGCGCGCGTATTGGAATATTACTCAGTCATCAAAAAGAATGAAATTTTGCCATTTACAATGATGTGGGTGGAGCTAGAATGTATTATGCTAAGTGAAATGAGTCAATCAGAGAGAGACGAACACCATATGATTTAACTCAAATGTGGAATTTAAGAAACAAAACATATGAACATATGGGAATGGGGGGAAATAGAGAAGAGACGAAAACAAACCACAAGAGACTCTTAGTGATAGAGAACAAACAATGAGTTGATGGAGGGAGGAGGGTGGGGGATAGACTAGATGGGTGATGGGTACTAAGGGGGGAATTTGTTATGATGAGTACTGGGTGTTGTATGTAAGTGATGAATCACTGACTTCTATTCTTGAAATCAATATTGCACTGTATGTTAACTGAAACTTAAATTTAAAAACAGGATGAAAAGGAAAATAAATAAAATTAACAAAAGGATGGAGTTTTAAAAAAAGGATATTGTGTCTTTGGAGTACTGTGGGGTTAGATGTAGTATGGTAATGGATGGATTTTTGGGAAAAATAGCAAGATGGTTTTCATGCTATTGAATCATGTATTCATTATATGGTTTCATTATTTATGAAGCATTCGAACCCTTAGCATTTCAAGAATATTCACATCAAAATCCAAGTTGAGATGTCAATTCAAAGAGATATGAGAGAAGTTTTCATTTGCTGTTTTAGACTCTGTACATTAAATTTTCTTCCAATAATGTATACAACTAAACTTTGACTTTTAACTGATTCCTTGTAGTTGCCAGTATTAAAATGTATTTGTCTTTGAATTATTTTACAAAGTTTTTAAGATTTTATAATTAATTGTTTATTACTGCTCACTATTTGAAAACAGGCTACTTTCAGGCATTCAGTAATTTATGTAATATTTTCGTTGGGTGAAAAGAGCAGCCCACAACTTTGGTATTTTATATAAAATGAAAATGAATTAATCTAAAATATAACTGTAGAACATACAGTAGTGTGATATTTTAGTGGGAACCATATGAAGTTGCCCTTTTATAGGTTAAAAATGACTGAGCCAGAAATTTCACATGGTTCAAACTACTCAAATCTCTTCCAAGTCTTATTTTGTTTATAAATACACACATATAAACACACATATAGAATGACTGACACAACTTTAAAATTCCATGATTTTAAAAACCTATGAAGACAACATTTGAAAAATCCTCCATACTATCTAAAAACCACAGACTTGGATACTAGAATGTAAAACAAACTTGAATACACATCCTAAAAGGTGAGATAAGGTAGAGCGAGCTGACAAAAATTAACTCCTGGAAAAAAAAATCCAGTGCAAAACAGAGTGTAGGGTGTATCTATACACTATTGTAAGCAAACGGGGGGGGGGGGGAAATCCAGTTATTTATTTAATCTACAAGGTGTCAACAACTCTTACATGTCCCCCTTTTACACCTGTTGACAGATTTTTGCATATGCTCTGCACTGCTTCTTTTCATAATCAACCAGATAAACCGAAATAAATAAAAGGACCTGAAATGAATGAGACATTTAGTACAACCTGGCAGTGTCAAGTCATAAGACAAGCTATATAAAGCAAGAATCTACAGCTTTATCTTGATAAAAGTTCTTAAAGATAGATTAAAAATCAGGTCAGTTATGTTACTCCCATCTTACACACTCAACTCCTGATTTTGGTCATACGTGCAGACATGAACAAGTTGTTTGTTAAAGATAGTGTTGGGCATATTAGCCCAGACACCTCCTCGAAACTACGTCAGTGTTTTCGTTTTATCTCTCCTCTCTACTATGTCAATGAAGCATTTCCTGCCCAATTATGTTCTAACTTCTCCTCCCTCTTATCATTCATCCTTCCATAATCATTTTTCTCCTTGACGGTTACTTGCCTCTGATTATACCTTTACTTTCAATCTCAAACTTCAGTTGCTTTGGTGGTACTGGCCACCATGTCTGCTACTGGCAAGAGAGAGGGAAGATCAATGTATTCCATTCCGTATATATCATGTCACTTTTAAGAACATATTAACTCATGGGATATTGTGATTGGGTACTTGGGTTATCATCAGATAAAATGTAACTCATGGGATATTGTGATTGGATACTTGGGTTATCATCAGATAAAATGGTTCAGACAAGTACCATCACCTGTTCACGTTTTTGATAAGGTTAACTGAAGAAATATGCCCTCTTTAGAGGAAAACATAAACTTAGAATCCTCGCTTTTCATGATTCATCTTTTTTGGAGCAACTACTTCTTGTTTAGGACCGCTCCTGTGTCCTTCACCCTTTGGTCCAACAAGAGCAGGAAAAATTTAGTCAGTATTTACTACTTCTTTAAAATTGGTAAAACCATTCATTTTCCTTTGTTGCTATTTATTTAACTGGTCAGCTGCCATCTTTCTCTTGCTGACAACAGCTTTTAAAAGAATATTAAACATTGCTTATAACAACCCTGTGGCAACAGGGAAGGATATAGCTTATTAGCTGAGAAAGACTTCGTTCACAAACTTCTGGATTTTGAATCAAATTTTTAGTACTGCTGTGTACACCTATTTGTATTGTGTGATTTGTCCTGACTCTTTCAAGGCTCTCTATTAGTTGGAAATTTGCGTGGCTGAGGTAGAGTTGCAGTTTATTATCAAGGAACATAGCAAAGGCAACTGACTGTATTCTTACTACACAATTCTAATAAGCTAAGCTACGTACCCCTTTTATTAGTAAACTGGAATTCAGGTTCAAGGATCAACCTACATTCCCTCAGAAAAAAGTTTTTTAAGTGGATCAGGCACTCAGGGAGCACACTGCATATCTCTAAACTAATGAGGATAAAGGGTGCTAGATTCATGATTGTCTTTCTGGAAATGATTTAATGCATTTTAAATAAAATGTAGTTTGATTCAAGACTGATGTATTAGTTGTTCTAGGTGCCTGAAATGGGATTTTCTGCTTCAATTATGTGTTACATAGTCATTAGAGTAAATGAAATAAGCATTATTTAGAGTGGAATCTACCTACCAGAATTGCATTTTCTTTGATTCATAAATTAATGTTGTATTTATAATACTTAATTGTTTAATAGCATAGGAGAAGATATATAGAAGCTGAATTCCAAATTCTGCAATATTTATAATGAAATATGGCTATTATTATTCACATAGCTATGAAATAAGCTTTTTTTCTGACTCTAATTCCTTTTCAGAGTTTTATCTGTGGCAGGATGCAATACCATGATAAGTCAATTAATGGACTTTCATGGAAATATAGAAGTAAATTTCTGTTGATTCATTTATAAAAATAGAAGTAGAATCTATCAGAATATGAAATTCAATAATGGAGTCCTACAAAAATGGAATCCAAACAAAATTTAATATTTACACTGTTTAAACTTTATACATAGTTTGTAGGATCTCTCTAAAAGTTCAGAAGTTCAAATCCAATTATTTTATGTGATTCCATAGCTACATAGTGTTTCTTTAAACCACTGGGACTTAGATTATTTGACTATAGCAATTAGTTCATTATCAGTGGAGGCACCTGGGTGGCTCAGTTGGTTAGGCCTCCTCTGACTCTTGATTTTGGCTCAGATCATGATCTCATGGTTTGTGAGTTCAAGCCCTGCTTGAGATTCTCTGTCTCCCTCTCTCTCTGTCTCCCCCCTCAAAATAAATAAATATTTTAAAAATTTATCAATGAGCCATTTAATGTATACTCAGACCTTCAAAAAATAAAAAATAGCTGTTTGAAAAAAATACAAATCTAATGAAATAGCATTTGGGTTGCATGGTATTTTAGTAAATTCATCAATGATAAGGCAATTGAGCATTTGAGGGGAAAATTCTAAGAATGAGAAGCTCTTAAACTCTGTATCCAGTCTAGCACTCTTACCTACTCATTACCTCTTTCACACATGACACCTCAGAAATGTGACAGAAAGATTCTGGGACATGTTAATTTTGTTTATTTAATATGCAGATTATATTAATTGCAAATGAGAACACTGTTGATGTCCTTTATCTAGGACATTTATATCTTAATCATACATCCTCCCACTGAACTGGATTGCAAAATACCATTGAAATACAAACCTTTATATCAATCATACAGGAAGCTAAGCAAAGAGCATTGGCTGCTTACTGAAAGTAACTGCATTTTAAAAGTACATATACATGCATATATGCATTTATTTATTTTGCCAAAAACTGCAAATCAATAGCACATTCTGTTTGGTATCTGTGAGATATATATATATATATATATATATATATATATATATATATCTGTGAGATATATCTGGTATCTGTGAGATATATATATATATATATATATATATAACATTGCAAGTCCAAATTTATTGTAACTAACAGAACTCTGTAACTATTTAGTCTTTGAATGGTAGACAACAGGGGCACCTGGGTGGCTCGGTCGGTTAAGCGTCTGACTTCGGCTCAGGTCATGATCTCACGGTCCGTGAGTTCGAGCCCCGCGTCAGGCTCTGTGCTGACAGCTCAGAGCCTGGAGCCTGTTTCAGATTCTGTGTCTCCCTCTCTCTCTGCCCCTCTCCTGTTCATGCTCTGTCTCTCTCTGTCTCAAAAATAAATAAACGTTAAAAAAAATTTTTTTTTGAATGGTAGACAACATACTGAAGGCTTTTTAAGATTGGCATCCAAAAATGTTTCACATCAACAAATACACAAAATATTTGTCAGGAGAGTGTATGCTTAGCAGTTTATGAAATTATTCAGTCACTATGACCATTTTAATTCTGTCCTCTAAGATATTCTCCCAAATTCAGTCACAAGTAGCAGAATGTGATTTCAATGGAAGCATATTATGCTGTGTTAAGTGAAGATGAGTAAAATTATTTTCGTTGAAACAGATGGAATTGAGTTAAAAAGAAAATTTGTTGAGAGTTCATTGGGCTATTTCGTAAAACTTAAAAAGGAATTGACACAGGAGGTATGGCTCCAGTATGGATCCAGTCAGCTGGATGTGCTATATAGAAGGGGAGGTGAGGCTGATATGCACTTTCTTATAATTTTTTTCACTTTCTTGTAATTTAGGAATTTTCTTTTCAATTTCTCGTATGTCATATTTTAAAAGAGAATTCCAGGATCATACCTGAGGAAAAAAGTAAACACCTTGCCTATTACCTGACCTGAAGTTCAAAACCTTAATGGAAAACCTTGTTGTTCTTACTATTAGATAACATGTGTTATTATTTTTCTGAAGCTTCAGGGGAGAAAATAAAAACCTCAGACCAGGGATTCTTGATTTGATTCTGGGAAGTTATTATGGTTGTTCTCAATTGTTTTGTGTCAAATATTGATTTATGTCTTCCTTGTCTTCAGGAAATACTGGCAAGTTTGTTGATTGGGTTCCTTGTGACTTATTCATATTTGAAATTTTTCAAGTCAACCAGACTTCCTAAATAATTGCCATGCAGGAGCCTTTTGGAAATATGAAAGCAGAAGACAAACCTTGATGCTTTAGGAGTTTATAATCTTAGAGAAGTAAACTTTATACACATAAGCAAAAAATAAATCAGCATGTAACTGGTGGCTGAATAGAGCAGTACACTGTAAAATATAGGTAGAAAAAAACAGAAGAATGTTAATATACTAGGATGTTTATATTAATGATCACAGATAGTATTTCTGTAATTCGTTTACCTTTTGCCTATAAGGTATCCATGTTAATACTGGTTTTCTAACATTTTTACATGACTAAATTTTACAAATATTCAGAGTACTATGATGAGCTCTGTATATTTTTATTTTTATTCATTAATGAACTTTTTATGATAAAAATATTGTCCAGATTTGTGGAACGAATTTTGTTCACTCATACACAAAAACATCTGTGGAATTATTTTGTTTATCTTTTGCAGTGACTTTAGGCTGTTCTCTTTCACACTCACTGTGTTTCATCCACACTGGTCTTATTTTGTATTTGAATTTGCCAAACTTCAACTCACCCACGTGCGTTGCTTCCTCTGCCTGTGCTGCTCTTCCTTCTAAGCTTCACTTAATTAGATAATGCTTCAGGTTTTAGTTTAAATGTTCTTGGGGGGATCTTCCCTGATCCCCTACACTAGATCAAATTTTTGTATTATACACATAGATGAGCACCTTGCATTTCTCTTAGCATTTTCATTATGGTAATTATATACATATTCTTATAATATTTTTTAAGTCTGCATTTCCCCCTGGGCTATAAACTCTATGAATATGTCTGCTTAACCATTCTACCCCAAACAGTAAAAATTTTCAAGAACTATTTTTTCAATGAATATATAACTATCAGAACTCCTCACCAAGGAAAATCCTGAAGACCCGATTTCAAAGAATTGCTAGAAATATTTGTAATTAGTATACCAAGGATTCGTAATTGGGTGCTTCCAAATTGCATAAAATACAGACAAAGCAGTGGGTTAAAAAGAATTTTCTTTTTAAATATTTCTGTAGGCATGTAATACGAGAGCCCGTGTCTGAACTATCCAAAATAGAGTTACAATAGAGCCTGAATCAAATCTTTAAGCTTGGGAAAAACAAAACAAAAAACAAAAAACATCCTTTCCATATTCTTGGAAGATACTGAGGCTGAAGAATTAACATTTAAATATGTGTATTAGTTCCGATGTTTTCAATTGCAATCAATTAAAAACCCAGCCTCTGGGGGCGCCTGGGTGGCGCAGTCGGTTAAGCGTCCGACTTCAGCCAGGTCACGATCTCGTTGTCCGTGAGTTCGAGCCCCGCGTCGGGCTCTGGGCTGATGGCTCAGAGCCTGGAGCCTGTTTCCAATTCTGTGTCTCCCTCTCTCTCTGCCCCTCCCCCGTTCATGCTCTGTCTCTCTCTGTCCCAAAAAAATAAATAAACGTTGAAAAAAAAAATTTAATAAAAAAAAAACCCAGCCTCTGGGGATATCTGGGTGTCTCAATAGGTTAAGCATCCAACTTAGGCTCAGGTCACTGTTCGTGAGTTCAAGTCCTGCCTTGGGCTCTATGTTGACAGAGCAGAGCCTGCTTCAGATCCTCTGTTTCCTTCTCTCTCTCTGCCCCTCTCCGGCTTGTACTCTCTCTCTCTCTCTCAAAAAGTAAATAAACATTAATAAAATAAAATAAAATAAAATAAAATAAAATAAAATAATAAAGTAAAATAAAACAAAATAAAATAAATAAAAATCCAGCCTCAAACTGGCTTACACAATAAGAAAAATTACTTAACATAACAGGATTTCTAAAAGCAGAGCTGGTCTTAGTCCTATTTGATATAGCAGCTCAAATGTGTTAGGTAAGATCCAGATTCCTTCTGTCTCCCCTAGGCTGTTTTTAGTGACTCAGCTTTGCCCTCAGGTTGGCTTCTCTCAGGGTTGCAAGATGGCTATAGCAGTCCCATGTGTCAGATTGATACAGGATGTGCAGAGGAAAAGAAAAGAAATGATCTCTTAGTTTGACTTATTTTATTTATTTATTTTTAAAATGTTGTTAGCATTTATCTATTTTTGAGACAGAGACAGAGCACTAGTGGGGGAGGGACAGAGAGAGAGGGAGACACAGAATCCAAAGCAGGCTTCAGGCTCTGAGCTGTTAGCACAGAGCCTGACATGGGGCTCGAATTCAAAGACTGTGAGATCATGACCTGAGCCAAAGTCGGACGCCCAACTGACTGAGCCACTCAGGCACCCCTGGTTTGACTTATCTTAAAAGAAAGGAAGCCTTTGCTAGCAGTCCTCCAGCCAACTTCCCCTCCCATATACTTGGCCAGAACTGAATTGGCATGTCCACTCTTGAACAACCATTGGTCAGGGGGGTGGAACCATCTAGTTTAGCTAACACTAATCACATGGGAGTGAAATAAATGTAGGGATGTTCTTTAAGAGAACTTTTGCCCAAGGATCAATGGTAATTAGTAGTTCTTTTTATAGTTCAGTGAATTGAAGATTGAGAATTCTAAGAGGCAAAAACATGAACTAGAAAGGTTTTTCAGTGAGGATGCCCAACTTTCTACTCAAGATAACATTAAATAATCATTGGATATTACTTGTATTAGTACTCAGATTCCTTTTTTGGTGAGACATTTATCCTTTATTATGACAAATATTTGTTCAAAATTTCAAGAAGTCACCTTTCTTTACCAACATGTTAACAGAATAATACGAAGATTCTACTGTTCAGTCTGTGAACATTATGTGAATACTGTTTCTTTCCTCTTGAGAGTAATGTCAAGGGATCTTCAAGGGACACCCTTTGATACTCAAGATAATTGAAAAATAAAAATTCCTAAGTACAAAATTCCATTCTCCATTTGGGAAAGTGACAGGTTTCCTCTACTCTCTAAAATAGACATTTCAAAGTAATAAACACTGAAACGTTCTTAGGTCATAGTGTAAGATTTAAGTGAAGTGATTTTTTTTTTATGATTTCTCTCTCTCCCCTTGTTATAGTTTAGCATGTGGATGTGGAATGGCCTAAGCCTTGCTGAACCTTTCACCCAGTGATAATCTTACTAAGAAGGGGGGTCCTAGTTGAAGAGAGTCTTAACAGGAACAAACAGCAAGCAAAATATTCCAAGAATACGTGCCACAGTAACACGGACCCCACCAAGATATTTGTTACAGAAAAAAATTAACTCTTATTCTTTTCTTACATTTAAATAAATAATTTTTGTAGAAGGTTTGTCTGGTCATGAAATTCACTCATAGGAGCCCATCCAGCCTAGTAACATGTTGCCAATCCAACCTCAGGAAGTGTAACATGTAATAATCTGCACTGCCTTTCTGTTATCAACACTAGAGATTAAATATACTGCAACATTTTTTAGTTGCCATTTATCATTTCAGTATTTATAAACATGTACAAATTCTCTTTTTCTCCACCATGTTTCCTATCAGCACAACCTCTTGGAATAAGTTTCATAAATTTATTATCTATTTTCAGACATCCCAGTTTCCATTTGGCTTAATTCTAGTTTAAAAGGATGCTCACTCTTTTTAACACTTTGGGATTTGTTAAACGAGTTTTTGATAATGACACTGCTCACTCTTACTCTTTCCAGATTAGAGTTTAATATTTCTACTCTAGGATCATATGACAATTCTAGGAGCCCCTTGGTCATTTAATTTCCTTTCTTTGGGCCTGTTCTGTGTCCATTAGCATTTTCCTTCAGTGCAGTCACTGTAATTATTATACATGGTGTTACAGAAGATTGATTGGCCTTTTATATTCATGAGATTTTCCTTCCTAACTTTCCTTTACAGAAAATTTACTCTTTTAGTTTTGCAGTTCTATGAGTTTTGAGAAATGTATACAATCAAGACTATATCTATTACCTTAAAAAGTTACCTGTGCTCATTGATAGTCAATCTTCTATTCCTGCTCCAGTCTGTGATGGTCACTGGGCTGGTTTTTGTTCCTGTAATTTTACCTTTTTCAAATGTCATATAAATGGAATCAAATAGTACTTAGTCTTTTGTACCCAGCTTCTTTCTTATTTGTGTGTGTGTGTGTGTGTGTGTCTATCATAAAATCATTGGGAGATTTATCTATGTTATTGCATATGTAAGTGTGTTCATTTTTATTGCTGAGAAAGAATACATTGCATGGCTATATCACGATTTCTTTATCCATTTAGTAGCTGATGGATATTTGGAATGTTTGAAGTTTTTGGTGATTTATTTTTTTTCTACTGGTTTTCTATTTTTCTCTTTGCTATTCCTTTCTTTGACTTTTTCTTGGTTTACTTTGCTCTTCTTGTTTCTAGTGTCTTAAGGTAGAGGCTAAATTATTGTCTTATTTTCTAATAAAATAACTTAAAGCTATAAAATTTTCTCTTAAGCTGTGTTAAGAGTATCCCACAAATTTTTATATGGTAGATATTTTTTCTTTCAATGCAAAGTATTTCTAATTGTGAATTCTTTTTAATCTATAAGTCATTAGAAGGTGGTTATTTAATTTCTCAATACTTGGTGGATTTTCCAGACATCTTCCTGTTATCAATTTGTAGGTTAATTCTCCTGTTAAGATTTATTTTTAATTTGTTGAGGTGTAACCAGATTGTGGTTTTTCTTTGTAAATGTTCCATATGCAGTGGAAAAGAATATATGTTGTGCTGTTGTTGGGTGGAGTGTTCTAGAAATGTCAACTAAGGCAAGATGGTTGATAATGTTCCTAAGGTATTTTCCTTCCTTACTGATTTTCAGTCTACCTATTCTATAAATAGGATATACTACTAAGGAGAATATATAATATACTACTAAGGAATGTTGATGTTTCAAACTATAAGTTTGGATTTCTCCTCTGATTTTAATAGTATCTGCTTCAGGTATTTTGAAGCTCTGTTATTAGTTGCAATGATTGTTATAGCATAGTTATGTTGGTGAAATGACCTCTTTATTATTATTCATTACCTTCTTTAGTTCTTGATAAATTCCTTAAATTTGTAGTTTAATTTTGTCAAATGTTAATAGAGTCACTACAGCTTTCTTTTGATTGGTGTTTGTATAGTAGAAAGTTTTTCTATCCTTTTACTTGTAGCTTATGGCTTTATATGTATAATAGGTTTTTTATAGACAGAATATAGTTAGGTTTTGTTTCTATAACCAATCTGATAATCTCTGCCTTTTAATTTGGGTTTTTAAAATAATTTACATTTAATGTCATTTTGATATGGTTGTATGTATGTATGCATGCATGTATGTATTTTCAAGTTTTTATTTGAATTCTAGTTAGCTAACATATGGTGTAATACAAGTTTAGAAGTAGAATTTAGTGACTCATCATCTACACACAGCATGCAATGTTCATCACAATGTATTCAAATCGAACCATTTTGCTAATTGTTCTATATTTGTTTCATCTGTGCTTTTCCCCCTTTTACTCTTTCCTGCCTTCTTTTGGATTAATCAATTATTTATTTTTTCCCCACCTTATCTCTACTATTGGATTTTATTTATAACCGTTTCTTAAAAGTTTTAAGTATCTTTCTATGATTTACATCTTTAAATTATTACAACTTACTTTCAAATAATATTATACCACTTCATACAGTATAAGACGTTAATGCTGTATTCTTCCAGTTTCTTTCTCCCATCCTTTGAGCTATTCCTGGAAAACATTTTACTTTTTGTATGTTATAAATCCCATAATGTATAAAAATCCCACAATATGTGGTTACTAATATTGCTTTATACAATTATCTTTTGAAGCAATTAAAAATAATGAAGTTGTCTTATATCTACCACTCACTACTTCTTAAACACATGGGGCATTTTCCTGATTTAGACTCATTGCACAAGATGTTGCCTCTACCTAAGGTTATCTTTCCCTGCCATGTGTATGTATCATTTTTTTTTTTACTTATTATGGTCTTGCTTCACAGTGAGAGTTTCCTTGGCTACTCTATTAAATGTTTTGCTCCTGCAACTTAGTTCACTGTTATGTTTAAACTGCTTTATTTTCCTCCTATAAGAATTAGTACCATCCAATATGCTATATATTTTTTACTCATTTTTCTGTCTGACTCTTCTAGAACATTCATTGTAAGCTTCATGAGGATAGGGTTATCTGTTTTGATGACTGACATATTGTTAGGCCTATAGCACACAGTAGGTGACTACTCAATAAAAAAGATGGTGAATGATACTAATGGAACATTATTTGCATGACTCTGTTTTTAATAATGAAATGGAGGCATATCTAAAAAGACCAAAATGACATTACTTTAGTTGTTATTACAAGTCTATGGGATAGATTTTGAAAGAATGAATTTCCAATGTTAATATTACCATGACTAACCTATTTCCATCTGTAGTTCCATCAAGTGAAACTGAAACTATTAATTTATAACAAAAATTTTACTAAAATGCTCATTGATGGAATGAATAGTTTTATTACTAATCTTTTCTACCCTTTATGTTAGATTTTAAGATATTTAAATACAAATTAATGGTGATAAAACTATGTTGGGAAATTCTCTTTGTGAAGAAAAGTCTTTTATGTGTCATGACTACCTCTCCTTGGGATTGTTCTAATACCAACTAAAGGCTGTGATGCAGATAATCCATAAGCTGCTTCTAGGTAAATTTTTAAAATTAGAATCTATCTGTCTGGGTGAATTTATAAGGGCTTTTATTTCCCTAGATGCTGATTCACTGCAGTGAATAAGAAAAAAATGGAATGTTATGTTAAATCAATATGAGACTTGATTTCTTCCCTTGAGAAATGTACACTATGTGGGTGTGTCTCTTGTTTAGCTGTGTGCATATTTGAAAAATAATGAAAACAAGCTGAATACACCTTTGACACAAGCTTGTAGTTCAACTTGATAGAGGTTTCTGTTATTAAATACTAAAAGAGCAATAACAGTAATAATGATCATTTATGGGAAGATGACTGTTAAGTTAAATGTTAAGCTCATTTATTTATCAGGTGGTTAATTGATAGCTACCATGTGTCAGGAATTAAGTTAAAATATTCTACCAGAAGAGGTAGAAAATAAGTAAATATATAACATAATTTGGATAGTTATAAGTACAACAAAAATAACAAAACAAAGCAGAATAAAAGGGTTGCTTGGAAAGTGATATGGGCTATTTTAAGTTAATCAGAGAAGTCCTCTCTGAAATGGTTTTTGAGTGGTCACCTGAATGAAATAAAGGCATGAGACATACAGATGTCTGGTGGAGTAATATTTTAAGCAAAAGGACTTTTCAATGCAAAGATGCAGACTTAATTTTTTTAATGACTCAGAGTAAAATATTACTCTGAATAACTGGTCAGAATAACTGGGAGATATGACAGACTGAATTATAAAATATTTGAAAATGTAATTATACACATATCATTTTCTATCCCTTTGTTCTTGATTCAGTAGACAGTAGGCATCTGGAGATGTTTAAGCAGAAGAAACACCACCAGAAAAGTACTTTATAAATATCTCTATTCACAGGGTGTTAGATAGATTATCAGGAAGAAAAAGTGAAAACAAAGAGAACAGCTTAGACTCTATTATGATTGTTCAGTAAGGACATAGGGACGCAGAACTTAACCCAAATCTTTGGGTTTAATTGTTTGTGGGTTCAATTATCAAAAGTAGGTGTGTAAAATACAGAAACAATTTGAGATTTGGAATCATAGTCCTGAATTCAAATCCTAATCCCAAATTTTGCCAATTTTACTTTGCCCAAATTAATCTAAATCTTAGCTAATTCATCGTTAAATGAGGCTATTAGTAACTACATGGTAAATTGCTGGAAAATTTGAGATAAGATGTGTCAACTGCCCAACACCATGACTGACAGAGAGGAGATGTCGCAAAGTAGAAAATACACAAATCTGCCTCCCTCAAGATGACATCTGGGGGATATCATCCTTTCATTGACTACTCATTATATGTCAGACACTGTGCCTCAGCATTTAATTTATATTATCTTTTAATATAGTCCATAAAATTAAAGTCATTATCCCCATTTTATCAAAAAGTTATCTGCCAGCTGGAAGTATTAGGCAATCTGTTTCATGTTCTCTTAATATAGCAGGCAGGAATGTCTCAGCTGTCGTAAGAATATTCCTAAAATTTTTGGAAGGAGAATGTGTTTATTAGAGATTCAAAGTGACAGAATAATTTCAGAAATATTAAAATTGTGATAGACGTGTAAACTTCAACTGTAAAATGTGGACTTAGGCAATGAAGGTAAAGAAAGGGAAAATAGCTGTGTTCTGGAATTACAGTGCTGAGGTTTAGTTATATTATAGTATCACACCTAATATAACACAGAATTCATATAGAAACCTCCTCTACTTGTTGAGCTTTAACCTAAATGAGGCATAAAAGAAACATGGCATGGGATCAAAATGCATGATGGTCTTAGTTTTTTTTTGAGGTGACTTAATAGTCTCTTTGAAAAATGATTGAAGAATTATTACTCTTCATTCCTGTCCTTGGACCCCTACTAGAGCTATTTTTCTTTTTTAAGGCAAGAAAGCCTGACAAGAATACAGAAAAATATTCTACTGGAGTGAGAACCAAAATTAAATTAACATACTGTAAGGGAGGAAAGACATTGGATTCAATTATACCTGACAAAACACTGTGTTCTTTTTTAAATAAAAATTAGCAAGCTAATGGCAGTTTAACAATAGCAAGCTCATTTATAGCATTCATGGAACTTTACATATAGAATTTCATTTTATTTCCATAAAACTTATGAAGTAGATACTCTCACATCCATTTTGCTAATAAAAACAAAACAAAACAAAACCGAAGCGCAAAAAAGTTAAGTATCTTCTGTAAGGTCACACAGCTGATAAGCATTAATGTGGGATATAAAGCAAATAGCTGGACTCCATAGGGTGCTTCTGAACACTATACTATATCTCAACTCAAATCACTCAAAACAAACGTTATGCTTTTTAAGTAACCATAGAGCAGACCATAATGATAGCCCATTGTTGGGGATTTAATTTCACTGTACCTTATATCCATGGCTAAACACTAGAGAGAAAGGGTCTAAGTCTATGGATATTTGTTTCACAGGTATCTTTGTGCATTCAAAACTGCATTTATTTATTTATTTATTTATTTATTTATTTATTTTTGTGTGTGTAAAGTAATTCTATCTATTTATTTAGATTGTATTTTTTTTAAGTATTGTATTTTTTTATTATTTTTTGTCATCTCCTTAACATAACCACTTCCGTTATTGCTTTTAGTGTTTT
Source organism: Prionailurus bengalensis (assembly GCF_016509475.1). NCBI lineage: Eukaryota > Metazoa > Chordata > Mammalia > Carnivora > Felidae > Prionailurus > Prionailurus bengalensis. The sequence continues at coordinate 150,474,150 of NC_057344.1, forward strand.
TCTTTTTAATATAATTTATTGTCAAGTTGGCTAACATACAGTGTATAAAGTGTGCTCTTGGTTTTGGGGGTAGATTCCTATGGTTCATCACTTACGTACCACACCCATTGCTCATCCCAAAAAGTTCCTTCCTCAATGCCCATCACCTATTTCCCATCTCCCCCGTGCTCCCATCAACCCTAAGTTTGTTCTCTGTATTTAAGAGTTTCTTATGGTTTGCCTCCCTCTCTCTTTGTAACTATTTTTTCCCCTTCCCTTCCCCCAATGGTCTTCTGTTAAGTTTCTCAACTTCCACATATGAATGAAAACATATGATATCTGTCTTTCTCTGACTGATTTCACTCAGCATAATACCTTCCAGTTCTATCCACGTTGCTGCAAATGGCAGGATTTCATTCTTTCTCATTGCCAAGTAGTATTCCATTGTATATATAAACCACATCTTCTTTATCCATTCATCAGTTGATGGACATTTAGGCTCTTTCCATAATTTGGCTATCGTTGAAAGTGCTGCTATAAATATTATATTATATTATTTATATATTATATTATTTATATTAATAATAATATATATTTATTATATATTATAATATAATATATTTATATTATATTATATTAATTTATATTATAAAAATAATTCTATTTTTAAGTTTTTGAGGAACCTCCACACTGTTTTCCAGAGTGGCTGCACCAGTTTGCATTCCCACCAACAGTGCAAGAGTGTTCCCGTTTCTCCACATCCTCGCCAGCATCTGTTGTTTCCTGAGCTGTTAATTTTAGCAACTCTGACTGGTGTGAGGTGGTACCTCACTGTGGTTTTGATTTGTATTTCCCTGATGATGAGTGATGTTGAATATCTTTTCATGTGTCTGTTGGCCATCAGGATGTGGATGGAATGCAGACTTGAAACTGCATTTAAAATGAATATCGTGTCAAGTAAAAATTGCTGCGGCTGAGGTAAGAGAGAGGTTTTTTCTTGCTTTCTCCTCTAGGGTTTTGATGGTTTCCTGTCCAAAGGCAAGGGAATTAAAAGCAAAAATGAACTATTGGGACCTCATGAAGATAAAAAGATTCTGCACTGCAAAGGAAACAATTAACAAAACTAAAAGGCAACCAACAGAATGGGAAAAGATATTTGCAAATGACATATCAGACAAAGGGCTAGTATCCAAAATCTATAAATAACTCACCAAACTCCACACCAAAAAACAAATAATCCAGTGAAGAAATGGGCAGAAGACATGAATAGACACTTTCCCAAAGAAGACATCCATATGGCCAATAGGCACATGAAAAGATGCTCAATGTCACTCCTCATCAGGGAAATACAGATCAAAATCACACTCAGATACCACCTCACACCAGTCAGAGTGGCTAAAATGAACAAATCAGGAGACTATAGATGGTGGAGAGGATGTGGAGAAATGGGAACCCTCTTGCACTGTTGGTGGGAATGCAAAGTGGTGCAGACGCTCTGGAAAACAGTGTGGAGGTTCCTCAAAAGATTAAAAATAGATCTACCCTATGACCCAGCAATAGCACTGCTAGGAATTTACCCAAGGGATACAGGAGTGCTGATGCATAGGGGCACTTGTACCCCAATGTTTATAGCAGTGCTTTCAATGATAGCCAAATTATGGAAAGAGCCTAAATGTCCATCAACTGATGAATGGATAAAGAAATTGTGGTCTATATACACAATAGAATACTACTTGGCAATGAGAATGAAATCTGGCCTTTTGTAGCAACGTGGATGGAACTGGAGAGTGTTATGCTAAGTGAAATAAGTCATACAGAGAGACAGATGCCATATATTTTCACTCTTATGTGGGTCCTGAGAAACTTAACAGAAGACCATGGGGGAGGGGAAGGAAAAAAAATTAGAGAGGGAGGGAGCCAAATCATAAGAGACTTAAAAACTGAGAATAAACTGAGGGTTGATGGGAGATGGGAGGGAGGGGAAAGTGGGTGATGGGCATTGAGGAGGGCACCTGTTGGGATGAGCACTGGGTGTTGTATGGAAACCAATTTGACAATAAATTGATGGGAGATGGGAGGGAGGGGAAAGTGCGTGATGGGCATTGAGGAGGGCACCTGTTGGGATGAGCACTGGGTGTTGTATGGAAACCAATTTGACAATAAATTTCATTAAAAAAAGCTTGACCCCCCCCCAAAAAAAATGAATATTGTATTTGTTTTCTGTTGCTGTTTCTCTCCATTAACATGTGTGCATCACTACGTGTGTGTTTTAGGGGAGGTTGTTAACCTCAGTTAACCCATGTTATTAAAGAGGTATTACTAATCACAGGAATTACCAGAAATGAAGGCTTTTTGGCAAGAAGTAGAGAGAATTGTTTCCAAACAGAATATCTAATGTGTATCTGTGCTTCAGGTTGAATACAAATACGTTAAGACATGTGTAAGACATAAAAAGAATTTTCCCTTGGGGCTGCTGCTGTGAGAACACCTGATTAGCAAATAAATTATGCTGCACATTGAGGAGTGTACATCATTTATCTTAAGCTGGTTTATTCACATTTCTTTAGTACCAAGGATAATCAGATATTTAAATTCTCATTCTGATGGCACCGGCTATCTGATGGATTCACTTCATCCACTTCAAATTAATTGTACAGAGTCTCTTTATAACATTTTAATGGCATTAAGAACAAACACAGAAATATGCCCAATGAGGAAGTTATGTGAGAGTGATCAAAAAGTTTTGAATAATATTGGTCATACTCTGTTAAAGGATGTTTATATAATCATTACAAAGTAACTTCTCTTTTGTGCATAAACCCTTAGCCAACTCATTCTCATTCCCTTGTGTTACTAAGTCAAACTAACCTTATTCAACATAAACTCTTGGCTCTGTTTCTAATTTTGAAAGGCATCATTTAGTTGGTTGATTTGAAATCAAAGGCAAAGCCTTAAATTCTTAATGAAAAAAAAAAAAAGCATACTTACAAAGTTCTCTGGGACCTGTGCTTTCATCATTTATATTCACCTAATATATAGTTCCTGTTGATATTTTTATAATTCTTTTTTTTTAATGTTTATTTATTTTTGAGAGAGAGACAGAGGCAGAGTGCAGTCAAAGGAGAGACAGAGAGAAATAGAGACCCAGATTCTGAAGCAGGCTCCAGGCTCTGAGCTGTCAGCACACAGCCTGATGCGGGGCTTGAACCCATGAGCTGTGAGATCAGGACCTGAGCTGAAGTGGGCAGACGCTTAACTGACTGAGCCACCCAGGCACCCCAATATTTTCTTTAATTCTTGAAAGTTGTTTGGGAAGTGTTTTCTCAACATGTCTTTCCCAGGCAGTAAAGAGCTTTAACCCTTTGGTTTGGCCCACAGGTGGAAGAAATTGACATGCTCACCCGATTTTAATTTATGTGACACTATGGGGATAGGTTTGTTAGTCAGCAAATACCCAGTGCTTATAATGGTGCTGGACAAACAGTAGGTGCTCAATAAGAAACTGTTGAATAAATTACATGTGGCAGAAGGATTAGATCCATTTTATATGAACCTAAGGAAAGATAACTAGTGTAATAGATGTAAACTTTAGGAATGCATTCCTTTAAACCATTGTAAGGTTATTTAAAGGTAAAAGGAGCTTCCTCAAAGAATTAGGAAGGAAGGGTTTTAAGAACGGGTTGGAAAACATTATAGTGGTGACATAATAAAAGAGAGTTTAGCATTGGTGATTGAAGTGGATTAATAATGTTATATTTAACCATGAATTTTGAGAAACTATATGTGTTCTTTGGTAAAATCAAGAAAGAGGTCTTCATATCCCTACCCCCATACTTGCAGATACATTTGTATCTGCAACCAGTTTCATTGGAAGCAGTTCCCTTTATCAAGACTCTCTCTCGAGATCCCAGCTTTTCCTACCTCTTCTGAGGCCCTACGACAGAGAGGGAACAAAGGACTCACATCTGTGTCTACCACCTGCCTGCTGATTGCTTAAAGGTCAAAGCCGGCTCCAGTTCAGGAGTTTCCAATGATGAAAAGACTTTATAGAGGTGCCCCTTGAAAAGGTTCTCCTTGGGTGTACGACAGATAAAGGCTGCGAATTGAATGTGAGGAAGGTGATTAGAGGCTGTGTGACAGATCAGGCTACAGTGGTCTCCATCTTGGGGCATCTTCAGGATTATGCTAAAGAGTTTGTACATCAGTGTGAAAGTCAGCAGTTCATTCTTGTGAATGTGTCTCAGTGAGGAGATTACATACTAGTAGAGTTCTATATATCCTCTCCGTTCCAGAACAGCTCTGTTTTAAATCAGTGTTCTAGGGGCGCCTGGGTGGCGCAGTCGGTTAAGTGTCCGACTTCAGCCAGGTCATGATCTCGCGGTCCGTGAGTTCGAGCCCCGCGTCAGGCTCTGGGCTGATGGCTCGGAGCCTGGAGCCTGTTTCCGGTTCTGTGTCTCCCTCTCTCTCTGCCCCTCCCCCGTTCATGCTCTGTCTCTCTCTGTCCCAAAAATAAATAAAAAATGTTGAAAAAAAAAATCAGTGTTCTACGGTAGAGTTCCATGTAAGCATTAATTTGAGAAAAGCGTTCTCACCCCCTTGGACATGTTTCTTTTCCCTGCTTAAGGTAAATACCTTGGAATCCTCCTTAACTCTTTCTCTCACATTCTGCATCAATTCATCAACAAAGTCTGTCAGCAAGGCCTGCAAAATATATTCTGAATCCAATAATGCATTCTGATCTTCTCACTGCTCACATTCTAGTCCAAGCCACCATCGTCTCCAGCCTGAACTTCTGCAGTGGTCCCCTAACCAGTTTTCCTGCTTTTACCCTTCACGCTACCCCCTCCCTCCACCACAATGTGTTCTCTACAGAGTGATCCTTTTGAAAAGACCCTTACATTCCACCAATCAAAACTCCATAAAGCTTTCCTTTCTCACTCAGAATAACATATAGGAGTCCTTATGGTGGCTTGCTAGGTTATGATCTGCTGTGTGACTCTCTCTGACCTCGTCTTCTCTTCTGCTTGCTCACTGCACACTGGCCACATTGACCTTCTCGCTCTTCGGCCAACACACCACATCTGCCCCCACTTCAGGACACTCATACTTCTCTGTTCCCTTTGCTTGTAGTACTTTCCCCTCAGACAGCTGCACGACTCCATCCTTCACTTTGTTCATGTCTGCTTGGATGTCATCTTTGCAGAGAAGTCTCCTCTGATCGCCTTAATCCCACCCACCTCCATTCATTCTCTATTCTCTTACCTGACATTTTACATTTATATATAGATTATGTGTTGTTCACTGCCTTTCTTCCTCACCAGGAGACATGAGGGCAAAGAATATACCTTCAGTCCTACTATATCCCTACTACTAAAATAGTGCCTGAAACAAGTGGACAATGAACATATGTTGACAGGATGAAGCCAAAGCATATTAATGGTATGCTTGGAAATCATAATAATCATAAGATCTTTTCCATGCAGGAATTGTGATCATTCTAATGCAAATTTTGTAGTTATCCAGAAAATAAAAGATTTTGAAGAGCCTGATATATTTTTGAGGGACATATGAAAACTATAGCTATGTTACCCATATGTGTAAGAATTAAATTAAAATACTAAATATTGTTGTTCTTGTAGCTGCTTTCACAGAGATGGAGCTGACCTTGATAATATTATAGCAAGGGAGAAGGTGGCCTTTGAGTGCTTAGAAGATGGCAATCATGATTTTGAAAATAAGCTGTAAGGGGGACAGATCTCATGTTGGATCTAAAAATCATAGGTCTAAAAGATTTTTTTTTAAAGCATTTTTGGAAAGCACATGAAATTCTTATCAGCAATATCCTAGGAAGTCCTATATGCTTTTATGTTACATTGCATTATGTAAATAGGATTTAATAGGATTAACATACCTGTCTCCCTGCAATGTACAGAACTATTCCACACTACAATAAAGGAACAGGTTGCTATCCATTTTCTGCCCAGTCTGCAACTTTGCCCTTTTCCATTACCTGCCAAACCAGTCAATTTTATGACTAACTCATACTTGAAATCCCCCCAGGTTCTCATCACTTTGCTAGCTCTTTATGCTACTGTAGTCACTTATTATCATCACATTTTTAGAATATGCTTTCATGCGCCTTTTGAAAAAAACCAGGGGCATTTCTTGCTAGAGTCCCTTGATTTGTGTTCCTAGTCTTTAAAATTCTTATCAAGTCTGAAGCAAATTTTGCCTCATCATGAATATATCAGTGTCGTTACTACTTAGATGACTGAATTTATTTATCTATTTATTTATTTATTGTAATTTTTTTACTCAAGTATAGTTGACATACGATGTTACAGTAATTTAAGGTGTGTAATACAGTGATTCAACTTCTCTATACATCATGCTATGCTCACCACAAGTGTAGCTACCATCTGTCACATACAGCACTATTACAACAGTTTAATTGACTATATTCCCTATATTCCTTTTATTCCCATGACTTTTTCATTCCATAACTGGAAGACTGTATTTCCCACTCCCCTCACCCATTTTGCCCCCACCCTTCTCCCCTGTGGTAACCATCAGCTTATTCTCTGTATTTATAGGCCTGATTCTGCTTGTAGTTTCTTTGTTTATTCATTTGTTTTATTCTTTAGATTCTACATATGAGTGAAATAATATGGTATTTGTCTTCCTCAGTCTGATGTATTTCATTCAGCATAATACCCATTAGTTCCATTCATGCTGTCACAAATGGCACGACCTCATTCTTTTTTATGGCTGCATAATATTCCATTTTACACACACACACACACACACACACACACACACACCATATCTTCCTTATCTACTAATTATATATAAGAGTTTAATATCTAAGATAGATAAAGAATTTCTACAACTCAACACCACAAAACCCAAAATTTGATTAAAAAATGGGCAGAGAACCTGAATAGACATTCTTCCAAAGACATACAGATTGCCAAAGACACATGAAAGATGCTAAACATCACTAATTATCAGGGAAATGCAAATCAAAACTACAATGAAATATCACCTTATGTCTGTTTTCTTTTGTTGATTTTATCAATTTTCATTTGAGTGATATCATTTATTGGTGAGTTTTCTTTGACTTCCAAATAAAGTCTGTAGTCATATTCGTGTTTAAAAAGGTGCTTTTCAAAAACAGACACATAGACCAATGGAATAGAATAGAAACCCCAGAACTAGAACCACAAACGTATGGCCAACTCATCTTTGACAAAGCAGGAAAGAACATCCAATGGAAAAAAGACAGCCTCTTTAACAAATGGTGCTGGGAGAACTGGACAGCAACATGCAGAAGGTTGAAACTAGACCACTTTCTCACACCATTCACAAAAATAAACTCAAAATGGATAAAGGACCTAAATGTGAGACAGGAAACCATCAAAACCTTAGAGGAGAAAGCAGGAAAAGACCTCTCTGACCTCAGCCGTAGCAATCTCTTACTCGACACATCCCCAAAGGCAAGGGAATTAAAAGCAAAAGTGAATTACTGGGACCTTATGAAGATAAAAAGCTTCTGCACAGCCAAGGAAACAACCAACAAAACTAAAAGGCAACCAACGGAATGGGAAAAGATATTCGCAAATGACATATCGGACAAAGGGCTAGTATCCAAAATCTATAAAGAGCTCACCAAACTCCACACCCGAAAAACAAATAACCCAGTGAGGAAATGGGCAGAAAACATGAATAGACACTTCTCTAAAGAAGACATCCGGATGGCCAACAGGCACATGAAAAGATGTTCAGCGTCGCTCCTTATCAGGGAAATACAAATCAAAACCACACTCAGGTATCACCTCACGCCAGTCAGAGTGGCCAAAATGAACAACTCAGGAGACTATAGATGCTGGAGAGGATGTGGAGAAACGGGAACCCTCTTGTACTGTTGGTGGCAATGCAAAGTGGTGCAGCCGCTCTGGAAAGCAGTGTGGAGGTTCCTCAGAAAATTAAAAATAGACCTACCCTATGACCCAGCAATAGCACTGCTAGGCATTTATCCAAGGGATACAGGAGTACTGATGCATAGGGCCACTTGTACCCCAATGTTCATAGCAGCACTCTCAACAATAGCCAAATTAGGGAAAGAGCCTAAATGTCCATCAACTGATGAATGGATAAAGAAATTGTGGTTTATATACACAATGGAATATTACGTGGCAATGAGAAAAAAAATGAATTATGGCCTTTTGTAGCAACGTGGATGGAACTGGAGAGTGTGATGCTAAGTGAAATAAGCCATACAGAGAAAGACAGATACCATATGGTTTCACTCTTATGTGGATCCTGAGAAACTTAACAGGAACCCATGGGGGAGGGGAAGGAAAAAAAAAAAAGAGGTTAGAATGGGAGAGAGCCAAAGCATAAGAGACTGTTAAAAACTGAGAACAAACTGAGGGTTGATGGGGGGTGGGAGGGAGGAGAGGGTGGGTGATGGGTATTGAGGAGGGCACCTTTTGGGACGAGCACTGGGTGTTGTATGGAAACCAATTTTTCAATAAATTTCATAAAGCACAAAAAAAAAATTAAAAAAAATAAAAAAAATAAAAAGGTGCTTTTATAATAATGAGAAGTTGTTCTGCTTGCAAGCAAGGAGTAAACAGGAGCAGGATGTATTTAACCCATATCACATGCTGGAGAGCTCCTTTGATCCATCAAGGTCCTGCTCAATTGTCATGTCTGAGATGTCTTTCCTGTATGCCTCTCTATCCCTTTCCCAAACACCTTCATTATTCAATCTTCCATGTTTACTTATCACTGTACTTGGTAAATCTATTATTTTTCCTATGACACTATATTCATTTTATTATTTTATATCTTTCTACTCTACCATAAGCCTCTTGGATATATGCTGGAATATATTAGGCACATAATAAGTTTCTTAAATAGAATTGAATTAAGTATAACAAAAGGACATATAGCGGTTCCACTGGCCAGATCATGAATCATGTATCTGGGTTCCAAATTCAGTAGTAGCAGAACTTTGTCTAGAGATAAACACTTGACATATTTCACATCAATAAACTAATTGTCATATTATTATGGTAATGTGATAATATAGTGTTGGGATCTTTTACCATGAACTCAATAATCGCATAGTAAGACTATAGGAGAAAAAAAAAGTATTGAAAAAACTTCTAGTCTATGTGGAGTTCAGAGAAAGTAGATAATAGCCACATTTTCAAAGCACAAACCAAGCTTTGCCTCAGCATCTACAAATAAAATACTATAGTATAAATAATACAGATATTTTAATTATATCTCTATTAGTTATTATTAAATGCCTATTATATATATATGACCTGAAAAGATTATAATTAGTAATTAGTTCAGAGAAGCTGAGAATTAGTCTATCAATGCTAACACTAATACCAACACCAATGCTAAACCAAGAAATAATTATTCAATAATAGCATAAATGTTTTCCAGTGATATAAACTTAGAAAATCAAACACACACACACACACACACACACACACACACGCACATACACGCACACACACGCACACACATACAACTATAATAGGAAGTCTAGAAATGGGAAAAGCAATGCCAGTATATTTCAGTAATGAAATATGGTGAATTAACTAAAATCCCAATTTTATAACTGAATTAACTAAAACAGATTAAAGTTTAAAAAGAGGCAGGGTACTGTACCAAAACACATGCTATTGAGGGTCTCAAATTAGTGGTTTAAGTCCTATCAGGCAAAATGACAGGCAGAAGATAAATCCTAAATATGAATTTAAAAATTAACCTTTTTGGGGCGCCTGGGTGGCGCAGTCGGTTAAGCGCCCGACTTCAGCCAGGTCACGATCTCGCGGTCTGTGAGTTCGAGCCCGGCGTCCGGCTCTGGGCTGATGGCTCAGAGCCTGGAGCCTGTTTCCGATTCTGTGTCTCCCTCTCTCTCTGCCCCTCGCCCATTCATGCTCTGTCTCTCTCTGTCCCAAAAATAAATATAAACGTTGAAAAAAAAATTAACCTTTTTGCCACCTGACTCTTTATTCCATCTAGATAATATCTAGTAGTTATGTTTGCTGAGTAAGAAAGTTTTACTCTAGCTTGGGAATGTCTATCATGTGAGTATCCTCTGTGACTGGTATAATCCCCCTGAACCATATAGGCTTACATATATTTCAATTAACTCTTTATTTTTCTTTTTATTTATTTATTTATTTAATTTTTTTGAGATAGTGTGTGTGTGAGTGGGGGGAGGCAGAGGAAGAGAGAGAGAGAGAGAGAGAGAATGAGAGAGAGAGAGAGAGAGAGAGAGAGAGAGAGAGAGAGAATGAGAGAGAGAGACAGAGACAGAGAGAGAATCTTAAGTAGGCTCCATGCCAGTGTGGAGCCTTACACGGGACCCAGTCTCATGACTGTGAGATCATGACCTGAGCCGAAATCAAGAATCAGACCAACTCTGAACCTACTGAGCCACCCAGCTGCCCCTAACTCTTTAAAAGGATACAAATGGATTAACTTTGAGAATTCTGGAATAAGAGTAATTTAGGCACTAATAGGCTATTTTCATTTTCATGACTTATTTCTAATTCATTATTCCTGAATCTGGTAAAAAATACTATAATTTTTCCATATTTCATGGATTTTGAACAGCTTTGTTCCAATGATTCTCATATTAAGATCTATAGCCTAAAGATATATGGGACTGAGATCTGAAGGACTGAGAGATATCTTAACCATACAATAATCTCCCCCATTGTGCCTAACATAGAAGAAAAATACACATGCTATTTAATGCACAAAGATATGCTTCTTTCTGCATACTTCTACTTACACTACACTAGTTAGAATCTGAATTATTTTGTTATAAATGCCTCCATTTTAAGAAAAGTTCTGTAAAAGAAACTGGGGAAAAGCAACTCAATTTCAACTGCTTAAATAAATTTTCTAAAAGTGCATGACTGAACTCTGGTAAGCATCATATGTCCAACAGTCAGCCATCTTTGATACAGTAATCATAGAGCTTATTACAACGAGTTTTTGAGAGAGGCAAGCTTTCTCACTTATTTATTTAGGTATGATTACAGCACTTGTCACCAAAGAACCTGCCTCTAAAAGAGGACATAACTCTGAACTTAATTGCTAATCTAAACAAATGGCATTTTGGAGGAGAGGTTATGTTTGGTCTTTTCATCAGAGCATTTGTGAGGCTGTCTGCAGAGAAAGGCATAGACTGAACTTTCTTACAGACATCTTTTTGGTCTGGGATACTGTAGTTAGTCAGCTATATCTACCTGAGTTAAATCATAAGAATGAAATAGCTAGGCGCTGGGGCAGGTGAGTTCCTGGGAACCTTTAAGAGCTATTCTCAGTTTGCTACAAATCTGTGAGTCTGGTGGAGGCGAACCTTGCTGGTTTTCAAAGCTTGATCTTTTTGTACTGTTTTCAATCCTAGCAAAGCCATAAAATGCTTCCGCATTTTACAGGTGAGAAGACTGAGCTTCAGAATTTAACTAACTTGCTATTATGAGCAAAACCAGGATTAAATCCAGTTTATCTGGGTTTATGTCCATCATAAAAAAAGTAGTTACCCCTTTGGAGCATGTACCAACATTTTCCATTTAACTTTAAAAAATTTGCTTCAATGGAGGAATATATTTGAGTTGTATTTTCCTTCTCCACTTAGATATTTCCCAATTTTAATTTTAATCTTATTTTAACATGAAGAAAATAAAACAAGGCAAAACAAACAACCCTCCTCCTCAAAAATGAAGGGAACAAAGGCTTAATTCTCTTTGAAATAAATACAATACAAAGTCCCATAAAAAGGTTAAAAGGTTCCATTTAGCATCAGACTCATATTCTGATTTAAAGAAATAATTGTCATGTACAAATCAGAATAAACATATAGGAAAATACAAAGGGATTTGAAATGCCATCAAAATAAAACAATCTTTTTCAAAGTTTGAACCTGTTACGTATTTTAAAATATCTTTCTAACTTTTCATAGCCAAATTCTAGTTATTGCATACTTAAGACTTGAGTGTGTTTTGTTTTGCTTATTATGCCCAGCACAAACATTTTACAACAGACTAGCCAACAAATTTACAATTTTTTTTAATGCTTTGTTGGGTTTTATAACCTTATTTTCCCAATTAGGCTAAAGACCACTTCCTTTGTACGTAGCTGGTATCTGCATAATGTTTCTGCCAGCTCTACCTCAAAACATGGAAATGAGTATTTGGTAAAACTTACTTCAACTTCTGTGAGACAAAAGTCAACATCTCAATTACATCAGACTGAGAATAACTGATGACTAGACTAAATTCGTTTTAAAATTAAATACGGCCATGATTCAAAAAATCTTCTTCACCATGATGCAATGTTATCATGGCTTAGTATATGGCTATAATTCCCACAAATTTGACAGAATTTGTTTTTGGCCATTTCTTGCATCTTGAAGGGGTCAGGTACAACAAAGCAAATTGATAAAACTTAGGAAAAAAGAAAGTGAGAAAAACCGCAGCAACCAAAATATCCACAAAATAAATAATCAAGAATTTTTAATGTCAAAGATCTTGTATATGGAAACTTCAATTATGGGTGAGGAAGAAGGTATTGCACATGGGGATATTAATCATTTTTTTTTATTCTGGGTCTGTGGTGCCAACTTTAACATTGGCTTTTATTAGAGGCATGCAAACAGGTATCAGCGACACAACTAAAATAAAATGAGTCAAAGAGAAAAGGGCATAAAATAAGGACTTTCCATTTAGCTCAGAACCAAGTGTAAGGACAGCACATTGTTCATTACTAACAACATTGATGTCTCAATTGAAATCACTGTCTCTTCCTTTAATCTTTCTCATCTTGCCAGGAGACACAATCATTTACCTAAACACTAAAACAAGGGAGCCATTAATTAATGGCTTATCCCACAGCTAAGCAATCAGCCAGCAAAAGTCAAGAATTGACTAAATCCATCTCCTCCTCTCCATCCCACTGCTCCAGCCTTGGCTCAGGTCCTCACCATCTTTCTCCGGGACCTTCAAAATAACCTTTAAACTAGTCTTTCTCTCTGCACTCTTGCTCTAATCCCTATCCTGTGATTATCTTAAATTCTCAGCCTGATTAAAACTTTTTTTGGCTCCCCATCTTCAGCAGAGTCAATTTCAAACTTTTTACTTTGGGTTACGGGACTCCTCATGAGCTGATCAGCCCACCAGCCTTAGCATATCCTCTTTCTAGTACAGCAGTGCTGAGAAAACATGCAACCATGAACATACTTTGGAGACCATAATAAGTTCTTTGAGGACAAAAGCACGTATCTATTTTCAATCCCAGTACTAATTACATCAGTACCATCACCCCCCACCCCTTGCTTATTTGAGACTTCACTTTCTGTGATTTCAGTTACCTGTGGTCAACCTAAAGCAGATAATCCTCCTTCTGACTTGTTAGAAAGTCAGTAGCCTAATGCTAGTCCCAATGCTTATGTCATTCATCTCACATCATCACAAGAAGGGTGAGCACAGTACAGTAAGATATTTTGAAAGAGAGACCACATTTGCATAACTTTTATTACAATAGCTTGTTACAATCACTCTATTTTATTATCAGAGATTGCTGTCAATCTCCTACTATGCCTTATTTATAAATTAAACTTTATCATACTTATGTATGTATAGGGAAAAACATAGGGTTTGATACTATTCACAATTCTAGTCATCCACTGAGGGTTTCAGAACATATCCCTATTCACACTCAAAATTTAATCGTGTCACCTTCTTGACAAAATCTCCTGACACAGTCCTCCAAAAAGTTAATTGTTTTCTCTTCTTGCACAAAGTTTTATTTTGGTACATTTCATGCTATATATTAATTACTTGTTTCCACATTGGTATCCTCTTTTAAAGAGTGAACGTCCTAAAGGCAAAGAGTGTATCTTAAAATCTTCATATCTCTAGGGATCTAGAACTGTTTCTGAAACATTTTTGTAATGTGGTAGGTACTATTCTAAGAACTTTCTATATCTCATTTAATGAATAAAGTTTGTAATAAATATTGTTAGATAAACTTAAAAATATAAAAACATGGGGCACCTGGGTGCCTCAGCTGGTTAAGTGTCTGACTTCAGCTCAGGTCATGATATCAGGGTCTGTGGTTTTGAGCCCCACGTCAGGCTCTGTGCTGACAGCACTCTCAAAAATAAATAAACATTAAACAATTTTAAAAATATATAAAAACTTATAAAAATATCTCACTTGCAAGATATTAAACTTTGAATGCTATTCAGGGATTTGGAAAATAAATAAATGCCAACTTTCAAGTTAGAGAAAGATAATTTCAATGGCTTAAGATATTTTGAGTGGGGAAATAGTGCATGAGTAGAGACAGGTAAAAGTCAAGTGGAAATAAACATTCTTCCTGGGAACTGGAGTCTTATCAAGAAGAAGTCACAATTGGTGATTTCATTGGGAGGTGCTAATGATATTCAAAGAACCATGATCAGGTCTTTTAAAGCAGTGTTGCCACTTTTAAAACAAATCATTAAAAAGTATTAATATTATTTTTTTACTTTTAATCAAGCAGAACTGATGAGGTTATTATATAACTGTTGCTAGAAACTTTTTATTAAATTGTTGAAATGTTATTTATAAATTGTCTTTTTATTAAGTGAGTCTTTGCACTTCCCCATTCAAATTTCAAATTGCCAATATGTCAGACAAAATGCAGTGAGAAAATATTCTCACTTGAATGACAACATTGGTAGAACTTTAACCAAAATTTATGCTGTGAATCGGGTGTTGGGAGAGGGGATGCAAATTAAAGCCTTGTGTTCTTTTCAAGATCCAAGTATCCTATTATTTAGCAGTATAAAGGATTTTCTTAGAGGAACATAACAAATGGACATAAAGTAGAACCATAATGACTTTTTAAATTGTTTTACTGTTTCTTTCTGTTTTCACAGACCAGTTGAGCTTTCAGAAGTTGATTACCCACAAGTTGAATATCAAAGAAGACAACAATTTTGGGATCCTATACGTCTAGCTCTTTTCACATTGGCAATTGTAGCAATCATAGGAATTGCAATTGGTATTGTTACTCATTTTGTTGTTGAGGGTAAGTATCCAGGTCACATTTTTATTGCTTAAGTGCTCTATGACTTAATATCTTGAAATTCTCTGTTGTATAAAAAATGCTATTTGCATGATATTAAAATTTTAATTACTAATTTCTTATTGATGTTAAGTTATTGTTTGTTCCATTATTGAGTTCAGGGTTACATATTTCCAGCCAGTGAAGCTTGCAATATACCTTATCACATGGATAGACATCTAAAAGCAATCGTTTTAAAATGAGAAAGAAGAATGAAAGCTTAATCTTTAGAATAGATACAAATCACATCATGTGCTGAGTTTAATATGTTTTTGTTTTTCAAAAACAATATATTAATGAGTTCCCCAAGCAAAGATGATAAGAGAAAAGTTACCTAAAAAAGAATCTTTAATGGGCTAAAAATCAAACATTATCTTTGAAGGAAAAAGAGATTGTTTCATGACTGGAGGAAGAAAGGAAAACTCAATTTTGCATGATGTGCAAAAATGGATAATACTAATTAAACCAGATGACAGTCAACCAATATTCATTTACCTTTACTTTGGCATGTGTATTTATAAACTCATGTGACTGAGTCACTGACTAAAATTCTCCAGAATCATATGACTCACAACAATAAAGTCACACTTGAAAGATCAGGAAGTGATGAAATATTGTCAAACATGCTAAGTTTACCTTCCTACCCACTTTATTGGGGGATTGAAAATATCCCTTTTTTGACTTTCATGAAATAAAAAGGATAAACAAAATTGTCCTCTGTAATTATGTCTTTCTTGTTAATATATCCCCAGGTCAAAAAGGAGTAAAGTAGTTCTGTGTGTAAAATGTCCTCCATCCCCAATACTGCAGGTGTTCAAAAAAGAAAAAAAAAATGAAGGGATAATAAAAATAATGGCATGATAGTGTTTTTAAAATGTCATAGAGGTTGTGCTAGGCTGAATAATGCCTCCCTTCCCACTTTGGTTACCCATGTCTTAATCTTTGGAACCTGGGATGTTATCTTATATGGCAAAAAATACTTTACAGATGTAATTAAGTTAAGGTTTCTGAGAAAGGAAAGTTATGCTGGATTTTTTAGATGGGTCCTAAGTGTAACTCCAAGGTTTTTATAAAAGGGAGGCAAGCAAGTCAAAGAAGGAAGAAGGCTATGTGATGACAGAAGCAGGGGCAAAAAGGAATAATGTGATATGGAACCATAAGCCAAGGAATGAGGATAGCCTCTGGAAGCTGAAAAAGGCAGCTGAAAAAGATTCTCCCCTTAGAGCCTCCAGAAGGAACCAGCCCTGAAAACAGGACTTGACTGTAGTCCTATAAAACTCACTTCAGACTTTTAACCTCCAGAACAGTAAAATAATAAATTTGTGTTGTTTTAAGCCTCCGAATTTGTGGTTATTTGTGACAGCAGCGACAGGAAACTAATACAGGGGTTAATACTCAAGAATTTCAGAAATCTATTACATGGAACTTCCCTGCAGTTAATTGAAAGCTGCATCATTATAGATGGAAATTTAGTAAAACAAAAGAGAAGATAGTCTGTGACAAAGGATTAATGAATCCAAGGAATAAGATAGAGGTAATAACATATACATTTCAAAAGATAAGATGATAGACACATTTCAAAAAAGTAATACACATATTTTTATAGCATAAAGAAATAAAAATGAAATGAATTCACAGTATAGTGACCAGGATAACACCAAGAAGAAAAAGTATCTAAAAAATAATAATTTTAAAGAGTGAAAACAAATGGATCTAGAAGGCAGGAAAATAAAAATGAAATATATGAAATAATCAAAACAGAAGTAAGGATTTTAGCATACTTGATAAAATTTACATCACTAGGATTGAAGTATATTTGAGGAAGCTATTTTTATCCTAGGGATCTCAATAATTATGAATGATTAGCTTTCACTGTATTATCATTCTGATGAATTATCTACTCCCTAACATATGGGAAATTTTCAAATAAGGATTATAAAATAATTCAGTGACTTGTAGAATATGAATGGTTTGTCAGTGCCCTCCAACTAAATATCGCCAAAATTACAGTTGCATTTGAACAAGGTGGGTTTATTCTTGTAGCAGAGGAGAACATACACCATGGGGGACCATGAGGCAGTCAGAGATTGTTGGAAACGGTGTATTAAATGATTTGGGGAGGGTTCAAGGAAGTAGGATGCATCCTTCATTGGATGCTGTCAGAGAGCTGGAATAATGCTGTGATTTGGTATCTTGATAAATCTTACCTGAACAACAACAGCAATGAAGTGGGGCTAACGCTGTTAACTGTTGGAGAAAGAACACTCATTTATAATAGCCAGAATAAGGGAATGTTCTGTCTTGTTTGATTATTTGTTTGAACAGTGTTTTTGTCTGAGCTCAGATATATCTATAGATGATCTCATTTTTGTCATCACCTATATTGTCACAGAGTGGCCTTGTCTAATGTTGATGTTCTACAAAATTGTAACAGAATACCAGGGCCCAGGCGATAGTATCAGGCCAGTTCCTAGATGTCAGGAGCCACTTTTCCTCTTTCTCAGGTTTTATATTTACAACTCCATAAATTCTTGGGTATCCCTTTAAAAGAAAATTTCTGTGTTATTAATTAAATATTAAGTGCCTAACAGAATTAATGTAGCTACCTTTTTGTTACTCATCAT
Source organism: Prionailurus bengalensis (assembly GCF_016509475.1). NCBI lineage: Eukaryota > Metazoa > Chordata > Mammalia > Carnivora > Felidae > Prionailurus > Prionailurus bengalensis. The sequence continues at coordinate 150,491,906 of NC_057344.1, forward strand.
GATAAAAAGACTGATGAAATGTTGGATTCTTATTTTTCCTTGAGATTTCGATTTAGATCCTCCCTTTTTATTTAAATGAAGGTAAATTAAATATTTAAAAATGAAGTCATAATTGAATAGTAAATTATACATACTTTTGAGCCTTGTTGCTACTCAATATTGTTATAAGTGTCATCCACTTTGTAGTTAGCTTTAGTCTATTTATTTTCAATATTGACTAATATTCTGTTGTCTTACACATGCCATACTCATCTATTCTAATGTTCATGGACATTTGGGTAGTTCCACGTTTTAGACATTAAAGCAATACAGCTATGAACCTTCTTATGCATATGTATTGGTACACATATGAGAAGTTTATCAAGGGAACATAAACAGATGTAGAGTTGCTGCATCACTGGCATATGCTTTTTGAACTTTATGGATAAAACCAAGCTGTTTTCTATCAGTCCTGTATGGGAGTTCCCACTGCATTCCATATTTTCACCAGCATTTGCTATTGCCATACTTTATATATTTGCTAATTTGGTATAGATTGTAGTGTTATTGTAATTTAAATTTTTTTCAATTTTATACATTTATTTATTTTTGATCAAGAGAGACAGAGCACAAGTGGGGGAGGGGCAGAGAGAGAAGGAGACAGAATCCGAAGCAGGCTCCAGGCTCTGAGCTGTCAGCACAGAGCCCGACGCAGGGCTCAAATTCACAAACCTCGAGATCATGACCTGAGCCGAAGTCGGATGCTTAACTGACTGAGCCACCCAGGTGCCCCCGTAATTTTAATTTGTATCTGACTTATTACATACTATAATTTTAATTTGTATCTGCCCGATGACTGCCAATAACACCGGGCACTTATCCATGTATTAACTTATAATTTAGATTTCTCTTTTTGTAAAATGCCTGTTCAAATCTTTTTCTCATTTTTTATTGAAGTCCTTAATTGATTTGTGTAGTTCTTTCTATATTCTGGATATATATATCCATGATCTATTGAATATGTTGCAAATATCTTCAACCAATGAAAAATATCAAATATCAGTGAAAAATACCAAAAATATAATGATAGCTTCATAATTGTGTGAGGATAATTTAATATTAATAAAATCATCACCACCACCATTCTCATGAAATATTAACAAGAAAAATTCAAACACTGAGTTTTCAAGTTGTCTTTTTTTTAGGTACCTAGAATTATATAGTAAATTATATTTTTCAACAAATAGTTTCATTATCCAGATTAATTTTTTCAGAATTATTTAGAATTACTTATATCTTTTCTTATAGGGTAAAAACATATCTTTTATAAAGAATTCCATGAAATATTTTGAAGAATTGCCTTTAGAATTATATTTTCAAAAAATCCAGAAACTCAATTTTCTAGTTTTTTGTTTGTTTGTTTTTTAGAGAGAGGGGAAAAAGAGAGACTGCTTGCATGTGCACATGCACAAGCAGGGGAGGGGCAGAGAGAAAGGGAGGTTCCCCATCCAGTGAGGAGCCTGATATAGGGCTCAATCTTACAACCGTGAGATCATGACCTGAACCCAAATCAAGAGTCAGATGTTTAATCGACTGAACTACCCAGGCACTCCTCTAAAGCTATTTTTAATATTTTGACTTCTTGAAAACCTAAGTGTTCTTAGTTAAGTCTGGATTGAAACAGCATCATTTGTCTTCCCATTCTACAAGACTGGCTCCAGTTCCAGGAATGTGGGGAATATATACTCCCATGGGATTTGGAGTCAAATTAAAACCTTGGTTTTAATCTCAGGCCCATCATATACTAGCTGGGTCATTTTGGCAGGGTACTTTCCTAATTCACTAAGTTGCAGTCAATGAAAACAATATTTTTAGAAAAAGAAACATAAGTCAAAATAATAATATTAGTTCCTTCTAGATATTAGGGTTATAGATTACTTTTACTCTTTTTTATATACTTCTGTTCATTTCAGAGTTTCTAATAAAGCACTTATAGTCTGAAAATTTAAAAAAATAAATTAAATTAAAAGTTAGAATGCTTAGCACAGAGTCTGATCTATTATATACTTAAGAAATATTGACTATTGAAATAATTATTTTTCCTTGACTTGTAAAAAGCTTAAGGTATTGTTCTTTTTACTCATATTACCTAAAATGGTACTTCCTCTTCAAATGCAAAAATGGTACAATACTTTGCTCAAAGACTTGACATTACAGTGGACTAAAATCTATAGGTTATTATGATATTGTGGCAAGTACCAAATAGAGCTCTTCACAGGATGGTTATAGTGGCACAATTGTGAAGTCCTTATCTAACTAAGGCTGAATATTCCAGACATTTTCCCCATTTGGAAGTAATGTCATGAGTAGAATTTATGCATGGAAATGCCTTTGGAATGGCATTTCAAGCAAAGGGTTTACAGAAGCAAAATCTTAGGGGGAAACAAATACCCAGCATGGTAAATGTAGACAAATGCAACCAGTTTGCTGTAGTTTCAACATAAATCCTAAGGGGAATGTTGCAAAGAATATGCTCAAAGGCACAGGTAGGATCTAGGTCAAGGAAAACTTTTGGAGATCATAGTAGAGTTAAGACACGTTCCCATAAGAAACGGAGAAAAGTGGAAACATTTTAATTGGGGAAGTCATCTTGTCAAATTTTCAATTTTAAGATTACTATGTGGGGAATAGATTTGAGAAAAACAGAACTTGAGGCAGGGTATTAGTATGCTATTACATTTTCTTTCTTTCTTTTTTTTTTTACATTTTTATTCATTTTTTGAGAGACAGAGGGAAACAGAGCATGAGCAGGGGAGGAGCAGAGAGAGAGGGAGTCACAGAATCCAAAGCAGGCTCCAGGTTCTGAGCTGTCAGCACAGAGCCTGACATGGGGCTCAAACCCACAAACCAGGAGATCATGATCTGAACCGAAGTCAGAAGCTTAACTGACCAAGCCACCCAGGTGCCCCAGCTGTTACATTTTCTAGACAATAAATAATAAGGGAATAAACTACAGCACTAGTAGCAGTACAACATGTGAATAGAAGATAGATTTTTAAAATTTAGATAACAATTGTCAGAACTTGCTGATTAATTAGAAAGAAATCAAGATTTTTAATGTCTAAGATTTCTAGTCTGGTTGTAATGATATCATTGTGATGATAGCATTTAAGATAGACAATCTAGATGGGCAACTTCTTTTTTAATAAAAAAGTCATTTTGTTTTGGATAGATGCTAGCTAGGTGGTTGATGAGGACCTGAATTAAGGATGTAGCTTCTCTGGGTGGGAGAAAGGATTTGAGATATATTAATAGATTCAATACATAAAACTTAAAGATGGAAAGACTGGATGTTGGAAATGAGGATGAAGCTAAGTTTGGGGTGACTGTGGATGATGGAGCTGTTAATGAAGATAGAAAATGTAGGAGGTGGGGCAGGCTTGGGTACAGGAAGAAGTAAATGATTATTTCCATTTGGAAATATTATTTTTAAGGTGCCTATTTGATGTCCAATAAATAGTCTCCTTATTTGATAGAGAATTGAAATTCATGACAAAGATCTTGCTTGAAGATAAAAATTTAGGGGTCATCAATTGTTAAAATAATTAAACAGGGAAGTCATTGGACTAAGGTGGCTCTAATGCCTTGGTAGCCTACGTAAGGAAACCTAAACCTAAACCAGAGTCAGTGCACTCAAATCTCAGAAAATGAAACTTAAGAACAACTATCACAAACAGCTCAGTAGGCTTTCCTTTATAAGGCAACTGCTTAAGCTACAGGCAATCAAATGATTTCCTTGCTTTTCTTTTACATCCTGTCTATACAGATTTCCCTTCACTTCTGTCAGTGGAGGGATCTTAATCACTTGGTTTGATGCTGCCCAACTGGAATTGCCCTTTGCTCAAATAAACCCTTGCAAGTGTAAATGTCCCCCAGTTGATCTTTCAACATCAACAAATACTTGATGTTTGAGGCCATCACCATTAGGATCACCCAGAAGGAGTTAACTAACATTAACATAACCAGGACAAGGATAAAATGCTAAGTGGCTAAGGATAGAAGTAAAAATAAAGAGCTCTCCAAGGTAACTGAGAAGGAGTGGCCAGGTAGAAAGAAAGTTAGAAGATGTCTCCATAAAGTCTAGGATGGGGTTTCAAGGAATATGATTAAGGCGGCAAAGAAATCAAGATTAAAAAGAAGAAAGACCCCCAAAAAGGTGGCTCTTAGATATTATGACTGTTGTCCTAGACAATGGGAGTTACACTGGTGTGTCAAGGGTAGATTACAGAGAATTGAGAGTTAAATGGGCAAAAAGAAAGTGAAAACAATAAATACTAGTACCTATTAATAGCATGGAAAAAACTGATAGCCTCTTCAATGTATCTTCATAATACAGCTCAGCTAAGATATACTTATGCTACAATTCTTTGAGGAAATTGATAATTTTTATATGACTTTCAGTAGTCACTTTCAATATTTACTTTCCATGTTACATGTCCAATTGTATGAAAATTTTGATATGCATAAACACTGTAAATGAGGTATTCTGAAAGTATACTTGGAGGCCTGAATTTTCTATTTTAGATGGGTACAATGGTAAAATTATGAAATATTTGAAAAATGTCCACAATAATTTTTGCACCAAGAAGAAATAAACTGCACTATGGTAAATCTATTTCCTGGGGTTGGGGGACACAAAACTGATTATATTTAAGCATGGACCTTTTATTTATTTTTACCTTTCAGATGATAAGTCATTCTATTACCTTGCCTCTTTTAAAGTAACAAATATAAAATACAAAGAAAATTATGGAATGAAAAGCTCAAGAGAGTTTATAGAAAGGAGTCATCAGATTGAGAGAATGGTAAGTTCAATAGAAATTCTAAAAGTTTATGAGTGTGTTTTCTGTTTCACTTTCAATATGGTTGCTATAAGAACTTAGCTTCTTCCTGCCTTAATTTCTTCTTCTGTGAACTGTAGATAATATATAGATCATATGGTTGTGAGGATTAAATAACTTAATACATGTAAAATATTTAGAATAATGTTATGTACCATTAAGCATATGTAGATTACAGTAGGCCACCAATTAACAACAACAAAAAAACCTGATAAGTCAAATAGATGTTCTTCCTATTTTTAACTCTTGATTTTCTTTCCTGGTTCATTTTCCATAATCTTTTTCAACATAAGAATATAGGATTGCCATTTTGCCTTATCATTTTGTTTATTTTGCTTTTAAAATTATGTAAAGCATCACATATGAGGATGTATGTTGGCAATTTTTGATACCAATCTCAAATCTAGTTCTGCCCCTCAAATATTTTGGTTTACCTTGAAAATTTACACATTTATCAAGGCATGTCTAATTTTTAAAGTATATAAGACAAGCTAGATCTTTACCTATCCTAGTAGAAAGTCAAATAGAATAGTCTTCTATTTTTTGTCCCATGAAAAGCATGTCCACGGAGACCACAGATTTGTTTAGCAAAACCCAGTATATTAGCTTAAAGTGTACTCCTTAATGCTTAGGAGAGTTATTCTGGAACAACAGAGCAATAGCTCTGTAGAAAGGAGATTGAATTAGTATGATTATTTATGATTAGCTGTAAATACTAGCTCAATTAAAAGATGACCTTAGCACTCCAACCCTTCACTCATTTTACTTTCCTTTCTCTGATTTATTAACAATGTGGGAAAGTATTTGCATTTTATTTAGTTATATATCTGTATGTAGGTTGATTCTAACTATTGAAAACCAATGAAAGTATTTTTCATTTCCATAGTTGTTTAAATAGTGTTTGTCATTTAACAAGTGTTTATAATAATCATGTTGCAGCAATTCTTATGCTATTCAAAGAAGAATGCTCCCAGAAGCAATTTTAAATACAACTCACTTATTTTTTTAAAGTTCTCCACCATTTTGCTATATCTTCAGATATGTCCAAAGTCTCAATATTTCTTTATTTCTTTCATTCTTCTCAAAACTTTGTGCTTTCTGCTTCAATTTGAACTGGTTGCTTTCTAGGTCCACTTCAGAGAGGTAACCTGGGTCAAAACAGGACTGCTCTAGCATGTGAGATCCATTGCTTCTTGAATCCCATATTTTCCTTGATATGGTGGGTTATGTCCTCAAGCACCTTCCTTAAGGAAAAAGTGCATGGGAGGTAACATTTATGAATTACTTTATGTTGGAAAAAAGTCCTATGTTCCACTCAAGCAACAGTTCGAATATAAAACTTTAAATTGAAAATCACTTCTCTTCAGACCATCTGAAACCTTGCTTCATTTTTTTTTATTCTATCACATGCAGCTGATGAGAGATGGTGTTTCTTTTAAGGAAATGTCTTCTTTCTCTAGAAGATTTTGTACTCTAATTTTTGTTTTCTAAAATTTCATAATGATGTGTCTTGGTATTTGATATTTGATATTTCATTCATTTTTGTTGGGATATCATCATACTTTAAAAAGTGTGTAAAACATTTCAAAGAATATCCAAGAACCCACCACCAATTTTCAGAACTTTACCAGTACTTCTGAAACCTCTATATGTTCTTCTCTCTCTCTCTTCTTCATAGTTAAACATTTCTATTTTGAATTTGGATTTAATCATTCTGTGGTTTTATCACCTATTTATGCATACTCAAATAGCATAGTATGCAATTTTACCTCTTTTGAACTTTATGTAAATGTAATCATATTATATCCTTCTGTGATTTCATTCTTTCACTCAACATTATATTTTTGAGATTTTTCCCATTTTGATGCATGTAGCTATAGCTCATTTATTTTCACTTCAGTGTAGAATGCCCTAAAAAGAATATACTACTAATTATTAATTCATTCTGCAATTGACAACCATTTGAGCTACTTTTTAATTCTGAATAATGCAGCTAATTAACATCCTTTCAGTTTAGCGCATGTACTCCTAGTGCATGTGCAAGAGCCTCCCGTAGGTCATGAACCAAGCAGATGGTTTGCTGGGTTATAGGTTATGCTAATACTTAGCTTTAGCAGATTTTTATCAATGGTTTTCCAGGGGGTTTGTAGACATTTACACCACCACCAGCAGGGCATGAGAGTTCATCTTGCCCTTCCTACTCACCAAAATTTTCTACAAAATTGACTTTTGCCAAACTGGTATCTGTAAAAATGGTAACTCATTGTGGATTTAATTTGCATTTTCCTGATTATTAATAAGGTTCCCCAGTGGTTAGCAACCATTTGTATTTTGTCCTTTATAAATATCTACTCATGATTTTTTTCCCATTACTTTTCTTTTTTCTTTCTTTTTTCTTTAGTTAACATACAGTGTAATATGACCATGTCTTCTTGTATTTTTGGTTTTTAATTTTTTCTTAGAAACATTTTTGGGAAATGAATACTTTGTTCATTATATTATTGAAAAATTCTTTCAATTCGATCCTTTTTTCCATTTTGTGGCTTGCCTTTTCATTTTCTTTATAACATATTTTAATGAACAGTATTCTTAGTTTTAATATAGTTAAGTACATCATTCTTTTGTTATTAGTGCCCTTTGTGTTTATAAAAGAAATCCTTTCTGATACTTATGTCACTGTCAAAAAAATCCTTTTTCCTTTTTGCATTTAAGCATTCATTCTACATGGAGTTGATATTTGCATATGTGTTTGATTTAGAGATTTAATTTCATTTCCACCCCCCCCCCCCATATGAGTAAGCAGTTCTCTTAGCACCACTGATTGAGCAGTCTTTTTTTTTGGCTGATATGCCATGCCATTTCTGCCACAAATCAAGTTTCCATATGTGAATCTGGATGTTGCTGGGCTCTCTAATCTGTTCCATTGATCAGCTTGTTTTGCAATGTGTCAGTACCACAATGTTTTAACCTCTGCGGTTTGACAGTAAGTGTTGATACTGGTTATATTAGTTTCTTAGTGTTGCTGTACCAAATTACCAAAAACTAGTGGATTAAAATAACAGAAATTTATTCTCTCACAGTTATGGAGGCTAGAAATCTGAAATCAAGGTATTAACAGGGCTGGGTTCCTTGAAATGTTCTAGGGAAGAATCTTTATTTGCCTCTTTCAGCTTCTGGTAGGTTCAGGCACTCCCTGACATAGCTACATAACTGCAATCTGTGTTTCCATCTTCATCTGACCTTTTGCTCTGTGCTTCTCCACTCCAATAAAGGCATTGGATTATTAAATGAAAATCATTAGATTCAGGATTTTCCTGGATAAAACCACATTGGTTTTATCTTGAAATCCTTAACATAGGATCTGCAAAGATTCTACCAAATAAGATCACATTCACATGTTCCCAGACTTAGACATATCTTTTTAGGGGGCCATCATTCAACCCAGTACACCTGAATTTATCACCATCTTCTTCAGGTATGTCTTAGTTATTCTTAACCCTTTTCTTTTCATATCAAATAATACACACATATGCACACATACAAACATTTATATTGGGATTTTATTCAGATTGCTTCAAATAGAGAGATTTAGAGAAATAATTGATATCTTCATTTATTTACCCATATTTACTATATTTCAATAAAGCTTTAAAGTGTTTTTCTTAAAGGTCTTATTCATCTTTGGTTAGATTTAATAGTAAAAGCTCTTTTTTTGTCATTGCTTATATTTTGGATATTAACCCTTTATCGACTATATGATTTGCAAATATTTTCTTTCATCCCATAGGTTGCTTTTTCATTTTGTTGATTGTTTCCTTTGCCATGCAGAAGCTATTAATTTAATGTAATCCCACTTGTTTATTTTTGGCTTATGTATTTATTTATTTATTTATTTACCTGATTTTGGTGTCATATACAAAAAATCATTGCCAGGACCAGTGTCAAGGGCCTTTTTCTCCATGTTTTTTTTTTCTCGGAGTTTCATGGCTACAGGTCTTAAATGTAAGACTTTAATCCATTTTGTATATGGAGTAGGATAAGGATCTAATTTCATTCTTCTGCATGTGAAAAACCAGTTTTCCTAAGACCATTTATTGAAGAGATTATACTTTCCCCATTTTGTATTCTAGGTGACCTTGCCAAGGATTAGTTGACCATATATGCATGGTTTTATTTTTGGGTAGTCTATTCTTTTCTATTAGTCTATATATTGGGTTTTGTGCCAGTATCATACTGTTTTGATTACTATAATTTTGTAATATAATTTGAATTCAAGAAGTATGATGCCCTCAGCTTTGTTCTTATTCAAGATTGCTTTGGCTATTCAGGGTCTTTTGTGGTTCAATATGAATTTTATGATTGTTTTTCTATCTGTGGAAAATTGCTGTGGAAAATTGCTGTGGAAAATTTCTATCTGTGGAAAATTCTATCTGTGGAAAATTGTAATTTTGATAGGTATTATATTGAATCTGTAGATTGCTTTGGGTAGAATGGACATTTTAACAATACTAATTTTTCTAATCCATGAACACAAGATATCTTTCCATTTATTTGTGTCTTCTTCAATTTCTTTTATCAATGTTTTATCATTTTCAGTGTACAAATCTTTCACCTCCTTGGTTAAGTTTACTAGTTTACTAGTACATATTTTATTGTTTTTGATGCTATTGAAAATTATATTATTTTCTTAATTTCTTTTTTAGATAGTTCATTATTAGTGTATAGAAATGTGACTGACTTTTGTATTTTGATTGTGTATCTTCTAACTTCAATGAATTCATTGATTAGTTCTAACAGGTTTGTGAGGTGTGTGGGGAGGAAACATGTGTAATCTTTAGGGTTTTCTACTGTAAGATCATCTCATTTGCTAAGAGAATTTTACTTCTTCAATTATGATTTGGATGCCTTTTATTTGTTTCTCTTACCTGGGATTTTTGTCTTCTTCAATAGCTGGGATTTTCAGCACTGGGTTGAACAGAAGTGGTGAGAATGGACATCCTTGTCTTGTTTCTGATTAAAGGAAAAGCTTTCAGCTTTTCACCACTGAATATGATGTTAGCCGTGGGCTTGTCATATATGACCTTTACTATGTTAAGGTACATGCCTAATTTGTTAAGAGTTTTTACTCATGAAAGGATGTTGAATTTTATCAAATGCTTCTTCTGTCTCCATTAAGACGATCATATGATTTTTATTTTTCATTCTGTTAATGTGGTGTGTTACATTTATCAATGTACTTATGTTGAACCATTCTTGTATTTCAGGGATAAATCCTACTTGATCATGGTGTATGATCCTTTTATGTGTTGTTGAATTTGGTTTGCTAGCATTTTGTTTAGGGTTTTTGCATCTATGTTTCATCAGGAATATTAGCCTGTACTTTTCCTATAGTCTTCTCTGGTTCTGGTATCAGGTAATGCTGGCCTCACAGAATTAGTTTAGAAGTATTTCTTCCTGTTCAATTTTTTGGAAGAGTTTGAGGTGATTGGTATTACTTCTTTAAATGTTTGGTAGAGTTCACCAGTAAAGCAATCTAGTCCTATACTTTTCTTTGTTGCAAGATTATTGTTTACTGATTCAGTCTCCTTTCTGTTATTGGTCTTTAAAGATTTCCTGTATCTTCATGGCTTAGTTTTGATAGGTTGCATGTTTGCAGGAATATACTTATTTCTTCCATGTTATCCAATTTTTGGCCTGTAATTGTTCATAGCAGTCTCCTACGATCCTTTTTATTTCTGTGTATAAGTTGTAATGTCTCCTCTTCCATTCTAGATTTTATTTATTTGAGTCTTCTCTCTTTTTTTCTTAGTTTAACTAAAGGTTTGTCAATTTTGTTTAACTTCTCCAAAAGCCAATTCTTGGTTTCATTGATCTTCTCTATTATTTTTATGGTCTCTATTTCATTTATTTCTGCTCTGATCTATTTCCTTCCTTCTGCTAACTTTGGGCTTAGTCTTTATTTGTTTATTTTTTCTAGTCCCTTGAGGTATAAAGTTAGGTTTTTTATTGTAGATTCTTCTTTCTTGATGTAGGTGTTTATCACTATAAACTTCCCTCTTATAATTGCTTTTTATGTATCACTTAAGTTTTGGTATGTTGTGTATCAATATTCAATTTGTCTCAAGATTTTTTTTTTTGCTTTTTAAAAATGTTTTTGCTTTTGATTTCTTCTTTGATTTATTGCTTACTCAGGAATGTGTTGTTTTATCTCCACATATTTGTGAATTTTCTTATTTTCCTATTGTTATTGATTTCTAGTTTTATACTATTGTGATCAGAAAAGATAACTGATATTTCAATCTTCTTAAATTTATTGAAATTTGATTATAGCCTAACATACGATCTATCCTAGAGAATGTTCCATGCATACTTGAGAAAAATGTGTATTCTGCTGTTATTGTAGGGCATGTTCTGTATATGTCTTTTAGGTCATTTAATTTATTGTGTTCAACTCTACTGTTTCTGCATTGATTTTCTGACTGAATGATCTAGTCAGTGTGTCAAGTGGGTTATTGAAATTCTCTATTATTGTATTGCTGCTAATTTCTCCCTACATTTCTGTTAATATTTATTTTATATATTTAGGTGCTCCAATATTAGGTTCAGCAAAAAAAAATTTAAGATAGTTATTTTCTCTAGTGTCATTCTCTGCCCTAAGGCCCATCTGAAATGCCAGAGCAAGATGTGTAGTAGGGTTTGCCACAAAACTGTTTTGTTTAGAAAACAGATTTATATTTTGATGTGGGCTCCATTGTTTTTGGCAGAGTTTAAAAAATAACAAAAATAGTAATTAAAACAAGATAATAATTGTTTTCATTCTAAGAATTGCTAGTTTAATTATGTTAAAAAGTCACTGAAGAGTGACTATTTAATTCAATGCAATGCAGCAAGGAATTACTGTGTACCTTTTCTAAGACTAGCACTCAGCTAGATATTCTAACACAGACTGATCTTCACTTTCCCCTTGGAGATGTTAGGTAATTAATCAGTGCACTCTTGGAAAGATTCCACACCTTAGGGCCAGTGCTCTGAAAACTTGTTTTTTTTTTAATTGAAAAATAAATATAAATAGAAGTTCTAATATTTTTCACATCCTCTATGAATCATTAGCTTCACTTTGAAAATCAATGCTCAGAATAATCCAAAAGATTATTACCAAATTACTTCACAGGTGATCGCACCCAGAGGTAAGAGGGTTGGGCTATTTATGTTATACCAATTAGAGCTGTCCAGGTAAGGTGGAGCATAAGCTCCCAGACATCAATAAGTGAGGTGCTCAGGCTAGACAAGGCAGGCCTCTGGAGAGGTACAGGTGTAAGCTGTTACCAATCAATATTTCTAGAAGCTGGATTATGAGTACACCTTCCCAATAAATTCAGTTTAGATAGGGAAGTATGCTACAAGTATGCTACATTTCATCTTTTACCACAATTCATCATCTGTAAGTGATTTCAGCTTCTTAAGAAACTCCTTAAGAAAGAGGAAAAAAATATTTGCTTGTAAGTGATTATAGACATATAATTCCCATTGGCTAGGCCTCCAGATCATCTGAGACATGATCCTGACTTTGCTTCTTCTTCTTCTGTTGCTCTGTTGCTCTGTAAATTCCTATTCCCATAATAAATGGAACACTTTGGGTAGAAAGTACCAGAAACCCAATTAACAAGTCAAACAGAAGGAAGGAAGGAAGGAAGGAAGGAAGGAAGGAAGGAAGGAAGGAAGGAAGGAAGGGAGGAAGGAAGGAAGGAAGGAAAGGAGGGAGGGAGGGAGAGAAGACTGTGGGAAAACCTAGAGATTCATTTGACTTCAGATATGGTGGGATTCAGAGGCTCAAACAATGTCTTCAAGCTATTATTATTATTCTCCATGTGGCAGACAAAATAGCTTACATTTATTCTATATTCACATGTTACCAGGTTATTAACTGAAGCAAGAAAAGAAATTTTTCTGTAATAGTCCTTGAAGGAAATTTTGAAGAATCAATATAGTTGGCTAAAGTTGGAATACCTCCTCAACCCTTCACTAATCACTGTGACCAAGAGAGTAAACCTGTGCCACCTTGTGTTAGGTGGGAGAAGGGGCAAGTTTAATTTCAACTGGATCATATGGAATGAGTTCTCTGTAGGCAAGCAGGGATCTCTTAGCAGAAAAAAAAGGGGAAGTACCAATGGGTATACAATAACTCTAATTCTAAAAATTTTTATCTCTAACCCAGATATCTCTGAACCCTAGACTTGTACGTTCAATGGTCTACTTGACATTTCCACATGGATTTCTCACAGGCATCTTGAAGTTATAACTAAATCCAGTTTTTGAAAGTTGTTGCCTTCTCACTCTCTCTTTCCTACATTTTTCCACTCAACAAATGGCATCACTGTCCATCTAGTTGCTAGAATAATATTTTTCCTTATCCTCATGTCTAATCCATTCACATTTGATGTTTCTACTTCTAATTCACTATCTCTATCCTGGACCTAGATAATCATTCATATAGCCAGCTCACCATAATCATTGCTTCCACTCAGGCTCCCTCTAATATCTGTCTACATAGCAACCTCTAATATCCGTCTACATAGCAACCAGATGTTAGGAGCACCTGGGTGGCTCAGTTGGTTAAGCGTCCAACTCTTGGTTTAGGCTCAGGTCATGATCTCATGGTTTCATGAGTTTGAGCCCCCCATCAGGCTCTGTGCTGACAGTGCGGAGCCTGCAGAGGATGTCTCCCTCTCTCTCTGCCTCTCCCCCACTCACACTGTCTCTGTCTCTCTCAAAATAAATAAAATTAAAAAACTAAAAACCCCATACAATAGGTTTTATTTTGGTTAAAATTTCATAAGTGGCTTAGAATAAGTCATTTTATGTACTTATAATAAAATCCAAGATTTTTACAAAGTCGTCTAAGGAGCTTAATGCTCTGCCTCTGACTATTCCTCCAATTTCTACACTCCTTCTTTCTCACTGTTCTCTATCATATTGACTTTTTTTTTTTTTGAGGGGTGGAGGATGCTCTGCACATTCTATTTCTTCTACCTGGAAGATTGTCCCATGATCTTGCTCTTGCTTACTCTTTCTGATTTTTTAGATTTCACTTAAATGTCCCTCCTTGGAAAGCCCTTACATATTATAGACCCTCCAACCATAAAACTATCTTACTTAACTATATGAGTTGCCTCTTGTAATTAATTTATTTTTGCTTATTGCTGTCCCTCTATTCTATGAGTTCAGGGACCACAACTTTTTAATTACTAATTTTTAATGTTTATTTATTGTGAGAGAGAGAGAGAGAGCGAACACAAGGGGGAGGTGCAGAGAGAGAGGGAGAGAAACAATCCCAAGCAGGCTCCGCCTTGTCAGCACAGAACCTGATGTGGGGCTTGAACTCATGAACTGTGAGATCATGACCTGAGCCAAAATCAAGAGTTGAACCCTAGCCAACTGAACCACCCAGGTACCTCATTTACTAATTTTTATCCAGTGTTGTCACAGTGCCTTAAACATAGAAAACTCTTGATCCATTGTGTTGAATGAATAAGTAAATGAGAAAAAAAAGGAAGGGGACAGAATATAGTGAAAAAGACATGAAGAGATGCAAAAGCCAGCATTTTTTTTTTCTTCACACTGTTGTTTATGATTAACCACAGCTGGAGAATCAATCAGTTAATGAAAATGTTATTGTGTACCTATTTTGTGTAAGACTATGAAGAATGCCAAGATTTGAATAGCACAGTCTCTTGCTTATTGTAGTTTATAATATAGTTTATGTATAAAATTCTGTGCGTGTAAAAGAATACAAACTGAAAAATTAGACAAGAAGATGATTTGGTAATATGAAAGCTTCCACAGTACAGAATGTAATTGTCAAATATATATGATGTGAATGAAAGGTATTCTAGGAGTTCAGAGGAAGGAAAAATTCTTTTAAGCTAAGAGGAAGTTTTCTTGGAGAGGAAAGGGACAAAGGATTTGTTTTATTGGTGTTTTCACCCTCTGTTATTATATATTCCTTTGACAGTAGCAGAAAATCTTTAAACTTGCCTGACTTATTTTCGTGGGTGGACCTGGAAAGGGATTCCCTAGGTGGCATCCAGTAACTACTGATCTTTATGAGGACTTAATCTGAATGCAGTTCCCAGCCAGAGGGAAGGTGCAAGCTCAAGCTTGTGAAAGATAGTAACTGGATGTCCTATTAGTCAGAGTCACACGTATTGTTTCAAACACGTCATTTTGTTTTTTGATGCTGGAGTTCAAGCCAAGGACTACAAGTGGGATCTGATTTTAAGGTTAACTTTTCCCCCATTTTAGCTTAACCTCTATCTTGTTTTAAATAGAATAATCTCTAAAAAACAACGACAACAGCAACTATTCTTTGATTTGGACATGAAAAGGGAAAGATACAATTTGTTTTTGTAATTTGGACTAAATGTAGTATTACTGAGTTCTCAGTAGAAAAATATAAACATTAATTTTCTCTAGAATTTGCTTACAATAATGATTAGGTGTCTGAAAAGGAACCGTTTTTCAGAAGCAGAAAAAAAAGCAACCTCCCAAGAGATGATCTTTTATAAGGTTTAGATTCAGGACATAAAAGATGTATTTGAGGTCTTCTTTAAAAGTTTCTTGCCCTAGGACCTCTCTATTTCCACCAACCTGAACATCTGTCATCAGCTATATAAATTGCTCAGAGTTGTCAGTGTTACTTAATATACTTGAGAACACCAGATCTAGGGCCAGATTCCCTGAGTTCAAATGCCAGAATCAGCATTTCCTATGCCACCTCAGACCAGTGTACTTAAGTGTCCTCATCCAGTTTTTTTTTTTTATCTTTAAAATGAGGGTGATGAGAATTTTAAAAATACTTTACTCCTAAGATGGTGTGAGGTTTAAACAAAGGAATTGGGTCAATGTATACTCTGTAGTATGGACTTTAGTACATGTAAACTATTATTTGTGGTCACATCAATCCTGTACTGTACCCATTTTTAAACAGAGGTCAACTCCTCAGGAGATGATAGGCTTGTTAACAATAACATTCTAGTTTGAACAGATTCTTAGTACTTTCTTATATCTGTTTGATATGACAGAATCCTGATCCTTTCCCCTACTGCCATCATGTGCACAGTTCAAAATTTCAGGGGACATTTATGTAAATTTTTGCAGACCTTAAAATCATATTTTTCTCCAGGTTACTTGATATAGGAAAATAAAATGAATTCAGAGAAGCTTAGTGAAATCATAAGTGACATAACTCAAAACTGATCCAAACCCTTGGAATGACAATACAAAAGGGGGGTCACCACTAGAGTCTCCTGCCTCCCACCTTGATTTATATTCCCATAGATTTCTACTTTTTGGAAAAATTTTTAATTTTTTTAATGTTCCTTTATTCTTGAGAGCGATAGACAGAGTTGAGTGGTGGAGGCGCAGAGAGCTAGAGACACAGACTCCAAAGCAGGCTCCAGGCTCTGAGCTGTCAGCACAGAGCCCGACATGGGGTTCCAACTCACGGGTCACAAGATCATGACCTGAGCCAAAGTCGGACATTTAACCAACTGAGCCACCAAGGTGCCTCAAAGGATTTCTACTTCTACTTTGCAATAAGATTTGCAGATAAAACAAAACAATGTGCTATTCTCTTCTTCCCTTTACCATATTGCTGATTTTTAATTCATTTATTCATTCATGGATTTTCACCATAATTCATCAAACATGCATTGAGTGTCTACTGTGGGCCAGGCAGTGTTCCAAACACTGGAAATACAAAGATGAATCAGACACACTGATTCATCATATAGCTACCATCATATAGCTCACAGTCTACAGTGAGAAAGCCACAATTGTAAATGGGTGTGATAATTGCTATAACAGCCTCATGTGCAAGTTGCTGGGGTGGCCCAAATAAAGGAGTATTGAACTTTGAGGAGGGCAAGTCAAAGATAACTTATTTGTCACTGGAGAGTCTGAATAGTATCAGAACTGTAATTAAAGGAATTGCAGAGGGAAAAAGCGCATTGTAGAAAGAGGGAAATGAAATGTGCAAAGCCATAGAGGTGTGAATCAGTCTAGTGGGATTAGGACAGAGCAAGTAACTCAGTAGATGAAAAAATAGGCTTTGAAGGTAGGGATGGCTCAAGGGCCACTGAAGGGATAAGATTGCAGAGCTCATGCTGAGGGAGACAGAGGGCTTGAAGTGGGAGGATCACATCCTCAAATTTGCACTTTGGGGATATCACTCCGGTTGGTACTATTGTGGGGGAACAACTGAGGGGAGAAAAGACAGAGTAGAACCACATAAACGTGCCAGTGAGGGGATGCTGCAGAGACCCAGGCACAAGTTTCAAAGGAGCTGATTTTAGACTACAGCCGTGGAGTTGGAAGAAAGGAGAGAGATTCAATATTGAGTAGGTAAAATCTACTGAGCATTGTTATTAGTTTAAAGGCGTCAAGGAGAGGGAGAAATCTTGTGGAGAGGGAGACAATATCCCCTCTTCCCAGTGGATGTAGTATTTGAGGGGAAAGATTTACCATGGTGGTGGGCCTTCTGTAAACTTATGTGGACCTGGAATTTCTGATTTCTGACGCTCAGTCCAGTGCTTTTTACTGTGAGGCAGTGCCTCAACAGTCTTTTGGGAATTAGGTCCCAGGAAATCAGCTCACTGAACATTCAAATCCCTCAATGGCTCAGGCTGGAGAAGCTGAGTAATAAAATGCTGATGGTATGGAGTGTGGTGAAACTTATTTCCGGACCTGGTACCAATTGGAAGCCTGCCTGCCACGGAAAGATGACTAACAAGTGAGGGTGTCAGAGTCAAATGACACGTCCTTACTTATTATGTCAAATGCTCTAGTAATGGGATCATTATTTAAGAAAGCAAAGAGTTGAGGGGTGCCTGGGTTGTTCAGTCGGTTGGGCATCCAACTTCGGCTGAGGTCATGATCTCATGGTCCATGGGTTAGAGCCCCGCGTCGGGCCCTGTACTGTCATAACAGCTTGGGACCTAGATTCTGCTTTGGATTCTGTGTCTCCCTCTCTCTCTGCCCCTCCCCAGCTCAGGCTCTGTCTCTTTCTCTCTCTCTCAAAAAGTAAATAAACATTAAAAAAAATCTTAAGAGAAAGCAAAGAGTTGAAACAAACAATGGACTGGATGCCATATTTGGAAATACCACAAACTTAGGATGAGCTTTCTTAAAAGTGAGGATGCTTCCTTTAAAAATAGCACAGATACTTAAATTCATTTGACAATGATCAAATGAACATTATCAATAGTTTGTTATATGACGGGCAAGGTGTGAAATGTGTGAAACATTATTTCATTTAATCTTCAAAACAACTCTGAGGTAGATATTGTTGTTATCCTGTTTTACAGAAGCTGAACAAAAGTATACAGTTTTGTTAAAGTTATTCAGTTCTGCAAAAATTAGAACCTCTTTTAGTCTTACCACTGTGATAAACCAGTTCCCATCTGGGAAAAAAACAAAATTCTTATTTTTGCCTCAACTCTCTAGAAAAGACAAAGGAGTAACATTTTTCTTATGACTAATACTTCTATTGTTTAATTATTCTAATCAGATGTCTAGGATATTTCGACGTTCTTCTGGAGGAGGTCGGTTTATCAAATCTCATGTTATCAGACTGAGGTATGTATACGTAGTTTGCAACTTCAAGCCAGTATCCTTAAGAAGTACTGGATCAACATGACTGCCCAGCTCCCTTGGGAAAATCTTTACAGGAACACAAAGATTTCATAAACCCTGAGTAGTCAGCTTATGGTGCACAGACATTTCCCAGTCATGACAGGAATATGTCTGGAGGCAATGCCAGTCATTAGACGCTGGAAGGGGAAGAATGGCACTGGTACTGGGCTAAGTAGAATTTAGATGAGCTCTTTTTGGTTATCCTCTTTGTAGGGCTATCCAATAATCAGACTATGACTCTCTCTGCAGTAAGATTTTTCTTTAAAGCCATTGCATTTTTATTATTATCTCTAATACCTTTTCATTTTTATTTTTGGATGAGAGGCAGTATGCATAAATTAAACATACATATGTTATGAGTCTCAAACAAATTATTAGAATCCATCTAATAATTAGTATATACTTTTTTATATGATGTCCAAAAGGCTTAGCATTTACTGAAATAATGTATCTTGTTTTCTACCCATTTTGGTGAAAAATTTTAAAATTTTTCGGTGGCTATCAATCAATGTACAAATATAAATACATGTAATACTTAGTAGTCTGCTTCATTTCTTGACGATAAAAATACCTGTGGTTAAGAAGAACCTGCCTTTTCTTCTCCTCTCTTCCACTTTTGTTCCTTTCTTACTTTACTTTCTCTCTCCTTCCTTCCTACTTTGATTCTTTATATGTTTCAAGGTGAAATTCATTCTCAAAAGGTAACTAGAGGCTTTCTAGACCTATACATGGTATAAATGCATATCTTTGAACCTCTTATCAAAACATTTATTTTAATAAGTGCTTTCTCTAATTATCCACTTACCAAACATACGTAAACTATCAAATTCCAAAACATAAATAACTTAACACAATAAAGGTTTACTTCATTTCCATGACATAGTCCAAAGAGTCAGAAGTGGCCACAGGGGACATGGGTACTGGGAGGGACTGCAGAATGGAATTGCCCACTAGATCGTTGGTATCTGGTTGGCAAATCCAGGAAGAGTGAAAGCAGGGAGGGTGGTATGGGAAGTTTTCAGGGGCCAGGCTGGAAGTGGGATACATCATTTCTGCCCACAGAATTCACTAGAGTTACAATAAACTGCAAAGGAGGCTAGGGAATGAAATTTAGCCCTGTGGTCAGGAGGCAAAGGTAACTGGGTTTCGTGGGCACAAAGCATTGTCTCTGCCACACCACTACTGAAAAATGGTGTTGGTTACCGTGGCTTATAATGTCTTCAAAAGCAAATTGTTTAAGTGCATATAAAGCATGATTTCATGAACATGTCTTCCTTTCACTACCGCCTGCAGACTGTGACCTAATTAAGGAGAAAGAACAATTTTTTCCAGCTCTGTATCCTACTCAGCGTTTCTGGAGATAATTTAGAAATCTGATACACACATATTTCATCCATTTTTAAAACTTTAGTGGGAATCTTAATAGGTAAAAATAGTTAATAGAGAGGTGGCTTTGTTGTTATTATCTCTATTTATCTACTTTTTTGCTCTTTAGTCCAGATGAACAAGGTATGAACATCCTTATGGTGCTTATGTTTCGATACCCATCTACTGATAGTGCTGAGCAAATCAAGAAAAAAATTGAGAGGATTTTATATCAAAGTCTGAAGACAAAACAGTTGCCTCTGACTATAAACAAATCATCATTCACACTCACATGTAAGTCCTTTTATCATCTTTGTGGTTCCTTGGCAATCCTCTTTATTTTTCATAAGAGTTTAGATCAATGTCTTCTCCCATTTTAAGACTTCACCACTGATATAGCAATGTAAATCTAAAATATAAATTCACTATAAGGCAAATTTTAATTTTGGAATTTATTTTCATATTTGATTAGGTGTTTTGCTAAGGTTTCTAAAATTTTTCCCATGTATCATGTTGGATCTTTGCAAAAGCATGAGAGGGAAAGTATTTTCACCACTGTAAGGAATCTGAGCCTCAAGGAAGATATAAGACAGGGCACTAGCAAGCCTTGGGGGCCAAAATTAAAGCACAGGTGTTCTGACTCCCAGAGATCTTTACAGGTCAGTTCTGGGGATGAGCACCCATAGTATCAAGAAAACGAACATCTTTAGAAAGGTTTACCACTGTAGGAAGAACCATTGCCATGATCTATGAAGAAGTTCTCTGAATCATTTCCAACTTAAAACAATGTTTTGTTCATTTCCTCCTTTATTCCTCACAAAATAAAATCAAAAAAGTTATTTTGTTTTCCCCCAAAAGTAGACAAAAATAAAGATGTTAAGAAATTAAAACTACCTTTAGCTAGTTGGAATCTAAACTGAGATGCATAACCATGGGGTTCCAATGATAAGTTTCATGGTCGAGTACTGTGGCTTTTTAGTTCCTTACCCCCTCCCCACAAACACTAGCAGATGTCTCACATGCGGTAGGTGCTCTGGTTCTGTTCATTGTTCTGATTAAGTACACCAAAGGCAGAGATTCCTGATTTGCCCTTTGGACCAGAAAGTCTGTTCCCGTTAAAGTATCCCTGAATTTAAGAAAAAGATTATTTAAAGTTAATTTCTCTGTTTTTAGAAATCAGGAAACCCCCTTAAAATCCATTTTGAGATAGAATCCTCACACACAGTAATGACAACTTTCATGAATTAGATATAATGAAGAGTGTACTATCTACCTTAAGTGTTAATCAATTATATTCCAAAGTAAAAGATGATATTTTTCAGCATTCCATAAAGGGCAATCTCAAATTAAATTTCAATTCCTGATAATATAATTTCTCCTAATGCATGATCATATATGCTAAAATAAAATATCCATCATAAAAGACATGTCAAAGGGATTTTTTTTTAGAATTAAAAATAATTTTTCCAATATTTTAAAAAATAATTTTTCAGACTTCTTGGTCATGCACACTGACTTTTTACCCTACGGGTTATTGTTTTAATATCAAATAATTATATTCTATAACCATACTCCATAACCAAAATTCTGCTACAAACATTTTCTTCTGCCACAAATATATCTCCTGTTACATAAAGAGAAGTGAAACGCCCAGGAAACCTCTAGTACAGTTTGGGGTTCATATCCCTTCTTGTGGAGAAGTCAGTGTTCCTGAGGAAATCGTTATATACCTCTCAATTTTCTCTGACAAATAAACAAAACAAAACAAACATCAAACCAAAAAAAATGCAATGAAATTGAACTTAAAAGAACGTGAAGAAAAGTTTGAAGGGAAAAAGATGTCACAGAAGGGAGGCATAAAGTGGTATGGGGAGAGTGTCCCTGGACAGGCTGTATATCAGAGCTTCTTCATGCCTCTAGTTCCTGCTGCCTGAGCAGCAACCTTCTACAATATTCACCAGGAGGAAGAATCCCCAGTGAGAGAAGACCATCAACTCGTACTGATTGAATTCCTATTGTTTATAGACCAGGGCTGGAAATGGGGCTGTGAAGAGTCTGTGATGCCCTTGGCTCCCTGGAGCTGCCCCTTTACACTGGCCACCAGGCATGTGCCTGACACGCATGGTCTGGTGCACCTAATACAGAGAGCACCAGCTGCATGGGAATCAGAGTTTGCCTCTTCCAGTTATGCTAGGGCTCTCAAAGAAGGCAATTAGGGATATTTATCCTTACCATTCTTTCCCAATGTCCTTTGCAGATTTCATAGCAAAAATCAGAAAATAACAAAAATGCTCTCTTTTCATTTCTAAGTAAAATTATACATTTTGGACCAAATCAGATCTGAGTTATGTATATATTCCTTGACTGAAAAATCTAATGCCCTCTTGAAAGATGGATAATAAGCATTTCTTCTAGTGATAATTTGAACAAAATCACATATAAACAGAACATATTCTTTGACCAACTAATTCAATTTTTGTTTATTGCAGCTATCGACAGCAAAAGGATGAGGAATCTTCTCAACAGCCGTAAGTTCCAAAACCCACCACTGTCTATTTCATAACAAAGATAATGAATCAAAGTCACAGAAAAGTTAGAAGAAGAATTCATCAAGTCTTTTTGCTCATCTTACGTTTTTGTAAACCACCTAGTGTTTTATTAATGGTTATTATTTTTTAATGCTTATTTATTTTTAAGAGAAAGAGCGTGAGTGTGGGAGGGACAGAGAGAGAGAGGGAGACACAGAATCCAAAGCAGGATCTAGACACTGAACTGTCAGCACAGAGCCTGATGTGGGGCTTAAACTCATGGACTGCAAGATCATGACCTGAGCTGAAGTTGGACGTTTAACTGACTGAGCAGCCCAAGCACCCCTATTGCTGGTTATTTTTAATATTTAAAACATTTAAGTTTATAAATTTACACCAAATACAGTTAAGTTTTATGACTTGCAGAATGTAGTAAAAGAAAATTCATAGCTTCTTGATATTATGCTTTTTGTGACTATATTTCTAACATTGTATTTTGAACATTTTAAGGTGTATTTATTTATTTTGAGAGAAAGTGTGCATGCAAGCAGGGGAGGGGCGGAGAGAGAAAGAGGAAAGTCAAGCGGACTCCACGCCATCGGTACAGAGCCCCACGTGGGCATCTAACCCACAAACTGTGAGATCAGGACCTGAGCTGAGACCTAGTTGGACACGTAACCAACTGAGCCACCCAGATGCCACCTAATATTGTATTTTCATATTCTCTTTAAATATTTCTATTTTAATATTTATTCTCTCAAATTCAAGAGAATGTTTTAAAGCGGTAACTAGTTAGGGTTTTTCCTGTTAAATTTCTGTTTTCTTTCATTTTTGTTAAAATATCTGCTGTGGGGGCGCCTGGGTGGCGCAGTCGGTTAAGCGTCCGACTTCAGCCAGGTCACGATCTCCCGGTCCGTGAGTTCGAGCCCCGCGTCAGGCTCTGGGCTGATGGCTCGGAGCCTGGAGCCTGTTTCCGATTCTGTGTCTCCCTCTCTCTCTGCCCCTCCCCCGTTCATGCTCTGTCTCTCTCTGTCCCAAAAATAAATAAATGTTGAAAAAAAAATTAAAAAAAAAATATCTGCTGTGTACACTTTCTGCCTTCTCTCAATTTCCTTTATCTCAATTTCTTATAGGATTATTGGGTCATACACTTTCCCCTATAAATTCTATACACATTATTCCGTTTTCTTCTAGTGTTTTGTTGTAGAGGAAAAGTCTAAGGCTGCTGCATTTTTTATTTTTACATAGGTTAACTTTTTTGTTCTTGGATGAATGTAGGAAATCTTTATCCTAAATTTTTTGTCAAGTAATCTAGACAATTATATTTTGCACTGAATTTTGACTAGGACATTATGAATGTTTTCAATCTGTACACTTTTTTTTCTTATTCTGGAAAAATATTCCATTGTACATTTTATGATTGATTTCCATTCCAATTTTTCTTTTTCTTCTCCCTCAGGAACACCAATGATTTATTTGAATTCCATTTTCTGCTCCCCATATCCGTCATTAGTTCTAGTTACAGTTCAGGTCACTTTCCTCCACATTCCGAAAGATCTTATCAATTCTGTACTCCCCCAAACCACTTATCTCATTGTCTGGTGTTACTTTTCCTCTTCCATGTGGATTTCATATCTGCTATGATATGCCTGTGATATCTAGAATTTTATTTGATTACCGACAGCTCTTTTGTTATGTGTACTCTTCTCGCAGCATATTTTCCCTCTTATGTTTGGCTGCTTTTGTTACATTAAGATCATGTTTACTTGCACAACTTGGCTGGTAACAAACATGTTTCCTAAAATTTTTTGTGGAAGATAACTTTCAGAAATATGTCTGTCTTCTGAGTTTTTATATCATCTGATTTGGGGGTCCCTAACCATACTATACAGTAAGATGCAGGCTTAAGGTTGATCTTACAAGCAGAGTTTATGAAAACTACATCAGTCTCCCCCTTTGCACCACCAAATGTAGCATTCGCTGATGCCAGTGCTCTTCCTTTCACTGCTTAAATACTTTTTATGAGGCATCTCAGCCCGTTCTTGGTGCTGTAACTAAATATCATAGACTGGGTAGTTAATAAACAGCAGAAATTTGTTGCTCACAATTCTGGAGGTTAGAAGTGTGAGACCAGGGTACCAGAGTGGTCCAGTGGGGACCCTCTTCCAACTCACAGATTTAAAGAATCATCATGCCATGAGTAGAGGGGCTAGAGATCTCTCTGGAGACTTCCAAAGCACTAATCCCATTCATGAGGGCTCTGCCCTCCTGACTTAGCACCTTCCAAAGGCCGTACCTAGTAATACCATCACCTCTAAGAGTTAGGTTTTGACATAAATTTGACAGGTTCACATTCAGACCACTGCATGAGATTAACTACATTTTCATAGAATTTCTCATCTTTCCACATCTGGATGGTGTGCCAGAAATGTGGCTTCTGCATACATACATACATAGGAAGAAAAGAGTTTATGAGTCACACAGTGGGATGGCTTAACCTATAGTATCTGCTTGGCTGGGAACAAGTGCAGTGTAGCTTAATTTCCTGGACTGGGGAATCGCCATAGCAGTAAGACAATGGCTTTGTCATCTTACCAGGATTCTCCACACCATTCTGGTTCACAAGCTAGAGCTTATATAGTCCAAGAAGTTGCTCTCAAACCCCACTGGCTATTGGAGTTTCTACCAGAATTTATATATTTTTTTTCTTATTTTTCCTTATGTTGTGGTGATTTTGCTCCGTTGCCTTTGAAAAAATACCAGACTCAGATTTTTCATCTGCAATATGAGGATGACACCTAGCATAGGAATTGAGAAAATTAGAGAAAATATATGTAACAGTACATAAAGGGCCTGGCTTACAACTACTACATAGTATTTATATTAGCATTACTTTCATGCATATTTTAAGAGGAATTTGGGAGAGGAAGTATCTATTAGGTACTACCAATATATTAGCCTAGAAATCCCATCTGTTTAATTTCATGGTCACCTTAAACTGGAGCTATTTAACTCAGAGGGAATTATGATGAATCTATAAACATGATTACAGGCATCTATTTTTAACCTGTTTCTGAAAAAATATTCCTTTTTGAAAAAAACCTAGTATTTTTAATAAAAATATAAATAATTGAAAAGTACATTCATTAATAGTGGTACCTGGCCGCCTCAGTTGGTAAAGCATGTGACTCTTGGAGCCATGAGTTTGTGCCCCAACTTGGGTGAAAGCTTATTAAAATTAAAAAAGAAAGACACATTAATAAAATATATCAATATGCTTTCTAGTCTTATTTAAGGTTGATTTGAACTCTAACAAATTGAGGGTTTCCTGTCAGGGAATCTGATTTAAAAAATTTTTTTTAATGTTTATTTATTTTTGAGAGAGAGAGAGAGAGAGAGAGAGAGAGTGAGACGGCACAAGTGAGGGAGGGGCAGAGAGAGAGGGAGACACAGAGTCAGAAGCATGCTCCAGGCTCTGAGCTATCAGCACAGAGCCCAGCATGGGGCTCAAACTCACGAACCATGAGATCATGTCCTGAGCCAAAGTTGGATGCTCAACCGACTGAGCCACCTAGGCATTCCTGTATGTTTTTTAAAACTAGTCTTTCAAATTTTAGAAAACCAAAAAAGGTCATTATTGTTTAAGACTGTTTAAATTCAGGACTTGCAAAGACTGTGTATAAATTCATGTCAAGGGAGAATCATGACCTGCATTTGGTACTAGGCTCTCTCTCAGGAGCAAGAACACAAGCTTTGATGTAGATCCTCCTAATTTTATGTCCAACTCGTTCACTTACCAGCTGGATGACATCTAGCACTTTATGATGTTTCCAAGGCTCAGTTTCCTCATCTGAAAAGTGGCTTGCTATAAATAAATCTAAAACACTTAGCAGAGGATCTCTCTCTATATATATTTTTTTCATGGTGTAAAATCCTTTTTATTTTTTATTTTTTTAAATATATTAAATTTATTGTCAAATTGGCTTCCATACACCACCCAGTGCTCAACCCAAAAGATGCCCTCTTCAATACCCATCACCCACCCTCCCCTCCCTCCCACCCCCCATCAGCCCCCAGTTTGTTCTCAGTTTTTAAGAGTCTCTTATGCTTTGGCTCTCTCCCACTCTAACCTCTCTCTCTCTCTTTTTTTTTTTTTGATGCTCAATAAAATTTTTATCTACCTCTCTACCCATCCATATATGCTTAATATAGAGAGACAGAAGTTAATTCCTAGACTGGATGCCTCGACATGTTAGTAAATATTTCTTCTGAACCTCAACAGGATCAGGAAGATCCCTATAGATTAACCTCAGACACTGAGTACTGGGAAAGGGTTAAAGAACAGCAGGCACATGCACCCAATGTTTATAGCAGCGTTATTGACAATAGCCAACCAAAGTATGGAAAGAGCCCAAATGTCCATCAACTGGTGAATGGATAAAGAAGATGTAGTATATGGAATATGGAATATGGAATATTACTTGGTGATCAAAAATAATCAAATCTTGCCATTTGCAACAACGTGGATGGAACTAGAGTGTATTACGCTAAGTGAAATAAGTCAGTCAGAGAAAGACAAATCTCATGATTTCACTCATATGTGGAATTTAAGATACAAAACAGATGAACATAAGGGAAGGGAAGTAAAACTAATATAAAAACAGAGAGGGACACAAACCATAAGAGACTGTTAAATACAGAGAACGAACTGAGGGTTACTGAAGGGGTGTTGGTGGAGGGATGGGCTAAATGGGCAAAGGGCATTAAGTAGGGCACTTGTTGGGATGAGCACTGGGTGTTATATGTAAGTGATGAATCACTAAATTCTGTTTCTGAAATCATTATTATACCATATGTTAACTAACTAACTTGGATTTAAATTAAAGAAAAAAAAGAGCAGGCACAATGGACTACCAAAGCATCTGCACCCTATGCAAATCAGGATATGCTTCTTTTCTCTCCCTTTTCACGAAAACAAGCTAACATACATTTCTGTGACAGGCTGCGGAATAAGGATGACATCTTCAAACATGCCTTTACCAGCATCCTCCTCTACTGAGAGGATTGTCCAAGGGAGGGAAACAGCCATGGAAGGCGAGTGGCCATGGCAGGCCAGCCTCCAGCTCATAGGTTCTGGCCATCAGTGCGGAGCCACCCTCATCAGTAACACGTGGCTGCTCACAGCAGCTCACTGCTTCCGCAAGTAAGTTCTGGAGGCTGCTGGGAGTCTTTCCCTAGTGCAATTTCATGTAATTGCACAATGCCTTATATTGTTGTGAAGAAAAAATACAGTGTACTTTGAAGATGATATTACAATTATCCAAATAGCTTTTAAAATTTTATAAGTGTATTTTTTCTACAGAAATAGTGTAATCTTAAAAATTGTGTTTAAGACAAATCTTTGTACCTTAGTGTTCATGAAAAATTATCCCAACCTTTGTGAACCAGTGTGGATGTCCTTGACATCATGAAAATGTTCTTGACAGCATGTCAGGGGCCCCAGGCCATCTCTCTCTGACACTAACCAGCTGGATCTATCACATACCTGGGCAAGCCATTTAACTTCTGATTTTCAGTGTCCTTATCCATAAAGTATGGATTGAGCTGGGCCTTTTAAATGAGGTCTCCTTTCTGGCACATAATGCATGGAGTGATAGGGTATTCCTATAATTTATTTTTTTAATGTTCATTAATTTATTTTGAGAGAAGGAGATAGAGATATCAGGTAGGAAAGGGACAGAGAGAGAAAGAGAGAGAGAATCCCAAGCAGGCTCTGTGCTGGCAGCATGGAGCCCAATGTGAGGTTCGAACTCACAAACCATGGGATGATGATCTGAGCTGAAATCAAGAATCAGTCACTTAACCAACTGAGCCACTCAGGCCTCCCGGGATAGGGTATCTCTATTTGATCTACTCAATTGGTTTATGAGTTCCTTAAGGACTGAAATCACATATGTCTTCTTATCTACCAGAATTCTAGTTTTCAAAAGAAATCTTCAGCCCTAAGATTTCTGCATCAAATAAAACATTCCTTTAAAGTATAAATAAGTAAAACAGCCTTCCCCATCTCCAGCTCCCCACCATGTCCCTTTCCTCCCCCTCCCCACTCCCACACCCACCAGTCCTGCTCATCCTGAAGCAGTGCAGAGTACTTTGAAAATCACTGATCTTTCTGGTTTTTCACTAAGAAGTTTATGATTCACCAGCATTGTAATCCTGTATGAATGAGGAAATCCCCTTTATGAGTTCTCCTCTGTGTGATTTCCTTCTACATAAGTTCCCTTTACATAGAGAATTTCAAGTTTATATATACAGTATTTCTAGTCATTCCTCACAGGAATAATTAGAAAAAGAGGGAACTGGACTTTGAGGACAAATAGGGAGGTAAAGAGATAATAGGACTAGACAGAATTTCCTTGTAATACAAGCTCGTGAGAGAGAAAACCTTCTGTGTGAAGGGGGAGCCTGAAAAATACTAAGAGGGACTGAGAAAGCCAGATCAAAGGGATTGGGGGGTAGGAAAGAACCTCTAACAGCCTGACATGGAGTTAAATCTGCTTAGCCCTTGAATATTGGGGTTGTGTATGGGCAGAGGGCAAAAAAAAGAACCTGTATACACATGAGGGTTTGTGAAGCAGGCCAGATTATACTTTGTCCCAAAGATCATGGTAAGACCCAGAAACAAGAGCCAACAAGTGAGTCATAAAGTTAGAATGGATGAAGTATCTGATACACAGGGAAAATGCCTCCTACTATCCATATTACCCAAAACAAAATGATTTTCTACACATTTCATTGAAATTATAGAAGAAAGAGAATCTGAAGAGTTTTTAATGAACAAGGAATTAGAAGATTGACAATTAATTATAAAATACCCATTACTATTATTAATCTAAACAAAGCATGGAAATTCCAAAATATCTTCAAGAGCTTTTGCACTCGCATTTGTCTCATTAATATTTTAAACTCTCTGCCTTAAGGCCAACAACTGCAAATTCTCTCACCAGACAGATTTTTCAGGAGCATAATCCCAATAGTTGAGAGAAATACAGTCTCAATCTTTTTTAGATGACACAGGTAAGCATCACAAATCTTACCCTGTGATTTTCTTTGCAGAAATAAAGACCCAAGTCAATGGATTGCTACTTTTGGTACAACTATTACACCACCTGCAGTGCAACGAAGCCTGGGGAAAATTATCCTTCATGAAAATTACCATAGGGAAACAAATGAAAATGACATTGCCTTGGCTCAGCTTACCAACCGAGTTGAGTTTTCAAATATAGTCCAGAGAGTTTGCCTCCCAGATTCATCTATAAAGTTGCCACCTAAAACAAGTGTATTTGTCACAGGTTTTGGATCCATTGTAGATGATGGTGAGTGGTTCAACCTAATATACTTAGTACACAATTGTCTTGAGCTCTAACAAGCTGTCCTAGAGAATCTCTTTAGACTTTTCATAAAAATAATGATGGTTCCAATGTGTACAGCCCAGAGCAGAACAGGAATTTGTAGGTTACAAAGGAATCAAGTCCCATTCCTTGAGTTCACAATTAATTGGAGCAATGATGAAAAAGGGGTGAGGCTAACTGAGAACAGCATATCAGACTACTTTAGGTGCTACAAGAAGGGACAAGATACTATGGGACTATAAGGGAGTAAATGATTCTGAATTGTATATTTCCCAATGTAGAAGCTCCTAGTTAGCATATATTTCAGATCACAGTCTTACGGATAACTTTTTCTTTCTCTTTTCTTTCTTTCTTTCTTTCTTTCTTTCTTTCTTTCTTTCTTTCTCTCTTTCTTTCAGTACTTCCTCATTTAATGGGGATTTATGATGACCATAAACATAAAAGTGTTTTGTGAATGTTTTGAGAATTTTCATCTTGATTATTTAATTTAACATACATTTCTTTTCACCTGTCACCTCCTGGTTGGTTCAAAGACATCAGTTCTAAACTTTCATAAATTGAAGACCAGAATTTAATATTTCTAGGTACCAGTTCATTTCACTCTAAATAGAGAGATTAATTGAATATTTTAAAATGGGAAATAAGGGGTGCCTGGGTGGCTCAGTCAGCTGAGTGTCCAACCCCTGATTTTAGCTCAGGTCATGATGTCCTGGTTACTGGGTTTGAGCCCTGTGTTGAGCTCTGTGCTGACAACATGCAGCCTGCTCAGGATTCTCTCTCCCTCTCTCTTTCCCTACTCACATACTCTCTCTCTCTCAAAATAAACTTAAAAAAAAAAACAGATAAAATAAAATGGGAAATAAATGTTTAAGGTTCTGTCAAAGATACCCTGAAAAAATTAAGAGACAAATGTTAATATATATTTACATTTTTTATAATGTTTATTTATTTTGAGAGAGAGAGAGACAGAGCATGAGCGGGGAAGGGGCAGAGAAAGAGGGAGACACAGAATCTGAAGCAGACTCCAGGCTCTGAGCTGTCAGCACAGAGCCCGATGCAGGGTTCGAACACATGAACTGCGAAATCATGACCTGAGCCGAAGTCGGACACTCAACCGACTAAGCCACCCAGGCACCCCTGCTAATATTTAAATCTGGATTTTTTTTCTTGACAGAACTCTGTTATATGTGAAATTTCCCAAATGCCCCATGCATCTCTAGCATGACTTTGTGAGATGTTGTTATAAGTCTCTTTTTGTGTTCTCTTCTCTTATCACTAGTCTAAGACTATTCACCAGCAGCTTCAATCTGGAACCATATGCTATTTACCTTCTTCTAAAATCCAGTCTACTGTGTACTGGCATCACATTTATGGCATATTGTGGGCATTGGTTATTTTTCCCATGCTTCAAGGCACCTGTAAATAATTTGCTACAGCACAGAGTAGGGAACATAGCTCTGTGCAGCTCATGTACTGGTTTTTACTTGAATATCTTTCAGAAAATCAATGTACTTCCCTGAGCCTTGATTTCCTTATACATAAAAGGCTACTGGTTAGTCAAGATCAGTGTGATGAACCCTCTCCTCATGAAAAAGAAAAAAAGTGTAGACACACACACACACACACACACTATTACATGTAGTTGTAAGCATTTCTCCTTTTTTTATGTTTATTTATTTCTGAGACAGAGACAGAGTATGAGTGGGGGAGGGGCAGAGAGAGATGGAGGGACACAGAATCCGAAGCAGGCTCCTGGCTCTGAGCTGTCAGCACAGAGCCCGACGAGGGGCTCAAACTCACAGACCGCCAGATCATGACATGAACTGAAGCTGGACGCTCAACCGACTGAGCCACCCAGGCGCCCCAGTTGCAAGGATTTCTAATGGCTTGAAGATTCACAGATATGATATAATATTGGGGTATGCATATGCATGGTTCCTTGAATTTAGACATTTATGATACAGAACATAAATAAGGCAATAATTAATTATAATTAATGTTAATAAAATAATCTTTTGATTTTGTGCTTTTGTTCCTAGAAATATACAACACATAGTTATTCCATGTCTTAGATACAGTTATATTCAAAGAACATATTTTTTGCTCGTGTGTGTGTGTTTGTATGTGTGTGTTTATATAATAGGACCCACGCAAAACAAACTTCGGCAAGCCAGGGTGGAAACCATAAGCACGGATGTGTGTAACAGAAAGGATGTGTATGATGGCCTGATAACTTCAGGAATGCTATGTGCTGGATTCATGGAAGGAAAAGTAGATGCGTGTAAGGTAAGTCCAAAGTCAAGTTCAAAACTTTGAAAAGAAAATTCCCATTAGCTATTTATAAATTTGGCATACATTTCCCCTAGCAGAAAAAAGTCATCTATTTCACCAAGAATTCAGCTTATTTAATAATCATAATTTAAAAAGTTCTTGTATTAAGTATTTACTGTATGTCAAGCCAAGTGCTTATTTCATTTAAAATAGTGAAATCAAAGAGGTACTATTTTTACAAATTGGGAGATTAAAGTCTATTGCTCCCTATTTTTGGTTCAAACAATTACTCTTCTGTTCTATTGTTATTTTCTTAAACAGAATTGGAAACAAAAGACAGAGATCTCCTCTGAAGATCACCTTCTTCAGCTCTGGCATCATATCTCATGTATCTTACTTTCATCTCCTGGCCTCCAAGTGTCTGTGTCCCTCCCACTATTAATGATGTTAACACCTGAAACAGGTTTCTTGTCCATCCCAAGCCTGCATTATTAACACTGGCTCATTTAAATGCTGGATCCTTAGTTCCTAGACCTCCTACTCCCATTGATCTCCACTTCTGAGCCACATTTCTAGGGCCACATTTTGAGCCTTTCATCTCTAAGAACACTGATTCCCCAATCTTCCTATTTAACTTCCTGCCTGCATGTCAAGCTATTCCTGCTCCCTTGGCCATACCCTTTATATTATACCCTTGTCTACCCATCTTCACTCCCCAACTTACACAGCCTACACAAATGTACATTATGTCCCTTCTTTGTTTTATCTTTACCTTCACCTTCTATTGCCATCCAACAGACAATTTATTTAGATGGTTTATTGTCTGTCTCTCCCACTAAACTAGAATATAAACTTCAAGAAGGCACGGATTTGGGGGGTAGTCTATTTAATTCACTATTGTATTAACAACACCTAAATCAGTGTCTGGCACAGATATTTGTTGGCCAAATAAAATACCACTTTTCTTCAACTTCATAAAGACCTATAGACCATCGCTTCTCTGCTTTATCACATTCCATTAATCCTTTCTTCCATTGTCCACTTGTCCAATTTAGATTTCACTCTTAATCATTTTTTGAACACTTTTGCTAATATCCTAAGTTCTCTTGTTGATCTGTCTTTTCAGTGCTTCTGTATGACAAAGTCCCAAAACCGGAAGAACTTTACAATCTACTCTCTCTCTCTGCCTGCACCAAGGATGTCAAATGCTCCTGGAAAAAATACAACACAACACATTGGTTCCACTTTAGGTTTCAGATAACAAAAGTGACAATCCTACTATTTTTTTTCCAAATCTACCTTTCTCTGAACTTACTCAACATTTTCCACTTTCCTTAACTTCTGGTTTTTTCCAACCTCTTTATTTTCAACTGATAATTTTGCTTCCCAGTTTTCAAAGAAAAGTAGAAATCGTAAGTGAAGAATTGCCTCATCTTCCAACACCATGAATGCAGACCTGCCTTCATCTGAACCCATAGTTAACATAGTTAACATTTCTCTTATACCTAGCTCCTTCTCTACTCATATCTCTCCAGTTAGGGGGGAAAAACCTCTAACTTTTTCTTGACTTATAATACCTCCAGCTAGCACTGCATCTTATCTCTTTACCGTGAAATATTTGGGAAAATGTCTATATCCATTGTCTCAATTTTCTCACCTCTCACTAACTCTTCAAACCATTTCAGTATGATTTCTGCCCTTTCACTTCAAAATAGCTCTTCCGGAGGTTTTCACTAACCCATCAATGCCCTTCAGTAAATGTATTTTTGTCCTATTCCTTTTTTTTCCCCTCTTAGCACCATTTAATAATGCCTACCACTCCCTCTTTCTTGTCTTCCTTGGCTTATAATGATTTTCAACTTGCACCTCTGTCTACTTCTTCTCTGTTTCCTTTTCAGGTTCATTCTCCTAATCTCAGCCATTAAATTTTGATCTATTCTATGTCTGCTCCTCTTATTACTCTATACTTTCTCCCTAGAGGATCTGATTTTCCTCTTTAGCTTCAAATGCCATCCTTTGACAGATGATTCATGAATTTATACGTTTAGCCCCAACCTCCCCTTTTATCTCCAGATTTATATATTCAACTCCTACTTGACAACTCCCCTTGGATATTTCAAAGATATCTCAAATTCAGAATGTTGCACCTGATTCTGTTCTTTTTCCCTTCCCACCTGACCCTCTTCCTTTATTTTGTCTCTGTGAATGGCATCCCTTTTCACTCTGTTAAAGCAGAAAACTAGAAGACATTCTAGCTTTCTTTCCCTCCCCCACACCCAACAGATTACCTAATCCCATGGATTTTACCTCCTTTTCCCTACTTTTTCCTCACACTCCCCGATCTAAAAGAATTATTCATCTAGCTCATTTCCTTATATTCACACTTATGCTCCTATAGTCCATTAGTCAAATGAAAGCCAGGATGATTTACAAGATGTTAATCTGATCTTGTAAGCCTCCTTCTTAAAACACTCCAGTGGTTTACCTTCAGTCTTAAGATAGAAAATATAACTTCTAAGCAAGACCCTCAGGGTTTCTCCAGGACTAGTTTTCTTGACCTTTACAGACTCATCACAGTCACTTGCCCCCTTGTTATCTTCTCTCCAGTACTCCTTTTTATCCACGCTGCCCCAGGCTTTTGCATATGCCAGGTTTCTTCATGTCACAGAGCATTTTCAGTACTGTTCCCTTTGCCTAGAACATGTTATATAGCCACCTCCCTTTTCATAAAGGTTAAATTCTTTAGATATCAGCTCAATTACATCTCATCAAGGAAAACTTTCCTGACCTCCCTGACCAGTCCTATTCCCCTATGTATGTTTCCATAGCATTTACCATAGTAGTCACCTTGCATTTATTTGTGGGCTTGTTTAATTTAATTTGAGAGACAGAGACAGAACATGAGTGGGGAGGGGCAGAGAGCAAGAGAGACACAGAATCTGAAGCAGGTTCCAGGCCTGAGCCTGGGACACATAGCTGGAACTTATTAAGTACTTCACAAAAGAATAAATGAATGAGGTAGAACAGGCACAGAGAGCTTATATATTTTACCCTAAGTCACATAGACAGTAATTGATAGAGCTAATCCTAAAACATAAGCGGTTCAAATACCAAGACCACACTTTTAACCTCTACATGTATATCTGTTTATGTACTTAACTGTCCTTATTCCAAAACAGATTTAGGAGTGTTTATATAAAATTCAGCAAGCAAGCATAATTATAATTAGGTGCATGAAAGCCAAGGAGACCAAGAATTAGTCTATAACATTGAGTCTAGCTAAGAATATTTGGAGATCATCAAAACTTTCCACCTATTCCCATATATACTAACTTCATATTTAATATTTTGTATATATACTTACTAACCCATGAAAAAGCGTCTAATGAAACTAGCAAGGGGGCACCTGGGTGGCTTAGTTGGTTAAGCATACAACTCTTGATTTCAGCTCAGGTCATGATCTCATGGTTCCTGAATTTGAGCCCTGCATCAGACTCCATGCTGACGGTGTGGAGCCTGCTTGGGATTGTCTCTCTCCCTCTCTCTCTGCCCCTCCCCAACTTGTGCTAGTGCCGTCTCTCTTTCTCTTTCTCTCTCTCTCTCTCTCTCTTTCTCTCAAAATAAATAAACTTAAAAAAAAAACTAGGACTTAAAAAAAACAAGGATGCTGAACCAGAAATAATGTAACCATTGCACTTTAAAGTTTAGAATAAAATTTTAACTCAATTCAGAGAAACATTATCTAATCTGTCTCTAGTCTGGCTGCATGTTCTGCATGCCAATTTCCTTTTTGTCTGTGGAAGGGAGATGATTGCAGTGACCTACCTCCCGAGTAAGAGTTTATAATTCTAAATATATTTTTGTTTTTTCTCAAGGGCGATTCTGGTGGTCCTCTGGTTTATGATAATCATGACATCTGGTACTTAGTTGGTATAGTAAGTTGGGGACAATCATGTGCTCTTCCCAAGAAACCTGGGGTCTATACACGAGTGACTCAGTATCGAGGATGGATTGCCTCAAAGACTGGTATCTAGTGTGAATTGTCTATGAATTATATGCATGGCATATGAAGCTGAAATTCCTGCATATTGTATATTATTTATATTCATGCGGTTTGGATCAGTGCTTTTTCTGGATGTCAAGAAATCCTCTGACTCAGACCTATGTAATATCATGAAGTGGTCTTTGCACACAAGTGACCGAACTCTTTCTCTACCCTGTGGGAGGAAGACAGAGCAAATGGCAATAGCACCAACTCCTCACAAGGGAAACTGTGGTACTTATAATAAGAGGACTATTTATAATGGTTTCCCCCAGTGGAAGACAAGGAACATCATTTTTCACAGGATATGACGAGCTGCCAGGGCTGCCAAAAACTTACTCACAGTATATCCTGGAGCACCTGTGACTCTTGTATCAAACAGCTGTCTTCCCTGAGAATTCACAGCTTCAACATTCAAAGACTGATGGCTGGACGTTCACTGGCTAGAATGGAGAAGCATGGAATTACAATATAACTTGAACTCTAACCTGTGTTTCTAAATAATAATACAAAGCATTATCATTAATAAGACTTGCTATTTAGAAGATGTTTGGGTGTACCTGAACTTGCTGTTAACACTTACATACACAAAGACTAGCTTCAGGATAAAAGCTGTATTGTGAAGGAGTGTTTCTGATTTATTCTTTAACAGCATCTTGCCATCCATATATCAATTGAAGTCAGGCCAGAAAGAAGAAAAAGAAGAATCTTGGGAGCATTTTTCCACGTGTACGAGGAGGATAAAAAGAACTGATGGGACATAGGCTAGTTGAGTTGCTTTCAAATGAGTAAGAGCAAGAAAAACACACCTTAGATTTTCGGTGGAATGAGCTATCCAATTATTTATTTAGAAATATGTACAGCAGCATACAGTAACTGGTGCTTTTGTAAGCATAGAATTGTAAAGTCTTCAGCTCTCTGCCAGGTCAGATATCTATCAGGTTGGGAGAACTGATTTGCATAAGCACTTCGGACAGTGCCTCACATATATTAAGCACTATGTGGATATTTCCTGTATGTGGAGGAAAGGAATGCCTCCATGAGTTTTAAGATAAATTAACTTTGTCGAATGAGTGAATGGCTTTGAGACTTAAATACAGCTCAGAGTCTAATGGTAGAGAGCACAGCCTTTGGAACCAGACTGCCCAGGCTAAACGTTGGTTTTGCCACGTATGAACTGTGTGTCCTGATGCAGGTTTCTTGACATCTCTGTGCATTAGCACTTTTATCTCTACAATTAGAATAAAAATAATACCTACCTCACATGGTTGTTATGAGGATTAAATGCATTAGTAAAAGTAAAGCACTTGGAACAGTGTC
Source organism: Prionailurus bengalensis (assembly GCF_016509475.1). NCBI lineage: Eukaryota > Metazoa > Chordata > Mammalia > Carnivora > Felidae > Prionailurus > Prionailurus bengalensis. The sequence goes on from NC_057344.1 coordinate 150,529,416, forward strand.
TGCACACAGTAGTCTCTCAATATGAACTAGCTACTGTCAATTATTATTAATGTGCTTTGGACTCAATAAAACAGTATATTTTTTAAAAGCAGTCCCTTCTTTAAAATCATGTAATTGATTTAAGAATGTTTAAATTACACTGTAAAAAAAAAAAACCCTAAGTGATCTACCGGATTTTGAAAATCATGTTTTGATATCTCAATATGTTTAGGACTATGTCTGGTTATAGACATAGTTGTAGGGTGTGTGGTCATCAGTCACCGGGGTTGTGACTACAGAGATGCAGCAGTATTCATCTTCAGGGTTCACATGTACGACCAAAGTGCTTGATTTCTTGTTCTGATATATCAGAGAAAAATCTAGCCTTTCTATTTCTTTAATGACAAAGTTTTGTTAATTTACATGTATGTATGTTTATCTGTAATATATGTAAACAAGATAAATATAACTTAAAAACTTTCCTAGTTATCATTTACATCTTAATATTGAGGTACAATAAACACAAAAGGGTCATCCACTCACACTCTCCTTTAAAAGGAAAATGTCACCACATTTCTGAGTTGATGACTGCTAATAACTAAATATCAATAGAAGCAGAGTAAAAACTTGAATGTTTATACTTCCTTCTATGCAGAGAAACAAAGGCTTCCTAGAGAATATTTAGCATATTTAAGATGTATTTGATTCAGAATAGACCTTTTTATATTAAAGCTAAACATAGTCTTTTGTAGAAAGAGGAAAACAAATCTGTCTACAAAATCAATAAATTTCTACTGTGTAAGTTCTCTAACAATGCATATATGCTTTCCTGTAACTATATTTACATTTCATAAGACTGATAGCTTTTTTGCATAGAAGTGCCTGTGAAACTGCACACTGATTTAAATGATTCAATGCTCAGTTCAAATTCAATTCAGTGACATTTTAACACAAATGAGAGCAATAAATACAAAAGGCCATAAGTAAATCTGAGAAATGGAAAAGTGGATTTTTAAAACAGGATTCATATGTCCTATTTTTAGTTTGATACCTGATCTGTTGAGTGGTATTATAGGAGTCATGCAATGTATTTTACCTCATGTTTTCCATCTACTAAATGGGACATTAACTATCTACCTCATGGGATTGTTGTGAGGCTTTCCTGTTGAATAATAAGTTGAAAAGTCAAAGAATGTTTAAAGCCTGCTAAACAAATGTGAAGTGTGTTATTGTAAACTGATATCAGTACAGATGATGGTGCAAATACAGTAAGATTGTAAAAAAAGGTTGTATTTTTTAAAATAGCGTTCACATTTTTACTGATAAATAGTATCGCCTTGTGAATTTTGCAAAAATATTGTGGTTAAAAAAAAAACAAATAACAAACAAACCTGAGTTTTGCCTCCTGTGTTGTAAATGTTATAGTAATACTCTCATCTTAAAAAAACAAACAAACAAAAACCACTAAAATTTGCTTGACATATTGTTTTGAAAGACAGGTCAAATCCATTAAACTGACAGTAAACAATACAGCACATAATCCCTGTGGAATCCTGATGGCATTTGGGGTGCCATGAGAACTAAAGGGTTCGTTTTTAATGCTAGAACAACAATGGACCAAAATTTTTGCAATGTTTAACCATCTCTCAATGAAATTCACAATTCAACAATAAGAGTAAAAGTACATCAATGGGAATCTACCTTCTTCAACTGAATAAATCTGTCACTTAGTTAATATGTTTGTTTGAGGGTGAGGGGATGTATTTAAGGCATTCCTTCATGCACTCATGAGAGTGAAAAATAACCTTGTTACAAATGACTGGAACCCTTGTGGCCAGTCTAGTCTTCCGCCACTACTCTCATCTGTTATGTGGCTGTCACTAGCCAGGAACATTACAGTTCTAGAAGTTGCAGGAATTAGATTGTTGCCAGCTAATGTTTCTCTGTGCAAAAAAAAAAAAAAAGTGAGGAAAATTAAATTCACATAGTATTCAGCAAAGTTTCATTGGACCAAAACAGTTTTACTGTTAAGACAAACAACAAAAGTATATCCAACTATACCTAAGGAAAGGAGGATAATTTTAATGAGGCAAAGTTGCAGGGCTAGGTAAATTGTCAGCAAATTTAAAACCTTAATATGGTATAAATTAAAAATCTAGGTTATATTTTATATAATGAGCAGCAAAAGAACTCTACTAAACAACCAATGTCTTTCTCTTTGCTCTTTTCACTGCTTCATTAGAAAATCTGTTTTATGAATAGATAAAACACAGAAAGCCAACTAAAATTCAGCAAATTAAAATTTTTGATTGAGTTGTTTTTTTTTAATGTTTATTTATTTACTTTTGAGAGAGAGAGAGGGAGCGCATGAGCAGAGGAGGGGCAGAGAGAGGAGAGAGAGAACCCCAAGCAGGCTCCACACTCAGCACAGAGACAAACCACCGACTGAGCCACCCAGGTGCCCTAAGCTGTTTCTGTAAATACTTACAATAAACATTCTTCTACAGATTTCAATATTTTCCTTGCCTTAAAGTTTTAACATGGCTAATAAGAAATGCAATCATGTCATAAAATTAAAAATCATGTCATAAAAATTAAAAACTTCGCTTCCAACTGCTTCAATCTGTGAAATGCAACATTAATCTACCTACCTCATGATGTTTATGAAACTTTCCTGTTGAATAATACCATCTAAAAATCAGAGAATATTTAAAACCTGTTTGAAAAGTGCAAAGTTTATTGCTGGATACCGATACCAGCATGGTTGATGCCAAACTTGCACTAAGATTGTCATAAATTTTTATACAGTGTTACCATTTTCATTTAGCAATACTAGTTGCTTTGTGTATTTTGCAAATTCCAGTGTTTTGTTGAATTACATTTAGTATTTTTTTTGTTAATGTTTTATTTATTTTTGAGAGAGAAAGAGACAGAATGTGAGTCAGAGAGAGGCAGAGAGAGAGAGAGGGAGAAACAGGATCTGAAGCAGGCTCCAGGCTCTGAGCTGTCAGCACAGAGCCCAAGGCAGGGCTCGAACTCCAAACTCAGAGATCATGACCTGAGCCACAGTCAGATGCTTAATCAACTGAGCCACCCAGATGCCCCTTTAGCGTTTTCTTGAAAAGAAATAATATATAATCCAACTCATGTGTATTATTATTGTTAATTTATTGCAAAAAGAAAAATAGGCAAATTAAATTGTTGTTCACTTGATAGCTTTAAGAATGATTATAATCCAAATTCATTTCATATAAAGCATATTTTATTATAACATGTTAGAGAACTCTATAATCAATCTAGTGGCAACATTTTATTTTATTTTGATTTTAAATGTTTATTTATTTTATTTTTGAGAGAGAGAGAGAGAGAGACAGAGAGCAGGGGAGGGGAAGAGGGGCAGAGAGGCAGAGAGAATCCCAAGCAAGCTCTGCGCTGTCAGCTTGGAGCCTGAAAGGGGCTCAGACTCACAAACCTCAAGATCATGACTTGAGCCAAAATCAAGAGTCGGAAACTTGACCAACTGAGTCACCCAGGCACCCCTCTGCTGGGAACATTTTAAAAGCTATTGTGTAGTTGACAGTGGAAAATATCAAAGGCACTCCAAAATTAGCATTTAACAAAGTATACTTTAAAGAGTCTGCTTTGTAATATGTTAGTCTATATTTGGATTATTAAAAATTCTTTAACAAAGGTATGCAATAAAGAGTAAGCTAACCAGTTGTCATAGCTTTCCTTGAAGTTCTATTTTTATATATTTTGGTCCATTGTCAGAATCTATATCCCTACTTTTATTTAAAAAATGTAGTTTCATAAATAAGGAGATCATCCCATGGTATTGTCTGTAAGAGATGCTCAGATGTCCCCCTTTTAAATATTTCCAGGAAGAGAAATTTCATAAATGCATGGGATTGCCTTCCTAATGGTTTTAATAACCCCCTTTGTCTGTATTGTCAACCAAGGAAAAGCGGCTGTAAAGCAACCAGAAGTGTTGACTTGGGGTCTTAAGGATTGCAATCCAGGAGACAGAGTGGACAGAAATTAAAAAGTGTGCTCTGGAGGTGCAAGCGGGGAGTGCAGAGTTATCAAGGCAAAAACCACAAGGTGACACAACTTGTTTCAATGGAATTATGATTGGTGCTGACAGAGTTAAACTATCTAACACACTTGTTGGCTACTTAGCTAATAGGTGGGACCTTATCTCTATTTTAGTCCGAAGTACAGGATGTGTTCCAGAAGGCGGTCCACATGTAATGGACAAGTTGCCGCTGACAAAAGTAAAAAACCCGTGGTGCTCCAAAAATGGAAAGAGGCATGCATAAACTGCTTCCTCAGGGTCTTCCCAACCCTATTTTGAATGACTCTCTTAGCAATGCTTACTTTACCTTTGAAATCTTTCACAGTATTCAAAACAAGCACTTTTTGCCGAACCTCAAACCTGTGTCCTCTTGTTTAGATGTAAGTGGAGATTACTGAACTCCTGGGATTCACTCCACTAGTGTTTGTCCTACAAGTGATAATCCTCAGGGAAAGAGAATTAGAAGACCAAATGAACTTAGGCTGAAGTGCACTATGGAGAAAAGAATTTAAAAATGAAGAGGAGAGATCAAAAGAATCTGAAAGTAAAAAGGAAGCCATTGGAAAGACAAATATTAAGTACCAGCTACTTAATAAAAGTTTCAGAGAAAATAAAATAGTTGGACTACTGAATAAAATATTTTTTTAAAGTAAAGGGATGATTGATTTATCTCTTGAAAAAATACTATAGGAACATTATAACTATACTTTTTGAGAGAGTGCACACAATTGTATTGGCTTAACTATTTCTGTTTTTATCTTCTAATCCTTATGTATATTTTACAAAGTTGACGTTAAAGCATATATAAAATTATGGGGTTTTTTTCTGAGATCATATTATATATTTTTCAATGACTATGTGTTTGGTATAATTATTTTTTCAGGGCTACCTTTGAGTTGCTACATCAAATTGTTATATTACACAGACCTTGCCCAGAATGACAGGTTAGTCTACTGTCAACCAAATTTTATACTAGGGTCATGAGCTATAACCTAGGCATCCTTCCCTTCCTCACTCCATGAATCCCCTAGCCCTGCACCAAATGAAGAGCCCTGTAATCACCTACCCTTTCCACCTTTGCTTCTTTCCCGTTATGCTTATGGTTTCTTTTCCTCCTCATACTGTTCTTTTTCTTCCCTCCTTGGTTTAAAACCTCTTTACTACACTCTTTCTCAGCTGATTCCACTGAGTCTTCCTTGCTTCTTTTTATTAAAATATTCCTAGACCCTCAACCTTTTCACAGAATGCTCCCCAGAGCTTACCAAAATCTGGATGCCCCTATCTAACATATCCCTTCATTTTAGGCTTTCCAAGTGATTGTCCTTTTTCTCTGAGTGTACTATTCAGTCAGAATTCCTCCAACTCTTAATTACAAGCTTCTAAATACTTGTGTAGTCTTCCAACAATTACTGCTACACACTAGTATAAAACATGTAGTATTTTTAGAAATAAAAGAATGAGGGAGTTGCGGCAAGATGGCGGCTTAGGAGGACGCTGGGCTCACCGCACGTCCTGCTGATCACTTAGATTCCATCTACACCTGCCTAAATAACCCAGAAAACCGCCAGAGGATTAGCAGAACGGAGTCGCCGGAGCCAAACGCAGACGAGAGGCCCACGGAAGAGGGTAGGAAGGGCGGCGAGGCGGTGCGCGCTCCATGGACTGGCGGGAGGGAGCCGGGGCGGAGGGGCGGCTCGCCGGCCAAGCAGAGCCCCCGAGTCTGGCTGGCAAAAGCGGAGGGGCCTGACGGACTGTGTTCCCACAACAAGCGCGACTTAGCGTCTGGGAAGTCATAAGTGAACAGCTCTGCTCGGAAAGCGGGAAGGCTGGAGGACAAAGGGAGGGAGAGCTGCTGAGCCCCCTGACAACAGAGCTCAGTTTGGTGGGGAACAAAGGCGCTCGCCAGCGCCATCTCCCCCGCCCATCCCCCAGCCGAAATCCCAAAGGGAACCGGTTCCAGCCAGGGAACTTGCTCGCTCAGCGCAAACACCCAACTCTGTGCTTCTGCGGAGCCAAACCTCCGGCAGCGGATCTGACTCCCTCCCGCTGCCACAGGGCCCCTCCTGAAGTGGATCACCTAAGGAGAAGCGATCTAAGCCTGCCCCTCCTGCCCCCGAGCACCTTGACTACCCACCCCAGCTAATACGCCAGATCCCCAGCATCACAAGCCTGGCAGGGTGCAAGTAGCCCAGACGAGCCACGCCACCCCACAGTGAATCCCACCCCTAGGAGAGGGGAAGAGAAGGCACACACCAGTCTGACTGTGGCCCCAGCGGTGGGCTGGGGGCAGACATCAGGTCTGACTGCGGCCCCGCCCACCAACTCCAGTTATACACCACAGCACAGGAGAAGTGCCCTGCAGGTCCTCACCACGCCAGGGACTGTCCAAAATGACCAAGCGGAAGAATTCCCCTCAGAAGAATCTCCAGGAAATAACAACAGCTAATGAGCTGATCAAAAAGGACTTAAATAACATAACAGAAAGTGAATTTAGAATAATAGTCATAAAATTAATCGCTGGGCTTGAAAACAGTATACAGGACAGCAGAGAATCTCTTGCTACAGAGATCAAGGGACTAAGGAACAGTCACGAGGAGCTGAAAAACGCTTTAAACGAAATGCATAACAAAATGGAAACCACCACAGCTCGGCTTGAAGAGGCAGAGGAGAGAATAGGTGAACTAGAAGATAAAGTTATGGAAAAAGAGGAAGCTGAGAAAAAGAGAGATAAAAAAATCCAGGAGTATGAGGGGAAAATTAGAGAATTAAGTGATACACTAAAAAGAAATAATATACGCATAATTGGTATCCCAGAGGAGGAAGAGAGAGGGAAAGGTGCTGAAGGGGTACTTGAAGAAATCATAGCTGAGAACTTCCCTGAACTGGGGAAGGAAAAAGGCATTGAAATCCAAGAGGCACAGAGAACTCCCTTCAGACGTAACTTGAATCGATCTTCTGCATGACATATCATAGTGAAACTGGCAAAATACAAGGATAAAGAGAAAATTCTGAAAGCAGCAAGGGGTAAACGTGCCCTCACATATAAAGGGAGACCTATAAGACTCGTGACTGATCTCTCTTTTGAAACTTGGCAGGCCAGAAAGAATTGGCACGAGATTTTCAGGGAGCTAGACAGAAAAAATATGCAGCCGAGAATCCTTTATCCAGCAAGTCTGTCATTTAGAATAGAAGGAGAGATAAAGGTCTTCCCAAACAAACAAAAACTGAAGGAATTTGTCACCACTAAACCAGCCCTACAAGAGATCCTAAGGGGGACCCTGTGAGACAAAGTCCCAGAGACATCACTATAAGCATAAAACATACAGACATCACAATGACTCTAAACCCGTATCTTTCTATAATAACACTGAATGTAAATGGATTAAATGCGCCAACCAAAAGACATAGGGTATCAGAATGGATAAAAAAACAAGACCCATCGATTTGCTGTCTACAAGAGACTCATTTTAGACCTGAGGACACCTTTAGATTGAGAGTGAGGGGATGGAGAACTATTTATCATGCGACTGGAAGCCAAAAGAAAGCTGGAGTAGCCATACTTATATCAGACAAACTGACTTTAAATTAAAGGCTGTAACAAGAGATGAAGAAGGACATTATATAATAGTTACAGGGTCTATCCATCAGGAAGAGCTAACAATTATAAATGTCTATGCGCCGAATACCGGAGCCCCCAAATATATAAAACAATTACTCATAAACATAAGCAACCTTATAGATAAGAATGTGGTAATTGCAGGGGACTTTAATACACCACTTACAGAAATGGATAGATCATCTAGACACACGGTCAATAAAGAAACAAGGGCCCTGAATGAGACATTGGATCAGATGGACTTGACAGATATATTTAGAACTCTGCATCCCAAAGCAACAGAATATACTTTCTTCTCGAGTGCACATGGAACATTCTCCAAGATAGATCATATACTGGGTCACAAAACAGCCCTTCATAAGTTTACAAGAATTGAAATTATACCATGCTTACTTTCAGACCACAATGCTATGAAGCTTGAAATCAACCACAGAAAAAAGTCTGGAAAACCTCCAAAAGCATGGAGGTTAAAGAACACCCTACTAACGAATGAGTGGGTCAACCAGACAATTAGAGAAGAAATTAAAAAATATATGGAAACAAACAAAAATGAAAATACAACAATCCAAACGCTTTGGGACGCAGCAAAGGCAGTCCTGAGAGGAAAATACATTGCAATCCAGGCCTATCTCAAGAAACAAGAAAAATCCCAAATACAAAATCTAACAGCACACCTAAAGGAACTAGAAGCAGAACAGCAAAGGCAGCCTAAGCCCAGCAGAAGAAGAGAAATAATAAAGATCAGAGCAGAAATAAACAATATAGAAACTAAAAAAACTGTAGAGCAGATCAACGAAACCAAGAGTTGGTTTTTTGAAAAAATAAACAAAATTGACAAACCTCTAGCCAGGCTTCTCAAAAAGAAAAGGGAGATGACCCAAATAGATAAAATCATGAATGAAAATGGAATTATTACAACCAATCCCTCAGAGATACAAACAATTATCAGGGAATACTATGAAAAATTATATGCCAACAAATTGGACAACCTGGAAGAAATGGACAAATTCCTAAACACCCACACGCTTCCAAAACTCAATCAGGAGGAAATAGAAAGCTTGAACAGACCCATAACCAGTGAAGAAATTGAATCGGTTATCAAAAATCTCCCAACAAATAAGAGTCCAGGACCAGATGGCTTCCCAGGGGAGTTCTACCAGACGTTTAAAGCAGAGATCATACCTATCCTTCTCAAGCTATTCCAAGAAATAGAAAGGGAAGGAAAACTTCCAGACTCATTCTATGAAGCCAGTATTACTTTGATTCCTAAACCAGACAGAGACCCAGTAAAAAAAGAGAACTACAGGCCAATATCCCTGATGAATATGGATGCAAAAATTCTCAATAAGATACTAGCAAATCGAATTCAACGGCATATAAAAAGAATTATTCACCATGATCAAGTGGGATTCATTCCTGGGATGCAGGGCTGGTTCAAGATTCGCAAATCAATCAACGTGATACATCACATTAACAAAAAAAAAGAGAAGAACCATATGATCCTGTCAATCGATGCAGAAAAGGCCTTTGACAAAATCCAGCACCCTTTCTTAATAAAAACCCTTGAGAAAGTCGGGATAGAAGGAACATACCTAAAGATCATAAAAGCCATTTATGAAAAGCCCACAGCTAACATCATCCTCAATGGGGAAAAACTGAGAGCTTTTTCCCTGAGATCAGGAACATGACAAGGATGCCCACTCTCACCGCTGCTGTTTAACATAGTGCTGGAAGTTCTAGCATCAGCAATCAGACAACAAAAGGAAATCAAAGGCATCAAAATTGGCAAAGATGAAGTCAAGCTTTCGCTTTTTGCAAATAACATGATATTATACATGGAAAATCCGATAGACTCCACCAAAAGTCTGCTAGAACTGATACAGGAATTCAGCAAAGTTGCAGGATACAAAATCAATGTACAGAAATCAGTTGCATTCTTATACACTAACAATGAAGCAACAGAAAGACAAATAAAGAAACTGATCCCATTCACAATTGCACCAAGAAGCATAAAATACCTAGGAATAAATCTAACCAAAGATGTAAAGGATCTGTATGCTGAAAACTATAGAAAGCTTCTGAAGGAAATTGAAGAAGATTTAAAGAAATGGAAAGACATTCCCTGCTCATGGATTGGAAAAATAAATATTGTCAAAATGTCAATACTACCCAAAGCTATCTACACATTCAATGCAATCCCAATCAAAATTGCACCAGCATTCTTTTCGAAACTAGAACAAGCAATCCTAAAATTCATATGGAACCACAAAAGGCCCCGAATAGCCAAAGGAATTTTGAAGAAGAAGACCAAAGCAGGAGGCATCACAATCCCAGACTTTAGCCTCTACTACAAAGCTGTCATCATCAAGACAGCATGGTATTGGCACCAAAACAGACACATAGACCAATGGAATAGAATAGAAACCCCAGAACTAGACCCACAAACGTATGGCCAACTCATCTTTGACAAAGCAGGAAAGAACATCCAATGGAAAAAAGACAGCCTCTTTAACAAATGGTGCTGGGAGAACTGGACAGCAGCATGCAGAAGGTTGAAACTAGACCAGTTTCTCACACCATTCACAAAAATAAACTCAAAATGGATAAAGGACCTAAATGTGAGACAGGAAACCATCAAAACCTTAGAGGAGAAAGCAGGAAAAGACCTCTCTGACCTCAGCCGTAGCAATCTCTTCCTCGACACATCCCCAAAGGCAAGGGAATTAAAAGCAAAAGTGAATTACTGGAACCTTATGAAGATAAAAAGCTTCTGCACAGCAAAGGAAACAACCAACAAAAGTAAAAGGCAACCAACGGAATGGGAAAAGATATTCGCAAATGACATATCGGACAAAGGGCTAGTATCCAAAATCTATAAAGAGCTCACCAAACTCCACACCTGAAAAACAAATAACCCAGTGAAGAAATGGGCAGAAAACATGAATAGACACTTCTCTAAAGAAGACATCCGGATGGCCAACAGGCACATGAAAAGATGTTCAGCGTCGCTCCTTATCAGGGAAATACAAATCAAAACCACACTCAGGTATCACCTCACGCCAGTCAGAGTGGCCAAAATGAACAAATCAGGAGACTATAGATGCTGGAGAGGATGTGGAGAAACGGGAACCCTCTTGCACTGTTGGTGGGAATGCAAATTGGTGCAGCCGCGCTGGAAAGCAGTGTGGAGGTTCCTCAGAAAATTAAAAATAGACCTACCCTATGACCCAGCAATAGCACTGCTAGGAATTTATCCAAGGGATACAGGAGCACTGATGCATAGGGCCACTTGTACCCCAATGTTCATAGCAGCACTCTCCACAATAGCCAAATTATGGAAAGAGCCTAAATGTCCATCAACTGATGAATGGATAAAGAAATTGTGGTTTATATACACAATGGAATATTACGTGGCAATGAGAAAAAATGAAATATGGCCTTTTGTAGCAACGTGGATGGAACTGGAGAGTGTGATGCTAAGTGAAATAAGCCATACAGAGAAAGACAGATACCATATGGTTTCACTCTTATGTGGATCCTGAGAAACTTAACAGGAACCCATGGGGAGGGGAAGAGAAAAAAAAAAAAAAGAGGTTAGAATGGGAGAGAGCCAAAGCATAAGAGACTGTTAAAAACTGAGAACAGGGGCGCCTGGGTGGCACAGTCGGTTAAGCGTCCGACTTCAGCCAGGGCACGATCTCGCGGTCCGGGAGTTCGAGCCCCACGTCAGGCTCTGGGCTGATGGCTCAGAGCCTGGAGCCTGTTTCCGAATCTGTGTCTCCCTCTCTCTCTGCCCCTCCCCCGTTCATGCTCTGTCTCTCTCTGTCCCAAATAAATAAATAAACGTTGAAAAAAAAAATTAAAAAAAAAAAAAACAAAACTGAGAACAAACTGAGGGTTGATGGGGGGTGGGAGGGAGGAGAGGGTGGGTGATGGGTATTGAGGAGGGCACCTTTTAGGATGAGCACTGGGTGTTGTATGGAAACCAATTTGTCAATAAATTTCATAAAAAAAATAAAATAAAATAAAATAAAATAAAATATAAACATGTAGTATTTTTAGTATATAGGCTCATACCTCTATCTATTCCACACATTGTGCCTCCTAATTACTGCCAACCTCTTGATCACTCCTCACAATTATTGACTTACTAGGTGTCTGCTCAAAATAGATCTCCCCCCTAACTTCTGTCTTCATTGTAGTCAATTTCAACAGCCAAGTGGATAATCCACACTTAGTTTCAATTCTTTGAACTCATAAACCCAAATGACTCTAACTTCCAAATGACCCCGCCTCCATAATCCCCTGCCTAGATTTTTGGAAGAACTCCAAAATGATCTTCCTTCTCCAACTTGATGTCCTCTAGTCCATTCTCCTGCACTTATGTTTCAATTACCTCTAATTTCTCCATCTCCTACAGAAGAGATACTTAATTTAGAGCCCAACAACTTGGATAGAAAAAAAATCTTAACTTTATTTTCACTAACTTTTAACAGAAATTTGCTATTTCTTTCTATTATAAAATAGGCATAAAAAACCCAAAAAACAAAAATAAAAATAGTAACATAAGTTATATCAGTGACTTTGTCACCAAGAGAGATTATAGATATTTTTACTTCACTTAACAGTTGTTACATACTTATCAAAATATGTTTATGCTCATTGTAGCTTTGAAACTATGTTATTCAACATTGCTAAATCCTGTGATTTAATATGTTAATGGAAAAACATATTTATTACTCTGTTACAAATTTAAAATTTTTCCCTAACTATACTACTATATATTGGTTTCCCTATAATTCTGTGTATTCTATTTTATGCATCTAAAAAAACCACACATTTTTAGGAGAAGGGATCCACAGCCAAAGATAGACATGGCATTAAAAGAAATTAAGAGACCTTGACCTATAGAGTAAAAAACAAAATCCATTTTCTTGATGTTAAAAAATTTCATGATTATACTCTTCCTATTTTCCATTTTAATCTCCCATCTTGGCTTCTTCCTTTTGCCATTCTTCACTTCAGTTTTTAAAAAGGTACCGCTAGTCCTTTAAGTACACTGTAATGTTGCATCGTAAATGAACCCTTTTGCATAGAAGCTTCCCTACCCCCATCATTTTAGCAAGTGTGCTTTCTGAAACTGTTATACCAACTGACCATATTCCCAGAGTATATGATGTTAAATTTTCACTAAAATCTACTAACATTATTAAACATATAGGTTAAAGGATAGAAAATAATATTTTCTTTTAATGTTGTGGTAGGCAGGCAGAATTCTGAAATGGTCCTCCAAGATCTTCTGTCCTAATCTCATTGTAAATAAAATGAGATACACATGTCCATGATAATGTTACATTACATGGCAAAAGGAACTTTGTAATATGATTAAGATTACTAATCAGTTGACTTTGAATTAATAAAAAAGGAGGTTTTCCAGGTAGGTTTAATCTAATCTTTTAGAAGTAGAGAATTTCTCTTTCTGGTAGAAGAAAAGTCAGAGATTCTAAGTATGAGAAGACACACTATTTCTTGCTTGAAGACGGAAAGAACTGTGTATCAATTGCAGATAGCATTTAGGAGCAGAGCAGTCTTAGCTGACAGGCAGCAAAGGAACTTAGCCTTTCTGCAAGGAACTTAATTCTGCCAATGACTGGAATGAGCCAGAACATGATTTACCTCCATAGCTTCCACAAAAGAACCTAGCTGAGCTCATACCTTGCTTTCCACCTATGAGACAGAAAGCAGAGAACAAAGTTGAACTTGCCCAGACTTCTGATCAGCAGAATAAAAACAGATAACAAATGGCTGTTGTTTTAAGTGGTTAAGTTTATAGGAATTTGTTACTCATTAATATAAAAATTGGCAAAGATATAGAATTTTTATTTATTAGCTAATTTGAACATTTTGTCCATATATCACTTATCAATTGTAATTATTGTGTGTTCCTGTCTTGCCAAAAACTTTTTTTCAAAACAAAAGAGGGATGGAAATGTGAGTGAATGTGGATTGTCAAATCAACGTTATAAAAGAAAGACAGTACCACATGTTCAAGTGTTTGCAGAGGTGCTGATAAGTGCATTTTCATTCAAAGATATCAAAGTTTCTAGCCTCAAATGTTTCACTCTTTAACAGGAGAGATGGATCCATAGACGTGAAAATAAGAAAAAGTAAAACTAGATGCCAGCTTGAAGGGAAAGCATGGGTGAGGGGTTGCTCAGATAGTGTGAGAGCCAGGGAAATCTGGAGGAGTCATCCGAGAATGTAGGCTTTCAAAGTCTCGGGACTCTGTGTAGACGGATTCTAATTAAATTACTTGAATCTTACAGTGAGGTGGATTTTGAATTGAGAACTGTGCAAGAAAGAAGGGAAAGGATATTTTAGGCACGTGGGCAAAGACACAATAGGAAAAAAAAAAGGACTTGATAAACAGAAACGAAAACTCAAAGTCAAAGAAGGCAGATGCAGCCGTAGCTACAAAGAGCATATGAAAGAGAGTATGATCAGCTGGTGAAGCCTTTTAAAATGGCGGTTGGCACAAATATATTTTCATTTTTCTACCTTGAAGCTGGATTCCCCTTTAGAATACACACAAATTAACCACTGGGCCAGGCATAACGAGTACAGGTACCATTGCCCTGAGAAAAAAAAAAGTCAAGGGCTATCAAATGTTTTACGAAAACCTTTGGGGGCGCCTGGGTGGCGCAGTCGGTTAAGCGTCTGACTTCAGCCAGGTCACGATCTCACGATCTCGCGGTCTGTGAGTTCGAGCCCCGCGTCAGGCTCTGGGCTGATGGCTCGGAGTCTGGAGCCTGTTTCCGATTCTGTGTCTCCCTCTCTCTCTGCCCCTCCCCCACTCATGCTCTGTCTCTCTCTGTCCCAAAAATAAATAAAAATGTTGAAAAAAAAATTAAAAAAAAAAAAAAAAGAAAACCTTTGGTCTTGTTTCACGATTGCTTCTGAAAGAGAGGAAGAGCAGGGCCTGAGGACTAGACCTGTAGTGACTCAGAAGGAAGAGTGACACCTCTTGAAAGACAAATACAAAACTTCTCCAAGTTTTCAAGGGTGTTGCTTAGGTTTTGTAGGCGATACTGTTTCTCATTTATTTTCATTAGCCAAAGCCAGGAAATTCTTACTTCCTGCAACAAAGACTTATCAAGCGATTCTTCACTTCAAACCCTACTATTGGCTACAATGTACCCATCCCAACTTGTTAAACTAGTTTATTCTAAATCCTTAAGCATTCTTTCTTTAGTTAGCTTACAAGTCTGAAAGAATGCCCAGGATGCTACTCATTTGACAAGAAATCTTAAGAAACACGGAGGTGGAGAAGTTTGTGTTCTCAGCAGAGTATGATGTATCAGTAAGTTTAACTTTATTTCATGTTTGACAGATTTGTTTCAGGTTGTCGTTTCTACTTCTGAAAATTATCGCGAACTGGAAATTGAATAGGTTTTTCTTTTCCTTGGCTGTTGTTGAAGACAATACGGTCGTGTTAGTGTTTTTTATTTCAGGAAACCATGCTAACAATTTCATATTTAGGATTTGAAAGGTTTAACAAGTTGGATTTTTATTGGAAATTTTAATGTGAAAATGAGATAGTCACAGAGACAGGAAGGAGAAACAGAGTCTGGGGTAACATTGTGTAAATTTGTATGAGTGAAAGGATGGGGCAATTCTTGCATGTATCCAGATTCTAGAATATCTAATGCTGTTTGTGATCTTTCCAAATCATGCATTCAGTTGACACCTTGAAGATACAGGAAATATACAAGTTGTAGAGCAAGTATTGTATTTTACCCCCATTCTGAAATTGATCAACATCATTGAAACTCAAAAAAAAAAAAAGGAAACAACGTCCTTTTGAGACTTTTTTTTTGCTTTTTAAAATAAAAAGTTAAAGAACAATATAAGAATAATGTATACACAAGAATATAAAATAAGAGCAAAAAAATAATCCTAAAATTTTTGTATTTAATAGATTTGAAAGGAAGTCTATGGAAAATAAATCTTAGACGTTTTTTAGTTCCCACTCCCCTGTCTAATCCATTCGGCATTTTTCTATTTTTAACATTAATTATTTATTTGCAAATATGAGTCAATTAGTACAAATTACTCAAAATAATGAGGGAATTACAAATATCTTTCCTAATACTGTTTTTCTAGAGTTGCACTATTTCCTTTGTTGGTAATAATTGAATATTGTGTATAAAACTCAATTAAGCACACATGGACTTCTGGATCACAGTCTCCCAACAGATTTAATTCTCAATAGCCATTCAAAATGTTCATCTTTCTGCCTGCTCCCCATAGAGCTACACATTAATAACTTTAGGTTGTTAAAAGACAACATGAAATGAACAAAAACAACTTTTCACACTTAATTGATCTTATTTCTAGAACTGGCACACATTAGGATTCACTTTTTAAATGGAATGTAATAGAAGTGGGACGATGATCATTATTAATATTATTTTTATTTTTACTTAAAATTTTCTCCATTCTGTAGGGGGAAAAGTGGTGACTCCATATGATAAAGATAATCCAATTAATTAATTAATTATTATTATTATTATTTTTGCTCTTCAATATGCTATTCAATTAATAGTCCTCAATTTATTCAAGAATTACTATGTACTAGTCACCATTTGGGACATCAGAGGCATAGGGATGAATAAACACACAGTTTTAATTGCTTCTTTTAAGGGTTATGTAAATGTCAATTGTGTATTAGGGCTGGTTAAAGAAACCTACCATAAAGAAATGAAAGTGACATAAAGGGATAGAGACAGGAACAACAAGCTGAAGTAAAAATCTAGGAAAAGCATAAGACCTACCTCTGCTCAATTGACCAGGAAACCATGTAGACCTCTCCATTCCTATTATTTTATATTCTTAAGATTTTCAAAATTTTCCCTCCAAGTCCAAAATCCTTACAAATTCTATTGCCCCTATCCATATTCAGATAAATGATTATATCTACTGTATAGATTTTTGCCATATTGGTTTTGGTTTTTCTTAGTTTTGTGGCTCCCAGGAGTAATAAGGGGTACGGGTGTTTGGATGGGTGGGGGAGGTATTGAAAAACTATCTCTGTTCTTCCCTTTGGAAATCCATGCCTCAGTGTAGTTAAATCTCAGAAGATTTTCTCCATTTGAAATATACAGGTAAATGTCGATTAGTTTTTGTCACCTGTGGGTAATGTGAAGAAAATATACCTATTCTTTGTTGTACATGTTAGCACTTAGTAGAATTCTTGGCATGTAATATGTGAATTGAGCTGTTTGATTGTTCTTCAAATTTATATGGGACTAACAATTTATCAGGTTTGGTTATTTGGAACTTCTCCATTTGACTTAGCTGGATTTCATATCACTTTCAAAGACTCTTTCACACTGAAAATTTTGTTTACTTTTCTAGTAAGCCACTCTGTATTTAGATATAGTGGTATAAACAGGTGTAAATAGATTTATAATTTTTAGTCCTTATTTTCTTTCCTAAAACTGAGTAACTATGAAATAGATTCCTTGGATTATCACATTCCTACAATGAGGTTCTGAATAATTTTACATTTCTCTTTGCCTCACAGACATATAAGAGTCTCTTTTCTTTTTTTTTAAATTAAGACATAATTAACATACAATATTACATTAGTTTCAGGTGTATAACATAATGATTTGATATTTGTCTATATTGTGAAGTGATCACAATAAGTCTAGTAAACATCCATCACCATACAGTTACAATTTTTTTTCTTGTGATAAGAACTTTTAAGATCTACTCTCTTAGCACCTTCCAAATAGGCAATATAGTCTCCTTGCTATACATTACATCTCCAAGACTTATTTATTTTATAACTGGAAGTTTGACCACTTTTGACCAACTTCATTCATTTCTTCTGCCCTCCCTTACTGCCTCTGGCAACCACCTAGAGTCTCTTTTCATGTAGTAACACCCACCAATGGATTTTAAGTTCTTTCCCACATTGATTGTAAAAATCAAGTTTGGGTTTTATAACAATAGGCATAAAAAGACTCTGTCAAGGTTTGTTGTTGTTTTTTAAATATTTTTCAGAGAGAGAGACAGATAGACAGACAGACAGAGACAGAATGTAAGCAGGGGAGGAGCAGAGAGAGAGGGAGACACAGAATCCGAAGCAGGCTCCAGGCTCTGAGCTGTCAGCACAGAGCCCAATGCAGGGCTCGAATTCACAAACTGCGAGATCATGACCTGAGCTGAAGTCTGATGCTTAACCAACTGAGCCACCCAGGCTCCCCTCAGGTGATTTTTAATTTGGAAACCAAGCTTGTCATTTAAACAACATATTTCCCTTATCTTCTGTAATTTCCCTCATCTTTTGGGCTCTAGGAATTCAGGACTGTCAATGTAGGGCTAGGACAAGATACCAAAAAAAAAAAAAAAAAAAAGAAAAGAAAAAAAAAAGAGAGAGAGAGAGAGAAGACAGATGGCCCCTAAACTGAGTAAGAGTAATTAGTATATCTGAAGTAGCAAAATTCCAAGTTTAAATTAGGTTTACCAGAACACACTCACATTATACATTGATATACATTTGTATTTTCTTTTTTATCAACACCTTTAAAAAATAAGACTTAATGAGATACAAACATCTGTTTTTCTATAGCTAAGTATTTTTACAGGATGATGTCATTATACATTATCTCTAATTTAAACCTCTATTTGTTTTTGTTTTTTAATTTTTCAATCATAGTAAAATGGATACACATATCATAAACAACACTGTAATAATGAACATCCTTCTGGATAATTTTTGCACAATTTGAAATTATTTCCTTAGGATAAGTTATCTTGTGCATTTTCACAAGTGTTGAAATGCCATCCCTTCATTAACAAACTGCTCTACATCCTAACCTTCTTTTTTCTCTGTGTATTCTCTATATCCCTATAAGACTGAAATATAATTCTTTTCTCAAGACACGTTATTTTTTTACAACCATCTCAACTAAGGGTTTATTACTGAAGATTTAGTCTTGGTCCTCCTCACTCTTTACTGCCACCTCAGACCATAGTTCTCCACACCCTTGTAAACACCCTTGAAAACTGCCTTTTTCCTCTGAGGCTCACACAGTTTGCTCTCTGCCCTCTTTCTTTTCTCATCATGGTCCTTATGGACCCATGAGTATGCCCCCTCTTTACTGAAGACTGTCACTTGCTTCCCTTTTTTTTTTTCTTTTCGTAAAGTGTATTTATTTTGAGAGAGAGAAAGAGACAGCACAAGCAGGGGAGGTGCAGAGAGAGGGGAGAGAGAATCCCAAGTAGGCTCTGTGCTGTCAGCATGGAGCCTGACGCTGGGCTTGAACCCACAAACCATGAGATTATGACCAGAGCTGAAATCAAGAGTCAGGCACTTAACTAACTGACTGAGCCACCCAGGCACCCCGGCACTTGCTTCCCCATCTCTTCCTCTACTTCACGTCCTACATTTACTCTAGGTAACATCACTACCTTTGTGCTTCATCTGCAACATCCTAGTCATTTATTTCCTCGATCTTCTCATCTCTAAAATATTGTCTTCAAATACTACTCTCATGTCCACACCCTAGACTTGGTCATGACTTGGAATTACCTTTCTGAATCATAACTTTGGACAACTATTTCTATTGTAACCTTCCTTCTTAAAGTCTTAGTTATTTCTAGTGCATAAGGTTTTTTTTTTATTCATTGGCTCTTCTAATCTGTGAATTCTTCATACCTATTAGTTGCCATCCCCAACACACACACGTGCGTGTGCACATACACACACGTTTTTGTTTTGCTTGTGATCCTTATATTTATCATTTCAATAAATTGTTTAATGATGGCAAAATCCACTAAATTCTATTGTCCTTTTTTTCTTTCATCATTCACACCTGGATAAATTCTAGGGAATATAATTGTCTGAACAGTGGCTCACCCCTGCCCAGACCAGAAAATTCACAAATGTATAAGAGGTGCCAATTTATCTAGGATTCAGCTCTCTCCAGCATTCCTACTACATTCCCTTAGTCTGTACTCCCATTTTCCACTGCTATTTCCACCTCCTCCAGCCTCTCCAGATTTCCAATTCTCACCACCTGTCCTCTCATGTGTCTACTACTTCAAACAGAGAATGTGATTTATCAATTAGAAAAGAATTCCTTCAACTTCCTGACATTGAACCAACAAACCTACCTACGTCCATTCATACTCTAACTGGATGCCTACAGTGTGTCCAAATTCTTCATTCTAGGTTAAGCCATATGAAAAGGTCAATACATGAACACTTTTGACCTCCACAAATAGCAATTTTATATGTAGGAACCTAAGAGTTTAGAATCCAGGATCCTTCAAATATCCACCCAACGTCAGGGTCTCTTCTGGCTTGTTAACACCATTGTAAGCATACTCAAAACTGTCCCATTCACAAGGGGAAAAAAATCCTCCATCAACCCATATGCCTTGATGACTTACTATCTCCCCATCCATAGTCAAATTCATGGGGGGAAAACGTTTACATCTGCCTTTCTGTCTCCTCACTCCCAATTTATCCTCAAATCCACTGACATTTTGTTTATAATGCCACTACTCTGTTCCTTTTCCTGTCATAGTCACCAGTGATTCACTACTGCTTAACCCAATGGGTTTCTACATTTTTATCATACTTGATTTCTCAACAGTGTATGCACTGTGGATCAATCCTTCCTTGAATATCCTCTTTCATCATCATATCACACTTTACTTTCCTCTTTATTTTCCTCTGTGGTTTTCAGACTTCATTCTTTGCCCATATCTTAAATGTTAGTCAGTCTGCGTTAAGATTCCTCTCTGAGTCTTCCTTTCTTCCTATTATTTCAATTAAGAAAATTATTGACCACCTACCATATTCCATGTGCTAAAAGTACAATAATGAATTTGACACAGTACCTGGATTGTTCACTGCCATAATCTCAGTTACCAGAAGTACCTGGTATAAGTATAAACTTAATAATCATTTTTAAATGGTAAAGTAAAACTGCTAATGCATATTGAATGTTTTAAATTCATGTTTGTAAGCCAACCTACCTATTCCTTTTCATATTTGGAACATATAACTTAAAATTTGCCATTTGACTTTCCTTTTATTTATGAAAAATTGATAAATAGAAGATTTGATCTATTATTCACTTTCCTCTCCTTTAAAAAAGAGTAGTCAAATTATTTAGTGTTTCCTATGATGATGTCTACATGCCATTTTTAGGAAGTGAATATCTCATGCAAAAATGCAAAAGCAAAACATGAAAATAAACTAAGATCATGTGATACTGATTTATCTAATCTGTTAGCTCCAAGAACTTTGCAAGCAAAGGTATCAACTTTTTATCAATGCTTGGTATCAAATAACTTAAAACAGTGAAAAAGACACAATTTATACAAACAAGGCAGTTTTTAAAAGAAGAGTTCTCCTCCTGGTGTGGCATTTCAGTAAAACACAAAGTGGGGATTTTTTATTTTGGGGGGTTTTTATTTATTATTTTTTACAGTGTTGGCATAGTACAATATTTTAAATGTCCCTATAGGAATAAGTAGTGTGCAATAATTATTTTATTTTATAGACTTATGGAAGCGAAGTTTGTAGTCTGAAAGTACTATTGCCCAGTCCATCCGCAATTAATCTTATTTCACAGATTCACGGCAAAGTTTTTCTGTTTCCCAGTTCATTAGCCATCTAAGAAAAAACTCCTTCCAAATTTCCTAGATATTGGCATATTACTGAGTTAAAATGCAAACTTAATCCTCAGTTCTGGTAAATAAACCACATAGAATTTCAGACTCATACACAGGGGTCATAGTAAGTGGATACTGAGAAAATTTCTTATGCAAACAAAAGATCTAAGTAATAATAAGATGAGCTCAATGTTAGTTTATTTCAACAATAACAATGAATGTACTCAATTCCTACCAAGGACAAGACTTGTAACTGGGTACATGGTAGGGGAATAAAGGAAACCTGATTTCTGGTAAGGGGATGATTGGAAGAACAATAAGTAGTAATGAATATAATACAATTTAAAATTGAATAAATGTTAAGTACAAGTATAATCAATGCACTTCAGCAAAATTACCTGTAAGACCAGTACCCATACTGCTGGTGACAAATGAAATGACTTTAGGTAGGATTTATTTTAATGTATGATAGAGAAGATAAAGCTACTATGTCATACTCAGCATTTGGTGGATATTATTGCTTAGGGATTGGCTATATTAAAAATGAGTTCATTTAAAAATGTAAGGAAATTACCTTGAGATATTAGTGCTTATGGCAAAAAAAAATTGTGATGATTGCAACTAAAATTTGAAAATCATTCAAAAAAAGAACAATGAATTTTAAGCAGGACAGAATATGAACACTTCAAACACAGCACTTGAGTGAGTTCTTGAAGATGAGTACATTTTATGTACATAGGGAAGTGGCAATTGTAGACTGGGGTCATTAGATTCACAAAACAGAAAGCCTCCTTATTTAGTTAATGTAATAGGTGTTAAGTTTTAGCTTTGACCACATTGAAATCCTCAAGAAAATGCAAATTAGAAGCCCTACTCTTTAAAACACATGCTCATTATGGGTTTATTATAGAGGGTACTTATATACTTCAGCATACATAAAAATAAAATCATAAACACAGCAGGGGAAATTTTGATTTTTAAGTTTCATGGTTGATGCTTTTTTATAATTACTAGGGCTAAATATTGCTTTGATTGTAACTACTGAATTTTCCAGTCCTTTCAAGTTTATCAAATGGAATCTTCTATAATTTTTGCAATTCAAGCTCAAATACCAACTCTCTGGCAAAATATTCTTGTGTCCTCTAAATAATCTCTATTTCATGAAGAACTAATAAATTAAAATCCAGATTACTGAAATGTTCCCCTTACAAAATAAATAGCAGCTTAGAGCAAATAGCAGGGAAGAAACACTGGGTTTGGAGTCAGAACACCTAAATGAAAATTCCTCTAGTTAATAGCAATGTGTCCTTGGACCATACACAAGACCTGTTTTTATTGCTGTACCAATATTTCAGATAAACACCATGAAAACTACAAAAGATTACAAATGTGAAAGGTTATCATTGCTAATGGACCCAGTGAAGGTGCCAATTAGAAGACAGTTTAGTGTGTTAGGAATTATTTGATCATGACCCTTATGCCAGACACACATGTGTAACAAATGACTAGGTGATTTTCTAGGGGTTGTTATACTTCTTTGACTTAGATTCTTACTTAGGTTTCTGAGAATAGACTCCATAGAATGGCTTATAAATGTCCCACTTATAAGCGAATTAAGTCTCTTCCACAAAGGATTTTAGTTCCCTCCAACGGAAAAATCATTTTCTGTCCTCAACTGCTTTTTTGGGTTCCCTGAAGGTCATAGCCCAGATAGTCGGTGACCTCACTGTCGTGAGACATGTGACTAAGGCATGCCTCTCCCACATGGTCTACTGAACACCTCCACTGTAAGACTTTGGTTGCCCTGGTTACTCCACAAAATACTAGAAGCTCTTAAGTGCTGCCATGTACTATTTTTCTGAGTCTTGGTGTTGTTCTTCCAGATCCTTGGATTTGGGCTGAAAATGAAATTGCTTTTTTTTCATAAAGTTCTGCTCAACAAAATTTCCCTTCCTTTTCCCAGGTTTCTATTTTTCTCACATGTCCCACTGGTCATTGTTGTCGTAATTTTGGATTAGAACCTGTGTTCCACAGAGAAAAATGTTCATAGGTAGAGGACGAGGAACTTAGGTGGGCTCCAATAGTTAGTACTTTTATGTTCTTGGGTAAATCTTTATAGCCTCAATTGAAAAATAGGCAAATCATACCATGTGAACTTTACAAAGTTATGGGATGGGGGTGCAGATCAAGTGTTACGGGGTATGATAAAGCTCTTTAAAAACTATAAAGTGCTATATAAATTAAAGCTATTATAATTATTATTATTGTTAGGGTGACCTGTGCTTCACCCTTCCACCCTCTACCTCACCCTCCGCTCTCCCAAACCTGTTTGAAATAAGGTGGGGCATCCTTGACTAAAGGACCACTCCCTATCTTCTCAGGGGCCCTAAGACTCTCTAGAACCACCCCCATGAGGCTCTGATTACACTGTGCAAATTTATCAAACACAGACAGAAAGAACTCCCAACAATTAAGATAGCTTATCATATATATACAAATGCCATTTATATTTAACTGAAGTAATACAGTCACCCTGTGGCAGGTATTTTGCCACTGAAATGTGAGGATGAGTCATAGGAAACTGGGGACAAGAGAACTGTATGTACACTCAGTTATCACATAGACAGGAATCTCCCAAATGAGTGTGACTTCTACGCAGTGGCTGGACTGCCTTGGTCAGAACAGAGTGTTTATATTTTTCTCTTCTTTCATTCTTTCTTTTTTTTTTTTTTATACTTTTTAAGCCATTCCATTTTGTTCAGCAGGGTCAACCAGTCTTCCTCATCCAAGTCTGATAGCAAGAGCTAATATCAAGTGAGAATTTACTAGCTCTTCATTCTTATATCTCTGTAGGGGTCATCTGCATTTTCCAGATTAATAAACTCAGGCTGTAATAAATGAGGCAAGGTCATGTGACTAGTGAGAGCAAAGACATTTTGTCTGAAAACGACCTGGGCTCTTTCCACCCCATACATGCAACCTCTCTTCAGAAAGCTGGTAAGGCTGCTGTGACCAAAGCAATCTCTTTAAAAAAAAAAAAAGTAATGTGAGAAATATTGCTTGTTTTCTGTTGAAGACTGTGTGATACATGCAGAATTATCTAGAAGAGATGCAATATCATGTAAAAATGTGTAAAATATTGTAACACAGTATTGTCTTCAAACATCTTATTAAAATCCTGACCCATAATAGTGCACAATACATGCATTAAGATACAATCCAATAAATATGCTACTGTCAGCTTCTTTCTTCCTCATGAGTCCACAGCAACACAGAGAACTTTCAAATATGTGACAGATCACATACAGACCAGATTATACAGCTGAGTGGGATATTGAGAAAACTCTCTGGGCAATTAGGAGAAATTATCTAGATAATTGTCTTAATTCTTGACTTCATCTTTTCAAAGTGATTCTCTCAGATTGTAGGGGGATAAGACTACAACCCAATGTTTTCACTCCTTATCCCATATGCCCTTCAGTTAAATTTCATTGTCTCTGCAGAAAACAGAACAATGTTTTGAACAGAACAGTTCAATGAATAAACCAGAATTTATTGCCCACTTTGGGCCAAACACGGTGTTAAACAGTATTGTTATAACAAGAAGAAAGGCAGAGAACACAGATGGGCACAGAAATAAGAGATAAAAAAGCACAATAGGGGTGGCAGATGTGTTGGTGGATGCTTTCTTCTGATTATTTCTATTTCCTCACTGAAATTGTTTTAAAGCCACTAGCTGAGGGTGAGGATGAAGGAGGAGGTATTGAAGATTTGAAAAGACAAGGTATGAATAATTATCTATTTCTCACACTGGGAGAAAGAAAGAATAACTAAATGAGTATTATGGCAAGGAAGCACTGAGGCCAACTTGAGGTTAGTGCTCCTGCATTTACAATGAGACTCATCAGCAAAATTGGGTATTTTTTCCCAGCCATATTTGTATAAACACAGAGTAGGTATAAAGTTGTATTTAACCAGGGTTGGAGTTTTGTTAGATGATTATGACAGACAGAAGATTACAGGATGAAAGATGTATGCCAGGAATGAGTATAATTAGAGACCATGGGATTTATGCCAAGTAAGAGAGCAATGTCACCATGAGGGTGATGGGAGACAGTGAAAAGATAGTAGGATCCATGTATTGTAAGTACCAGTGGGGGTGAAGTCAGGGTACTAAGGTAATGAGCTGGAAAAAAAAGAGTGGTGGTAGTTGCAGAGCTGGTTGATTAAAATTTAGATTGTGGAGAAATTGAAGTTATTGGTAATAACAAGATATAGAACATATATCTTGCTGGACAGCTGGGGTAGGGTGAAGGACAAAGTGACACAAATAACCATAACATGAAATAGAACACAACCAACCCAACAAAATAGCAACAATGCAGTAGAGGAAACTTCAAGGTGGCTGCTAACTGGAGTAGGATCGCAGTGAAAGGGACTGGCCCTTAAAGGAGGGAGAAGGCATTGGAGTAGTACATCGAAAGGTTTCCAGAAATGGAAATACCAGCAGCTGTGAAAAGAGGAGGTTAGAAATACAGGGGAAGAGAGGATATTTTAGGCAGAGGAAGTGTTGTGAGCAAAACAGGAATGGGTGAATGTAAGAAACAGAATAACACACATGAAGAGAAGTACTATCCACTAAAAACCCAGAATTAAGCTAGATACACCAAATGAAAGACTCTTAAAAATCTAAATTATATCATGTTCTTCCTATATTTAAAGTTGTCCAGTGGGTTCCTATGACACTTTGAATTATCAGTGTTTTGGCATTGCCTTCAGGGGCCCCATGACTTGATACTTGTTTGTCCCTCTGGCTGAACCTCTTCTACTCTTTCTGGGACCGATCATGATCCAGCACCCTGGCCTGATTTCTTTCAAGAACTCAACAAGCTCACACTCTTTTTCTAGCTTTAGGAACTTGCTGCCACCTAGTTGTTCTTTACTCAGAAGTAAAGTTTCTAGAAGCTGTTTCTTCACAATTCACCTCTCAGCTGAAATGGCATCTCTGCAGGGACAACTCCTTACTACTCAGTTAGGCATCCACTCTCTATTCATTAATATGCTTTATTTTCATGAGATGAAACTTATTCTTTGGCTTATTTTCAGCCTCTTTCCACTAGCCTGTGAGCTCCATAAAAGGAGATAACTTATCGGTCTTTGCCACAGTTTTTCCAGCAGCAGAATCAGTTTTAGCACATAGTGGGATCTCTATAAATATATCCTCAATGAATGATTGAACGAATGAATGAATACTAACCCAAAGAGCTTATAGCAAACACAATGAGAAATATTCAAGGGTTTTTGAATGACAGAATCACATTATTAGAAGTGTATAATTGGAAGATAATTCTGGCAGCAACACTGTAGAATGTATTCGAGGGGAAATTATCTGGGCATGAAGAGATCTATTAATAGCTACTGTGTTTGTCCAGGTGAGGCACATTGAATGCCTGAAGTATGATGATGTTAAGGACATGCAAAGAAGGGGACAAATGGGAAGGAAAATTCAGAGGTAGACTGACTATGTGAAGCAGTTGTGCAGAGGGAGATGTCCTATGATTTCAAGGTTCAGAGAGTGGGTAATCTAGAAAACTGTGAATAATCTTATTAACACATATATTTGTCTTTTAAAAACGTTATTTAAAAAAGTAAAGGGAAGTAAAGGAAGAGTGTAATAATAAATGTACAGACTTAGCTAAAAAGAGGGTGGTGATACAATAAGAACAAAGCAAAAGAAATGAATAGAAGGAAGAAAACGGAAAGAAAAACCACTATGGAGAAGCAAAGAGAAAAAAGAAAAGATTAGTGAAGGTGTGAAGAAATTATAACATTTTTACACTCTTGATAGGAATGTAAAATGGTGTGGGCACTTTGGGGAAGTTTAGCAGTTCCTCTAAATGTTAAGCATAGAGTTATCATAAGACCGAGAAATTCCACTCTTAGCTATGCATGCAAAAGAGATGAAAACACATTTCCAGACAAAAATGTGAACATGAATGCTCAGAGAAGCATGATTCATAATAGCCAAAAAGTAGGGACAATCCAAATGTCCATCACCTGATGAATATACAAATAAAATATAGCATACCCATAAAATAGAATATTATTTGGCACAAGAAAACAAATGAAGTCTTACCTCCCACTATGGAAAACAGTATGGAAATGATACATACCATCACATTGATAGCTTTTGAAAATATTATGCTAGGCAAAAGAAGACAAATACAAAAGACATTTGTTATATGATTGATTCTGTTTATATGAAATGTCCGGGATAAACAAAACAATAGAGACAGAAAGTAGATTAGTCATTGCCTAAAGTCAGGGAGTTAGGAAAAAATAGAGAGGGACTGCTAATGGGTACAGAGTCTCTGTTTGGGGTAATACAAGGTTTGAAAATTGATTGTGGTGATAGTTAATTTTGTGAATATAATGAAAACCATTGAATTCTACACTTTACATAAGTAAACCGTATGGTATGTGATTTGTATCTCAATAAAGTTGCTAAAGAAATAAAGGAAGGAAGGAAGACATCAAAAGGCTCTGGCAGCTCAAAGTGTGTTTTGATTAAATGTAAAAACTCCTGACAGTTATTCACTAAAGCTGTCACTAAAGCTACCTATCATTACTCTCCCCTTTTGGCACTCATGTGACTTCTCTAGCAATAACAAACCTTTCTTTCAATAGTTCTTTCTGAGTAAAGAAAGGCTTTACCTCATTTTCTTTTCACATTTCAAATTTAATTTTTAGAAATAAATATTTCCCTGTGGTTAGATACAGTGACAGTAGAACTTGTTCATTAGAAAATATTTGTAGCTAATACATCTGTGCATGCTTCAATGTTCAAAACAATCCCTGCCTTCTTGAGGAGGTCAAAATTTGTCATTAAACAGCAGTAGGAAGAGAGATGATTAAGGATAAATGATGCTTACTTGAAAATATTAATAAGAGCAAGAAAATGTACCAACAAAACTGAACCAGTGTTGGCCAAAGTAGTGTGGTACTTCTCTGGCCAATCACCTTCTCTTCAATAACCCAATAAGCCAATGGCCTATGCAACTTTTTGGTCCTCATCAGGTTTTAATTGCCTCAATACTCTAAATTTTCTTTCAAGGGGGACACCTGAGTGTCTCAGCCTGATAAGCATCTTACTCTTGATTTCAGCTCAGGTCATGGTCTCATGGTTTGTGAGTTTGACTTCCACGTTGGGCTCTGCACTCTGTCAGTGTGGAGCCTGCTTGGAAGTGTCTCTCCCTGCCTCTCTGCCCCTACCCGACTCGCATGTGTACGCACACATGTACACACACACACTCACTTTTACACACACACTCTCTCAATTCAAATAAACTTAAAAAAATTAAAATTTCCTTCAAGAAACAGCTTCTTATAGAACTTCATGCAAATTTGCATTCATGAACAGAACTTAATTATCCCCTTCTGAACTCTTATCAGCTAAAATACCAGTTAATTATGACATTAGTCAACTTTTCACTTATGAGACATTATGTCTACCTTATTTGCATAATGTGGAGTTATAGAAACAAGACACACAGCTTGTCAGAACACGAAAGATAAACGAAAGCTCAAATCTTTCCATTTAATCTTTTTCACAACTTGTAGTATTTCTACTCACATCACAGATTTTATGCAAGTCTCATCATATCTGGTGGTACAATTAAAATCATCATCATCACTGCTCAGCCACTGTTACTATGATAATAACACCATCACCTCCTGATACTTACACAACAACAACTTTCTTCCAGAACTGTTCTGTCTTCCCTAGGCAATGGGTTAAAACCCCAGCCAGGTGATTCAATTATCTTGTCTGAAATTTTCTCATATCCATTATTGTAATTCTTCCCCTTATGGATTCTCCAAAATGTGTTCATCTGATAATGCCCACTTCTGAAACTAGGGATTACTCTTGAAGGCTCTGGTAGCCCCCCTTATCTCAAGCTTAGACTCTTATCTGCTGGAACTCTCCCTGGAGATCATCAGGGCTTTTCTAGGCTCCTAAGGGGCTTCCCAGTCTCTGCATAGTTTCTGGCCAGTGTTGTCATTCAGATTCCAAGGTCCTGGGCACCAATTCTCACCTCTTTCCTTCATGAGGGGCACATCTACCATCCAGCACATATTTTCTACCAGTTCACCCCATCTCATCTATGTACAAGGATATCTGCTTGATATCCTTTGTCTGCTGCTTTTGATAATAAAAATAATAAAATAATCAAAACTCCTAAGTCTTCACTAGGTTTTAGTTACTATCCTAAGTGCTTTAGGTATATTAACTCACTTAATCCTTGCAATAATCTCACAAGATAGGTATCATTACCTGCATTTGGTAAAGGGAACCTGAGGCACAAAGAGGTTGAAGGACTGCCCAAGGTCCCACAGAGGAGGAGCCAGGATAAGAAATCAGGTAGGCCGGCTGCAGAGCCCACATCCTTAACTACAATGAATAACCTCTTTCAGAGACCATGAACCCTTCAAGTCATGTGGCCATGGCTGTGGCAGAAAGAAAACCCTTTATCTCTCATCTTTGAATCACTGAGGGACAATATTATGGTTATATAAAATGTTTAAAAGCTCCAGGAAAACAGTAGATGAAGGACCTGAATATGTACCTTGGTAAAAAATTGTTACATTGAAAGAAAATGGCTGACACTGATAAGAGCAAGGAGAGTTCATTCCCTTCTGTTGAGCTTTGGTTAAGAAATACCTCCCCATGAGACAGTCTGGATAATGAGCCACTCAGAATGTAACCAAAGGGAGGGGAGGGATCAAAAATGCTTTGACTTTTTGTGATTGACCTGTTGAATGAGTAACTTTTGTCACTGCTCATCTTTGCTTTGGCATAAACACTTCAAAGGTGAGGTCACTTTAAGTGTTTTTGTTTGTTTGAATGTCAAAGGTTTCTCTAAGGCTGGATTTTCCTACACTACACTGAATCTGTTTAGTCATCTGGCTGGGATAGTCTGACCAAAATTCAATTCTTTGAATTGGAAGGATTAGGGGGAAGGAGAAGCCAGGAAAGCAAGAGAAGGAAAGAATTGTCCTTTAGAGATTTTTAAGTGCAAAATTTATAATTGTAGCTCTATCCCACATAAATGCTTAAGATCATTTCTCCTCCTACCATATTTGAAGAAATTAATCTCTTGCAAGACTTTCTGCTAAAAAGTGTTTTCTTGTTTTTTTGGGTTTTTTTTTTCACAAATAGTTTAGGGCTGCCTGCTTTTTTATGACACAAAATTTTGTTTAGTAGACAAATATTTGCCAAGTACCTATGAGGTACAAACTCCACCAATCTAGAACAGCCAGTGATATTTCATCAATTTTTAAGTTAAAATTAGATTAGTACTGAACAAAATCAGGAAGAAAAATTATTTTATTTTTTAAAAAAACATTTAAGAATACATTTTAGGGCATGTCTACATAATTAACAAAATGTACTCAGAGTGCCTGAGTGGCTCAGTCAGTTAAGCGTCTGACTTCCACTCAGATCATGATCTCACAGTTTGTGGGTTCGAGCCCTGTGTCGGGCTCTGTGCTGACAGCTTGGAGCCTGCTTTGGATTCTGTGTCTCCTTCTCTCTGCACCCCCCCCCCCCCACTCCACTCATGCTCTGTCTCTGTCTCTCAAAAATGAATAAATGTTAAAAAAAATTCTAAATAAAAAAACAAAGAAAATGTACCCACACATTTTTTCAATATGACCCGTATGTAAGACTATAATTCATTCTTAGTGATGTTTCTGGTGTTAGAAGTAAAACAGTTCAAAGAGAATTTTGTTTTGAAACTAAATTGCCTCCTTATGAATGGTTTTCCATATCTGACTCAGAGGAGAGGAAAGATGGGTCCAGCATTTTCAAGCTTTAAAAAATTATCATGGTTAAAATAAATAAATAAATAAAAATTATTTTTCAACCACTGTTTCCTCCAAAGAGAAATCATTAGTCCTTCTCTGAAATTGTCTTAGAAATACTCTACAGCTCTAGGAGCAATTTGGTACAATGCCATCCTTCCCTATAAGACCATAAGTTCCTTGAGAGGAAGATCTATTGAATAATCTTCATTATATTCCCCTGTTTTGTACATGACAATGCTCAATAAATATTCACTGAGTGAACTAATGAATACATGCATTAATACATCCATTAATTAGGTATATCTATATTCTCATTCATAAATTCTACTTTCTCATGTATATCCTTGAGAAATCCTTGTCTTTGTTTATATTGTTCCCTCTGCCTGTGGTAGACATCATTCTAACCAGTTCCTCCTCCTCAGCCTCCAAGACCCTGTTCAAAGGATAAGTTCTCTAAGGCAAAACCATTTGTATACACTCATCTCTCATTGCTTATTGGACATAATTCCATTATGGTATTTATCTCTTGTATTTTAGCAGTTACTTAATGTGTTGCTAGGTTACACATTCTTGAAGATGAGACTATGGCTTATTCACTTTTGAATCCCAAGCAGAAAGTGGCACACGAAGAAACTTGGTAAATGTTAACTGAATGAGATTCATGATTGCCCATGGTCTTCTATTAATAAAGGCAGTGGGGGCGCCTGGGTGGCGCAGTCGGTTAAGCGTCCGACTTCAGCCAGGTCACGATCTCACGGTCCGTGAGTTCGAGCCCCGCGTCGGGCTCTGGGCTGATGGCTCAGAGCCTGGAGCCTGTTTCCGATCTTGTGTCCCTCTCTCTCTCTGCCCCTCCCCTGTTCATGCTCTGTCTCTCTCTGTCCCAAAAATAAATAAACGTTGAAAAAAAAAATTTAAAAAAAAAAATAAAGGCAGTGAATATTTTCATCAGCTCTTTCCTTGCCCAGCTCTTCTAAAGATACCTCAGATGTTTGTAGATTTTTTAAAAATTTTTTTTTAACATTTATTTATTTTTGAGACAAGGAGACAGAGCATGAACGGGGGAGGGGCAGAGAGAGAGGGAGACACAGAATCGGAAGCAGGCTCCAGGCTCTGAGCCATCAGCCCAGAGCCTGACGTGGGGCTCAAACTCATGGACCGCAAGATCGTGACCTGAACTGAAGTCAGACACTTAACCGACTGAGCCACCCAGGCGCCCCAGATGTTTGTAGATTTTAATACTCTTGTCTTGCTACCAACCAAAGAAAGAGTGGCAAGCCAGAGTAACTTTAGCTCCTTCCAGAAACACAACAAAACTCAGAACCAGTGCTACCTGAGATACTTATTAGAGCTCAAGTTGATGGTTCTTGGGTGAGGAAACTGCCTCTAACTTCTTTGTGAAGATACAAGGATACAGAAATATCCCCACTTTTTCCAGATTGTTGATGCCAAAAGGTACCCCAAGGTGATATCTTCAATTATTTAGTGCTGATCTACTTTCCACTTTACCACAACCATCCACTGATCCAGGGAAGGTAATTCTTTCTTCTGCTTTTACATGTGTAATTTTAACAGAACAAGAACCGGTACCTTTAACCTTCAGAGACATATTCCTGCCTAGTTCTCCCATGAATCAGATGCTCCTGGACAAGCCATGCCAATTTTATTCCAGACTGTCTCAATTCTGTAATTATCCAGATTTAGCCTTTAGATTTTGGGCCCTGGCTCTGGGATAGGGACAGAACTTTGTCACATCCCCCTGCCTCCACACTGTTTTTCCGAAATATCAGTCATTTGCATACCACTTTCATGCTTTTTGCCATATTTGCATACTACTGGTACTATTATTGTCTTAATATTTTTGTTTAAATTGATTATTTACTCAAGTAAATATGGCCTTTTTTATCCAATATCATCTATTAAAAATCACAGGTCTGAAATCTTAAAGCCCTATGAAATAGATATTCATCAAACCAGTGGTTCTCACACCATGAAGTTCCCGGGTCCAAAGTCCTGAGCTATAATTATTTATTTGTTCATTATATTGATGATCTCTTTTTGATCTACCTATTATTTCTTCCTTATAGCTCTATTGTTTTTCTTCAACCTGTCCTATTCTAGATATTCTTCATATGCGTTACAGGTTACTTGTCATATAAATCAGGATTATGGGATTAAGTACAGAGGTCTGAAAAAAGCCCCCAAAGCCAAAGTCCTAATTCCAGTTCCCCCAACACCCAACTTTAAGGTTTTATTATTATTATTATTATTATTATTATTATTTATTTGAGTATTATTGACACACAGTGCTATATTAGTTTCAGGTATATGACTTAGTAATTTGACAAGTTTATACATTTTGCTATGTTCACCACAAGTATAGCTACCATCTGTCCCATTACATTGCTATTACCATATCATTGATTGTATCCAACTTTGAGCCTTTAGTAATCACTTTGAGCCTCTGCTGGGTTTATGCTAGAATGAGAAGAGTGACCCAGATGCTCTCATTATTTGAGGCTTTTTGGATGTGAACCACATGAGTGAAATATGTTTTTAGTTCATTTAACAAAGAAAAACATATTTCAGAAAATCTAGCGTGATGGGCCAGGAAGTATATGAAACAGTAGTCAATTGCAGTAAAATTCTGACTTTCTAAAATCAAAATATAAAGTCAAATGTCAATCAGTTATATTTTTCATTAACAGTATTTTAGTATTTTTTCCGATTTTTTATAGAACAATATATTTAATGTACTAAATGTAATATGAGCTAACCATGAATTCTAGAGAAAAAAATTCTATATCAAAACTATGAAAAACTAAGATTTTAGTACTTAAGTTCTATTTGACTTTAATATACAACTCTCTCTCAAAAGGCCAGCAACACTGGGTAGAAGGACAAGTTCACTGAAACCATGGATGACTGCCCTTATTGTCACAGCTGTTGTGTTGGTTCTATCAATAATCATCGGTCTCCTTGTGTATTTTTTGGCATTTGGTAAGAATATACCTCATTGTATTATTTTGAAAATTTCAAGAGCCACTCAATTTATTTCAAAGCCTAATATTTTCTAATATTATAGAGTGCAATTTTAATTGCAACAATAATTTTCATAAATCTATGCATACTTCGTATGAAGCAGTATTAATTTGCATAAACTTATCTACATTTGGGAAATGATTATCCTTTATGTATAAAAATTATTTCTAGCATTTAAAATTTGAACTGGTTCATATAATATTATCTCTTGAACAATGCAATACATATTATTATATTGCTTAATAATATTTAATGTACTGAGGGTAAAATTTATTTTAGTAGCAATTCTGACTTCAAGGTTAACTTATGAGGATATATTATATTCTGTCATTATCTAATTAACAGCTTAAATGTATGAATTATTACTAACAGGTAATAATTTTATTATGAAACAATTGACAACCACATAACTCTGAGAATGTGTGATCTTAAAAATAGGTTAGAAATACTTGCAACTCATATGTACAATAAGGGGTAATATCCAAAATATATAAAGAACTCAAATAACTCGAAAACAGGAAGCCAAACAATCCAATTTAAGAATGGGCAGAAGACCTGAATAGACATTTTTCCAAAGAAGACATACACATAGCTAACAGGCACATGAAAAGGTACTCAACATCACTAATCATGAGGGAAATGCAATCAAAACCATGATAGCACCTCACACCTCTAGCATGACTATTATAAAAATGACAAAAAATAGGGGTAACCAGGGGGCTCAGTCAGTTAAGCATCTGACTCTTGATTCTGGCTCAGGTCATGATCTCACGGTCGTGAGATGAGCCCTGCGTCTGGCTCCGTGTTGGGCATTGAACCTGCTTAAGATTCTCTCTCCCTCTCCTTCTGCCCCTCCCTGTTTGCACCCTCTCTCAAAAATTAATAAAATAAATTTAAAAAAATAAAAAGACATAAAATAACAAGTATTGGCAAAGATTTGGAAAAAGGGAAACCACATACACTGATAGAGTGTAAATCGGTATAGCCACTATGGAAGACAGTATGAAAGTTCCTCAAAAAATTAAGAATAGATTTACCATATGAATCAGCTAATCTGCTTCTGGGAATTTATCTGAAAAAAACAAAAACATTAATTCAAAAAGATATATGCACCCCCAAGTTCACTGCTGAATTATTTACAGTAGCCAAAATCCACAAAAAACTTTAGTGTCTATTTATGGATGAATAAAGAAGATGTGATTATATAGATACAGATACACACACACACACACACACACACACACACACACACACACTATGGATTACTACTCAGCCATAAAAAAGAAGGAATTCTTGCTATTTGAGACAATATGGACGGACCTTGAGGGCATTATACTAAGTGAAATAAGTCAAACAAAGAAAGATAAATACTATATGATTTCACTTTTATGGGCAGTCTATAAAAGCAAGCCAAATACACAAAACAAAACTCATAAATACATAATACAGATTAGTGGTTACTAGAGAGGAAGAAGTTATCAGAGGGGAAGTTGGGGATGGGCCAAAAGGGTGAAGGGGGTCAATTTTATGGTGACAGACGATAACAAGACATTGTGGTGATCACTTTGGAGTTTATACAAATATCAAATTATCATCTTGTACACCTGAAACTAATATAATATTATATGCCAATTTTACTTCAAAAAAAAAAGAGAAAGAAAAGAAAAGGTTAGAGAGAGGTTTTGGCCACAGCTATTGAATTTTTAATTCCCAATAGTGCATCAGATACAGGATTTTTTTCTATGTTATCCCCTCTACTTCTGATATTTATACAACTCAATGAACTAAAGCAAAAACGTCCATTTTTGTTCTCCCTTCCAGATCAGAAATATTACTATTACCAAACCTCCTTCCAGATCCCCAGTATTGAATATAATCCTGAATTTTCAGTTGAGCACTCAAAAATTAGAACAGACCTGAAACAAAAAGTCAATAATGAGGTAAGTCTGGCATCATTTCTACCAATAATACTATTGTGAAGAAGGTTAAAATAAAGTTAAGAGATGATTGAACCTATACTGGGATTGCCAGATAAAATACAGAATGCTCAGTTAAATTTTAATTTCATATCCTCCTGAAAATATATTTCATTCAATATTTTAAACATGCCTATACCTTAAATTGAAATGTAACCACATTTTTGTTTGCTAACTCTGGCAACTCTAACCGACATTTTCACAGGAAAATTGGAAAAATATCGTGGACAAAGAATAATTGCATCAAAGACTAAATAATAGAAGCCCAACAGAAAAATTAAATAGCTCAAACATAAAAAATGAAATTATTAGAGTTATCTGGAAACATAACTCAATCATTCAGACACAAACATTACCATGTATCAATTTTTAACCACCTAATGTATTTATGAGCCTCGTACATTTCCCACCAGGCAAGTTATACTAAACATTTATTCCTGAAAATACACCACAGAAACATACAGACCAGTTCTTCCACTGAAGACTTCAGTTGTGTACACAGCTTCTATTGTGTCTAGCATTGATCAAAGATGATAGATCATTTTGCCAGCTTTAGACATATTTCTTTCTTCATTGCCTCAACCAAAAGTAAAAACTGATGAAATGAGTTGAAGGTTACAACTGAGTGGGATTGACATGTCTTTCCAAAAACACATCATAAGGAAATTTTGATTAAGAAAAAATAATCAGGGCAGGGTATATTTTGTTATAGGAAGCAAAATATTAAATTACAGTCTAAGCATTGAAGTCAGGACATCCATATTCATATCCAAATTTTAATTTTTGACAGCCTATCAGCTTTGATAAAGCTCCTTGACCCGTCAAAGTTTTAACTACAAAACAGGAATAATTTCACCTACCTCCCTCAGTTATTCTGAAGACTGGTTTATGTTGTGAATAAAAAGTATGAAAAGTTACGTCCAAATAAATGTTAGCATCTGTTTCCTGTGCTCTCACAGAACTTTTTATACGCCTCTGCTAAAGCGCTTACCACCTTGTTACAGCATTATTATTTTGTATGGCTTTGTCCTTCTGAATTTGTGAGGGACTAAGTCTACTAATTCTTATATTTCTGGTGCCTATAACAGTGCCTGTCGTGTGGTAGGACTATAAAAATACACTTCAAGGAGATGACTAGTAAGTAACGCACTAGAATTGGCCCTCTCCTCTAGAGTATTAATGGAGACAACATAATTAAGGGAAGTACAGTAATTTAGACCAGAAGTTGGCAATTTTTTTCTGTAAGTTACCAGATAGTAAATATTTTCAGTTTTGCAGGTTATGTGGTCTCTTGGAAACTATTCAAATCTGTCACTGGAGTGCAAAAGCAGCCATAAGATAATACGACAAATAAGTATGGCTATGGTCCAGTAATACTTCTTTATGGACACTTAAAGTGGAATTTTGTTAAATTGTTAGATGTCACAAAATATTCTTCTTCTGATTTTTTTCAACTATTCAAAAAATGGGAAGACCATTCTTAGATGGTTGTCTAGATTTTTCCTACAGGCTGTAATTTGCTGACCCCTGATTTAGACTATGAGTTATAGTTCTAGGAAATATTTTCCTAAAATAAATTATTAAAACCAGTGACTAAAATGAATTTTAGAAACTTTTTGTGGAGTTCAATAATCTAAATTGTTTATATGCTCAATTACCATGGGTAATACATGGTTCACAAAGCAGTGATTTCAAAAGAAACAAGAAAAAATAATGAAATTGTAAAGAGAATGGAAGGAGGCAAGCAGAAAATTTATGATTATATATAAGATATGCAAGTATCATATATAAAGACATATTAATGTATATAGAAAATCTGGAAGTACATAACCAAAAATACAAATAGCAGGTTCTCTATATGGTGACTTAGAAATTATTTTAATGCTTTTTGCTGTATTGCTTGCTTTTTATAACTTTTTACAATGAATATGTATTTGTTTTCTCAAATAATGTATGTATGCTATAAAAATATTTCCTTAAAAACCAAATGTATGTAGGGGCGCCTGGGTGGCGCAGTCGGTTAAGCGTCCGACTTCAGCCAGGTCACGATCTCGCGGTCTGTGAGTTCGAGCCCCGCGTCGGGCTCTGGGCTGATGGCTCAGAGCCTGGAGCCTATTTCCGATTCTGTCTCCCTCTCTCTCTGCCCCTCCCCCGTTCATGCTCTGTCTCTCTCTGTCCCAAAAATAAATGTTGAAAAAAAAAATTAAAAAAAAAAAAAAACCCAAATGTATGTATGCTATAAATGTATGTATGCTATAAAAATATTTCCTTAAAAACCAATTTTCCCTTTATAATCAGTTAGTAGGAAGACACATGGTCATTCATTTTTTTGCTATTGATTTCTCAATAAACATGCTCACTAATCCATCCAATATGATATGGCATGGCACTTCACCAGAAAAGAACTGATAAATTAACTGCATGAAAAGCATTTGTTCAACACAGACCCAGTTTCAATATTTGCAGCTCTTCACCTTTGATTTGGGAAACTGATTATTGAGACTCAAGTTCACTTAAGGTTTGGCATATGGTCAGTCTTTTTTTCAAGAAGCCAACTTGACAAGTTAATGATAATAAACAGGTTTGTAAAAGCATAGATTCTTTAATAAGCCGTGGTTTTAGTAAGAAATAATTTATTCTAGGAATTTATAGTACAGAGAAATTATCCCACAGAGAAAAGTCTAAAATGACATACAAATGGCATATGTAGTCTTGTCTTTTCTAAGTAATTATTTCATGCATTTTTTCTTGATGAATATATTTTTTTAGGAAGTACCTGATAAATACATATTCTGCACCTCTCCTCCCTTTGCCACAGGATCAAAACATGGCCTAAAAATTTCACTAAAGCCTACAAAACTGATTCTTCAATCAATGACGATAGCTGAGCTTTAATGATAATGACTATACACATCAAATTTTCAAAGAAATTCAGTCTCAGCACCTCCATCCCTATATATTTTATATTGGCTACTGAAATATCTAGCTTAATTCAACCCTTTATATCAGCCATCCTTGATCATGTGACAAATTGTTCAAAAATCAGCATCCACTTATAAGGATGACCTTTATGACACCAGGATTGTGCCCAAATGAGCTTTCTGAGGATAGTTGCAAACTTAGAAGTAAGTGCTATAACTGCAGATTTTACACAGGCATTTTTGTGATATATTGAAATGTGTGAATTCATATTTTAAAAGTTCTTTACTGTTGTTTTTTCTTTTTTCAGATAGATCAGATATTTCGAAGATCCAGTTTAAATCATTATTACATCAAGTCTCATGTTGTCACTCTCAGGTAATCACAACTAATTAATTTTTATAATGAAAAGACAATTTGTATTATTTAGTTATTTTTCAATTGTTCCATTTGTGGACAGGATCGAAAAATCTCAGACTTAACAAGAGCACAAATTTTTTAATATTATTACATTTAATTGTTATTCTTTCTGTATAGAGTACCTATAGGGAGAGAATTTCTTAGTTTGGGTATTGATACAATATATTCTACTGGTTGTCCTCTTAAAAACTTGCATTTTAGTTAAAGATACTTACAATCCTTAAATACTCTTCTCAGTTTTGCTTGCTTTATTTTTTAACAATAAATAGATATTGTGAATTTTTAAAAATCAAGAAAACATACACAAAGTTGATGGATTTAACAAGTGTTTTTTGATGTATTTTTCCAGAAAAAAAAAATGTAGAACTCTCAGATACTCAGCTTTCTCTGAATATGATCAAGTTACACAAGGAGGGAATAATTCAGGTATTAACACCTATATGACACAGGAAGGAGGAAAAATCCATGAGAATAAAATACATAAAATATTTATGTTGATTTTCTTGAAGATATAACTAATATTTAAATACTAAGGTATAAAATAATCACAATTATTGCTATGACTTCACTCATTGTGGTGTTTTTCTTTTTCAGGTCAAGTAATGATGGTTTGAAAACAGATGTATTGCTTAAATTTCAGTTTGTTTCTAACAATGCAGACACAATAAAAAGGCAAGCTGGCAACATTTTGCATCAGAAGCTGATATTAAATGACAGCTTCTTGAAGACAGATACTTCATTACCTCATCTTAGAGGCAAGAAATATCATTTTCCTTCCCTTGTTAGAGTTTATCATTTTAGCAATATTCTCAACTACAGAGAAAAGTTTATTTTACCATAAAATGAAACCACTTTTCATTTTTAAATCTCTCCTTTACTTAATAATAAACAAATCCCCGCACAATCGACACCAAATATTATCTTCCTTTGGTTAGTATAGAAATAATTATGAAACATAAATTATACTATAACCCAAATATAATTTTTTTAAAGTTCTTGGTGGAATTGTTTGAATTAATTAAGAATGTATGAGATAAAAACCTACATTCTGCTACTGATATAGTAATCTATAGTGCCTGGCTCTTTCTGTTGCAATATTTTCTTCAATCTGAATCCAGAATGTAAGAGTGGTATGAACACAGAAATCATGATATGTGGAACACAAACATAATTTGGGCTCCTGTGAAAGGAGACCTGGCTCTTTTTCTGGCACTACAATAAGCCTTCCTATAGCATGCAGGATAGGACTGGCCTAGGGCCATAGAGGAAACAGAATAAGAAAAATGTCAGGCCCTGATGATACCTGCCTCTGGCATAAAGGCACCATATCATTTGCAACACAGGCATAAGGAACTAGGTGATAAATGTTTGGGGTATGAGACTAAACAAAGCTCATCATAATTCCAAGGCTATTGTTAGCCTCATATATATTAACTTTGAAGTTGTCATATTTATAAGAACTTATGTAAGCTATGATACGAGACTCTAAGGCTGACAGATAATTAAGTTACTAACAAGTATTCCCTTGGTATCCCCCCCCCCCCCCCCCCCCCGCCAAACTGTTCCAGAGCACTAGAGCAGATACATTATAATAAACTAACAGAAGAGAAACTTGCATTTGGTTTGGCAAAAGTCAGAAAGAAAAAAAATAGCTTGAAGAACTTTGAGTCTCTGTGAGTAATGGCCAACATTCAGTTCTGTTTATCATGCACCTAGAACAGAGTAGACTGAATCCAATGTACTGGGCTTTAGATAGCAGAGACAAGACTTCCTGAAGAAAACATTTTGTTAAGGATATAGGTACATGTGAAATTTTGACTTTTTAAAAAATGTGACTTAATCTTGAGCTCCCATGAAGCCAAATGTTAGAAATTTAAATTCCATCATTTCTGGATCTATCTGCCCACCCCGACCCCCACTTTGTGGTGTTAGGGCACTTAGGTCCTTCGCAGTGTTGCTGGATCAGGATGGGGATTGGTCTATTCAGGGATCTCCTGGTGAACCATCCATCACCAGATCTTCAGTTGCCTATCAAAGCAAGTTACTTTTAAGAAAATCCTCATTCCCATGCAAAACTCTTCTCAGATTCATCATTGATCCTGAGACTTCTGTGTTTACCGAGGGTGCTTAGAAATTAATTTGCACATATTTTATTTCATCTATCTTTGCAAAAGACTGACATTCTTGAATATTAGAAATGTGTCTTCTGTAGTTACAACCACATACCCAAGATTAGCACAGAACTCAGCACAGGGCAGGACGTTGGTATTTGTAAAATGTTCTATCTTTAACTGTGTAAACTAACTCAATCTCCTGAAAGTGGGCATGAAACAGAAGCAGTCTTAAAATCAACAATCACCACAGAACACTGAGGAAACTGGAATCATTCCTTTTTCCATATAGACTTTTAGAACTGCATGAAAATACAGAAAAATTTTAAAAACAAAAGCTGAGTTTCATAGGGTAAGAGAAATCATTTCAGTATATATAGTAAAAATAAAAATGCATGGAATATATTCTAGGAGACACTGCAGGTGGTAGTGGGAAGAACCTTAGACTAGAAGTCAGGAGACCTGTGTCCCAGCGATAACCATGGTAGTGCAGCCTTGGGTAAGTTGCTAAAATGGTCTCAGTTCCTATTTTGCAAAATGAAAATAGTAGCAACTGTGAAATTTATCCTTTGGAAAAACTTTAAAATGCTTTGAAAAGTATAAACATATTAATGTAATGTATTATTTTATGGGCTTTCTCAGGTATCTTTAGCAACACTGATCCTAGGAAGTTGGGGAATTGATTAACTTATCTCTTGAAAAGAGTATCTGGAAAGCTAAAACACACACATAGCCCCCAAACACAAATATCAGAAGAGTTAGTTGGCTAATATCTTGAGTCCAACAAAGAAAAAACAATGCAGAAATATATTAGGTTTAATTTTATAAAAGTAGTTTATACAGGATCACAATAAAGCTCAAGGGGAAGCTCTGAGTGTAGCTTTCAGAGTTAATAAAGTACAAGTTTGATAAATAGTTATCTATGTATATCTCATTTTTAAAAATTGCAGAATTTAAAGTGCTCATGCATAATTTGGTGAATTTCTTTCTAAAATTTATAGCCTTATGAAAATTTCTTCTCATTTTATACAAGTCAGAATACTCTCCAGTGATTCTAGTGACTAGATTTTGGGGGGAAAAGGAAAGAAAAAAGAAAAGGAAAGGAAAGAAACAGAAAGGAAAGGAAAGGAAAGGAAAGGAAAGGAAAGGAAAGGAAGGGAAAGGAAGGGAAAGGAAAGGAAGAAAGGAAGAAAGGAAGGAAGGAATGAAGGGAGGGAGGGAGGGGAAAACAATTAGTTGGAAGAGAGAATTAGCTAATATTGCCAGTGTCTCAAGAAAGTGTACTTTTAGTCACTGATTTTACTCTAAACCTTTCATGAAATTATTAATTCTTTTATGATCCCTAATTATGCCTCTATTTCTGTTTCTTTTCATCATATAAATATATACAATATAAAGAAAAATTCATGGAATTTACTTGTAGGGAGGAAAAATAATTTTCCCTTCATACTTCTGAGTTCTTGATTATAATAAAAGACTACTGTAATAAAAGATGATTGACAAGAAAAAAGAAACAAAAGTTTATTAGCATGATGTATACATGGAAGATAAGTAGGGGAAAATGAGTAACTCAAAGAGGTGGCTTAGAATTTGGCTTTTATAGCATCTTCATCAAGGAACAAATTTGTGAAGAAATGAGAGAACAAAGGAGAGCAGTTTTAGGCTTTCAAGGACAGAGATAAGGGCTAGTTAGTAAAAGTGTTATAAAGATTCTTCTGGTGCCTTCTCCAGGCTGATAGGGTCTAAAATTACCTCTAGGAATTAACCTTTCTCCTTCCTGGTAGAGAGAAGAAGAGGGACACCTTTGTAAACTTACGTCCTGCCTTTAGGCAAATAGAGGAAGGGCAAGAGGAATTTCTTGTATCTGCTTTTTCTCACTTACCTTTGATTCAAAATAACTCATATACCAAAGTGACATATTTTGGACTAGCATAATCTGATGCTCCTCACACTCTAGGAGAGGATGTAAGTGGTAGTCTTTTTTTTTTTTTAATCATTTAGGTCAGTTATGGGTTTTTTGGCTTGCTTTTAAAATGCATAAACTTCGCCTCTCTTTGTGAATTATCTCAGATCAAAGCCAAATAGCATGTGATATCACTTTTATTCATTCATACTAGTGTAATTTAAAAATTTTTAACATTTTAAAATCGTTTTCTGATCTTAATTTTTTCAGCCAGTAGGGCTTTTCCCTTCTAAATTTAGTATTTATTTCATAGCAGTTTTATTTAGCATAATAATAAGTTAACCAGAAGACTTATCAGTAATATTTCATTTAACCCCTTTCATGCCTTGTTTCTAATCAAACACTATATTATCTTTTTTAACCAGATCCAATATCTCACCCATTATTGAAATAAATTTTATTTTAGGTAGGAAAGTGAATAGTT
The DNA here is from genome assembly GCF_016509475.1 of Prionailurus bengalensis. Taxonomy (NCBI): domain Eukaryota; kingdom Metazoa; phylum Chordata; class Mammalia; order Carnivora; family Felidae; genus Prionailurus; species Prionailurus bengalensis. Next base: position 150,573,503 of record NC_057344.1, read on the forward strand.
AGAATAAGAAAGAAATCACAAATCACAAATTTTAAAAAGCTAATATACTACATATAGAATCCAGAAAAAAAAGGACATTATTTTTATTAATTAGTTTCTTGGTATGCCTCTGTAATACCTCACTGTTATCCCTTTACATTTTTTCGACTGCATATTTATTCTCTGATTACTTCTTCAAATGACAATGTTTTTAATATTCTATAAGAAGAATAGAAAAGTAATTCAGACTTTCCACTGGGATGCTTGACTTTTAAAAATATTTTGAAATAAGTATAGATTCACAGGAGGTTGCAAAGCAATTTATAGGGAAATCTCATGCTCTTGCGCCCTTCCCCCAGCCTTTGGTAAAGTTAACATCTTATACAACTATAGCACAACATCAAAGGCAAGAAATTGGCATAGATAAAACCCATAGAGCTTATTCAGGTATCATAGTTATATATGAGCTCATTTGTGTGTGTATGTGTGTGTGTGTATGTGTAGGTGCAGCTCTATGCCATTTTATCACATATGTAGCCTTGCATAACCACTACCACCATCAATATATTCAACTGTACCTTATTGCGTTGTCCTTGTGTTATCTGGACACAGATATAACTATACCCATCTCTTCCACCCATCCCTAGCCTCTGGCAACCATTAATCTATTCTCCATCTCTATAATTATTTCAAGAATGTCACATAAACTATACATTTTGTATCATTTTGAACTTGACCTTTTCCACTCAGTGTAATTTTCTTGAGGTTCATCCATGTTGATGTGTGTATCAATCATTTGTTCCTTCATTGCTGAGTAGTATTCCATTGTATTCCACAGTTTGTTTAACCACTCATCCATTGACTAACATTCGGGTAGTTTCAAGATTTTGGCTATTACAATGAAGCTGCTATGAACATTGGTATATATGTTCCTATAAGAATAAGTCTCCATTTTTCTGGGATACATCCAAGAGTATATTTTTTGGGTTTATAAAAACATTTTGAGTTTTGAAAGGAACTACAAAACTACTTTCCAGAGTGGCTGTACATTTTGCATTCCCATTGGCAATGTATAAGTGACCCAGTTTCTCTCAATCTTTGCCAGAATTTGGTGTTATCACTATTTTTCATGTTGGCCTTTCTGATAGGTGTATAGTTCTATCTTATTATGTCTTTAATTTTATTTTCTCCAATAGCTAATAATAGCAAAAATCCTTTTAATTGCTTGTCATCTATACATCCTCTTTGGCAAAATGTGCAAGATTTTTCTAATCGAGTTGATTTTTATTTTTTAAATATCAAATTTTGCAAGGTTTTAATGTATTCTAGATGCAAGGTCTTTGCCAGATATGTAATTTGTAAATAATTCCTACTGCTCTGACATTTGCTTTTTCATCCCATAAACAGATAGGAAATGTTTTACATTTGATGAGATTCAACCCACCAAACTTTCATTTTATGGATTATGTTGTTGGTAAGAAATATTCCCCTAGTCCTGGGTCTCTGACAATTATTTCCTATGTTCTTTTCTAAATTTTATAGTTTTACACTTATACTTTTTAACATTTTATACATATCTCTATAAAATTTGAAGGCTTCACATTACATTATATCTTATATTAAAGTCTATGATCCATTTTGAGCTCATTTTTGTGTAAGCTGTGAGGGTTTTTTTGCTGCCCACCTTTCACTGAATTACATTGACTCCTTTATCAAAAATTAATTGGGCATTTTTGTGGGGATCTATTTTTGGGTTCTCCATTCTATTCCATTGATTTATCCTTCCACTAGGATCATACTCTCTTGAATGCTGCAGCTCTATAGCAAGCTTAGCATTGGGAAGGATGATTCTCCCACTTTATTATTCTTTATCATTATTATTTTAAATACTTTAGGTCTTAAATAAATTTTAGAATAATCTTATATATATCTACAAAAAAAAAAAACCCTAACAGATTTTGATAGAAATTTTGCTAGACCTATAGATCTATTAGGGGCAAATTGACCTCTTTTACTATGTTGAGTATCAGCATTTTCTAACTTTCAGCATACAAATCCTGTACATTTTTGTTACATTTATAACTGAATATTTCATTTTCTTTGGAGAAACTGTAAACATGTTTTTATATTTTGATTTCTACTTGCTTATTGTCAGCATATAAAAATACAATTGATTTTTGAGTATTGATATTGTATTTTGCAACATTACTAAATTCACTTGTTAATTCTAGGCTGTTGTGGGTGGTTTGTTTTTTTTTTTTTTTTTGGTAGATTCCTTGGAGTCTTCTATGTACACAATTATGTCATCTTCAAATAGAGAGAGTTTTCTTTTTTTCTATCCAATGCATATGCCTTTTATTTGTTTTTCTTATCTTATTCAGTGGCTAGACCTTCCAGTACTATGTTACATAAGAGTGATGATAGTGGATATTCTTGCCTTATTTCCTATCATAGAGGGAAAGCATTCAATCTTTCACCTTTAAGTATGATGTTAGAAATAGGTTTTTTGTAAATGTTCATCAAAGAAGTTGAGAAAATACCTCTTAATGGACCAAGAGTTTTTATCATAAATGGGTGTGGTTTTTTGAGATAAAATTTATGTAACACAAAATTAACCATTAGCCATTTTAAAGTGTACAATTTAGTAGCATTAAGTTGATAATATTGTGCAACCATTATCTCTACCTAGTTTCAAGACATTTTCCTGAGCTCAAAGGAAATCCTATACCAATTAAGCACTCATTTTCCCTTCCCCCAGCCCCTGACAACCCTAGTTAACTTTCTGTATTTATGGATTTACTTATTCAGGATGTTTCATATAGATGAGTCCATATAATATGTTACTTTTGTGTCTGGCTTATTTCACTTAGCATAATATTTTCAGAGTTCATCCATGTTTTAGGATGTATCAATACTTCATTTCTTTTTATGGCTGAATAATATTTTACTTTATAGATATATTTTGTTTACCTATTCATCAGTTGATGGACATTTGTGCTGTTTCCATTGTTTGGCTATTGTGAATAGTACTGCTATAAATATTGGTGTATAGTATTTGAATATCAGTTTTCAATACTGTTGGATATATACCTAGGAGTGGAATTTCTGGGCAATATGGTAACTCTATGTTTGACTTGTTACCGAACTGTAAACTGTTTTCCACAGTGGCTGCATCATTTTACATTCTCACCACAATGTATAAAGGTTCTAATATTTCCCAATCTTCATCAACACTTGTTATTTTCAAATGTTTTTATTGTGACTATGATAGATGGATGTGGTGGTGTGACAGGTGCCAAATTTTGTTGAATATATCTTCTAGATCAATTGACATAATTATATAATTTTGTTCTGTAGTCTGTTGGTATGGAAGATTGCATTAATTGATTTACAAATATTGAACTATCCTTACGTACCTGGAAAAACCCACTTCATCACTCCATATTATTCTTTACATACATTGCTGGATTCAATTGGTTAAAATTTTGCTGAGAATTTTGCATTTAATTCATGACAGATATTAGTGTGCTTTCTTTTCTTATCTAGTTCCAGTATTAGGATAATACTGGCTATATCAAATAAATTAGGAAATGTTCTCATTTCTTATAGTTTCTAGAAGGAATTGTGTAAAAGTGGTGTTAATTCTTAGAATGTTTTGCCAAAATCTCCAGTGAAGCCATCTGGGCCTAAGGATTCTTTTCTAATCTTTTATTACAAATTCAGTTTCTTTAACAGTAGGACTGTTCAGGTTATCCATACCATCTTTGATGAATTTTAGTAGTTTATGGTTTTCAAGGAATTCATCCTTTTCTTTTAAATTATCAAACTTATGAATGTAAGGTTGTTCAAAGTATTCCTTAATTAACTTATAAGGGCTGCAGGCTCTTTTGTGATATCCCCTCATTTAATTGCTGATATTGGTGATTTTTGTCTTCTTTATTTTTATCTTTATCAATCTTCTAGAAGCTTATCAATTCGATTGATTTTTTTCTTACAACCACTGTTTTTTGTTTCAATGATTTTTTTATATTATTCTTCTGTTTTAACTCTTGATTGAAATTCTGATCTTGATTGATTTTTTTTCTTCACTATTTCCTTCTTCTACCTTACTTTAGGCCTACTTTGCTCTTCTTTTTCTAGTTTTTTTGAGTTAGGAACTCAGAGTGTTGATTTGAGATTATTTCTCTTTTCTAACATAAGCATTTAGTACTATAACTTTCCTCTCTGTAATGCTTTATCTGCATCCCACGATACTTAGTATGTTGTATTTTCATATTCCCTCAGTTCTATGTAATGTTTTTATTTTCTTTGGGACTTCTTGGACCATATTACTTAGTAGTCTGCTGTTTAATCCCGTGTTTGGAGATTTTCTCATTGCTTTTCTGTTATTGGTTTCTAATTTGACCCCACCATGAACAGAGAACATAATCTGATCTCAATTCTTTTAATATGCAGAAGATTATGACACTGGATATGGTCCAGTTTAATGAATATTCCATGGCTGCTTGCAAGGAATGTGCCTTCTGTTATTGCTGAATGGAGTTTTTTATAAATGTCAATTAGGTCTTGTTGTTGATGTTGTTTAATTCCATATCCTTGCTGATTTTCTGGCTAGTAATCCTGTCAATTGTTGATATTAGAGGATGGTGAAGCCCCAACTATAATTGTGAATTTGTCTATTCCTTCTTTCAGCTCTTTCGGTTATTGCTTGATGTATTTTGAAGCTCTGCTATTTGTAAACACACAAAGTTGTTACATATTCTTTGTAAATTGATCCTTTTATCATTATGTAATGTCCCTCTATGTCCCCAGTAGTTTTTCTCTTCTCTGAAGTCCACTTTATCTGAAATTAATAAAGCCACTACTGGTTTTTTTTGGATTCATATTTGTGTGATATATCTTTTTTCAACCTTTTATTTTCAATTTAGATATTTCCGTGTAAAAAGAAAATAGTTGAGCCATTTCTTAATTATACTCTGCCATTCTCTTTTAATTGATGTATTTAAACTATTTACACATTAAAGTAATTATTGATATGTTAGAGCTTAAGTCTCTCATTTTATTATAAATGCTTTCTATTTGTGCTGTGCCTTATATCTCTGTTGCTTGTTTTCTCCCTCCCTGTGGGTAACATCAATATTTTTTTAGAGTTCCATTTGATTATTTGTAATGTTTTTAAGTTTATCACTATGTATAATTGTCCTAGTGGTTGCTTTATGTATTAATATGCACACATGTAACTAGCCACAACCTACTGATGTCAACATTTCAAATGAAATATAAAAACTTTACCTCCATGTGGCCTGTGCCCTCCCCATTTTTTAGATATATTTTTCTTAAGTATTTCTTCTGTATACATTAAGCACATGAGATGGTGTCACATCTTTTACTTTGGCCATAAAATATGCTTAAAGAAACCCATGAAGTGAAAAACAGTGTATTATGTTTATTTCTGTGTTTACACATTCTGTTTCTTCCTTTCCTTTCTGAAGCCTTTTTCTATTATCAGTTGCTTTTTGTTTGGAAAGCTTCCTTTAGCCCTTTTCCAAGAGTAGGTCTGTTAGAAACAAATTCTTTTAATTTCTATTTATCCTAGAATACCTTCATCTCCTCTTCATTTCTAAATACAGTTTCAGCGGATATAGGATTCGTGGTTAATAGTTTTTTTTCTTTCAGAGCTTGAAAAATGCTATGCCACTTTCTTTTGTCTTCCACGGTTTCAAATGAGAAAACTGCTGTTATTTGAATTGGTGTTACTTTATAGGTAATATATCATTTTTCTGTTTTTAAGAATTTTTCATTGTCTTTAGTTTTTAGTAACTTAATTATAATGGATCTTGGTGTGGACTTGAGTCTATCCTATTTGAGATTTTCTCACCTTCTTGAATCTGCAGATCTCTGTCTTTAGCCAAATTTGAGAAGTCTTCAACCATTGTTTCCTTCAATCCTTTTTCAGTCTCACACTCTTTTTCTTCTCCTTCGGGAACTCTGATAATAGGAATGTTAAATCTTTTGTTATCATCCCACAAATCTTAGATGTTTTCTTGATTTTTTTTCAGTCTCTTTTCTCTCTGTTCTTCTGAGTAAACACTATTTAATTTAATTCAAGTTTACTGACTCTATCCCCCAGGTCCACTCTCCATTATTAAGACCACCCAGCAGGGTTAATAACAATAATAATTAATAATAAATATAATAATATGAATATTATTGTAAATAATATTTACATATTATATAATATTATATATAAATATAATAGTGTAAGTATAATAATAATTATTACTTATACTTTTCAGTCCTATAATTTTGCAATTGGTTTTTGTAACTTCTATTTCTTTGCTCAGATTTTCCATTTCTTCACTTGTTTCAAAAGAATTTGTAATTGACTGCTGAATTATTTTTCTGGCATCTGCTTTAAAATCCATATCAGATACTTCCAACTTCTTATTCATCTCAGTATTGGTATTTGTTGATATTCTTTTCTCATGCAGAGTGTGGTTTTCCTGGGTTTCAGTATGGCAAGTAACTTGTTTGTATTCTGAACATTTTAGTTTATGTTAGGAGACTCTTGATCCTATTTAATTCTTTTATTTTGGCAGAGAGCCAACTTGTTTAGGTTTGGAGTATAGATTCTCACCAACTTTTGTGGTTTCAATAACAACTTAGTTTGCAGAGTCCTTGCCGTATTTATTCTAGTCTTCTGGAACATCCTCTCAATTCCTGCTGCCAGCAACATATATGGGAATAAAACAGCCTTCTCTCAGCTGCCTTGTATCCCTTGGCCATCCTCTCCGTGTAGGGGTGTGGTGGGCTTGAACCTACTTATGTCACAGGGGAGATAAAGGTTGATGCTGTCCCTGTGGGTGTCAGTCTGCAAGCTGGTGCCCTGATTGGGAAGTGGGGTTTGGGATGGTCAAGGGCTTATTACTGTCACTGCTGCTAGTAAAATAGATAGCCAGCCCTGTGTTGTGAAACAGGAGATTTGGGCTCCTCACTAGGCCTCTGTTGTGCTTCTTCTTTCCCAGTATTTGGACGGAGAGAGCAGACTTTTCTTAGGATTTTTTTGTCTATGCCTATGGATGGTTTCAGATTGCAGGCCTTTCTTGGTCCCCAGTTCAAATGTAGGTGAGATGAAAACAAAACTAGGAAGCTCATCACACTGTCCTTCAATACTGTAGTCTCTAGCCATTTTTCCTTCCTCCTTCCAGCTTTAAGAGTTATTTTACCGTTATCTGCTAGATGATTTTCAGGATATTTAGTTGTATTTAGTTATAGGAGAAGGGCTGAGAAAAGGAAGTCTACAGTCTTGTTCCAAAAGTGGAGCTATTCAACTTTTGTCCTGCAGGTGGAGCACATCTGCTGGGTAACGTTCACCTAGGAGATTTCATGTCTTCTCTGAAGTCCCTCAGTAGTTGCCACAGATAGAAATAAGCCCAGACTAGTTACTCATGAATTGACCATAATTCCACTCCTCTCATTGTTCCATTCCTACAGAAGGTGACACTAGACTATAATTGACCTTACCAGTGAAATGGTTGTAGAACAAGCTTTATACCTGAAGAAGTATTTAAATTATGTCCTTAATACTTTTGCCTCATACTGCTATTGGGAGGATATAAGCAATGTTTGTCATACTCCCTAGTAGATAGGACTCAGTAAATTACTAGTTATCATAACTGCTCATTATTCATTTAGCAAGTATTTATTAAGAACCTATTTGTGCCAGGAAATTACCTCTCCTCATAGAACACTGTAATTGGAATAAGAAAGACAATGGCCCACTAAAAAATAAGTAAACAAAAGTTATATCAAATAATTTGAATTTTCATATTCAATAAAGAGAATAGAGAATGGGAGGTTGTTTTGATTTGTCATGGAAAGCCTGTCTGAGGAGAAGACTTTAAGTTAATTTCTGATGGCAATAGGGAACCAACCATAAAAATGGCAGGGGACAACTAGAATAAAGACTGTATGAACACCTTGGCACAGCCAAGAAACAGAACAGCCAGGGTAACCACTGAGTTATGGCTAAAAGCAAGAACAGTTCAACATGACAACAAAGACGTAAATAGGGACCATGTCATGCAGATCCAGGTAGGAAGTTGCAGTTATAAAGATCAGGGAAGCCACTAGAGAATTATTAGCAAAACTAATTCAAAGGGATTTATTCTAATAAACAGTAATAAACATAAGCTTAGTTCCCTGCTGATGAACTCAATCTGAGTTTAGAGTCTGAAAGATGCATTAATATTTCAGGCTTACCAGAACTCCACACTAGTTTTCAACTTAACAAAACTGTGGATCTGGATTATTCATTATATTATCTGGCATGAGGAACAATTCATATAATTTCAGGGAGCAGTCACTGATCATGATTTCTTCTATTTTACTTTATGATAAAACGACTAACATATTTTGAGGATTCATTAGTACACTGGTGGACCTTTATTCTACTGGGAGCGTCTGTGGAGATGTCAGGCATCTAAGATGCTTTGAGTGCCTTTACCATATCACTAATGTGTGAATGAGGACAGAAGGAAATGGTGCCCACCATATAACAGTACACATGTAAAAGTAGTCCTAGACCCTCTTCTGTTTGACTTGCATTTTAATAAATTACTATGGCTAAATTAATTAGATGTAGCCTTCCTTCAAGAAAAATAATATCCTTCTCTATGCAGATGATTTTAAAATCATAACCCAGGATTTTCCCAGAGTCCATAAAGAGTTAGAAGAAGGGTTTAATTTATACCCAGGTCTCTTCTTCTGGTGGGATTTCATTTTATTGCCTTAAAATTAAAGAATGTCCTGACTAACTCAGCTCATCCCAACCAGAAATATTCATGTCATGTAGGCATAGTATTTCCAAATTATAATTGTTCTACTGCTGAGAAATCATCTTGCTTTTTCCAGATATGAATGAAGCACAAGCAGAGCACATTCTGAACAGCTGTAAGTTCGAGAATATCCCTGTGATGTTTGTAAATCAAATGCTAAAATTCAAAATACCGCTAGAGTTTCTCTATCCCCAGGTTTACTATTTCCCAAAAGTATGAAATATCTCTGAATGGATACATGATTTAACACTCTGTAAGAGGAAAAATTATTATTAATAATAATTGGCCATGCCTATATGGGCTCCTTGGAAATAACTTACTATTCCTCACAGAATGTTTCCCTGATAACTTATTTTAACAATTCCCTATCATTTTATTGTATTTATTCTTATTTGGCTCACTTTGTTAAAGTAGAAAATTTTGCTTAGAATTAAATAACACCCATTAATTTTAATATGTGAATTTTGATACAGTTGGGTAATGGCTATAATATTAGATAGGTATTTTAAATGTACCAGTAGTATTTTTCTGCAATAAGTAGTAAACATTGTGCACTCAAAATTGTCAACGATCATGAAGTAAACTGTTGCACATAAGAAAATGACCTAGTAAGATATGAAAAAACAAACTTTAAACTGAAATTGCTTTAAATGCACTAGGGAGGATATTAAATAGTTTATTTTTTAAGTTAATCATTTTTCAATTTGAATGATCATTATTCTATACATAATTTTGATTAATTTTTTGAAGGCAAGACAAATTTATAACTGTTTCCATCTTTATGTGCTAAACATGCCTTGACATGTTTAAAACACTGTTTATAAATAACCATCTTATAGCTACACTTGTTGAGAGCACAGCATAATGATAGAGAAGTTGAATCTCTATAATGTACAGCTAATGCTAATGTAACATTGTGTGTCAACTAAAATGAAACAATAAAATAAAATAAAAACAAAACAAAACAAAACAAAACTATCTTATTTCCTTCTGACAGGCTGTGGTAGAGGGAGAGAGTTTCCATCCATGGAACGAATTGCTGAAGGTTATCCTGCAAAAAGAGCTGATTGGCCATGGCAAGCCAGCCTGCAAATGGACGGCATCCATTTCTGTGGCGCGTCTTTGATCAGTGAGGAGTGGCTCCTGACTGCTGCTCACTGCTTTGACATGTAAGTCCTCAGTCTATACCAGCAGGATGACCAATTTCACCTTCTTTTCTTACCTTCATCTCTCATAATTCTCAAAAATTTTTCATTCTTTTATGAGCATCTTAGGCCTCCCACTGGAACTCAACATTGTGAAGCAGGCTTAGGAAGAAATGACAGTTACTAAAGAATAGTAGAAAAATTAGAGAATCTTCAGCTGCAACTGGAAATATATTCCCCAGCAATCCTAATTTAACTAAGAACAAGACAACACTTCAAAAGTTAAGCACACTCACCAGTTTTCCTAAGATATATTGTGGATTTTTTAACTCTGCTAATAGTACCCTGATGCACAAATTTACATCAAATTATCCCACATGAATGTCTTTAGTCCTGCACTTTAATTATATCTTTTTTGAAGATGTAACATATGGGATACATGGAGATAATAATGAGATACAGTAAATCTAGTGAAATTCATATCAAGTGGGAAAATATTCTGAGTAAAATGTTAACTAAAAATAAAGGATGACAAAACAATCAATATATAAAGTGTGCCTCCAAGTTGACACCTCTCCCTCTCCTTCTCCCTCCCTTCTCCCTTTCTTTCTCTCTCAATAGCTATACATACATTTATATTACTTCATGCATATGGGGGTATATATGTGCATGGATGTGTACATATATGGGCACATAAGTCTAATTTTTTATTTATTTATAGGCTTTTCAACTACTCTGTATTTCTTTTATAATCAAAACTAGCAACAATATTTTGTTTCCTTTAGAAAATACTCCCCCTCAAGGGGAGTAAGCTACCTTAGAATGGGGAGGCGGGGTGGATTTGTATCACCTAAATGAAGCAGAGCAATCCTGGGGGAGATACCTCAAGTAGAGTGGGAAGACCCCAATCAACTATCACCTTAAACAATTTTCTTTTCACTTTTTTCTTTTTTTTAATTTATTTTTTAAATTTGCATCCAAGTTAGTTAGTATATAGTGCAACAATGATTTCAGCAGTAGATTCCTTCACCTTAAACAATTTTCCCTTCTACCACCTCTATGTCCTATGCTTATTCGGAGTCTTGGGCAACTTTATATCAGAAATGAACCAACTGTAATACTTTTAATCTGTGATCAGTTACAAAAACCCCAAACTCTGGATGGCTAGTTTTGGAACAACTCTCAGCCCTCCTCTGATGAGAAGAAAGATACAATCAATTATCATTCACAACAACTATGCTACCCATAAGCATGATGACGACATTGCTGTGGTGAAGCTTTCCACCCCCGTCCTCTTTTCCAATGATGTGGGCAGAGTCTGTCTCCCAGATGATACTTTTGAAGTCTTGCCTCAGAGTCCAGTGTTTGTCACTGGATGGGGAGCATTAAAAGCTAATGGTGAGTATCTCAGTAAAAAGAACTAAGCAAAAAATGCAAAGCTGTCTTCCATTTGAATGGAGATATAAAATAAGATACAAAATCAAAATATTGAATGTAAGAGATGAAATCAAGATGTCCCATGAAAAATATCACAAAACAACAAACAAAAAAACCAGATATGGTGACTTATGGAAACTTTGGCTATTACTGTTAGACAGTATCTATGTTTAATGCTTTCTTTATGGGCTATTTTGGTTATAATTTTACAGCTAGTTATAACTTCCTTTTCAAAAATTATTAAGGCATATTTTTTCATATCATTTACTTCTTTGTTGCTGTCTCTTTTTTGTATTAAAAATTTTTAATGTTTATTTATTTTTGAAAGAGAGAGACAGAGACAGAGAGATAGAGCATGAGCAGGGAAGGGCCAGAGAGAGAGGGAGATGCAGAATCCAAAGCAGACGCCAGGCTTGGAGCTGACAGCACAGAGCCCAAGCATAGGGCACAGGGCTTGAACCCACAAACTGTAAGATCATGGCCTGAACCAAAGTTAGACGCTTAACCAACTGAGCCACCCAGGAGCCCCATGTTGCTGTCTTTTATATGTAGAGATTCTGCCATGGCTGCATGAATCTTAAAGTATGTGATTTGTGAGCAGTAATAACGATAAATTTCTGTAATGTGTCATACAACTAAACAAAAACAGACTTAAGCAAATTTTTTAAGTAAACAATTTAAATGTCACGCCTGATGCTAACTATTAAATGGGACCCCTCTGATCCATGTATCTATGGAGCAGGTTTTAAGCCTCAGGATTTATACAGTTCAAAAGTACAACATTTTACTACATTTAATAATACACAATACACTGCAAAGATAGATCTTCAGATCTTGATAGGAGTCTCTGTTTCTACCTTTCTTAGGTGAGCAATTTACATATAGTTTAAGCAGCCTTTGAATTTCTGATTCTTATTCCAGTCTCTTGTTAAAAAGTTATAGTCTTATTTATGTACTTGCTCCAAAGATAGCTTTTATGTACTAAGTCTCTGTCACTTCATTTTTATAGAAATCTGCTTCCCTTCAATATGAACTCCAAAATTCTGATGTTGGGTCCAGGTTGCTATACTGTCATTATAATCTGAGAGTTCTTTTCCTCATCTTGGGGGATCTGCCTGTTCTATAGGCAATGGTGATGAGAACAAAGGGGAATCAAATCCTTTGGGATTAGAAGGCCACTATACTGACTAGGGTAGAAATGGAAAGCATCTACCACTAGGGCAATACCACTACACTTCCTCTAGACCCTAATTAAACTTAACACCACCCCCTCCCAGAGTAGTAGTTTGGGAGTGATTTGGGACTTCATCATGAATCATTCAATGCCCAATAGTGTGTAGATTACTAAACTTTGATCTATCTACTCTAACAAGTTGTATACTTTCCAGAAATAATGTTATAAATTTGTAAGACGTCAGTCTAAAGTTAAGCATTAAATATTTGATTATGGTTTTCTCTGTATTTTGAAACTGAGACAAGGACTAAGGTTTTCTTCTCTTACTTCCCCCAATTTTTCCAATTATATCTAATTAGAAATCTTGTTACCAGACAGCTTGTAAAATAGAAACTTTCTATTCTGGATGGTTTCTTCCTTGAATAGTTGACAATGTAAAATAGCTTGTTATATTGTTAAGCACTTGAATTGACTTTTTAAAAGTTGAGATTAAGGAATTATAAGCACTTGAAGTTTAAAACTAGGCATCCTAGGCCAATTAACATAACATATAAAAGTAGGCACACAGAAATTATAAATAGTTTAAATACAGTTGATTAAAACCTAGGAATACCTATAAATTTTAAATGTCAATTAGAGAGGACAAAAGAGATAGTATTGAATATTGCTGAAGCATCTACACAAATAGTTTAGCCTATTCTAAAAATCTGTATAAAGAATAGATAGTGAGCAGATTCTTTCACTAGGACCATTTCAAAGAGAATCAGAAATGAAGAGAAAATGGTCATATAATGACCCTCCAGTGCTTAAAAATGGTGAAGAAATGCACCAGATCCTAGATAATCTTTAATGACTATAAAAGATTTAGGCTTAGTTTTTCAGCAAGACAGTTAACGCTAGGTAAGTGAATTTACTAGGCTTAATACAGAGAATTAGATTTATTTACAGTTAGTGACAAAATCCCTAGAAACCTATATCTTCTCTTATAAAAGCTCTAGCACTCACTAGCCATCTTTGACATTGAAGTGCAGCTTAGTACCATGAGGGTTTTAAATACATAATTTCATACTCTACAATCCACTCCAATAGCTTCCATTGGCTGAAATCTAAATGTGGGACAAAGCACTATCATTATTGGTTACACTAATTATTTTTTTAAGTTTACTTATTTATTTTAAGAGAGAGAGAGAGAGAGAGAGAGAGAGAGAGAGAGAGAGAGAGAGAGATGGAGCACAAGTGGGAGAGGGACAGATAGAGAAGAAGAGAGAGAATCCCAAGCAGGCTCCTCACTGACAGTGTTAGCCAGATGCAGGGTTCGAACTCATGAACCATGAGATCATGCCCTGAGCTGAGATCAAGAGTCAAACACTTAACCAGCTGAGCAACCCAGGCACCCTGACATTAATTATTTTTTAACCCTTACAACAGACATGTGAGATAGGTATCATTTACTCCTTTTAGCGAGTATACTGATGCTTAGTGAGATTAAATAACTTGCCCAAGGCTAAATAGCACATAAATTGTGCAGTATTCAAACTCACATGTGCTACTGCTAAGCCTAGAGTCTTTAGCACAGAATTCGTTGGTCAAATTGACAGCACTGCCCTCCTTCCTCCTTTTAATTGTCTTTGAACCTTTTGTAAACAGTGCATCCATCTTTATATGAAGGACTAATACAGTCTTTAAAATAAAAGCTGCTCAGGGGTAATGAGAAGAATACAATGACTAAAACAGTACAATACACAATTAAAAGCACTTTTCATATAACAACAAATCAATGAATGTGTGGATCATTAGTAAAACAAGATTTAAATCTTATCTTGGTATTGGTTACTGACCCTGGAATTAGTTGTGGACAGCCATTTGAGCTATTATCAAAGTAGATATGGTCTTTCTGATGAAGCAGTAGGGTTCCATTTATTCAGTATTAAAATTACTTTCTGATCGTACAACCTCACTCTATACTGCTCTTCCTGAAAGATTTTCAATTCCCATTATAGCTGTGTTTTTTAAAGTGATGTGGCAGATTTCCAGGTAAGGTAAGGTAAACTATCACAGATTTTCCCAGGTGGTGAAAAATGCCCTGGGTTTAAATGTGATGTTATCCTCCTTTTAGCTATGTGATCAGAGCAAGACTCATAACCAGGTAAGCTTTGGTTTTCTCATCTGAAAAAGAGAATATTCATATCTACTTTTGTTGGTTGTTGCAAGGATTAAATAAGATAGTGGAAGTAAATGTGCCAAGAATGGTACCTAGCACCTAGAAGGCACGCAAGAAATATAACTTGAACCTGAGCACTGTCATCGAGCTCAGAGTCCTACAACTTTAAGACATATATCTTATCACCAGTACATCCTTTATAAAACACAACAATTAACTATCATAAGCAACAATGTGAAAATTCTTCATCTATTAATTATTTTCTTCTTTAGGTCCTTTTCCCAATACTCTGCGACAAGTTGAAGTAGAGATCATAAGTAATGATGTATGTAATCAAGTTCATGTATATGGTGGTGCTGTATCATCAGGAATGATATGTGCTGGATTCTTGACAGGAAAGCGAGATGCCTGTGAGGTAAGAATAGGCTCAAATCCACAAAAATGAGTGTGTTGAATGGAGGTGGCCTCACTGACTATAGACCGATGTCACTTCATACAACTATAAAATTAAGTTGACGAGGAGGGAAGAGAGTGTAAAAAGAGGGAATGGGAGAACCTTAAGAAATACTCCTCATTTAACACCCTCGTATTGTCCAGAACCATATGTAAAAAAGGACCATCAGTTGCAAATTAGTACTTTGATTAGAGAAAAAGACTGGAAGCAGATAGTAGAAACCAAGAAGCCACACAATCATTGCTTCAAGTCTCAATGATAACCAATTAGGTGTCTGACCCCTACTACTTGTAAGGCACTACGGAATGGAGTCTGAAGATCCCTCCATGGCCAGAGCCATCATCCCACCAGCGCTTAACCCTTTTGACCATTAGCAGTCTACATTCATATAGAATCACACCATTTAGGAAGAAAATACATTTATCAACACTTATTCATATTAAAGTGTTGCCTCACAAATTATATCTAAAAACTAAATAAATAGCATTTCACTAAACCATACAAAACCTTAGGATTAAACATTTAAGGAGAATATCAATTTTAAAGTCAGGCTACTTAAAAGATTAAAAATAAGTAACTAAAATAATGAAGTTTTAACTTGGGTCCAATAGTTTAGCAATTCTTAAAAGATTAGGAAATGTTTTGAGAATTTGACACATATGAGTGCTTTACTTAAATGCAAAGGGCCCACTATTGATCTGCCACTACCTGGCTATAATGTGATACACTAAATATTCATTCACTTATTCATTCCATTTGTTTTGTATATTGCAAGGTAATGTGGCAATTACTGAAGGAAATATAAACATTTAAAAAAAAAGCCTACACTGAATCCACAATGAATTTACAATCTAATAATATAGCAAACAAGTAACGAAAAGAACAAAAACATAGGATTTGGCTACATATTCTGAATATAAGATCTCCTTCCACTCACTTTCCTTCCTGAGGAGAAGCAAAAACAAGGCGGTCCACAACACACCCGGATAACATGACTTTTGAGCAGAAACATAAATCTACGTAAAAGATGTTCTCTTTCCATTGGTCCATGTTCCCATACTTCCTTCGCCAGCAGCAAAGTAAAATACTAAGGACCTAAATTAGGATGTGGTCTTACAGGAAAAGAGCTGAGAAGCATTGCTTTTAGTAACCAGAGTTTTCACACTCTGTCCACTGAGCCCTAAAGGCTACATGGAAAGAGAAGGGAAGGGAGCTGAGAGCCAAAACTCTAGGATCCCAGGCCTGCTTCAAATGGGATCATTTGTCTTATAAAATAAGTCTATAATGGGCTTCCATATAGGTTTATTGCTAAAAGATAAATTTAAAAATCATCTGTCTAAACCTTGGGTTAAAGATATCAGGGAAGTCCTCAGGATTCACACACTTCAAACCAGTTCACTAGGGCTAGGGATTAAACCTTAGTTTGGAAATAAAAGTCTGTCAGTGATAATAGTACATATTTGCCTGGAGTGACCTTTGCATACCCTTCTCTTCACACACCTATTGCTGCACAACAATATAGCATCCAGGACACCTTCCTATCAATTGGTATGAATGGAACAAGGTGCAATTCAAATATGGGGTGCCTGGGTGGCTGCTCAGTCAGTTAAGCCTCTGACTTTGGCTCATATCATGATCTCACGGTTTGTGAGTTCGAGCCCTGCATCAGGCTCTGTGCTGACAGCTTAGAGCCTGGAGACTGCTTCAGATTCTGTGTCTTCTTCTTTCTCTGTCTTTCCACTGCTCGCTCTCTCTCTCTCTCGCTCTCTCAAAAAGAAATATTTTAAAAAGTTAAAAAAAAACACAAATTCATAGCAAGTGACTATATCTAGCTAACAGAAGAGGCTTCATGGAGGTGACATATAGTTGAGCCTTGAGTTCATCACTTATGTAACTATTATTGTATGCCTGGACTCAGGTTCAGTTTGTGCTCCCTGTTTAGATAGAGCAAAACTAAAAACTATACAAGGGTAAAACTGAAATATTAGCTTTATTCACACTATTCCAGATGAAGATATTAACACAGATAAGTAAAAGTAGTAAGATAAAAACAGGTAATAAGCAATAAATTCAATCGTTATATTAATAACAATGGTAAGTAAAAACAGAATTCATTTTATATGCTTTTGTTTATTTTATTTTTTAAATTTTTTAATGTTTTTATTTTATACGTGAGAGAGAGGTAGAGCATGAGCAGAGGAGGGGCAGAGAGAGAGGGAGACACGGAATCCAAAAGAAGCTCCAGGCTCTGAGCTGTCAGCACAGAGCCCGACACGGGGCTCGAACCCACAAACCATGAGATCATGACCTGAACTGAAGCCAGACACTTAACCTACTGAGCCACCCAGGCACCCCTACATACTTTTATTTAAAATATTAATTTAATAGTCATTCACAGGCTCATAAGCTTTCATTTGTTACTCCCCTTTATTTATTGCATTGACAATGTACATTTCTTCTTCTACAGGGTGATTCTGGAGGACCTCTGGTTATAGCACGTGATAGAAACTGGTATCTTATTGGGATAGTAAGCTGGGGAATAGACTGTGGAAAAGAAAACAAGCCTGGACTTTACACCAAAGTGACTTGCTATCGGGACTGGATTAAATCTAAAACCAACATCTAATGCAACAATCACCTGTACATCCAAAATGTTAATGTGGTCGCTAGCAAATTGTTTTGCTAGAATGTGTTGCTATGTATATTGTCATCGAGTTCAAGATGCAAATAAGCATGAACGGACAACATTCCCCTTAAACATGAGGAAAGCAGACTTTGTTATACATCATCTGAAATGTTTTGCTAACCTGAACATACAAGATATCAACTCCACAATGATCTGCCATTGCTGCTAAGTGTCTCCCATGATCTCCTTGCTCATTTTTCTGTTCCTACTCATTTAAAATGAGAACAATCCAGTTTAATCAGACAAGTACCAATTGGCTAAGCATTCTCTATTTTTTCTTCCCCGACAGGGCACACTGCCATTCCCTGACTCTACAGTTTTCATGTTCCTCACCAAATAATCTTCATTAAGAATCTGTAGGTTCACTGTACTAGACAAATCAAGGTAATTAGTTCTGGCCAATGTGAACACAAATGATGGAGGGGCACTAGGCATGAAACTGGGACTTAAGAGATGGCCCTCCTATCAGCCCTTTCCCATTTGCCCTCACATGCACATTCACCTCTCTCTGAGACTTGAAAAACATTGACGTGACAGTGTATATTTTAAACTCTAAACAACTACCTAATATTTGCTTTGAAACAATAAATAAATCTGTGTACCAGACAGAAAAACTGAAAACACTGCCTAGCACAGATTCTGTGCTACCCTACCTAAAAATGCCTTTTTTTTTTTGTATTTAGAAAATAAAGAGAAAGTTTCTTGGTCTTTTTGTTAGATGGAAATGAGAAGATAAAAGGACTCTGTGAGAAGGAGCTCCTTTCCATCTCTAAAAATGAGAGATGTTCCAAACCTGGTATAAATTAACTTTTCACTTATGTTTTATTATACCTTACTGCATTTTCTTTTCTAAATAGCTTTATTTTCAATCAACCTCAGAACAAGTAAAGGACCCACAGAATAAGAAGCCAATATAAATTAGATATTCATAAATCATTTACATGAGAAGCCAATATAAAATTAGATATTCATAACCAATTCGATATAAGATTTTGGAAAAGATCTGATTGTCTAATATTTAAATTTACTGTTAAAAATGGCTGGCATTCTTTATAGTATTTTTGGAAAATACTCAAATAATCCAGAAAGCATCTTTGGAGAGATTTAACTTATATGACAAAATAGTCATTTTCATATGTGTTTAAATGTATATTTCCTGACACTATATATGACTATGGACTAGTATTCAACAAAACTCAAACTTTTTCTGTGCTTCTAAACCTTTGCTCCCCCTGTTATGATTAATTTGGCTAATGAAATAACTGCTGTGCTAAGATTTTCTTCTGAGTTTTATATCAGCTGAGAGTCTTTCTTGGTCCACATACATAATGTTATATTGTATACATTAAAATATATTTATAATAATAAACTCAACTCATTTCCTTTGAATCATCAGTATACTGCATTACACATCTCAACTTTTGCCCTGCTGACATTAGTCAGAGACAATTCTTTGTTGTGGGGGGAAGGTGGCAGCTATCCTGTGAACTGTAGAATGTTTGCAACATTTCCTACCTCTATACACTAGATGCCAGTGGTAACCCCCACCAAGTTATAATAACAGCAAATGTATCCAGATATTGCCAAACATTGTGGGGCTAAATCACCCCCATCTGAGAACCACTGCCATGGAATCAACAGTCAGAGGAAAAAAGTCACTTGTTAAAAATCTTACAACCACAATTTTCTTACATGGGTCTGAGCATATTTTTCTTCTCCCTTTTCTTACAATGCAAATGTGTTGAGAATGCTAAAAAGACCGTCTATGATGATTACTCTCATATCCAAAAAATCCTAACCAAATTAAGATCATTTGGAAAGTGAACCTGTTCGGGCAAAGGAGGCTGTTTATATAGATCTATTGAGATAGAAGTCTATCTATAGATAGATGTCAACTGGTCTATATAGATTAGAGAAATCTACATAAGTTTCTCTCTAGAGAGATACTTGTCATATACCTAAATCCTGCATAATCATACCACATATATATTCTATTTAATATTCTCTGAATGAATAAATAAATACTGCCTGAAAAAAGATTTACATATTCGGCTGAGGCAGAATGGCTCAGTCCATCATTCACTAGCATTGTAGAGTGGAGAATAGGAAGTTGCATAGCATCACTATGCACTAAAAGCTGCATTATCTGAAATAGTAGCCACTAGTCAGACAGGACTATTTAGATTTAAATTAATTAAAATTAAGTAAATTAAAGTTCATTTAATTGAACTTTATAATAATATCAATTATACTAATATCTTTTCTAATATAAAAGAGTCAAATAAGGCTAATGGTACCATATTGGGTAGCACAGATATACATCATTTCCAAAATCATGAAGTTTTATGGACATCACTGGCCTACAGCATTGTATGCAACTGCTTGCATAAATCACTTATTCATCTAACAAATATTTCTTGAAACACTATGTGTCAGACACTGGATAGTCTAGATATTGGGTATATAATTGTATATAAAACCAAGTCCTGTTCTCAAGACAACATAGAGGTAAAAGTATTTTTGATAATTATTGTTAAAAGTAACAGAGCCTTTGGGTAGTGTGTTTGGCCGTGCATATCATGGTGACTTCCAGACTCTTCCTCTAGTGTCATTGGCCCACTAGTACAGAATGTTCTTTGTATAAGCTTTATCAGGCCCAGAGACCCATAAGGAAATTGAAGTGGTCACAAGTGGAATTTTCAACCTTGGACAAAGATCCCAGAACTTCTTCAATAAATAGTATATTAAAGAATAAAAAAGTTTAAAATATATATTTTTATTATTTTATTTAAGAATAAAAATATTTCGGTAGCTTTTTAAATCAGATAATTTCTTATAACCCAGAAAGATATATTAATGGCAACAAAAGAGTAGCAAGTAATAGAGGAGCATCAGAGTGACTTAGTCACAAAATTTAAAAATATCAAGTAATATTTTAAGCAAGAGGCCAACCCAGGTATAAAACTGGGACTGGATTGTGCAATATGTTAATATTGTTTTATTATAGATGAATCCAAGAAATGTAGAAACAACAGATCACTATAATCCAAACCTATGTTCATTAAAAACCCAGTAAGAAACAGACCAAATGTGTTACTCTGCTGCCATCTCCTGGTCTATATAATTTATTTAAATATACTTTTATTGTAATTGCATTTCAAGCTCTAAAGTTGCATAAGCTATTTTCCAACACAGATTAGTAGAAAGAAAAATCAGACAATCTCTCCCCAGTTATCTCCTGAGGTAATCAAAGTTTAAAACCATATATCCTTAGGGCGCCTAGGTAGCTCAGTTGGTTGAACAATCGACTCTTGATTTCAGCTCAGGTCATGATTTCATGGTTCGTGGGGTCGAGCCCCACATCAGGCTTTGTTCTGAGAACCGGTGGAGTCTGCTTGGTATCCTCCATTTATCCCTCTCTTTTATCCCTCACCCACTAGCACTCCCTCGCTTTCTCAAAATAAATAAACCTTTAAAAAATGCATATATCCTTTCAAATTGTTCTGTTTATACAAATATAAACAAATATATTCATTCACTTATAAAGAGCTTACCCACTTTTTTAAAAAATAGCAACATTTTATATGCATTCATATATATGCAATGTGTGTGTGTGTGTGTGTGTGTGTGCACGCACACACGTGTGTGTGTGTAGTATCTGGGCTTTTGTTTCTCCTAAAATAATGTACTAGCGTAAGATATTCCCTCCAAATCAAAAAAAAAATCAGATAAACTATAGATGAAAGAAGCAAACATGGGTTCTAGGCCAGCAAATGAAAATAAAAGTGAAAGGCTACGAGATTAGGCTCTCGTGGAGTGAATTATGTAGGGAGGGTAGGTGGCTGACACCCTGAGTGGAATAAAAGAACAGGTCAAAGAAACACTATTTATGTTTTACTCTTGCAGTCCCCAACACCCTGCCTGCCCTATATTGCCTTAACAATACATTCACCTGCCCTTCAGACCAGAAACTAATCACAGCAATCCAGACAACTACTTTTGGGAGTATCAGGGCAAACACCTACTAAGGGGAGGAGGCTCTAGAAAAAGTGACCACTAATCAGATGCTTTCAGGTATTCCTCACCCTCACTCCTCCAAACCCCAGGATGGATGCATTAAAACTTAAGTAGCTGGTTTCCTCCAGTACCGCTTCCCTCTGAGGCCAGCTCTATAGCTGCTCCTCGTGTGGTCAGCCTGCACCTGCAGGGGTGAGCCACCACTGAACTTCTTAGCTGCGCTGGAGCCCCTCTCACCAGCTCATTTCTAGGGCTTTGGTAAGTGGTGTGTCATCTTGGCCTTCCCATAAAGCACATCTCCCACAGGGTCTTCTGGCTTCACATGGCAGATCCATTTCAGCATGGCCATTTCCCTCAGCTTCTTAATTTCTTCCGCCACTGCCTGCCAGGACAACTGGGACGTTTCTGTTTCCCTCAGCTTTGGCTATTTCTTTCCACAAGATGTTAAGAGCCACTCCAGAAGCAAGACTTCCCCAGTCTCCTTGGGTCCTTGCCAGGGTGTTAATTCTATATTTTGAGAACATCAATGAATTCTTTTCCAGTCTTCCATTCAGCCCTCCTTCATCAAGCACACTCAAAACCCAATGTCAGGAACAGGAGTACGCTTCTCACTAATCCTCATAATCCCTCAAGTGCACAGTCTCCTTCCTCCCTTATCAGACCCAGCACATTCTAGTGGAGTTACCGAAAGGTTTCAGTTGAGGAAGGGGAAAGGGCTTGTGGGGAAAGCGCTCGCCAGTATCTTGCTGCATGGGAGAAGGGCTGGTTTTTACTAAGGAGTGAGGGACTACTTCTGCAGAATTCAGAGGATCTGTAGAACAATATCCTCAAGGACATCCATACACTTGACTCCAAATTGCATTTCAAGGTCCTAGGTATTCCAAACCAGGGACCTGACCTAAAGAGCATAGCAGATCTGCTTTGACCAAGTATTCAAATTCTGAGAAACTAACTATTAGGTCTTCATCCTGATGCTGAGCCACGTCTACTATTTCTCTGTAGAAGATTAGGGCCTCTTTGTAACCTACCTCACATAGCTTTTAACTGATTACAAAGGACTCTCAGCTTCTCCTTATCCTTCTGCAGGGCAACATGCAATTTAGCAGTAACCAGCCAACTCCACTATCTTTGTAGCACTCCTCCTTCCTATCTTGCCTCATCAATTGCCTGAACCATAATGGCTGCAATCATGCCCCTACCAGGAAGTTTTCCCAGGTCACCACTGGTGATATCTTCAGTAATTCAGGTCTCACCTTATGCCAGGAATTATCTGTGCTCTGCATGCTTCTCAGGGTGGTGTTCTCTTTACCCAACAGGCAATGTAGTGAGTTAGTCAGTCCTAAATTTTCTCAGACTATTCAATCAAACCTCAAGGTGGGATTTGAGAGATTGGGGAAATTTCTGTGAAGAAAATGGAATAATTCCTGGAAGAGTCAAAGAGACCCTAGAGAATACAGTTCAGGTTGTCCCCTTATGCAGCAAAGAAGGAAGGAAGAAGAGTTAGATAGGAAGAATCTCGCCAGGTGGCTGTGCAGTCCCAAGAAAATTTGACCAAGCCTATGGGGAGTCCTCAAATCAAAGCTGTCCATCAGAAAAGTCCCACATCTCTCAGGAGTGAGCTTGCCTTAACAACTCTGCTGTGCATGGTTACAGACTGGGAGAGGCTTAAAGGAAGCATGGCCTCCATGAGTGCAATGGATGGCTCTGAGCACAGCAGCTTGGCCCATCTGTCAATTCTATCCTGCAAATCAGGGGATCTGAGAGGCATATTTCCATTATCACCACCATCCTAGATCTTTGCCTAAAAATATGCACAGGGGCACTTGGGTGGCTCAGTCGGTTAAGCATCTGACTTTGGGTCAGGTCATGATCTTGCAGTTCGTGAGTTCAAGCCCCATGTCAGTCTCTGCACTGACAGTGCAGAGCTTACTTGGGATTCTCTCTCTCCCTCTCTCTCTGCCCCTCCCCTGCTCTTTCTCTCTCTCTCTCTCTAAATAAATAAACTTTTAAATACATAAATAATAAATAAACTTAAAAAAATATGCACAAAAGTTGACCCCCAAAATGGATTAGAGATGTAAGTGAGAAGGGAAAAAATGATAATGTTAAGACAAAAAAGGAGATTGTCTTTGTGACCCAGGATAGGTAATAGATTATTAAAGCAAACTATAGAGAGTATTAACTATAAGGCAAATAATAATAATACAATGGACTATTCACTGCTTTTTTTAAGTAAATGATAGAATGGATAGAATGGGAAAAATATTTAAAATGCATAAACTGAAAAGATACTAGAATATACAAAATAGTCCTGCAAATCAACAAAAAAGAACAGTCTCAGAAGAAATATGAGGAAGGATATGAAAAAGCAATTTATAGAAAAGAAAACCAAAAAGTTAATAAGCATGTAAGACAAATGTTCAAATAACTAGTATTGAGAAAAACACAATTAAAATAAAAGTAAATCATTACTGTACACCACACAGACAAGTGGAATAATAGCAAGTATAGGCAAGGATGTGAACTTGGATTGCTGGTATTCACAGCCAATTTTAATTAAATTACACATACATGTCCGATGACTCCCAAATTCTGATATTTCACATCATGCATAAATTCACTTTTAAATTGTATCCCAGTACATTTTCTTCAGATTAGATCAGTTGGAAAAGTTTTAATTTTTCATATAATTTCAAGTGCAAACCAAAAATCACGAACACAGAAATTTTTCATTTGACAAGAGTTCAGCTATGAGAATTATGGCAGAAGGAAAAGAAAATAGAAACATGTTATTAAGTAATTCTGCCAATCCCCACAGTCTGCAGAATCAATGACCCATCTCTAATTGCTGAAGGGAGGAGAGTTTTTCTCCATTTGAATAAATTGCCAGAGGTTGTTAGATAAGCAGTCAAGGATTACTCTAGCATCTATGCAAAATAATCAACATAAATTTCATCTCTCAGAGTAATAGGCAATAGGAAGAGAAAGGTTTTATGTATTAATCTTCTAATTTAAACAGATTCCCATATTTATAACTAATACTTGCACCGAACTGCACTAACTGGTAACTTTGATTGAAATGTTAGCACATTCTGTTTGGTCTACTTAATTAATTGTGGACAGTATTATAGCTATGCCTATAATATTCCTAGGTCACTATCCAATCCATGCCCTTTCTTTAGCATGGAGCAGGACAAATAGTCTCCTCTTGAAACCTCTAGGACAAGAGATTTCCAAGGACTATTTCTCAGGAGATACAGAGATGCTGAGTAATTGGAGTTCAGGTATGCCCTGCTCACATCAACCAGAACTGCTCATTGTGATTTGTTTCTCGAATTAGCTTCAGCATAAAATTCAGTTAAAATAAATGGTTCTACTGCTTTATCTCCACCCACCCAAAATAACTGTTGGAATTCATTGTCATAGGAAGATATTTGTTAGATTTTGTGACCCAGTTCAATAGGAACAGGAAGAGAGGTGGGGTGTAGATTCTTGTGTGAGAGGAAGATTTCATAAAGAATAAGTACAGGTCATGACAATTCAATTGATGTGGGACACTCAGGAATGGATGCAGAGGAATCAGAGTACAATAAATTGTTTGGTTATATCGAGTTTGAGATTTCAGAAACAGATTCACACTATTCCAGGAGACAGAACTTTAATGCAGAAGAATAATAACAAATGTTTAGAGATTTGTGGGTCAAATGCATACAGGTGCTATTTGAATCTGTGGCAGTGGATTAAAAAAGATAGGTGACAAGCTTCATGATATTTAATTTGGCAATGATTTTTTAAATGTGACAGTAAAAAAATAAGCAACAAAAGAAAAAAACCGACAAACTGGATGACATCACAATTTTAAACTTTTGTGCATCAGAAGATGCTATCAACAGAGTGAAAAGGCAACCAATGAAATGAAATATTTCTAATATTTGCAAAATATTTTCAAATCATATATCTGGTAAGGGATTAATAGCCAGAATATACACAGACCTTCTACAACTCAACAACTAAAAAATAACCAACCAAATTTTAAAAGGGGCAAAATACTTAGACATTTCCCCAAAGAATATATACAAATGGTAATATGTATATGATAAAACTCTCAGCATCACTAATTATAGATAAATACAAATGAAAACCACAATTAGATAGCACTTCACATGATAATGGGTATTAGGATACAAAAAAAAAGTGTTGGTAAAGATGTGCACTAATTGTGCATTATTGGTACAAATGTAAAACAATACAACTGCTATGGAAAATGCTATGGCAATATCTTAGTCCATTCTGACTGCTATAACAAAAGTACCATGAACTAGTTGGCTTAAACAACAAACATGTATTTCTCGCAGTTTCAGAGTCTGAGAAATCCAAAGTCAATGTGCTAGAAGATTCACGTCTGGTGAAAGCATGCTTCCTGGCTTAACTTTTCATTGTGTTCTCTCACCTGGTAGAAAAGGCAAGAGAGCTCTCTGGAGTCCCTTTTATTAGGGCATGAATCCCATCCATGAGGGTTCTATTCTAATGACCTAACCATCTCCCAAAGGCTCTATCTCCTAATACCATCACATTTAGGATTAGGATTTCAGCATAGAAATTTTAAGGAGACGCATTCAGTCTCCTTAAATCACTTATCGCTTAAATCACTCATCTAACAGGTGATTTCTCAAAAAATTAAACACAGAGTTACCATATGAAACAACAATTCTACCTCTGGGTATCTTTCCAAAAGAGTTGAAAGCAGAAACAAACAGATATTTGTACATCCATATTCATAGCAGCATTATTGTCAACAGCCAAAAGGTGGAAGTAACTCAAGAGTCCATTGACAGATGAATGGATAAACAAAATGTGGTATATACATACAATGGAATAATATTCTATGCTAAAAAAAAAGAAAATTCTGACACATGCTACAACAAAGATGAACTTTCAGGACGTTATGCTAAGTGAAATAATCCAGTCAGGCAGAAAAAGGCATACTGAATGAGTACACTCATATGAGGTTTATAAAGTACATACAGTAGTCAAATTAATAGAAACAAAAAGTAGAATGGCGGTTGCCAGGGACTAGAGGAAGGGGAAAATTGGAAGTTAGTATGCAAGAGGTACAGTGTTTCAGTTTTAGAAGACGAAAAATTCTGAGGATGGGTAATGCTGGTTGTTGCAAACAATGTGAATGTACTTAATGCCAAAGAACTGAACACTTAAAAAATTGCTAAAATGACTTGTTTTAGTTTTGTGAAATATGCTGTTAATATTTTTATAGGGATTGACTTAAACCTGTAGATTGCTTTGTGTAGCATAGACATTTTAACAATATTTGTTCTTCCAATCCATGAGCATGGAATGTCTTTCCATTTCTTTGCATCATCTTCAATTTCTTTCATCAATGTTTTAAAGCTTTCAGAATACAGGTCTTTTACCTCTTTAAGTTTATTCCTAGGTATGTTGTGATTTTTGTTTCAATTGTAAATGGGATTGATTTCTTAATTTCTCTTTCTGCTGCTTCATTTTTTTTTTCAACGTTTATTTATTTTTGGGACAGAGAGAGACAGAGCATGAACGGGGGAGGGGCAGAGAGAGAGGGAGACACAGAATCAGAAACAGGCTCCAGGCTCTGAGCCATCAGCCCAGAGCCCGACGCGGGGCTCAAACTCACGGACCGCGAGATCGTGACCTGGCTGAAGTCGGACGCTTAACCGACTGCGCCACCCAGGCGCCCCTCTGCTGCTTCATTAATAGTGTATAGAAATGCATCAGATTTCTGTACATTAATTTTGTATCCTGCAACCTTACTGAATTCTTTTTCCAGTTCTAGCAGTTTTTTGTGGAGTCTTTAGGGTTTTCTATATATATTACCATGTCATCTACAAATAGTGAAAATTTTACTTCTTCCCTACTAATGTGGATGCATTTTATTCCTTTCTCTTATCTGATTGCTGTGGCTAGGACTTCCAGTACTATGTTGAATAAAAATGGGGAGAGTGGACATCTTTGTCTTGTTCTTGACCGTAAGGAAAAAGTTCTGTTTTTCCCCATTGAGGAAGGTGTTAGCTGTGGGTTTTTCATATAAGGACTTTATTATATTGAGGTAAATTCCCTCTAAACCTACTTTGCTGAGAATTTTTATCACGGATAGATGTTTTGCTTTGTCAAATGCTTTTTCTTCATCTATTGAAATGATCCTACGGCTTTTATGCTTTCTTTTATTGATGTGATGTATCACGTTCATTGATTTAGGAATATTGAACCTACTCTTGCATCCCAGAAATAAATCCCACTTGATTACGATGAATGAATTTTTTAAATGTATTGTTGGATTCAGTTTGTTAATATTTAGTTGAGGATTTTTGCATCTATGGTCATTCAGATATTCTGGCCTGTACTTCTCTTTTTTTATTGTGTCTTTATCTGGTTTTGGAATCTGGGTAATGCTAGCCTCATAGAATGAATTTGGAAGTTCTCCTTCCTCTTCTATTTTTTGTGATATGCATATTTTATCACAAAAAAGAACAGGAGAGAGACAGCAAAGGAGGGAACACAGAACAGAAAAGACAACATGTTGAGACTGAGGCAGAAACTGGAGTTTGCAGATACAAGTCAAGGAACTCCTGGAGCCACCAGAACTAGAAGAAACAAGGAATGATTATTCCTAGAGCCTTTGGAGGTAGTATAGTCATACTGACACCTTCATTTCCGGCTTCTGGTCTCCGGAACTGTGAAAAAATAAATTTCTGTATTTTAAGCCACAAGGTTTGTGGTAATTTGTTACAGCAGTCTCAAGAACCCAATACAGTGATGCAGGGATCAAGGCCATCAGCTAAAATTGAGAATGGAAGAGTAAGTGAAGTGGTTTGAAGAAAAAAAAGAGAGGTGAGAGACTGCCCAGAAGTGTGGGGAAGTGAATGGCCTAGGGACATGTAAAATGACTACCTCCAGCATCAGGAGCACACTTTAGGATCATGCACAGGAATTTAAAACTAGATCAGTTTGTGTTTTTCTACTTGGCCTGTTTATCTGCACAAGAGTACAGCTAAAGAATCATGGAAACGGGTTTATCCAAAATTATCTTTTCATTGAGACAGCACAAAGTGAAAACAAAGTGAAGGAGTTGATGATATATACAAAGAAGTGACTTTAATGATTATCTTTTTTTTAACTTCCCTAATATCCAAGTACCTGAAATATATTCTGGTGCATCATAGGAACTGAGCAAAGATCTACTTAATGAGTTACTGAATGCCATGATTTTTAACATAGTAGGCTTCTCTGAAATAACCACAACACAAAGAGGCTGAGCTCCTATGTGCAAACACTCCTAGACTAAGGGATGTTTAACACCTGTTCATTCTCAACATGACAACACTTATTTGTCATTTGGCATCAGTTTAATTTCCTCTTATCAGACAGAGGACAAAAATATCAGTTGAAGGAAAATATTCAATCACAGAAGTTATATTGCTATTGTCTCATGATATAATCCTTATGCACTATAAGAGTTTTTATCATTTAATAGCACAATAGGAGACAAAAGCAAAGCAGTAGCATGCCAATTTAAGTTACACTGACAAACCTTCTTTAGTACTTATTTTCTGTGAAAAATTCCAACTTAAAAATTTTTTAATGTTTATTTATTTATTTTGAGAGAGAGAGCACAAGTGGGGGAGGGGCAGAGAGAGAGGAGGGAGAGAATCCTAAGCAGACTCTGCACTGACAGCATAGAGCCCAATGTAGGGCTCGAATTCACGGAACTATGAGATCATGGCCCGACCTGAGGTCAAGAGTCAAACTCTTAATCAACTGAGCCAGCCAGGCACCCCTCCAACTTTAAAAGTATAGGTTTGGACATGACGACTATATACAATCTTTTGAAACAGTGAATTATTGAGATCTACTTATGCAGATGCCTAAAATGAAAATATATACAATTTTATCCATATAAAAATGTGATTATTGACCATCATAACCCTTTACATCTTTACATCTTACCTTGTCACATTAGGTAATTAGGTTGGGACATAAAATATAGACCAGAATAGTGGCTAAGGACTGCTACCTCTTACTACAGCCTCTGTAATCAGCTAGTGATAAGAAAAAATAAAATTATTTTTAAGGGTCAGCTTTGTATCAAGTGCCATTCATAAAGTAGATCTAAGTGATAAAGATAAGGGCCTTTTAGAGTCAGAGACACCTGAGGGGGAAAATGCCATCTTTACCACTTTCAGATGTGAGATTAGGCAAACTATTTAACATCTATGAGTTCCAGTTTCTATTTCTGTAAAATGGGGTTAATTTGCATCCCAAAGAGCTGTTGCAAAGTGTTGATTGTATTGCTTGGCCTTTGATAAGTACTGTTTACTTGCAATTTTTATAGTCTCATTAAACTGTTTTTCTATATTGATTATATATTTGTATTGAGGTGTAAATTACATTCAGTAAAATTCACCTTTTTTTAGTGACTAGTTCTATGAACTTTGACAAATAAGTTCTTTGAACTTATAACCATCACCACAAAATATAAAACATTTTCCCCCAACTCCTAAACTCCCTTCTTGTGAATGCTTGCCTGTCACCACCAGATGCTGGAAACTCTGATTTTTGTCCTTAGAAGCTGGGCATTTTCTAGAACAGCCTATTAATGGAATCACACAATGTGTTGTCTTTTGAGTCTGGATTCTTTTACTCAATACAATGCCTTTGAGGTAATCTCATTTAATTTGCACATATATTACTATTCTCAGAGAAGGAAAATTACATTCAGAAAGTTAAATAACTTACTCAAAGCTGTAGTTAGAAATTTCGTCCTCGCTTTATTTGTTTCAAGCTGTGTGCTTCTTGTTTGCTACACCATGTTGCCTTCTGTTAGCCTACAGCTTACTGAACTTCCACTACCAATTCTGGAATTTATCTTCATATTCAGCCATTATTCCTCTACCTTCCCATAAACAGAGACCTGGAAAACTGAGGACCCAGAGGACATCAAGGCCAAAAAAGGAGTCCTGAGCAAATGGCTTGCCAGGTTCTGCTGTGCTGACATTCAGAGACGTCGCCATTTTATCTTAATACAGTTTACCATTCAGTTCTTGAATGTATACAACACACAGTATGGGGAGCATGTTACATGTACTCTCTCATTTAATTCCTACAATAGTCTGCAAAGCTATCGTTAATTCTGTGCACAGATGAGGAAGCTAAGAAAGGTCAAGCAGCAGCTATGTTAGGGGAGCCTGGATTTACAGGCAGGTGCATCTCCCTTCAACATCTGGGCTTTGTTTACCAGGCCTTCTGCCACACACTATGGAAGCTGCCGTTTATTACTAGACACTGTGCTGGGCAGTGTTATACACACCATGTCATTTAATTCTGA
Organism: Prionailurus bengalensis; assembly: GCF_016509475.1. NCBI lineage: Eukaryota > Metazoa > Chordata > Mammalia > Carnivora > Felidae > Prionailurus > Prionailurus bengalensis. The sequence goes on from NC_057344.1 coordinate 150,604,766, forward strand.
CGAAAGCCCTGAACATAAATGGTATCAGCTCATTTCATATAGGAGGAAATTGATGCTCAAAGGGTTTAAGTGGTCTGTTCAAGGTCACATAACTACCAAGGAGTCAAAATCCCATTTTAGGGGTGCCTGGGTGGCTTCTTCATTCAAGTGTCCAACTTCAGCTCAGGTCTTGATCTCACCATTCAGAAGTTTGAGCACCACATCAGGCTCTGCACTGATAGCTTCAGAACCTCTGTCTCCCTCTCTCTATCCCCCCCACTCAAAAATAAATAAACACTCATTTAAAAAGTTAAAAAAAAACAGTATTCCATTCTAAGTCCATGCCACTGTTGACTATTCCATGGAACCCTGTGTCAGAGAAACAGCAGGGAAAAGATGGAAAGGAAGAATGTAACTACGTGTGCTCCTTGTATAGCTCAACATAATGAGCTTCACTAAGTGTTTCTCTGTTAAATAGGAAGAAAATATATGCAAATAAACTAAGATCTTAATATTAAAAGTTAATAATATCGCTTCTTGGCCTTTTGGCTAAGATCAAGTGTAATATTAAGAGTTAATATTTCTGTAGTGCTTCCATTGCACAAGGTACTATTCTAAGTATTTTACATATATTGACACATTTACATTTCTAAAAACCTTAAAAGGTAGTCACTAGTATTATTCCTATTTTACAGTAGAAACTTCTAACATTTGAACCCCACATCTGATTCTAGAGTCTATGCACTTAAAGCATTCTACAGTACTAAGATTCTTTTGAATGGTACTTTCCCTAAGTGTTAGAAGCAATGACCACTAAATTTTCATTTAAAGTAGGGTTTCCTTTTAAATGGCTATCATTTGGTTGTGAGATTATAATCAAGGCTAAACACTAAGTATAGTCATACTGCATGTAGCTGTTAAAAAAGATAAGGTAAATCCATTTCTCTCAACATAAAATAGAGTATCAAGGGAAGAAAAGCCAAACTGCCCAAGGAAGTATATAATACTGTTCAATCAATACTCATATATGTTTTTCTATGGGTATACATGCATGTTTCTGTTTGTGTGTAAATGCTTAGTATATTCTGTAAGAAAATGGACCTTAATAACATTAGTTGCTTCTAAGGAGAAGGAAAGTCACCATGACCACAACATGGTGAAACAGCTTCAGCCTCATTTCTAATGTTTCAGTATACACAAAAAGCAGGTATTCATGTCTGATTGAAAATTATTGAAAATATTGTTTACTTATATTCTTTGTTTTCTTCACATTGATAAATGTCTCTCTCTTGCTCTCTCTCTCTCTATATATATATATGTATATATATATATACATGTATAGAAAATATATTTGTAATTCATATTACATAAATATAAATTATAGCATGTGTACGTATCACATTAAGCTATTTTAGGAAAAAATCTGGTTTGATATGAATTTATTTGCACATACTCTCAGAAGTATGTATTTTTTAAAGAAAAATAATTATATATTAATAAATTCACTCTACCCCTGTCATACATGGAGATAGCTGCTATTCAACTAAAAATTAAACACTATTTCTTGAATTATATTATGAATCTAGGTTTTAAGGGTACTTGATTATTTTTATTAAGAGCTTTTATATAAAGGTTTCTTTAAAGTATTTGTATACCTACCAATAATCTTCTTTAAATTCTTAATCCTAGTGCATTCCTAAGGTATTTCTCATTCAAATCCTCTCAACCAGTTTATCTCCCTTTAACAAAATTAGTCAATACCAAAAGAAACTATGTTGCTTTCTTATTGGGACTATGCTATTTCTGGGCTGTTTTCTTCAAGCTATCCTGCGCGTTGAGGCTCTCTGTTCAGACTTGTCTAACTAGTTTCATTTCAACTATTTGTAATTTGTTTTAATTTCTTTCAGCCATAGACTTCTAATACATCTAGAGGTGACATGCAGTTGATTAGAAAGTCAAGTTCAGTGGGTGCAGACCTGCAAGACCAAATTCTTCCTCTTACAGATGATGTATCGGTAAGTTCAGTTTTGTTTAGCAAATGGCTTATTTGCTCTACCGTCTGTCAGTGTCTAGATTCCCTATTATGTCAGGGCACTGCCTGTGAGATGTCCTCAGTGCGTTCAATCTGTATGGATCTTGTGAGATTTCTGGAATTATTATAACAGCTGGATTAATTAATCTCTGTAATTGAAATCAATATCTTTGTATTAAAAATCATTCTTAGCATTATTTCACGTTGCCAGGTTCAATAGTTGGGATTTTAGAAGAAGTTAATGAAGAACTGTATTATATTATGTTCTGATTGAGTCTGGTTTGGGGACCTGTGGAAGGTGTTCCTTTGTTTTACAGAAAGCCTTCTTTAAGTAATCTGACTAAATTTATCTTCTACAGCATTTTCTGTTTTGTTGCTTTTTCTTATACCTTATAGTCAGTCCTGGGAACTAATAGGATTGGGAGGTCCATAGCTACAGAGATACCTGCCTTCTCATAGAAATCCTAGGATTCCTGTGGGAAGAATGGAAACAGGAGACCCAAACCTGTCTATTCCCTAAAACTCTCCCATTAAATACTAAAGAAAAAAACCTGAATTCTTTCATTTTATTTCCCAAAAGGGCATTTGCCACATGCAAAGGAGAGGAAAAAATAAGATTCCTTGGAATAACTTTATATGGAATTAAAACCATGATTTTAAACATCCATGATGACAATAATACTTCACGATTGCTTTGATTTATGCCACTTTCAAAGTATTTTTACGTATGCCATTCATGTAATAGGACACCCTTGTGAGATCAGAATAGATATCGTTAACTCCCTTTTTGAAATGAGGAATTTGAGGGAAACAGAAGTTAAGGGGCTTCTTTGGATCTATGGAGCTGTATGATGACAGAGTCCAAGAGCTGCCATCTACAACTTCCAAGTCCAGTATTCCCAGACTCCCGCAGCCTGTCTGGGTGGCAAGGATTCTACCTGGGAAATTTCAGAGAGGAGATCAGCCACTAAGGAAATCAGGAAATTCAGAGATCAGCTGCTGAGTTAGTGAACTCCACTGGGCTTCCTTCCCCACTAATAAAATACACATTTGTATGAGTCCTATAGTGAATTGCTAAAGGGTCTCTGAGATCCTTGGGCAGCGTCTACAAGGCTTCACACATAAGCAGCACTCCATAAATATTTGTTGAACAAATGAATGAGTACACAAATGGAAATGTCTAGCATAATATTTTGCTTATTCATTAAAATTCATTGAATTTGAAAATGCCTATTTCATGTTTATGGAAGTCATGATATTGTAAAGCAGTAAGTAGTTCCAACCTTTCATATTGCACATCCCCAAAATTATTCTCTTTAAAATATCACGATTATAGACACCAAAAGTCCTCTTTTCTAATGAATATTTGTGGGTTTACAGAAAGTTTTTGGCTTCAGGGAAAAAAATTAGGAGTAATATTGGCGGTCAGTGCTATTGTTCGAGATAGCCATCACATTTGGTAAAGAAAGGACAAGGTGGGAAACTGAATGTGTATGGTTTCTTTGAGATAACTTCATGGAACACTCATCCAGGATTTGGAAGATTTTCAGGAGATGGCAGGTCACATTAATAGGCAGGCTTAAGGATTAAAGAAAAGCAAATGCTTAATTACTACTATGACACCCTACATTCCACATATAGTACTTCTACAATATGTTTTATAGCCATGCTCACCATTCTTCTCTATTAACAAGAAATATAATGTGGACACCTTCTCAAAATATATTTGATCCATATCTTTGCTGTTTCTGCTACATTGAACTTTGGCTACTTCTCTATGTTTCATGACCATCTTCACTGTACTTCAGAGATAGTCCTTAGTGCTCAGACTTTGCTGTGAATACCCATCTTCATTTGCCTTTAGCAATATCCATACCCCTACTCCTTCCTATACATGTATTAATTGGGTGATTCATTCACTTAAAAATCTCAATTATTTTTCATATAAAAGATAAAATATCAAATGACTCATCATATCAACAAACAGGTTACTGTCTTGTTCCCAGAAGTCTGGCATCATTCTCTTCTTACAGCTCATTATTTTCAATATTGCTTATTAATAAATGTAAAAATTAGGTTCTTTCTCTTCATTATCATCCTTAAAATTTTTTTTAATGTTTATTTAATTTTGAGAGAGTGAGAGAGAGGGAGAAAAAGAGTGCAAGCAGGGGAGGTGCAGAGAGAGAGAGGGAGACACAGAATCTAAAGCAGGCTCCAGACTCTGAGCTGTCAGCACAGAGCCCAACACGAGGCTCAAACTCTCATGAACCATAAGATTATGACCTGAGCTGAAGTCAGATGTTTAACTGACTGAGCCACCCAGGCGCCCCTTCATTATCATCTTTTAGAGAAAAAGGTAGTTCTGGGCAAATCTTATAAATATTGATGATTTAAAGTTTAATTTCATTTTGAATACTCATGTCAATCAACTTGTTAATTTGCCAAATTCATTCTCTAATTTATTCAAAAACTATATCTTCAGGGTTAAAACCAAAATGACAAAACCTTCATGTTACTTACTGATTACTAAATTGTGTGTAAATTAGTAACTGAATTTTACTGTTTTGTTAGTTTTCAACAACTCATGGTGCCATATGCATGCTATATTATATTAGTTCATTCATTCTCACAATCCTACAATTAGATGCCATTATTATCTCCACTGTATAGATAAAAGTTAACTGGCCCTACATTACAGGCTAAGAGAGCCAGAATCTGAACTTAACTATTAGGATATCCTGCTTTTCTCTCTTTGATAACTTTCAAGAGAAAACAACTTTTTGTTTTTTCATACAAAAACTGAGTAAGAGGGGTACCTGGGTGGCTCAGTTGGTTAAATGTCCGACTTCAGCTCAGGCCATTATCTCACAGTTCATGAGTTTGAGCCCCGCATTGGGCTCTGTGCTGACAGCTCAGAGTCTGGAGCCTGCTTCAATTTCCCTGTGTGTGTGTGTGTGTGTGTGTGTGTGTGTCTATCTCTGCCCCTCCCCCACTTGCTCTCTGTGTCTCTCTCAGGACACAGGCTGAGCTCTCAGCTCTCAAAAAGAAACATTAATAAAAATTTTTTTAAACTGAGTATGAAATTCATAGTGCTAAAAATGATTCACTGAGTTGGGTTTTTTCTGTAGTCAATAAATTGAAATATGTGTTCATGTCATCAAGATTAAAGGCTAGTATCTTCTTTGTTTTGCTTTCCTACTTTTCCACTTGTGTGGCATATAGGGAATAATATACTTATGGATAAAAATAGGCATTCTGGCAGATATGTATATAAAGTACTTGGAAACCAAGATAAGAATTTATGATCAGGTAAGTGTAGGAGTCCTTACTGGGTGGTAGTTTATTTGTAATTATTATAATAACATCTGCCATTTATTATCTATTTACAAAATGTGAATCATTTTGCATACATTGTCTCATTCATTATTTACAGTCCTCATACAAGTTAGCCTATTTTAAAGATCAGAGTTAGTGACTTTAACTCAAGCTGTACACACCATTCTATATTCCCAATTCATTAACAGCTGGGGCTGTGAAACATCTTGGGCAATGACAAGAAACTGACCTACTGGGGATATAGAAATAAGATAGGCAACATTTGAATAACATACTATGAAAGGCTTCACGTTCATTATCACAGTGGTCTGGTTACAAATGGGACAGACAGCCTTAAAGTCAGACAGTTAAGGACTTCCTTTCCCTTATCTCTGGTACCTGTGTTGTTTGCCTCTCTGATTCTTATTTTCCTCATTAGTTAGTCGGTGATAAGGTAACAAGGACTACTCCACAAAGCTGTGTCAACAATTACATGAGATAAGTCACATGAAAACTCCTGAGCCAGAGTAGGAATTTGATATGTGCTAGAGCCTTTCATTTACTCACTTTATTGCCTCACGTCTCTGGGTACTATTTATTATCACCACTTTACAAGTGGAAAAACTGAAATTCAGAGAGGTTTCAAAAACATCTCAAGATATATGTCAAAAAATTAAATGCAAGGACTGAGGCCAAAGTCTTCTGATCCTAAAAGGCAGAGGATGCCTGGAGAGGATTTGTCTGGGCAGGTAAAGACTTAAAGGAAATCTTAAAAATATTTTTCTCAGAAAACTCCCTGTGTTCTCCTTTACTAAACCACTAAACTCCTTTCCTATGTCACTACTCATACTTATGATACCAGCTGTGTCGGTTTTTGTCAAAGCAATTCTCCAACATCAGCTGGGTATCAATTCAATTTTGACATTAACTGGAGTTAGCACAGACCCCACAGGTTAAGGGCTTGGTCCATAAGACTTCCCCTGCCCCCATTTCAGACAGAAATCCCAAGTCCAGGTTGTTGTTACCTGTGTTCTTAACGACTGGCTATAAATTGGAGCTTCCCACAACTCCCTCCTTTATTTTAATATGCTAGGGTGGCTCACAGAATTCAAGAAAACAGTTTACCTAGTAGATTATCAATTTATTCCAAATGATATTAAAGGATATGAATGAACAGGCAAATCAAGAGATACATATGATGAGGTTCAGAAGGGTCCCCAGTACAGGAGATTTTGTCCTTGTAGAGTTGGTGGTATACCACCCTCCCAGGACAGAGATGCCCAGCACCAACTCAGAAGCTCTCCGAACCCCATACTATTGGGATTTTCATGGAGGCTTCATCGCATAGACATGATAAATTCTGAATGCAATCTTCAGCTTCTCTCCCATTCCCAGAGGTTTATATGGAGGGGTTGGTTGGTGGGCAGAAGGGGAATGAAGCTGAAATTCCAAGCTTGTAACTATAGCTTGGTCTTTCTGGTGACTAGTCCCTATCCTGAAGCTATGTAGGAGCCCACCCAGAGTTACCCCATTGGAACAAAAGACATTGCTATCACCCAGGAAATTCCAAGGGATCTAAGAGCTCTGTGTCAGGAACCAAGGTTAAAGACCAAACAGAACAAATGATGTTCCTGGTGCTCTTATCACTTAGGAAATTATAAGGTATTTAGGAACTCTGTGCCAAGAACTGGGACCAGAGATCAATATATACTTTTTCTATTATATCAAAATTTTTAATGCTCATTTTTGTTACCTTAATGGAAATTTATTATTTGTGTAATTTTAAATATTTATAGAAAAGAAGTTTATAATACTTCATTATTTTCAATCACATGGCACAGATTGAGACAAAAACACTATGGGTTGTACCATGAATTACATAAGGGTAGAATCTATGTTTTATTCATCCACGCCTTTCTAAGCTTTGAATGATGCCTTAAAACAAAATAGAGGCTCAATAAAATATTGTGAAAAAAGAAAGATGGGTGGATAGGTGGACAGATGGACGGATAGTTGAATAGACAGACAAACAAAAGGACAAAGGAGGAGTAACACTGTAATAGCTAATCAATTCTTAGAAGTAGTTTGTTAGGGCATATTTATGGTATACAAGGCTCTGACCAAGGCATTTGAATACAATTTACTTTTCACACATGCATAGCATCCCAGTGTGGACCTTTGCCTCTTATCTGATACACATTTTACAAACTTTAATAGGTGGGACTGCATCTTATGCCAAAACATGTCAGGACTATACCAAACACACACGTATAACACACACAAACACACGTGCACATACACCACATAATGTTTGGTGCTATCTTTTCTATAAAGTATAACATTCCATAATAAGTTTCTGTTTTGTTACTCAATCCCTTATTCCCACATTAATATTGTACTTATAAAACAGCATTTGCATTTTATTGTCACTCTGGGCCAGCCACAGTGGAACATATTTTTTGTGGATTAATACTGCATTAAAAATATTTGGGGTATTTACTAATACCCCTCCTATATAAGCTCTTTCCTCTAGGGCCACTCCAAGATGACCCTAAAATCTAAAATACTACTGGTCTCAATTACCTACCATAAAATTCTCATAGTAAAATGCCCATTGTCTCAGCATGGCTGATTTCTATCAAGTGTGTAATAATAATAACAACAAAAATCGTGATACTAATTCACATTTATATAGTATTTACTATGGGCTGGTCACTTTACATGAATTAATGTATTTAGTGCTTATATAAATCCAATGAGGTAGGTATTAATTTCATTTCCATTTTCCAAATGGGAAGACTAAAACACAAAAGGGCCAAATACCTTGCTTCATATTGCAGAGCCACCAAATGACAGAGCTAGGACTTGAGCTCAGGTAGTCTGGCTCCAGAGACTCGTTTCTTATCATTTAATGCTATACCACTCTCAATTAGAAGTTAGCTCAATGATGGTGCATTAATTTAAACTAACATGTGACTGTGCTCTACCCCTAATCCAAAGTCTAAGTTCAAAACTATTTAAGAAAGGCTTTGCAGCTATAAGCTAGCACCATGAACCTTCATTTTGCTATTATCTGAAGATGGAAGAGAGTTAAATGCCTAACCTCTCAGAATACAGCCAAGAAATCCCTCTTACTAAATCAAGACAGAACGATCTAGAAGGGACAAGAATCTGAAATTGATTTCACTCATTAGGGTTGGGTAGTTGCTAAAGACAGAGCTACAAGGCTTTAGAGTAAATCCAGCTTAGCAAGCCAGACATGACTAAGCAATGAGTGTGCAGGGAAGTGGCAGGAGGTGGGAGTTTCCCTCCATGGGGATGAAGTATCCATGGGGAATCTAGGAAAGGTGTTCTCAATCCCTTTAGCTTATGCTTTCTTCTTACAGCCTTAAAATTCTCATTCATGGGGTGCCTGGGTGGCGCAGTCGGTTAAGCGTCCGACTTCAGCCAGGTCACGATCTCACGGTCCATGAGTTCGAGCCCCGCGTCAGGCTCTGGGCTGATGGCTCAGAGCCTGGAGCCTGCTTCCGATTCTGTGTCTCCCTCTCTCTCTGCCCCTCCCCCGTTCATGCTCTGTCTCTCTCTGTCCCAAAAATAAATAAACGTTGAAAAAAAATTCTCATTCATGCTCCTTTTTTGCCCGTGTGCCCAATTTCCATCCCTGGGACCAGAGTAAAGACATTTCCTTAGATAGGTGAAGAAATAGTCTTCTCTTCTCTGGGTCCTAATTTTCCTTCCCTGAGACCTCTGAATTCAGCTCAGCTTGAATAATTTCAACATTTTCCACAGAAACTTTTCTTTGCTCTGGACTCACAATGGTATTTTATTCAATTCTGCCCCTCGCCCCATTGTCCCTCCCATATCTGGGAGTTAAACACTGAAGGAATATAAAAAGTTTTCTTCATTTCTTCTTTTTTAACCTCCTGACAAGCATTCCATGGAGCATCACAGTGGCATAAATATATCTAGAGCTATGTTTTCAAAGCTGTGTTCTGTAGAACATCAGAATCCCACAGGATATGAGTAGATAGGGTGTTTTTTTTAAAAACGTATATTTGAGGGGCACCTGGGTGACTCAGTCAGTTGAGTGGCCGACTTCGACTCAGGTCATGATATCCTGGTTTGTGAGTTTGAGCTCCACATCAGGCTCACTGCTCTCAGCCTGTCAGCTCATAGCCTGCTTAGGATCCTCTGTCCTCCTCTCTCTGTTCCTCCCCCACTTGCACTCTCCCAAAAATAAATATTGAAAAGTAAAGAAAGAAAGAAAGAAAGAAAGAAAGAAAGAAAGAAAGAAAGAAAGAAAGAAAGAAAACGTATTTTAAAAACCTTTATTTCAGTCCAATTCAATAAATAGTATTCAAGATTCTGCTAAGAATCAGATAATGTATGAGGCACTGGGGTTGTATCAGTGAAAAGAATATACACAAAACCAAGACAGAAATATTGTTCACATTTACTTCCACTTAAAACCAGATTCTGAGACTTCTAGAAGTGAGGGTCCTCTCTAATTTTATTTAACCCATTTTTTTCAAACCTGTTTGAATATGGAAAACCTCCTTTCCCCCACCACCTGGGAACATTTTTGGAGAAATGTCTCAATGCTATATATGATGTTTTCACTATCTTCAAGATCTTGCCCACTTTGGGGTAAAAGGATATTTATACACATTTCAAGAAATAAAATATATAGAGAACTTGTAGGAGTATGAAAAGAAGTGTCAAATTAGATAAAAGCCTTCAAAGTTTACAGACAACCCCCAATATGGTTATCATTCTATCAGCCCTACCTCCCCTCTGCCCATTCCAGGTGACCTCTGCCACTGTTATAGGAGATTCTACGGGGAGGGAGAGAAGGGAATCCTAACTTTTTCAGAGTTCATCAAAGTGTAAAGCCAATAGAAAGGAAGATGTGAAAGCAAAATAAATTTCAGACTTAACCACAATGAGGGTGGGTGGCCGCTCTGATCAAACAACCTCTACTTTCACTTCCTAAAACTCTTCACTTGCCTTTCATGCTGCTTGAAATACCACCCATTATTCATCTGAGTTCATAGGAAACCTGTTCTAAAAAAACGTAAATATCACTCTCAGAAAGAAGTTTGATATCACAGAGAAAAATGGGCTTTTGAGTCACAGAAGCCCAAGTTAGGTTCTAGTTCTGCATACTGGCTTCATGAATGGAGCAAGTTAGTCACCTGTGAAGCAAAGATACATAATTCTACTGACAAGCATGTTTGGAGGATGAGATGCGACGATATACCAACAACTCCTACAAAGTCAGCATTTACTACCTAGTAGCTCTTGTTGTCACTCTTAGTATTAAATGGTCACCCTAAAATAGCCACTGTGGAAGACAGTATGGAGGTTCCTTAAATACAAGCATCCTATGATCCAATAATTCCACTATAGGATATTTACCCAAAACATACAAAAACACTAAATTCAAAGGGATACATGCACCTCTATATTTACTGCAGCATTATTTACAATAGACAAATTATGTAAGTGGCCCAAGTGTCCTTTGATAGATGAAAAGATAAAGAAGAGGTGGGGGTGCCTGGGTGGCTCTGTCAGTTAAGTGTCCAACTATTGATTTTGGCTCAGGTCATGATCTCACAGTTAGTGAGATTGAGCTCCATGTCAGGTTCCACACTGACAGCCTGGAGCCTGTTTGGGATTCTGTCTCCCTCTCTCTATGCCCCTTCCCTTGCTCTCTCTCTTTCTCTCTCTTTCTCTTTCTCTTTCTTTCAAAATAAATAAATAAACTTTAAAAATAAAAAAAGAGGTGATACACACACACACACACACACACACACACACACACACACATACATACAATGGTATATTATTCCACCATAGAAATGAATGAAAACTTGCCATTTGCAACAAGTATGGAGCTAGAAAGTATCATGCTAAGCAAAATAAGTCAGAGAAGGACAAATACCATACAATTTCATTCATATGTGGAATTTAAGAAACAAAAGAGGAAAAAAAGAGAGACAGATAAACCAAGAAACAGACTTTTAACTATAGAGAACAAACTGCTGGTTACCAGAGAGGAGGTGGGTGGGGGATGGGTGAACAGGTGAAGGGGATTGAACACATTTACCATGATAAGCACTTAGTAATGTGAAAGTGCTGAATTACTATATACTATGCCTGAAACGAATATACCACTATATGTTAATTATACTGGAACTATAATAAAACACTTAATTAAAAAATTAAATTAAATTAAATTAAATAATTAAACAAAATAGTCCCAGAGTACCCAAACAGATATTCACATGTCAGAGTATATTAGGTTACCACAAAATGTTGCTCTTCTGTAGCAAACATCTGACTTGAGTGACTCAAAGGAAATGATGATTTTCATTGGTAGAAAGAGAATTTGGCACTTTGGCTCTAGAACAACTTTCCTCCAGGGATGGGCACCATGCTAGGGAAAGAAGAGCAAAGTTTTTTGCACCAAATGCCTTCTAGGAACTTGATGCACTTAACACCTTTGTTCAGTTACATTAGAAGTTCAGTAAACTTGTAGGTGGCCTGGGAAGCTAACCAATAATTTATTTTTAAATAAGATTGCATGTTTTAAACTTCAAGAAACTATCTTTATGAAGATTTATGGGAACATAATCTGTCTGCAAATTGGCATTTGAATACTATTCACATGCATTTACATTTGTATAATGATAACATGCATCTACAAGAAAACAGAAGACTGATCCTGAAAATAGAAAAATTTATAGAGTTTATAGATAAAACGATAATGGGCATGTGGTTGACTGTAGAGCAAGCCTAAGTTGCTGCCTTCAGGGAAGGCCTTTCTAGAAAAAGGAAAATCCATGTGGATAAAGAGGTCTATGATGTCTTTTGCTGACTCAAACCTCTTTGAACTCACACATATAAAAGTCCTCAACTTAGAGTCTGGTTACTGAAGAATATCCCAACTCAGATCATTAACAGTTCAGACTGCCCTATATATTCCTCAAGATGTGTATTTTTCAGTCTGAAAAACTGCAGAAGCAAAGTCACAAAATTATTGAAATTATCACGTTTTCATTGACATCTTTGGAAAAATGATGCCATGCATATGCCCTTTTAAACACTGAATACTCAAACTTAATGAAAGTAAATGAATATGATAAATTGGATTTCATACAGATTATAAATTGTGTTACTCTGAATTAAGTAACCTCTGTACTTGCCCTTTCCTTTAAGGAATGCAGAATGCCAAATAGGTCTTAAACAGGGATTACTTTTAGTTGCCTTCCCATTTCAAGTTCCAAGAGTTTATTTTGTATTCCCCCAAATTTTTAGTTGAATAAAATATACCTTAGTCTTCTTCTAATTGTACATTCAACATAGAAATTTCCTTTTAATGAAATAGTTTTCTACAACCTCCACAAAAATTAGAAATTTTAAATATCACATGCTTTCTCTGAAGGTTATAGAGATTTCTGTCCATTTTGATGAAAGTTATATTTCCAGCTATGATAAAAAAAATTTAAATGACCTCTAAGATTCCCATCCCTCAGTGTACACACTCCTGGACACTCAAACACTAATTTAGGTGCTGCTGTGAGGGAATTTTGCAGATATAATTAAGGTCTCAAATCAGTTGGCTTTAAGATAGGGAAATTGTCCTTGGTGGACCTACTCTAATCAGGTGACACCTTTGAAAAGGACTAGGCTCTACCTGGAGAGATATTCAGGATGTAAGAGATTTGTTGGGAGGGTGATTCTCCATTGCTGGCTGTAGAGATGGAATGGGACACATGCAAAGAATGTGGTGGAATCTATGAGCTGAGAGAGGCCTGTGACAGCCAGCAAGAGAACAGGGACCCCAGTTCAACTTCAAAGAACTGAGCTATGCCTAGAACTTAAGTGAGCTTAGAAAATGATCACAAATGTCAGATGAGATAGCTGCCTCAATCAACACCTTGATTTCAACCTTGTGAGATCCTGAGCAGAAAACTCAGCCATGACATGTACAGAACCGTGAGCTAATAAGTTGGTATTGCTTTAAGCTGCTAACTTTGTGGTAATTTGTTGCACAGCAATAAAAAATTAATACATCAGTGTTTGTTTTCTGATGCAAGTAAAGCAGGAAAAAAAATGCATGGGCACAATGGTGCAGTGCATCTCTACTTACAATCAGGCTAGATTCCCAAGGCTTTACTGAGCCTATTTTTCTCCAAATCTGAAGTGATATTATGCAAATCACTAGCAGGACCTCTCCAGAATGGAAAGTCAATGATGCATATTGGCTTTCATGCATCTCTTCATATTATCATATTATTCATAAAAGTTGATACTGAGTTGACAGTTTATTCATACAGGATTAAATAGCTGCAGATTTAGACTATGGCTCCTGAAGCTTTTGTAATGTGGCATTGTATACCTGTTATTCCCCAGAGGTTCTCACAAATGGAGAACCTAACACACCTATTTGTTGGTTGCCATTCCCCCTGCCCAGATGTTCACAGCTCCTTGTATGGGATTTGTAGATATGACTGCCACGGCACTTGAAGCAGTGGGCTATTGGTTGTTGAACAACTCCTCTGCTAAGAGTCCTACCATTCAGTCTGTAACAGTGATGTGATCTTCCTGTCATCTACTTTCTCCATTTGCCCTATTCAGAGAAACTCTGATGAGAAGACAGATTTGAAAGCCCTTAAGTCTCCTTAAGTTCTAGCCTTCCTTCTTTGGTTCTCTTATTGATTTCGAATGTCTTGGAAACATACTAAGATTCTCTGAGAAAATGAATGGTCAAATAAATGAAGAATGAATGAATGAGTGAATAGATGAATATATAAATAATAAATTAATTTAAGAGAATGCACTCAATGGAGTGGAAGTGTGGCACTGCGGGAAAAACAATGGTGCCCTAGGAGTTAGAAGGCGTGAGTCTGAGATGACCACTAGTTCTGTTACATCAGATGTCGTTTAATCATCTCTGGGCGTCAGTTTTCTCACCTGGAAAATGTGTTACATTCTACCAAATAGTTTCTAAGTTATCCTTAACTTCTGAATTTAGGTTTTATTTAAAAAAAAATTTTTAATGTTTATTTGTTATTGAGAGACAGAGAGAAACAGAGCGTGAACAGGGGAGGGACAGAGAGAGAGGGAGACACAGAATCCAATGGAGGCTCCAGGCTCTGAGCTGTCAGCACAGAGCCCGACATGGGGCTTGAACTCTCAAACCACGAGATTGTGACCTGAGCTGAAGTTGGTCGCCTAACCCACTGAGCCACTCAGACACCCCTGAATTTAGGTTTTAAATCATTCAAGAGGCTAAATAATGTTACACTCCACAGAGCTTCTGTTTGTTGTTATATTCTGGCACCTTAATTCTTGTCCATTGGAAGACACACTGCCTCTCCACAGCCAGCTGTCTAGATTCTTTTTAATCAGCCAATGCATACATTGTCAATATTTTCTATACCCAACAGAATTCAAGCCTCTCAAGCTCCACTAGGTTTATTGGGTAAATGTACTGCTTATGCCAAAGCTATTATCTTCTTAATTATTTAGGTCCATATGACTTGTATCTTTTATGCTTTCATTTACATATAAAATATGTCTATATTCAAAAGAAAAATTTCTTGTAAATCAACCAATATTTATTAAAATTACACTCAGTGCAGGGGCGCCTGGGTGACTCGGTCAGTTAAGCATCTGACTTTTAATTTCAGTTCAGGCCATGACTCATTGTGAAATTGAGCTTCACATCAGGCTCTATGCTGATAGTGTGGAGCCTGCTTGGGATTTGCTCTTTCTCTCTCTCACTCACACTCTCTGTATATCTCAAAATAAATAAATAAACTTAAAAAAATTAATGAAATAAATAATATAAAAAATAAAATTACACTCAGTGCAAAGCATTGGACTAAATCTTGTAAAGGAAAAATACCTTCTGTCCCCAAAGAGGTTGGTTTAGCAACACACACCCACCCAAAGCTAAATTCTAATGAAAGAGGTAAATAAAGTTGATTATAATGGCAAGTTGTAGAGAAAGAGACTACAAAATGAGTTAGAAGACCAGGACCTTTTTAAACCATTTGACTCTAATCAAGTGTCCTCTCTCTCAGCCTCTGTTATTTCATATATAAAGCTGGCATAATATCTTCCTCTTACAGATTTGTAAAATTCCTACTCTTTACCAGGCACCTTATTAAATCTTAATGATAAAAAGATGAACAATACCAGTCTAGCTCATTGAGGAGTTCAGAATTAAATTTAGATTAATATACATGCAAACAAATACTTGACACAATGTCATTAGCACTATTGTTGATAAGAGATGTGGACTGACAGCACAGAGAGCCAGTGCCTCTAGAAATAGAAACCACGAGTAATATTGTACATTGCCAGATCCTGATCTTCTTAATACGTCCCTTCACCCCAAGATAACCTTGATGCATATCCAAGGCAAATGTATTCTTGCTGGAAAAGGTAGACCAAAGAAACTTGCTGTTATCCAAAGGAGAACCAGAAAGCTTGTAACTGTTACAGTGTAAGAGTAACCTGCTGAGTTTTCCTTTTTACAGGACAGTAGGATTTGGCACCCAGAGCAGAAGTTTGAAACCATGGATGATTGCCCTTCTCATTGTGTTATTACTGACAGTGGTGGCAGTGACCATTGGTATTCTGGCCCACTTGTTAGTCTCTGGTAGGTAAAGATTGTGAATTTCACTCAGCTTGATTTCATTTTTCTGCAAACTTTAATTTGTATATATGTAAATGTAATTTTATCTAAAAGTATTTTTGTGCTTTTACCAGCATTTAGAATTTAATTTTTTTCAGTCATTTTATAAAAATAATTATTGAATGCCTATTGTATATGAGTACTTTTCTGGATGACTCAAGGTACAACATTATATAAAGCAGACCAGTTTCCTATCTCCTTGGAGCTCACAAGCTAATATCCTTTTAAGACTACACAAAAGATCAAAAATGGTAACTGAAAGAGGTGCCTGGGTGGCTCAGTAGGTTGAGCAGCTGACTCCTGATTTCCCAGGGTCATGGGATCAAACCCCACATTGAGCTCTGTGCTGAGCGTGGAGCCTGCTTAAGATTCTCCCCTCTTGGGGCAGCTGGGTGACTCAGTCGGTTATGTGTCTGACTTTAGCTCAAGTCATGATCTCACAGTTCATGGATTAGAGCCCTGCATCAGGCTCTGTGCTGACAGCTCACAGCCTGGAGCCTGTTTTGGATTCTGTGTCTCCCTCTCTCTCTGCCACTCCCCTGTTTATGCTCCGTCTCTCTCTCTCTCTCTCTCTCTCTCTCTCTCTTTCTCTCAAAAACAAATACTTAAAAAATTTTTAAAAAAGATTCTCCCTCTCTCTCTGCCCCTATCCCCCACTCACACACTTTCTCTCACTCTAAAAAGATTTAAAAACTAAAAAAAGTAGCAACTTAAATCTACTGGTAATCATAATAACTGTAACCATTCAAGTGAAAAACTATGATAAATTAGTTATTATATTAGTTATTAAAACTGACTCATTTACTCATCATTATGTCCACCAACATTTCAAGGGACAAAGAAAAACACATGTCCAACAAAATAATGAATTTTGAAATAATTGGTAAACTATAAATATGACAAATACTGTTACTTATTTTTAGAGAAAATTTTATCCTTTCCTAAATGATATTCACGTATTTTTTAATTGCCTGATATACTTATAATCACACAAATAATGCATTTCAGAATTCTTTTTAAATTACATCTTTCTCTGCACAGACTGCAAAGCATTAACATTTGTTGACAAATCTCCACAGGGTCACTCACACAGATGTGTTTGATAAAACAACTACCTCAGGCTTCTTACTTGAATGGCCTCACCTATTGTCATCTTCCTCAGACTTGTGTGTGTGTGGGGGGGGGGGGGGGGGCTGGTGAAGACTCTATCACAATCATTAAAGGTTTTAAGAACACACTTCTGGGCTTTTTGTAACAACCCCGCCTGTAGTTTATGCTAATGGCAAAAGATTCTCAGGTCATTTCATTTGACTGCCTACGAGCCCCTTTACTAGGAGTATAATGTTTGATAATGATATGGATTGTGCAGATGAGTATCAGGGGGACCAAAAAAAAAGCACTACAGAGCCCAGAAACGTACCACCTAGAAGATGTACCATTCTGATATCCCTCTCTCTTTCCTAGGTCCATAGCTGGGAAACCCATTGTGCCCACTGTGTCCTTCCTAGGCCAGGCTCCCTAAGGAGAGATGCTATTCTGTGGCTGGTCTGTTTTTCTATTTTCAACTCTTTGTAGGGGCGCCTGGGTGGCTTAGTCAGTTAAGCATCGACTTCAGCTCAGGTCGCAATCTCATGGTTCATGGGTTTGAGCCCTGCCTTGGGCTGTGTGCTAACAGCTCAGAGCCTGGAGCCTGCTTCAGATTCTGTCTCCTCCCTCTTCCCCTCCCCTGCTCACGCTCAGTCTCTGTCTCTCAAAAATAAATAAATGTAAAAAAAAAATTAACTCTTCGTAAATTTCTTGCCCCCCACCCCCAGAAGGCCAGACTCCTAAGATTACTAGATTTCTTAAGAGCCCCACTGCTCTGTTTTCTTATCTTTCCCAGCAGCCAAGCAGAGATCTGACTGATTCACCCCACTTACACACTGTTCTTATCTCCCACCTCTGACAGTTTGTTCCCTTTCTTTTCCTGTCTTTCTTACTTTGCCTGGCTCTCCCATTATAAATCAAAATTCAGGGGCGCCTGGGTGGCGCAGTCGGTTAAGCGTCCGACTTCAGCCAGGTCACGATCTCACGGTCTGTGAGTTCGAGCCCCGCGTCAGGCTCTGGGCTGATGGCTCAGAGCCTGGAGCCTGTTTCCGATTCTGTGTCTCCCTCTCTCTCTGCCCCTCCCCCGTTCATGCTCTGTCTCTCTCTGTTGCAAAAATAAATAAAAACGTTGAAAAAAAAATTAAAAAATAAATAAATAAATCAAAATTCACAAGGATGTTCATATACATCTACTTCTAGCAGAGTATAAGGTGGTATACATTTTAACTCAGCAAGACCTAATATAGGAATTAAATGTTTCAGCTTTAGAGCTAGTCTCTCTAGGTTTAAACTCAGGCCAACTCACTAGTTATATCGCATAGAGCAAGTTACTTAACACCTCTGTGCCACACTTTCTTCACCTGTGAAATGGAGGTGACACCAATTTCAGGGAGCTAGAGTGAGAACCAAATGAATTAATACATGTAAAGTGCCCAGAACAGTGTTTGGCAATCTAGTAGACACTCAATAAATTCCAGTTATTATTAACATAAAAATTAATTATCTTCATTATATTTATTAAGAAAGTAAATTAGAAAAAAGTCTCAATAATAATTCAAGACTCTATACTAACGCCATTATATCTGTGCCTTGGATCCTGAAATCTAATCATGTTATTTCCTACTTTTCCTTTTTATCACAGGACAGAAAACGGAGTATTATCATGGAACATTTAAAATTTCAGATCTACAAGTCAATAGAAATTCTAGACAAAACAACACATACAACCTTAAGGACTTAAAGGAGATGAGTGAGAATTTGGTAAGTCAGATGTATTCTTTCTGTTTTAAAACAATGTTGAAGGAAGAGATTTGTGGATCATTTCCCTGAATATTTCTCAAAAGACTATTTTCAGACCACTTGCATTAAATCACCTTGAAAATTCCTAGGCCCCATTCCAGACCCACTGAATCAGTGTCTAATGGGATGGGTTGGCAGGGACGGGGGAACAAGGAAATCTCCATCCTGATAAACAGTGATTCTGATAAACCACCCTTTGTGACTCAACCACCTTATCTAAAGGTAAGAGAATTGGGGCATCTAGGTGGCTCAGTTGGTTAAGGGTCTAACTGTTGATTTCAGCTCAAGTCATGGTCCCAAGGTCATGGTATCAAGCTGCATGTTGGGCTCTGCACTGAGCCTGGAGCCTACTTAAGATTTTCTCTCTTTCTCCCTCTGCCGCTCTCTCTTCCTTGCTCTCTCTCTCTCTCTCTCTAATAAATAAATAAATAAATAAATAAATAAATAAATAAATAAATAATAAAAATAAATAAAATAATAAAAATCCATAAATGGAAGTGAACAAATGCAGAGTGCATTTATGATAGTAATACTGTGTTTGAAAGTGGACTTTTAAATATCAATAAATCATGTATTTCTCAGAGTGAAGGAGCTTCACATGCAAAGACTGAGATAGGTAATGACAGATTACAATCATGAGCACATGCAAGGCCCTTCGCTGGCTGTCATTATTTATTACTCTCATTTTTTCACAAAACGTACTCCCATTCACCTCCCTCAGCAGGCAACCCTTCTTTGTGCCACATGTATTCTTTTGTTTGTATTCATTCCTGTAAAAATGTATTTTGTTGTTTTGTGTGCACATGCTTTTAATTTATTCTTTGTGTTATAAATCATTCATCTTAGTCATTTTGGGCTACTACATCAAACTACCAGATACTGAGTGGCTTGTAATATCAGATATTGATTTCTCAAAGTTCTGGAGGCTGGAGGTCTGAGATCAGGGAACAGCCAGGTCAGATTCTGATAAGGACCCTCTCTCAGGTTGCAGACTGCAGACTTCTCAGTGTATACCCACATAGTGGAGAACAGACCTAAAAAGCTCTCTGGGTCTCATTATAAGGGCACCACCAACCCCACTCATGACCTAATCACCTCTCAAAGGCCCCACCTCCTAACACCATTACATTGAGGGTTAGCATTTCAACATGAATTTGGGGGCAGGAAACAAATATTCAGTCCATGGCATCACTTTTTGTTTCATGCCTTTTTACTCAGAACTTTTTTTAAAGCTCTGTCCATGTTGCTAAATGTACACATAATTCACTGCTATTGGCTACTACAAAATGGTTTATAGTGTGTTTTGCCATATTTTACCTCCTACCTATCATCCCAAGAAATGCTGCACTAAATAGCCTCCTACTTGTCCCCTATAGACCTGTGCAAGTTCTTCTGTGAGCAGAATTACTGGGTCACTGGGTGTGTACCCACTTAATTTAACTAATTAGTGTGGATTGCTCTTCAGAATGGCTGACCCAGTGTACACGCCCATCTGCAGTGCATAAGGATTCCTATGTCCCCACATCTTTGCCAACACTTGGTATTATTTGGCTTGCTGACTTCTGCCAGCCTAATAGGCAATAAGTTATGTCTTTTTGTGATTTAATTTACATTTTTCTAATTACTGAGTTTGTGCATTATTAAATACGCTTGTTAGCCTTTCGAGTTTTCATTTTTATAAATTGCTTGTACCTATCCTTTATCGAGTTTTCATTTTTATAAATTGCTTGTACCTATCCTTTACCTGTTTTTCTGTTAGAGTCATTTTGTTTTATTAGTGTTATTTTCTAGAAGTTCCTTATATTTTCTAGATATGAACAGTTTGCTGGTTGAGGAAATTATAATCATCCATTCTATCTTCTATTAATTTGGACCATGTTGTCCTTCATGAAATAGAAATCCATAATTTTGAAATGATGATCTTCATCAATTTTGTCTTATGTTTGTGTTTTTAAAGTTTTTTTAAGAAGGTATTCCCTCTTTCAAGTCATAAAAATATTTTACTTTATTTTCTTCTATTAAGTTCAAAATTTTACTTTTTATATTAAGCCTTCAATGTATATAAAGTCCACCTTTGTGTGTGATGTTAGGTAGGAACCCAGGTTGTATTCTCCAAATAAGTTTTCCCAATTTAACTAAACAATCTTTCCTCCCAATGGCATGGTTGTTCAGCTCTTTACATTTCTTCACACCTGAATCTTGCAGAAAAGGAAACATGATCTATCTCCTCAAATTTCTTCATATCTCTTTGGAGATATGAGAGTAATGAGCATGAAACTGAACACCATGACATAATTAAGGACTAAATTGTATGCTGAGGACCATAAGGGCAGAAGAACTTCAAAGAAAAGGAAATTCAGCTAGGTTTCCCATGGTCAGGAAAGGCTTTGTATTATTTAGCCTTGTTTAAATGAAACAAGTGTCCTTTTTCCCCCACTCACCACCCAGTTACCTTCAGAAGAAGTATGTGAATGGTTCGTGCCTCATCCTGCCACTCCTGTTTATTGTTGCTGAATCCCAATGAATGAAACCAGATTCTTCTCTCTGCCCTATATGGGTGCTAATTAGACAGCCAAGAAAGACAGGTTGCAGGTCCTGCTCTTCCTCATAATTTGGGATTTACTGATTTGAATGCAAATGGAGATGCAAAAGTAAAATGAGCTCATGCTCAGATACTGCTAAAAAGACTTCAGTAACCAGACACCTGTAATTCATGACACTCCCAAATAGGTAGGTCACTTTCTTCATTATTATAAGTTCGGGTAGGATCACTGTCTGATGTAGTACTTCATTTGAAGAAACATATTTCAGAAATATCAAGAAATACTTTTAAATTACAGGGTCATTACAGATGTGAAAGTCATAACCTTGTAATTCCATAACAATAGCTAGCATGTACTGAGTGCCAAGCACTACGCTAAAACACCTTACATGTATTTTAGTTAATCCTCAAAAACAACTTTATGAGGTAACTACAATTACTATCACAATTTTACAGATGAGAAAATCAAGGTACAGAAAAGTTAATTTACTCAAGATCATAGAGCTAGCAAATGTAGCTAGTAAATGATTACATATTCTTAATAAACTTCTGTCATCCATAAGAATAATCTGTGTGACTTTATTTCCCACCTACTATGCACAAAATTCCAGAAATCAAGTAATTATCCCCGGTACATTAGTCTATTTCAATTACACTGTCAACATAGGCCAGTGACCATCGTCTCATTAAAAATGGGAACAGGTGGGAATTTTCTTAGGGATGTCTCCCCATAAAAAAACACTCCCCCTGTGCCCAGGGAGCACTCAGGGACACCAGAAAAGGGCTTAAAATGATCCTCCAAATATCCTTAATGCTATGTCTCTAGAACTGTAGAAAAAAAGGAGCTTGGAAACAGAAAGAGATGCAGAGATAAACTAGTTAGAAACACTCTAAAGGAATTAGAAAACAAAAGTGAGAGATTGGGTTCTGATCAACACTGAAGCAGGAAGTGCTTCTACTGAGAAAAATTAGTCGAGATAAATTTAAACTTAGCAAAAGTATTAGTCCCGAAGTTTGCATTTGCAGAAGGTAAAAGAAGTAAAAGATGCTCCATGCTTGGTGTAGGATTGTGGCCCTATGCCTGGAGAGAAGATATTGGATTTGGAAGATTTAAGAAAAAACTAAGCAGACATTATCAAGAAACTTCATGTTCAGAGGTTAGAAAAATTGAATGGAGAGTATGGCCAAGTCCTTTCCTGAGAACACAGACCTACATTTATTTTGAAATTAAAGATTAGGCATGTTTAAAAGAGGAAGATGTGTAACACCTCTACCTTAATTTGAATCCTGGAAGAAAAAGATAATTGTTGTATATTTCATGTCTAATCTGCGATGTAACACTGCAAAGGAGGCATTATTATCCACACTTTAAGGATAAGGGAACTAAACCTCTGAAGTTAAGGTCCATAGCCAGTAAATGACAGAGGGGAGATTTGAAGCCATATAGGTAATTTGAATATGTGCTCTTTCCACTAAATTGTTCAACTTGTCAGGAAGAAACTCAGCTAATATAGGAAGCTCAACTCTGTGTCAATTCTTCTCCCATTTAATATTTAAATTTATAAAGATTATAAATCCCATATGCTGTGCTAGGTAATTTAAGCAACACATTGGGTTTACTTGTTATAAAAGTGTGTCCTCCTCCATAGTATCCTCACTTTCCTGTTCAGTTTTTGGTCCAGCTTTATTGAAACACAATTTACAGATAACATTGTGTCAGTTTACAGTGTAAAGCATGTTGATTTGATGTATTGCAAAATTATTATCACTGTAACACTTCCATCATGTCACATAATTACTATTTTTTTGTGGTGAGAACATTTCAGATCTTATACTGTTAGCAACATTCAAGCAGCATTCAGTATTATTATCTATAATCACCGTGCTGTACATTACAACCCTAGAACGTATTCATCTTATAATTGGAAGTTTGTACCCTTTGATCAACATCTCCCTGCTTCTCCCACGCCTCCCCCTCAGCCTTGGTAACCGCCATTCTATTCTGTTTCTATGAATTCATCTTTTTAGACGCTACATATAAGTGATATCATGCAGTATTTGTCTTTGTCTGATTTATTTCACTTAGCATGATGCCCTCAAGGTCCATTCATGTTGTCCTAAATAGCAGGATTTCCTTCTTTCTCATGGATGAATAATATTCCATATGTATATATACATATATATATGACATGTTATTGTATTGTGTGATTGTATGTATATATATATATATACACATACATATACACATACATATGTACATACATACACACACACACACACACACACACACACAACATCACATCTTCTTTATCCATTTATCAATTGACAGGCACTTAGGTTGTTTACATATCTTAACTACTGTGAATAATGATGCAATGAACATGGGAGTACAAATATCTCTTCTGTATGCTTGCTTTCATTTCCTTTGGATATATACCCAGAAGTATGATTACTGGGGCATATTATAGTTCTACTTTTAATTTTTCGAGAAACCTCTATACTATTTATGATAGTGGTTGTACCAATTTACATTCTTCAAAAGAGTGCACATTCTTCAAAAGAGTTGCATCCTCTCCAACACTTGTTATCTCTTGTCTTTTTGATGATAGACATTCCAAAAGGTGTGAGATGATATTTCATTGGGTTTTAATTTGCATTCCCTGATTATTAGTGATGTTAAGCCCCTATTCATGTACCTGTTGACTATTTTGCTGTCTTCTGTGGAGAAATGTCTATACAGATCTTATACCCATTTTTAATCAGATTTTTTTTGAGTTGTATAAGTTCTTTATATACTTTGGATATTAACCCTTTATCAGATGTATGATTTGCAAGTATTTTCTCCCATTCCACAGGTTGCCTTTTCATTTTGTTGATGACTTCCTTTGATGTGCAGAAGCTTTATAGTTTGATGGAGTTCCACTTAGCAATTTTTGCTTTTGTTGCTTATGCTTTTGGAATCATATTCAAATAATTGTTGCCCCAACCAATGTCAAGAAACATTTTGCTCTATTTTCTTCTAGAAGTTTTACGGTTTCAGGCCTCATGTTTAAATCTTAATCTTTAATTTTGAATGAATTTTTAATTTCATTATTTTCAGTTTAATCTTTAATTTTGAATTATTTTTGAGAAGGAGTAAAGGGGCCCTATTTCATTCGTCTGCATGTGGTTATCCAGTTTTCCAACACTATGTATTGAAGAGATTATCCTTTCTACATTGAGTATTCTTGGCTGCCTTATTAAATATAAGCTGGTCATATATGTGAGCATTTATTTCTGGGCTCTTGATTCCTTTCCATTGTTCCATGTGCCTTTTTATGTCAATACCATGCTGTTTTATTATAACTTTGTATTAGACTTTGAAATCAGGAAGTGAAATCAAGAAGTGGCTCTGTTCTTCTTTCTCAACACTATTTGGCTACTCAGGGTCTTTTGTGGCTCCATATAAATTTTAGGATTTTTTTCTATTTCTGTGAGAAATGCCACTAGAATTTTAATAGAGATTGCATTGTTCTATAGATGCTTTGGGTAGTATACGCATTTTAACAACATTAATTTTTCCAATCCATGAACATGGAATATCTTTCATTTATTTTTGTCTTCTTTGATTTCCTGCATCAAAGTGTTACAGTTTTCACTTCCTTGGTTAAATTTATTCCTAAGTATTTTATAATTTTTGATGCTACTGTGAATGGGATTATTTACTTTCTTTTTCAGATATTTCATTGTTAATATATAGAAATGCAGCCATTTTCTGTATGATTTTGTATCTTGCAACTTTACTGAATTCATTGATTACTTATCTGCTTTTTTGTGGGAATTTTTAGGATTTTCTCTATATGAAATCATATATCTGCAAATAAAGACAATTTATTCCTTTTTGATTTAGATACCTTTTATGTCTTTTTCCTGCTTGATTGCTTTGGCTAGAACTTCACTACCATGTTGAATAGGAGTGGTGAGAGTGGGCATCCTAGATATCTTGTTCCTGATCTTAGGAAGACTTCAACATTTCCCTGAGGTATATTGTATAATCTGTGGACTTGCCATAGATGGCCTTTATTATACTGAGGTATGTTCTTTCTATTTACAACTTGCTGAACATTTTTATCATGAAAGGGTGTTTCATTTGTCAAATGATCTTTCTGCATCTATTGAGATAATCATGTGATCTTTATCATGTGATCATTCTATTAATGTGTGTATTACATTTATTGATTTGTGTATGTTGAAACATCCTTACACATCAGGAATATATACTGCTTGATCATAATGTGTGATCCTTTTAATATGTTGCTGAATTTGATTCACTAATTTTGTTGAGAATTTTTGCATCTATGTTCATCAGAGATTTTAGCCTATAGTTGTTTTTTTTTAATTTTTTAAATTTAATTTATTTTTTAAAATTTATATCCAAATTAGTTAGCATATAGTGCAACAATGATTTCAGGAGTAGATTCCTTAATGCCCCTTACCCATTTAGCCTATCCCCTCTCCCACAACCCCTCCAGTAACCCTCAGTTTGTTCTCCATATTTATGAGTCTCTTCTGTTTTGTCCCCCTCCCTGTTTTTATATTATTTTTGTTTCCCTTCCCTTATGTTCATCTGTTTTGTCTCTTAAAGTCCTCATAGGAGTGAAGTCATATGATTTGTGTCTTTCTCTGACTAACTTCACTTAGCATAATACCCTCCAGTTCCATCCACGTAGTTACAAATGGTAAGATTTCATTCTTTTTGATTGCCGAGTAATACTCCATTGTGTGTGTGTGCGTGTGTGTGTATATATATATATATATATATATATATATATGTGTGTGCGTGTGTATGTGTGTGTGTGTATATATATATATATATATATATATATATACACACACACACACCACATCTTCTTTATCCATTCATCCATCGATGGACATTTGGGCTCTTTCCATACTTTGGCTATTGTTGATAGTGCTGCTATAAACACTGGGGTGCATGTGTCCCTTCAAAACAGCACACCTATATCCCGTGGATAAATGCCTAGTAGTGCAATTGCTAGGTAGTAGGGTAGTTCTATTTTTAGTTTTTTGAGGAACCTCCATACTGTTTTCCAGAGGTAGCCTGTAGTTTTCTTATAGTGTCTTTATCTGGCTTTGGTATAAGGATAATGTTTACCTTGTAAAATGAATGTGGGAGTGGTCGTTCCTCTTCAATTTTTTGGAAGATTTTGGGTAGAATTGGTGTTATTTCTTTTTTAAATGTTTGGTAGGATTCATTAGTGAAACCATATGGTCCCGGGTTTTTCTGTATTGAAGGGTTTTGATTACTGATTCAACCTCCTTACTCCTTATTGATGTATTCACATTTTTAATTTCTACATGATTTAGTCTTGGTAGGTTGTATATTTCCAAGAATTTATCCATTTATTCCAGGTTATCCAATTTGTTAGTATATAAATTTTCACAGTCATCCCTTATGATCTTCTGTATTTTTGTAGCATCAGTTGTAATATTCTTTCATTTTCTGATTTTATTTGAGTCTTCTCTTTTTTTTTCCTTAGTTTGCCAAAGGTTTTGTCAATTCTCTTTAACTTTTCAAAAAAACAACTCTTAGGTTTTTTTTAATCTTTTCTATTGTCTTTTAGTCTCTATCTCATTTATTTCCACTCTGATCTTTGTTATTTCCTTCCTTCTGCTAATGCTAGTTTTTTCTTCTACTTCTTTCTTTAAGTTTTAATTCCAGTTGAGTTAACATAGTGGTATATTAGTTTCAGGTGAACAATAGTTTTTCCTTCTTTTTCTAGTTGCTTGAGGTGTGCAGTTAGATTGTTTATTTAACATCTTTTTTTCTTAATGTAGGCATTCATCACTATGGACTTCTATCTTAGAGCTCTTTTGCAGCATCCCATAGTTTTGGTATGCGTTTGCATTTTCACTTGCTTCAAGATATTTTTTTTTATTTTTCCTTTGATACCTCCTCTAACTCATTGGTTGTTGAGAAGTGCATTGCTTAATTTCCACATATTTGTGAATTTTCTAGCTTTCCTCAGTTCTTAACTTCTAGTTTCATACCATTGTGGTCACAGAAGATAGTATGATTTAAATCTTCTTAAATATTTGCTAAGACTTGTTTTGTATCCTATGAGGATCTACCCTAAAGAATGTTCTGTGTGTGCTTGAGAAGATGTGTATTCTCTTGTTGGGTGGATTGTTGTTTATATGTCTGTTAAGTCCATTTGATGTAAAAAATGGTTAGGTCCAAGGGTTACTTGTTGATTTTCTGTCTGGATGGTCTATCCACTGCTAAAAATGGGATATTAAAGTCCTCTATTATTATTGTATTATTGTCTATTTCTCTCTTCATATCTGTCAGTTTTTGCTTAATTTATTTAAGTACTCTGATGTTAGGTACAATATTTATAATGGCTCTATCTTCTTGATGAATTGACTCCTTTATCATTATATAATGACATTCTTTGTCTCTTGTTACTAGTTTTGGCATATGGTTTCTTGTTTGTACCAGTTTTTGAGGAGGAAGACAACAGAAAAACAACTATAATATGGGAAGGAGGTGGATGGAAATATTAGCATACATTTATTTAGCATAAATAATCTATGACTGGAGGGAAAATGTGGATGGTTGTTTTCTGAGAGAAGTTTTTTTGAGAAAGGAAGCAATATGAACCATCTCAAAACTTCCCGATAAAGTTATGAATATAGCACAGTCTTCACTCTACTGGATAATCTATTTAGATGATGGCTCATCATTCAGGAACTGTAAAAGAGTCTAAGAGTAATGATTCATACCTTCTCTTTCTCACAGATTAATCAAATTTAGAGATTTCAAAGACAACACACCTGGAGAGGACAGGAACCTTCTAAAGAAATGACCTTTCCTTGCCTCAGGCATCTGGTTTAACTATCTTTAGTGCAACTTTAAATACACACAAATTACATATTTTCCTCTTCTAAAATGGTAATTCAGAGATCTAAGCTTTTGTGGTATACTGAAAGTTAATAATTTATCCTTTATCACCCTTCACTGCAAACATTTTAATTTCTTGAATTTACTTTGCCTCTCAATCTCAGGAATACAAACCAATTTGGGATAAGGTTATCCAATATATTGCTACTTACTATGTGTGATTAAACAGTCAGAGATGTCCATCTGTTTCTTTCTGACATTCTACAAGGAAACACTGAGGAAGGACCAGTATAGTCAAATAAATAACTTTGATAATATCCTATAATGTCACAATCCATTTGCTGATACTATTACCTCACGGTTTAGAGTAATCATACTTCCATAGTACTCCAGTCACACACCCTTATTACACAGGATCCAACTGCCATCTCTAATAGACACGGCACTGGGTTCACAGCTTTGGGAGGTTTTGTTTTTTTTTTTTAAAGGATTTTTGTGAACACAAAGTGACGTGATACCCAGAAAGCCACCAAAGCTTCAGAATCCTGTAGATACCATCACTGCTCAGGTTGGCCATGCCATACATAGGTTTAGAAAAATTATTCATAGCTGACTTTTTGATTCTTGGGTTGTACCAAAGATCTAGAGTTTTAAATAGATAGAACTTTTAAAAATTGCAATAAGAACTATAAAGATTATAGTCCTAATTTTAAAGGACAAAGAAAACAGACTGCCTTTGGAGGGGGATATAACAGTTTCTCGATCTCTTACATGCTGCCTGCTACACATCAGTGAGTAGGAGTTTGTTTTATTTATTTATTTATTTATTTATTTATTTATTTATTTATTTTAAGTTTACTTATTTAGTTTGAGAGAGAGAAAGAGCATGTGCAAGTGGCGGGACAGCAGAGAGAGAGAAAGGGAGAGAGAGAATCCCAAGCAGGCTCCACATTGTTAGCACACACCCCAAAAAGGGGCTTCAACCCACGAACCACAAGATCATGACCTTAGCCAAAGTTAGATGCTTAATCGACTGAGCTGCCCAAATGCCCCAATAGAGGCTTTTACTAAAAACACACTTGTGTGCTCATCCCAAGGTCAACTGGCTCATTACTTTTTCACCTTGGGCAAGTCACTTCCTCATCTCTGTAATGCAAATAATAATAGTATTCACCTCAGAGGGTTGAGGAAAAAAGCAAAGGAGCTCATAAATACAGTGGACTTTGTGCTTGCTGCATAGGTGATCCACAACAGTGATGACTATTCCTACTATAATATCTATTGTAGTCTCACCTGGGAGGGGCTTTCCAAAAGCAATGAAATTACCTGAAAATGTCCATAAGGCAAAAGACTTCCCATCAGTAATTCATAGTCAATTTGCTTTTTTCTCCAGAAGCATTGATCTAAATCTGATGAAAAGCTCATTAAAAACTCTTGCAAGTTTCCTGGTAATGGCAAGGCTTTCTGATAAATTCTCACTTTTTTTCATGCATTCATTCAACAAAAACATGCTACGTTTCTACATAGTATGGAATGAGAAAAGATCAATCACCACACTTAACATAAAGGGTTTGCAGTTGAATAAAGGAGATAATATATTTGCATAAATAACTATATTAAGGGAATAGTAGTAAGTATAAGATGGATTAGAAAAATCACAACAGAAAGAGGAAAGATTAAGGAATAACCACAAAGAAGCTTCAAGGAATAACCACAAAGAAGGTATTATCTGAAATAGACATTGAAGGAGAGATATGATTCAGAAAAGCAGAGCCAGCAGAATGGGGGAGGGTGCTATAGTTTCAAGGAATAGCCTGAGAAGGGCAAGTATAAAGGAAACAAGGGCCAGGGCTGACAGGTACACATGGTTGAAGACTGGACAGGATGGAAAATGGGCAGAAGGGGAAGTCCTTGAATATCTGACTCTGTAACCAGAGGCCCAAATGAATTGTGCTTTACTCTTTGTACTTAGAGTTCAGCTCTTGTAGCAAGGCAATCTCAATTAGGACTTATTTAAGGCAAAACAAGTGTTGTTTTTCTAAAGCATCTCTTATACTGTTCTTTGTGTGCTAATCTTATTGTAATTAGGAGAAAGCAACAGGATCTGAAGTTTTCTTCATGGCACATTGGTGAGTCCTTTAATTCTCAGGGCTCATCTGCTGTGACAGTGGAAGAAACTGCTTTTATATTCCATTGGCCAATCTTCAGTGGCATATCTATCTTAAGTTTACAGTGTCAACCCTGAAACACCTCCTACGTAACTACCAAGACTGCTGAGAGGAGCCCAGTTGGGGAGCATCTGACAGTGAAAGGCTGGCGACATGTGTAAACAGGGTTCTTTCCGGAATGAGAGCTGAATGGTTGGGCGAGGCTGTGTGTTGGAGTTAACAGCCTCACCCTCACTCTTTTATTAAACACCCAACTAACCTTCAATTGCCCTTTTAGAACTTAATCTCAGTGCAACTTCCAGCATTACAAAATCATCAAGCATAACGAGGTACTAGCCTGAAAGGGGGAGGCTCTCTGTTAAATTAAGAGACTAATCCCAACTATCAGACTCTGCCAATGCCCCCAGAAAGGAGGTGGGATAAATTTATTAATCACTATCTCTATTAGCTTCTGTGAATAATAAATTTATAACAAACTGGCACGCGGTTTAAAAAAAAGCGTCCTTTGAAACTTCTACAAATTTAGAATGCCAAATTATTGGCAGAATGTTTCTTATAAGGCAAGCCTTATCTTCTAGGAAAGATTAATCATTATTTTAGGGTCTAAGAAAGCTAGTTCATACGTAAAATCCACTCAGCAATAAAGTTTATGTTCATGTTTTCCCTGATTTTCCCTTGCTGAAAATCCCTTTTTGGTAGAAACCCATTTAGCCAGTCCCTATGCCCTAGTATTTCTCAGAGTGTTTTCCTCAGGCTACCAGGATCACCTGAAGATCCTGGGGCTCACCCCAGGCTAATCGAAGAGGCTTTATAGGGGCAGGGTTTTGAATTTGTATTAGAAAGAAGAAAACTTCTTTATTTCTATGATTACTAAAGTCACTTAAACCAAAGATGGAATTGATGCTGGGTGCAGATATTCTCCTCAGCAGGCATGTGGCCAGATGAATGATGTCATCTAAAGCCAAAAACTTAATCCAATTTCTTCACCAACAGGTTATGAACAGCCAGCAGAACAATTGTGGGTGGAATTTCAGAGGATAATTACAAATCAAACTTCTATAAATACTCAACTGCTATTTGCTTTTCTTCCTTTTACTACTTGACACTCCTCTCCCTGTTTTTGTTGTTGTTTTGTTTTGTTTTTACCTTTTCTTTGCTTTTGGATCTCCCCCCAGATACTGAGTAAAAGACTAGCTATGTGTTGTGTAACAAAAAAAGAAATTAAATTTAAACAGTTCCATTTCTAGCATATGAACTGCACATTTCCTCAGTCTATTTAAGCTTTTCTTATGTAAATACAAATAAATGTATATTTTGGATACTGGCATTTTTTTTAATTTTCTAAATACTACCTTTGATCTTCAGGTTTATAAATACATTACCAATTATAGCTTGATAAATGTTATACTTTCAATCAACCAACGGTTTATTTTATAACTTATTGTTATGGGTTCTGTGAAAGAACCTGAAGCAACATGTACATCATATTTATCAAGGAGGCTGTGTGATTGATAAGAAGAGATAAAACTACAAGCAGAAGATCTAAACTTAAGTCCCAGTTTATTATCCAACTGATGCCAGGGAAATTTATATAATGTCTTCAAGTGTCAGCTTCCTCTTCAAATAAACTAAGAATCAAAATAATTTTTATTCCATACCGTTATTGTAAGGGTTAAATGCAATTAGGAGTATTTTGTTTCCCAGGTAAGCACTTGGGAATGCCTGATAGTGCTAAGGGAGTCATGACTTGTTCCTTGATCTCTGAAAGAGCTTTCCATTTATTCCATTTATTTTTTCCATTTATTCCATTTATTTCCATTTATTTTTCCATTTATATTTGTTTTTTTCAAAATGAGAGTTGGTCTTCTTGCGCCTTAGGGATTTGGGACCTTGTTTTTACACATTTGGCTCATCACATTCATCAAATGTGAAATGGAATGCTCAAATTTAGATGACACTGTCGCCACCAAGTGGTCACCAGGAGATATTGCAATCCAGTATCCAGGCGTGCTAAGCCACAGCCACATGATGTCAGATCAGGCAATTAAAATTCTGTGCAATAAGGCTTATCTTCTTCTTCCTTCGTGATATGAAATGAGTGATAAAACTCTAATCTAAATCTTCAACACCATCTTACTCTTTATTCCTCTCTGATTTACCCTAGGGCCCACAATCAAAAACAATTAAAAAATCGTTGGCTCTCCCATGTCCCTAATGCCTCTTTATACTTTCCACCAAAGACCTACAAAGAAATCTGAGACCTGAAACACCAGGATGGGGGCTAGGAAACCACCAGAACTTCATTGCCAAAATATACTTAGCATTTTTTGTGTGTGTTTAATCTTTATAACCCTATGAGCAGTATATCAATATCTCAGTTTGGAAACTGAGGCTCAGGTTGGGTTCGGTCACTTACAAGTTTGCCCAGTTCATGAGCGGCAGGATAGGCTTCAAATCCAGTACTCAACCAAGGTTCTCTCCACCATCTCTCAAGGTTTCCCTGGATGTCCCACCTTGGCTCTATATCTTTTACTTTACCTTCTATATAATTTTAGGAAGATATCTTCTATTCTGGATATCTATGTCAGCACATTAGAATCACCTGGGGAGATTTTTAAAAATATGAATGCCTAGATTCCCTCCAGATCAATTATAACCAAGACTCTGAGATAAGGGCTCCAGCATCTATAATTTTAAGGAAAAAATGCCAATGGTTCTGCTGCACTGTGAGAGTTAAGAACCACTCGTTTAAATAATATTACTCACATTAAAACTTCTTTTTATTGTTTTAGCATTTAGTCGGGGGGATATCCTTACTAAAAAATATTAACACAGAGTTTCTGTCTTGTAATAACAGGTGGATGAGATATTTATAGATTCGGCCTTGAACAAGCATTATATCAAGAACCAAGTAGTGAGACTGACGTATGTATATTTGGGCAAAGGTGGAGTCACAGCCTGGAGGGACATAGGGCAAAGGAGATGGGAATTCTTCACATATTGTTGCCTCTGTGAGCTTGGCTGTTGCCTAGGATTTCTCATGAATACCATCTCTACAGTGGTTTGGAGATATACTGCTGGCCACCATTTTTAAAATGTAAAAACTAAGATGCAGGGAGGTTAAGTGATACATTCAAAGTTCCCCAAGTGACAGAACAAGGATTTAAACCCCATCAGCTGATTATAAGGTCTGGGACTAACAGAACCTGTGGCCTTGGGAAAACCCAGCAGCGTGTCACTGCATACACCAAGTTCTTTCTTTCAGACATGTCATTTCAAAAATAAGAAGGCCAAGTTGGCTACATAATGGGATCATAAGTTTTGCTTGTAACAAAGTCCCAGTAACAGGAGGCATGCCCAAACAAAAAGATGTTCCTGTTTTAATAAGTTTTCTGTTTGTTATGGTAGAAGGGGGAAGTTCATATCAATTGCTGAAATAGCTCAGAGGTTTCAATTGTGTTATTTGGAAAGCATGTAGCAGAACACACACATAATAAATACAAATCTATGGACCTGTATGACTCATCTTCTTAAAAATGTATATATTCAAAGAGATTTATATTAAGAAATAATCACTTTTATCACCAATAGACTAATGCCTTATTGAAAGACTTATTCCACGTTCCTTATACCTTTACTAAATAGCCAGTGACCTCCAGAAGAATTTTATAATATTAATTGGATAAATTGTATAATATTTAGGAGATAAAAAACACATATTTGTTGAAATTTTCTAGAGTTCACATCCTCTATTTTCAAATTCTGATTTGCCATACCATTCTAGCAATATTATTACAGTCTTGTGAACTCATTTGAATTTATAGTCATTATCATTATGTAAGTTTTTGTGTGTGTCCAGAGAAACTCCACCTTGTAAACAAGGTCTTCCCTTTGATTCAAGAGGGAATACATTTGACAATTGGACATAAAATTCTGGTTATTATATCTTTACATTCTAGAGCCTAAATGGACCACAATATACAAAAAGCCTCAAAATCAATATGATTTCCTCTTTTTTTAGTCAAAGGATTTCAGACAATAAGGTCTATAGTGCTTTTCAGAGCTTGGGTCTTTTTAGGTGTAAAAATAAAAGATATAACAGATCAATACATAGATTTCAATTTTTTAAATACCTTTAATTGTTTGGCTTTCCTAATTTAAGAGGAAAAACTGAATACTACAGGTAAAGGGACTTGAACTTGTTCATATGAAGAAAGTTCAAATAACTGGACATGTGTAATCTAGGGAAGACTCAAAACCAAGAATGCTGTTGTCTTCAAATACTTTATGTGGAAGAGAAAATTAAGGTTCTATATATGTCCCAAACTAGACCTAAGCTTAATGTAATGGAAGATATAGGAAGACATATTTCAACTCAAAATGAAGAACTCTCTTAAAATCAGAGCTGACCAAAGAGAAATAGCCTCTTGAGGGAAGTAAATTTCCCATCATTTTAATTACTGTACTGGGATTAGAGGGCCACTTATCACAAATGCAGTAGAGGTGGTTTAGGTATCAGATACATGAGCGATTGGCCAAAGAGACCACCAAAGTTTCTTCCAATTCTCAGACTTTATGATTCTGAGAAAATATTTTCTGATATCTGAGTCTTACCCAACTGCTATAACAAGCCTTCAAATTAATGGGGGAAATTTACAAAAAACATAATGGAAACTCGAAGAGACAACATATGAAATGACCTTGGGTCAGAGAGTGACATACAGATGAATGTCAATGTGAGAGGATTAGTCCTTGACATTTGCAGCAATTAAGATATAATTTAGGAGAATTAAGTATAGGAAAGAGTATGATATCCAATGTATTCTTGGAATAAATACCTTTCTCTTGTATGTTGTAGGCCAGAGGAAGATGGTGTGAAAGTAGATATCATTATGATATTCCAGTTCCCCTCTCCTGAGCAAAGAGCCATGATAAAGGAGAAAATCCATAGCATCTTAAATCAGAAGATAAGGACCACAAGAGCCTTGTCAATAAATGCCTCCTCAGTTCAAGTTAATGGTAAGTAGGTGCACCTTCTGTGGTATGTGAAGTTTTCTATTAGGTCCATTTTATGTCTAATCTTAACCTTACTTGCCATTATTTCCTTTCCGAATAATAGCTAGAATTTAGATGGAAAAAAATTTCAAGTTAAAAATATGACATTTAAGGTTTTATTTTCCTCTGTTGAAAACATGTTTGAAGTTAGTTGTCAAGTGGTTTATCCTATAGGTATTGACTGGTACTCATCATAAAATAAGGAAACCTTACCACTAACAGAGAATTAATCTGACTCAGCCACTGCCTTCATGACTAAGCAAGTGAAAATACCAAGCATTTAGCAACAACTACTTTTTTAAGTGGGACCTTCCTAAAACATGAGGTCATTTGTTGCCTTTTAAAAATATGGATAGTTTCTGTATATAGTCAAGTTATGAAGTTTCTGTTTTTTCCTATGGGCATTTGGGAATATGGTAAACCAACTTTGTAGCCACTAAAGCCATCTTTTAAGTGATGCTTTAAAAATCACTGAGCTAGAAAAAAATCATTAGAACCATTATACTATACCATTATCATTTCTCTGAACAGGAAAATCAGTCTTTATCAAGGCCTTCTCTATGCCCTTCACGTGCAGCATCTAATTTCTATATGCTTATGAAATAGGCAAATTTATCTTTTACAGATATAAAAGAGAGATAAAAAAGTAAGGACTCTAATAATTAAAATGATATAAGATTCAAGTCTAGATCTCTAATTTCTTGAGAGACTCTATATAAAAAGGGTTCTGTGGTCAAACACATCTTAGAAATTCTGTCTATGATATTCATCTCTTACGTTAGCATATTAAAGGCTCTGAGGAGGGGAGCCTGGGTGGCACAGTCGGTTAAGCGTCCGACTTCAGCCAGGTCACGATCTCGCGGTCCGGGAGTTCGAGCCCCGCGTCGGGCTCTGGGCTGATGGCTCAGAGCCTGGAGCCTGTTTCCGATTCTGTGTCTCCCTCTCTCTCTGCCCCTCCCCCGTTCATGCTCTGTCTCTCTCTGTCCCAAAAATAAATAAACGTTGAAAAAAAAAAAATTAAAGGCTCTGAGGAGTCCAGCCAGACAGAAACCTGTTCACCCTTGTACATTAAGCTGCTTCCACAAGCACCTACTTCTGGAGACAAGTGCAAATTTCCCCTACAAATTCCAATGGACACCAGACTTAAGAGAAGCACAAAGGAAGTGATTAATATCAGAGGTGAAACAGGATGCCCTGCCCTTGTAAGGG
The DNA here is from genome assembly GCF_016509475.1 of Prionailurus bengalensis. Taxonomy (NCBI): domain Eukaryota; kingdom Metazoa; phylum Chordata; class Mammalia; order Carnivora; family Felidae; genus Prionailurus; species Prionailurus bengalensis. The sequence goes on from NC_057344.1 coordinate 150,641,567, forward strand.
TCTGGCTGACTCTTCAAGAGGAAACCTGACCAGGAAGTGAAAATCTGAGGGAATGGGATGGGCAGGAGTCTGCTGAAGTGACAAAGAGTCAGCTACTCCGGGAATAAAGCCTGGGACCTCTCCCAACCCAGGAGGGAAGGGCTTAATCCACCTTCTTTGTTAGGTGGGGAAACAAATGAATCAAGATTGTGAAATAGTGGCAATTCTGATAAATTATATGACGTGTTACAATTATAATTTCCAATAACCAGTTAATTTGGCAGAAATTTAAAAGGCTGAGCTATCTGAAACCAGAAATGAAGCATGAAATGGTTATCAGTTGCCTACCTTTTGTTTTTTCACAGGGTCAGTTTGTGTGCTATAGTTTATTTTAATGACTAAGAAATTATTAAAAGGCAGGGTGTGCTGATTGAGAACCTATTTTGATCCCACTGAGTCACTGCAAGACCATCCAAGTAATTGGCCCACGACTTTACCTCCATTCTCTCAACAGTAAAATTGCACTAATAATGTTTGTTCTTCCTACAACCATAGAAATAGCATGAGGATATATAAGAAAGAACATATGCAACAAATAGGCCATTACCACTTAGAAAGCTAGTAAGTTGTACATGTGCTTTATACACAATGCATGTGATTAGTAGTAGAATAAGCCAGAACCTTCATGGTTTCAAAATTTCCAAATGTAAAAGGATCAGTGTTTACTAGCACGTAGGAAAACCCATTTAGTGAAAAGCTCAGTATTATCCTCAAGGCAATTTTTACAGGCAAAATCATTGCTCTCTAGGAACATTCAATCTGGGGGATTCCCAATGAATGGAAAACTGCCAAAATTCTAAACCAAGTCTAGAAATAACCCTGCAGCCCAAGATTATCTGTCATTTGTCAAGAATCTGTGTTTTGTTTTGTTTTGTTTTGTTTTCAGGAAAAAACAAAACTATGTGGTGTGGGTCCTTTATGGGTTGCAATGTGTCAAAGCAAAGCTAAAATCAACTTCTTTGCATTGCAAACACCATAGTTATGAAAGAGCAGCTCACTGTTCACATTTGGTTCATGTGTGCTCCAGTTCCTCTGATGTTACTTACAGCGTGCAGAGCCCTAATTACTAGATTACTCTCAACTCAAAGTATGTTAGAGGGTCACTCTCATGTCTAAGGAGTTAGTTTATTTCTCTCCTACACATGAAAAGTAAAATTCTTTGGTAAAAATTAGTTATGTTCACTGGTTGAAATAAATAAAATACTTCATCCTCATTCTGCTCATAAGCCTTTTTACCTTGAAAATCATCACAGTTTTCATATAACCTTCCACTGATTTCAATTTAAATGCTCATGTTTCCTTTGTCAGAATCCTAACTGTTGGAAATTGACAGAATTTAACTTTATATTCTCTCCAATAATTGGTCTTTACTAATACTTAGCAGATGTTGGATAAGAATACACAAGTTTATTCTTCAGAAAAAAAATCATTTTGATACTTTAGAAACTGTGTTTTAGAAGTATTATTCAATATAGTTTATTTGGGTGCTTTATCTTTTCATTCCTAAACGCTTTGACCAAAAAAATGCTTATGCGAAAGCTTAAATAGAAGAAATAAAAGCAGAGTTGTTCTGACTGAGGCTGGATTTGAGCCTGGAGATCCTGTCTACTTGCTGCCTCTTTCCCCATTTCACTTCACCCCTGAAATGAAATCCAAAGAGATTGTATCCTGCACAATTAGAAAACAACTGTTCTGTATTAACACAAACTATTTATGAATTTTAATCATCCACTGTTTGTGCCTTAATCACCCACTGCTAATTAGAGGTTGCCTACAAATCTCTACAAAAATTGTATACATATCCTGTTTTATTGGGTAGCCATTCTCCTGAATATTTGTTCAACTGTCTAGAATCCATACATAGTCAATATCCTCTGGTAATTTCTGGTTATTGAGACCAACTGAGAGAATATCATATTATCATTCTATGTTCTCTTTTGTTTTTCAGCAATGAGCTCATCAACAGGAAAGCTAACTGTCCAAGCATGTAAGTCTAGTTAGCTTATTAAGAAAAGTTCAATTTCCACATCAGAAGAGAAAATATCTTCAAATATTAGCTCATAATTTCCCATCCATGTCATACATTTTCCTTGGAAGAGAATAACAATTGGACAATAAACAAGTATTTTTTTTCTAGCTCTGAAACCAATCTTTACATCATGTTCAAGAAAAACATTTTACATGGTAGGAATTTGGGGGCAATTTGAATAAACTATGTATTTCTGGCTTGGAATAAATGGGCTTGGTTTTCTAATTTTGAAAAATGCTATGAAATGTTCTTTCTGTTGAGAAAGGAAATAATGAGAAAGTGATAAATGGGGAGGAAATAGACTCCATTATTCGTGACTGAGCTATAAAATGTGCTTATTATGTTCATTTTCATGATTGACACCAGCTCCACTCACTCCCTTCATATCACTATGGCCTAAATTTTGAAAGATTTAATCAAAGTGGTGATGACTTTGAGCAAAAGCATTCATGCATTTGTTTCTGTGTCTTACAAACAAACTATATGGTATCTATTCATTCATTCGTTTATTTGTTCAACAAATATCTTTTTCACATCTACCTAGTGCCAGAAAGTGAATACCACTATGAATAAGACAAGATCCCTCCTCTAAAATTAAGAGTTCAAAGGTAGGGGAAAATATAAATAAATCAGGAAATGTTAAAATAGAGTGATAAATGCTACAACAGAGAAAGTGCACAGTGCTATGAGAGCCAATCACAGAGTCAGCTTAACCTGGTCTCATAGAGTCAGAAAGTGATCCCTAAGACAAGAGAGACCATGAGTCAAGTGACAAGTGGGATGAGTGTCCTTGCCAGGGGGAGCAGTATGTAAAAATGTCATTAGAAAAACAGGAACATGGTCATTTATTGTAATTGAAAAATGTCAGTGTACCTGGAACATAGAATGGGGGGTGGGGAGCATGGGAAATGGATATGATTAATAGTGATCAAGGACCAGAATGATGCTGAAACATTTCAATTTCATTTGGAGGGCAGTGGGAAGTCACTCACTCAGATTTCAATATAGAGAATGGATTAGAAGAGCAGGACTAGAGGCAGGGCGATGAGCTGGGAAGCTGTTGCAACCCTCCAGATGAGAAAAATGGTTGTCTAAGCTAGAGTAATGGCAGAATGGTGGAGATTTCTACAATGACTGGCCACAATGGAGTGTAGTCAGTATCAGTAAAATGAGTTTTCTTTTGTGATACCCAATTAGTTGGAACAAGAATTGAATCTACTATATTTTCCTTATTAGCACCATGTTCTAAACAGGCTTAATTCTTAGGAACTTAAGCAGCAAAGTAATCTCTGATCTGACGCACATAATAGAGTACATATTTAGTCCCACCAATAGTGAATGGGATGTTTGTGTGGAAACATGGAACTCTTCACCCTGAAGAGTAAGAAACTGGTCATTATATGTTAACCCATGCACACCTTAGGAACTAGTCATACAGAAAAATGTATGGGAGAAGGAGTTTCAGCAAATGGGCAATTACTTGTCTGGTGAGTTCTACGGATAAAAACTTGTACTTTTACTGTGTAAAAATGTGTCAAAGTAACACGCTGGATCATCTGAAACTGGGAAGCAAAAATTATAGTAGGAGCTCCCAGGATATCTAGATAATTGATACCATAAGTCTTCAGGAAACATAACTTTGTGATATATCAACCCTTTGTAGTTTAACATAACTTTAGTAGGCAATATATATACCCACATCTATAAATGCAGGGATGAGCAAAACATCAGCATATCAGGAAACACAGAGGATAGGTGTTAATATTGTACATGTTTACATAATGATAGATGCAAATATTGCATTCTAGTACTCTATTAGGTACTCTGAATCAAAGACTATGGAGATATTTCTTATAACTTAGTGATTTTATCTCTTACAGGTTGTGGTAAACGAGTTGTTCCATTAATAGTCAACAGAATAATGTCTGGAGACATTGCAGCCAAGGCTGCCTGGCCATGGCAAGCTTCCCTTCAGCGAAATAACATACATCAGTGTGGGGCCACCTTGATTAGTAATACATGGCTCATCACCGCAGCACACTGCTTTAAGAAGTAAGTTATTGACTGTAAGTTGGCCCTCACTACTGCTAAAAAACTGAGTATTATGTTCTGATTAATAACCAATGTCCCCCAATATTACCGAGGTAAATGAGAAAATTTTCTTTCAGGCTTTTTTCTAATGTGTTATAGTTGCATACGTATTTGCAAAGTCAGTGAGGGTAGTAGTCCTTATCCTAGCATTCATTTGTCATGTCCTCACAGGTTTTGGTGGCTTTTTTGGAGTATAGTTGACACAAATGTCACATTAATTTCAGGTGTATAACATGGTGATTCAACTTCTTTATGTTATGCTATGCTTACCACAAATGTAGCTACCATCTGGCACCATACAACGCTATTATAATACCATTGGCTATATTTCCTATGCTTGCTTTTATTCCTGTGACTTATTTATTCCATATTTTCTCCATCCCTCAATACCTCTCCTCTCTGGCAACCACCATGTATGCATACACACACACAAACACACACACACACACACACACACACACACACACAAGCATATATGCATGCATACACACACATATATAAACACACATATATGTACATATATGTATATATCAATATATATCAAATATTTCTTATCTATTCATTTATCAGTGGACACTTAAGTTGCTTCCATATCCTGGCTATTGTAAATAATGTTGCAATAAAACATAGGGGTGTATATACCTTTTTTGTTTTAGTTTCTTCTTTTAAAGTTTTTATTTAAATTCCTGTTAGTTCACATACAGTGTGACATTAGTTTTAACTGTAGAATTTAATGATTCAGCACTTACATACCACATCCAGAGCTCATCACAAGTGTACTCCTTAATCTCGATCACCTTTTAAGCACACCCTTCCACCCACCTCCACTCTGGTAACCATCAGTTTGTTCTCTATAGTGAAGAGTCTGTTTCTTGGTTTGCCTCTCTCTTTTTCCCTTTGTTCATTTGTTTTGTTTCTTAAATCCTTCAGATGAGTGAAATCACATGGTATTTGTCCTTCTCTGACTTATTTCACTTAGCATAATACCATCCAGCTCTGGGATGACTGGTGGCTCAGTTGGTTAAGCGTTGGACTCTTGATCTCAGCTTAGGTCTTGAGATCATTGTCATGAATTCAAGCCCAGCACTGGGCTCTGCATTGGGCTTGAAGCCTACTTAAAAAAAAAATAGTCTCTAGCTCCATCCATGTTGTTGCAAATGGCAAGATTTGGCTTGAAATTAGCTTGTTGGCAAGATTGGCTTGAAATTTCTTTGGCAAAAAATGGCTAAGTAATATCCCATTACACATATACTATATCTTCTTTGTCCATTCAACAGCCAATGGACATTTGGGCTGTTTCTATAATTTAGCTATTGTAGATAATGCTGCTATAAACATCAGGGTACATGTGTCCCTTTGAATTCATATTTTTGTATCCTTTGGTAAATATCTAGTAGTATGATTGCTGGATCGTAAGGTAGTTCTATTTTTAACTTTTTGAGGAAACTCCATACTGTTTTCCAGAGTGGCTGCACCAGTTTGCATTCCCACCAACAATGCAAGAGGGTTCTCCTTTCTTGGCAAGGTGGTGGTGCTTATGTTGTTGATTTTAACCATACTAACAGGTGTGAGGTGATATCTCATTATAGTTTTCATTTGGGGTGCATAGGTCTTTTTGAATTAGTGTTTTTGTTTTCTTTGGATAAATACCCAGTAGTGGAATTACAGGGTCATATATGGTAATTCTGTTTTTATTTATTTATTTTTTTAAAGTTTATTTATTTTGAAAGAGAGAGCCCACACATGGGAGCAGGGGAAGGGCAGAGAGAGAGGGAGAGACAGAATCCCAAGCAGACTCCCCACCATCAGCACTGAGCCTGCCACAGGGCTCAAACTCACAAATTGTGAGATCTTGCCCTGAGCCCAAATCAAGAGTCAGATGCTTAACTGATTGAGCCACCCAGGCATCCCAGTAATTCTATTTTTAATTTTTTGAGGAACCACCATATGATTTTTCAAAGTGGCTGTACCAATTTACATTCTCACCAATAATGCCTAAGGGTTCCTTTTCATCCACAACCTGGCCAACACTTGTTGTTCCTTATCTTTTTAATTTTAGTCATTCTGACACGTATAAGGTGATGTCTCATTTGGTTTTTATTTGCATTTCTCTGATTACCAGTGATGTTGAGAATTTTTTCATGTGTCTGTTGGCCATCTGTATATCCCCTTTGGAAAAATGTCTATTTGGGCGTACTGCCCATTTTTCAATTAGATCACTTGTTTTTTTGGTGTTGAGTTGTACAAGTTCTTTATATATTTTGATTATTAACCTTTATCAGGTATATCATTTGTAAATATACTCTTCCGTTCAGTAGGCTGCCTTTTTGTTTTGTTTATGGTTTCCTTCACTGTGCAGAAGACTCCAAATAACCAAAGCCATCTTGAGAAAGAATGGGGCTGAAGGAACCACAATCCCAGATTTCAAGATACACTACAAAGTTGTGGTGATCAAGACAGTATGATATTGATACAAAAATAGACACATAAATCAAAAGAACAGAATAAAGATCCCAGAAATAAACCAATAATTATATGGCCCATTAATCTACAACAAAGGAGGCAAGAATATACAATGGGACAAAAGACAGTCTCTTCAACAAATGGTGCTGGGAAAACTCGACAGCTACATGCAAAAGAATGAAACTGGACCACCATCTTACACCATACACAAAAATAAACTCAAAATGGATTAAAGACCTAAATGTGACACCTGAAACCACAAAATTCCTAGAAGAAAACACAGGCAGCAATCTCTTTGACATTAGCTGTAGACATTTTTCTAGACATGTCTAGACAGGTAAGGGAAACAAAAGCAAAATTAAACTATACCAAAACTATACTACTATTCAAAAACTTTTTCACAATGAAGGAAACCATCAACAAAATAAAACAAAAAGACAACCCACCAAATGGGAGAAGATATTTGCAAATTTTGATACCATGGTAATTCTGTCTACTGGAGTCTAAATTTGAATATAGAGACTTAGATTCTTAAAGTTTGAAAGACATCAGAGCTCAACAGGCCAATATGTTAGAATGCAAAGAAATCCCTAGTTTCCTAGTTGGGAATCGAATATCTCAAAGTAAGGAGAACTTACTAGCTCCAAAGTCAGCCAATTTTGTGGTAGATGGATCCACTTTTGCAAATATCCTTATAACAATGAACATCAAATCTGCAACCTAATAACTTTTATCCACTGATATTTGTTTTTTTTATCTGGAACATCAGGGATCAAATTTATTTCCTTCTCCATAGAACCATGGAGAGAACTAATTCCTTATTTTGTCTTTTTCAGGCCAGATAATATAAAATAAATGAGAATCTCAAAACCATACGTGAAAATAAATATCACTACTTTATTTCACAACATCAGCTTCAGATATCCTACAATCTTACTTCTTCTCCTCTACATGTTCTTGATTTTGTCAGTGTCTTCCTTAAATCATGCTTCTAAGAACGAAAACACTCTTCAAAATAGATAGTATGATTGGGGTGCCTGGGTGGCTCAGTCAGTTAAGTGTCCAACTCTTGATTTTGGCTCAGGTCATGATTTCACATTTCATGCAATTGAGCCCCACATCAGGGTCTGTGCTGACAGCGCAGAGCCTGCTTGGGATTCTCTCCTCTCCACCTCTATGCTGCCCCCTCCCAAATAAATATAAATAAACATATTAAAAAATTAGATAGCATGACTAATGTCATAATGACAAAGTAAAATGCGAGGGCTTTTGAAAAAATAAAATAATATAAATTGAATGGAAGGTTATAGTTAGCTCAGTAACTGAACAACTCTATCTAAAGGATGATGATTAAGAATTGCTATTGAAAGACTGCAGATGTTTTTTATGGCCCACCAAAGATCTTTATTCTGCACTGTGTCCTAGACAATGTATTTTCTAGGCTTGGTAGGTGATGTGGAAGTTATAATCAACAAAGTAGCTGATGATAGATGCTGGAAAGGATAACAAATGTGGGTAAGAAAAACAAATTTCAACAGGACTTTAATTATGTTAGAATCATAAGCAAGAACTAAATTATTAATTTTGGTAAATATAAATGTAAGGCTCTACACTGAGTCAAAAAAATCTAAGTATATCAGTACCAAAAGCATATTTGTGCTTTAACATGTGAAAATTGCTTAAATTTTTTTTCAGAAAATAGCCTACTATGAGTTAGTTGTTCACAAAACTACATTATGATTTAAATTGAATTAAAAGAAATGCAGATTTCAAAATAAAGGAGACATTAGACTCTTTGTTGGTCAAATCCTGACTGGGATAGTGAGTTCTGTCCTGGACAACACACTCAAAGAAAAATTGAGAAAATGAAATGTTCTCAAACTATAGAGTGTTGAATGGTAAAGAAAGGTGATAATATAACTGTATGGTTTACTTTGCCATTCAAAGCCTATGTCTGAGACACTTTCCTGTGCAAGAGAATTAGGGAATCAAGGAAGAACTTTCAATAGTTAGAGCTGCTCAAATATGCAAGGGATTCTAAGGTGAAGAAAGAGATTCTAAGGGAAAGGCGATGTTCCCATCTGCAGAAGGGTTCAAGCATAGACAATTGCTACCTGAGACTGTGTTCTTACAACAACTATTAGCACTTATTAAGCTCCAGTGTGGTACAAATTTTTTATTAGATCCTTAAGATTGGTTTTACATAGGGGCACCTGGGTGACTCAGTTAAGCCTCCGACCGTGGCTCAGGTCATGATCTTATCTTATGGTTGGTGAGTTCGAGCCCCACGTTGCATCAGGCTCTGTGCTGACAGCTCAGAGCCTGGAGCCTGCTTCAGATTCAGTGTCTCTATCCCTTTCTGCCCCTCCCTTGCTCATGCTGTCTCTTTCTCTCTCAAAAGTAAATAAACATTTAAAAAATTTTTTAAAGGATTGATTTTACATAACTCTTACACTCACACCCACCTCATTAAATAAACAATGCTCGATAAGCTTTTTTTTCACTGAGCAAAATAAGAAAAGTTAAGTAACTTGCCCAAGGTCACAATGTTAGGGGAGGGTGTAATTGAACACAAGCATGTATGTCTGCCTCATGCAAAGTTCCATCTTTCAAGCACTGGATCAGTGAGAGGACCAAATGACCCTTTATGGCCTTCCCTAGTTTGAGATTGTTTGATATCATTGCACTCTTATACTGACTGAACCCTTTAAGAACTCTTATCACGTGGATCGATTTTCAAGCTAATAATCAACAAAATTCCCAGATCCTTTTTATAGGGATAGTTTCCAACCCAGGAATCACACTTTCAATTTTTACAATTTAGTCGGGGATCTGAATTACTGTTTTATACTCATTATCATTATCATTTTTTTTATTTGGGCCCAGTTTAAAATTTTTTTAAGTTTATTTGTAATCTTCATTTAGGATCTTTCATGTCAGGTGTTTCTTTCAGGTTTTCTGTCCACAATGTAACAAATACAAGTTGTGTTAAATAGTATCAGGGTTTTGTTTGAAAGTTCTGAAATGATCATTTAAGTAAATGCAATTCAAGGTCTGTCCTTTGCACTTCCAAGTTCGAAATACTTGATTTATATTAAGTTTATCCAGGTATGACTAAGGTGAGGGAGCAGATTTGCACAAATAAAATTCACAAGAGATTTATTTATAAACAAAAATGTCAATATATTTATGCAAATGAACAATTGTGTTCACAAACCATTTTTATTTAGCTTTTCTCATTATTTTTGCACATCAAAACTGTGTATAAAAACACGATTTAAAATTTAAATTTAAGTTCCCGTAAAGATAAAAATAATAATCCCGACACAATTACAGCTGTCAAATTGGACTTAAACCCTATGATATGTTTATATGCTTCTTTCTATGACTAAAGCTACCTATTAGGAAATAATTAGGTTGAGGAACAAGTATCTATATGGGCAGTATCTGTTTCTGCTTATCCTTCATGGACGGTGTTAGTTAAGTACTTAGTTAAGAATACTAATCTTGCTACTAATAAATAGATTTTGAGGGGAGACCATGTCCAATAAAGAGAAGAGCAGAGAGAGGCAAGCAGACATGATACATGGCAAATAGTTTAAGCTATCTAGGTTTTATTTTCCTTATGTATAAAACAAAGGCTTTACTAGATGATCTTTTATTACTAAATGACCTTTCCAATCTCCATATGTACCATGATCTGCCAGTTGTGCACGTCCACAAGCTAAAAGTTGCTCACAAGCTAGAAGTCATCTATACTTGGTCATCTTTCACAAGACTTCTGACAAATTTTTTTCTTAAATGTTTATTTATTTTAGATAAAGAGGATCCAAAGCAGGCTCTGTGCTTTCAGCACAGAGCCCAATGTGGGGCTCGATCCCAAGAACTGTGAGATCATGACCTGAGCTGAAGTGAGAAGGTTAACTGACTGGGGCATCCAGGCGCTCCTACTTCTGACAACTTTTACCTCATTCACTCTTACCTTCCAACAATCTATTCTCCAGAAAGAACTTATGTGATTTTTTTTAATGTAAATGAGACTACATTACTCTTGTCTTAAAATCATCCAGTGAATTCCCATATCACTTGAATAAAATCTAAACACACTATCCATGACCTATAAGACACTCTAAAATCTGGTTCCTGCCTACCTCGCCAGCCTCATGCCCCACCACTCTTCCCTTGGGTCTCAAACTGCAGCCCATCTGATGTAAGCCTTGGGAAGTTTGTCTGGAAATTTGTCTCCCTGCCTTCTCACAGCTAATTCCCCATAAACCATGTCTCAGCCTAAACATCCTATTCTCAAAAGAGAATTATCTAACTACCCCCCTGTACTCTATTCCACTACCCTATTTTATTTTATTCATAGCCCTTATCACTGCTTGGATTTATTTATCTGTTAATTCATTTTGGGTTTTTTCCTTCACTGGAATTGAATACTGCCACCAGCAGGGACCTTTACTGTCTGGTTCACCACTTCAATCCCAGCACTTCAAATAAGCTTTAGCATACAGAATTTCAACAAATATTTGCTGAAGAGATAAATGAATGATAGCTTATATGCTTTACAGTTCTAGAATTCAATAATTCTTGTTTGGATTTCAGCTCTAAGATGCTATTTGTATACAGTTTATCTTTCAAAATAGCAATAGTCTATATTTAAAGGTCAAAGGAAACTATCATACAACCAAATATTTTTAAGATGGAGTTTTTTATTAGCCTTCATGCAGTTATTATAGTGCTGCAGTTTATATGTACAGTTTATATGCATTTCTAACCTTTTCCAGTAATGCAAATCCACATCAATGGACTGTTAGCTTTGGAACAACAATCAACCCTCCATTAATGAAAAGAAATATCAGAAGAATTATTGTCCATGAGAGATATCACTCCCCAGCAAGAGAGTACGACATTGCTGTTGTACAGTTCTCTCCCAAGGTCACCTTTACTAATGACATCCGCCGGGTTTGTTTGCCAGAAGCCTCTGCATCCTTCCAACCCAATTCAACTGTTTATATCACAGGATTTGGAGCACTTTTCTACGGTGGTAGGTATCTCAGAAAGGACACAGAGCTCTAAATCCAATTTAGGACAGTGTGATTTAATCTAATCTCCATTAATATATCCTGCCAGCCATTCCCACACAGCTTGATTGGATTAGTTAGAGCTCTTACTTTGTCAGTGACAGAAACTCAACTCAAACTAACTAAAGCAAAAACAATAATAAAATGGCAAATTCGGCCCTTGTGATTTGGAAATCAAGAGAGAGGAGATGAGTCTTGCTTTAGACATAGCTGGATTCAGGAGTTTGTATGTCATTAGATGCTGAATCTCTGAATCTTCCCATTTCTGGCTCTGTTTTCCCCTAGATTGCCTTCATATGGAGGGATTCTAGTTCCACATAGTGTCAAAGGTGGCCAACAACATCAAGGTTTACATCATGTTCCCCTAATAGATGTGGAGGGAAGAACACGTCCTGCTCTTTGCCAGAATCTACATTAATCCCTGAAAAGGTTTCCTTTGGCCCCGTTTGTGTCCAGGGCACTTGGGTTGACTCACTAACTCAGGTACTCACTCCTGTGCCTATACCAAGAAAGGAAGGTGTGTGATAGCCTGGTCAGACTCACATAGAATAGGGAGAGGGAGCTCCAAAGGGGTAGGCTTCAAGGAAGACATAAAAGAAGTGAATGTTCCTTCAGCAACACTAGAGTCTATTTCTATGTGCTGTTTTCTATGCAATGCCAGGTGTGCATCAGATGTGTTGTCATCTTCATGCCCACTTTCCCTCCAATGCTTCCTCCCTTTATGCCTCATCTCTGTGAGCCCCCCTCTACCCTTTTAATCTATTCATCCCCTTGGTTTGCTCCGCTACTCATTTTCACTTTCCTGGGTCACTTCACAAGTTTTTCTGTTTCTCAGCTACAATGTCCAATTACAGCCAAATCTGCTTCAGAATTACAGAGGCTAATTTAGAGATCGTCTCTGATAACAAAGCTTCCGTGGCTCTCTCTAAACTGATTTAACTTGATATACTACCTTACACTTCTTTTTTTTTTTAATTTTTTTTTCAACGTTTATTTATTTTTTCTTTGGGACAGAGAGAGACAGAGCATGAACGGGGGAGGGGCAGAGAGAGAGGGAGACACAGAATTGGAAACAGGCTCCAGGCTCTGAGCCATCAGCCCAGAGCCTGACGCGGGGCTTGAACTCACGGACCGCGAGATCGTGACCTGGCTGAAGTCGGATGCTTAACCCACTGCGCCACCCAGGCGCCCCAACCTTACACTTCTAATAAGTAAAAATGATTTTGTTTTTTAATGCTTTTTTGGCATAGTCAGGTACACTCTGGATTGTAAAATCTGGTCTAGGTACTTACACATAACAACAGCAAGAGAGTTTCCTTAACTCTGGGCATAAGAAGATAAAGAAAAGCCTTTCTGGGAATGACAAAATCCATTCACAGAGCTCTGTACAATTCCTTTATATATAAAAACCCTAAAGAATAAACCGTTAATTCTTAGTCTCCACTAAGGAACTAGGAATATCTTTCACTAATGTACCCAAGAATAGTCTTGATGGTCTCTAGATTTTTTTCCAGGTGTCTCATATGGTTTCATTACTATTACACAAACTGAGATATGTATGGCTTTCTTTACAGCCATATTACCAATCACAGAAATTATTCATATCTTACTAATCGCAGGGCAGCTGAGTAGAGCTGTAAGCATAACACCTCTATGTCTGCGCTCTCTCTGATGGGTTTTCTTACAATATAGAATTTACACTCCCTGCTTCATGATGATGGGAGGGGCACTTCATTTTCCCTTTGGTTTGGTGGGAAGAATCAGTTCTGGCCTGGAGTTTGAGGTTGGCAGAAATATACCTGCCGTAATACTTTTTGAGTAGCAATGGAATCTAAATGGCATGTATAGAACCCAAAGCTGAACCCATTTTTTTCAAGCATCCATAAAATATTCACCAATACTGACCAAAAGTAGATCATATCTAGCTCCATAATACAATCTTCAACAACTTTAAAGAACTGAAATCATACACAGTATCTGTCTGATCATAATGAAAGCAAACTAGAAACCATTAGCAGAAAGAGAACAGAAAAATCTCTAACTGCTTAGAAATTAAACAATACCCTTCTAAATAATACATAGGTTACAGAGTAAGTCTTAAAGAAAATTTTAAGTATACAAAAGACTGAAAATGAAAAAGAAAACAACATCAATATGCGCAGGATGTAGCTAAAACAATGCAGAGAGGGAAATTTATAGCAACTGAAGACATTAGAAAAGAAGAAAATTCTCAAATCAATAATCTAAGTTCTTACTTAAATCAGAAATAAAGAGCAAAATAAGCCTAAAACAAGCAAAAGGAAGGAAATAATGATAGGTATAAATGAATAAAGTCAAAATTAAGAAAAAATAGAGAAAATTAGTGAAATAAAAGGCTGACTCTTTTAAAAAACAATATTTTGTGAGAAACATCATTAAGCATTCCCACAATAGTTGAGAAATAGTTCAGGGATGCCTGGAATTTATGTGCTGTGTTTTTTATAAAATTTGCCAACCAGTTTTCTGAAAAAGTTATAAATTTATATTGTCAGGTACAATATGTAGATTGTCAATTTCACTTTACCATTCCTGACACTGGACATGAATTTTTCTAACTGACAGTGTCGTAGGAAAAAAAAAAAAAAAAGACAAAACACCAATTGATTCAAAGAACAGAATAACTTAAGCACTTTTTAAACACTTCAGTAATCACCTCTCCAGAAATAAATCCTGAACTGGTATTCCACTAAAATTGGTATGTCTATTAGTTTCCCATTTCTGTGTAACAAATTACCACAAATTTAACAACTTCAAACAGCAAGCATTTATTATTTCACAGTTTCCATGGGTCAGAATTTCAGACACAGCTTAGCTAGGTCCTCTTTTCAAGGTATCACAAAACAGCAACCAAGGTGTCCACTGGAGTTGTGGTCTCAATCTGCAGCTCGGGGTTCTCTTTCAAGGTCACTGGTTGCTATGGAATACAGTTTCTTGCAGCTATAGAACTCATAGCAGCTTGCTTCTTCAAAACCATTAGGAAAAAGTCTCTGAACTCAGGGAAGGCCTAAACCCTTTTGAAAATGAGGTTCACCTCATTAGGTCGGGCCCACCTTGGATAATCTCCCTTTTGATGAACTCAATGTCAAACTGATTACATCCAGAGAATTCCCTTACCTGTGCCATGTAACATAACCTAATCATGAGAATGACATCCATTATATTCACAGATCCCATCCACACTTGGAGGCCGAAGCAGGGGAGGAGATCATATAGGAATCTTGGAAATCATTGTAGATTCTGTCTACCATATGTCAGTTTCCTGACCAGTATGTGGTTTGATATAAAGAATCCCCGAATGCTTGTGATATTCTTTGTTTCCACCAGAGGCAGTTATCTTCCTGTCATAACATTGGGTTCTACAACTCAGGATCTAGTTTATACTCTGGAGTCCCAAAATTGTAATACATTAGAAATTAAATCATTGACTTTAAATGTCATTATATATGTAAAAGTTCTTCATAAAATGTAAAGGATAAAATAAATGTACACAGTATTTTAGTTATTTTATCAAGCCAAGGGAGGAAACTATCTAAACCTGACAAGTTTCTAGAAACAATCTGGAATCCACAAATACAAACTGTATTTTTAAAAATGAGTGCTTTCCTACCTATATATATATAAATGGATTGGTTTAAAGAAAAAGTACGATGCTAAGCCAAATAATTCTGTCAGAGAAAGACGAACACCATATGATTTCACTCATATGTGGGATTTAAGTAAGACACACACAAACAAAGGAGCAAAGGAAAAAAAGAAAGAAACAGACCAAGAAACAGACTCTTAACTGATGGTTACCAGAGAGAGGTGGGAGAGGGGATAGATAAAATAGGCAATGGGGATTAAGAAATGCACTTGTTGTGATGAGCACCGGGTGATGCATGGAAGAGGTGAATCACTAAATTGTGCACCTAAAACTAACATGACACTGTGTTAACTATACTAGAATTAAGATAAAATAAAATAGGGGCGCCTGGGTGGCTCAGTCAGTTAGGTGTCCAACTTCAGCTCAGGTCATGATCCTGCAGTTTGTGAGTTTGAGCCCCTCATCTGGCTCTGTGCTGACAGCTCAAAGCCTGGAGCCTGCTTTGGATTCTGCATCTCCCTCTGTCTCTGCCCCTCTCTGCTCATGCTCTGTCTCTCTCTGTCTCTCAGTAATAAACATTAAAAAAAGATGAAATAAAATAATAAAAATAAAGTAAATGTACAAAGGTTTTCCAGAAAAAGACACAAAATGTTTTTCTTACAAGTATAGGTATTTACAAAAATATGATAAGGGCAATAATTATCATTTAAATGTGCCAGATTTTAAAGACAGATTTATTCTCTAGAAGCTGCTTATATTAACTTCATTTTGTATTGACAGTTTTAATATGAAATAGGTTCGATTAGGAAAAAAGTCCACTCACTTCTTTCTAGCTAAGGATGTTGATTGTAAACACTAAAATTACTTTGTTTTCCCTTAAGGGGAATCCCAAAATAATCTTCGAGAAGCCAGACTGAAAATCATAAGTGATGATGTGTGCAAACTACCACACATATATGGCCATGATATAAAATCTGGAATGTTTTGTGCTGGATATCTGGAAGGAATTTATGATGCCTGCAGGGTAGGTAGAAATTATTTTGATATCATTAACTCAAAATATTTTTTATCTCTTTCAAGAAATATTCAATGTTCTTTATGTTTGTACCAATATAGATATTTTGTCAGTTCAGTAATTTCTAAATGCATATTTCACAACACAAACATTTTTGGATGTTTTATTAAGCAAAATTATATAAGCAGCATTTCTTTAAAGCTATCAAACAAACTAACCAACCAAATTAAATTTTCTTAATACCACAAGTCCAAAGGTTCATACAGCAGAGTCCCTTTTCTTAAAGGGGTCTCATCTAGAAAGGAAATCATCATGAACAATGAGCTATGATGAAATGTTTTAAATGATATAATGGAGAGCAAATATCTTTAGTGTGAAGGGAACAATTTTACAGCAAATATCAGAGAAATCACACTTAAATGAGGCCTGAAGCATAAATGGCACTTAGCAGTTATACAACAAGAAAATACTATTATTTTTCTATACATAGAAAGAGCATAGCAAAAATAATGAAGGTATGAAATTATAATTCATATTTGAGGGAATTCTAAGTAATCTGTTGGCTCTCAGCATAAGGAGAATGAGAGGGCGAGAGGCAGTTAACACTGAGTGAGAAGGTGGATTAGGCCTGGTGCCCTTTCCAGTGCCTTCCTCTGCTGTCTAATAGCTATCCTGGATGTACGTTTTCTGATGAAGGTATAAAGTATGTTTCTTCCTGTAGGTACTTGCTTTATAACATGAGATTCTTGAAAACTTCAAGGAGATGATTGTACATGATGAAATAATGGAAGTTGTTTTGATGTCAGGTGGCAGAAAGCTCTGCCCTGAGTCCCATAAATTACACATGTAAACCTCTGTCAGAAAGGAACAGGGAGTTTTGTAGCATATAGGCTGGGCAAGAGCGGAATCGGGGACATATCCAGCCTCAGTTGCTGAGAAAGAGGAGAGAGGCAGCTAGAATTCAGAGAATGCACAGAGAGGTCCAAGCCATGATGGAGAAGGGAAAGGTGGTGACAGGAGTCCAGGAGCAGACAGGATATGAGAATCTAGGCAAGTGGTGAGATTCGTGATATGCCTCGGGAAGGAGGTGGTCATAAGGAGATTTCACTAGATTGGGAAGCAGAGGTAAAATTCCTACTCCATGACTGTGCAAGTAGTAAAACAAAGCTCTAGACACAGAAAAACTGGGAAAGTTATTGAGAAAAGACTCAAGGACAGGGTCCAAGACATGAATACAGCAATTATAACTGAGGTGCGTGATGAGGGGATTAGTCTGTCTGATAAAACAGAGATCCAAGAACCCTGCTTCGAGCCAGGAGAAAACCAACACCAACTAGACTTTCTGTGTTGTGTATTTGAAATTTGCCAGTAGACCCTAGGCATTCTACACACACACACACACACACACACACACACAATAACTATGTGAAATGATAGATGTGTTAATAAAACTGATTGTGGTAATCATTTCACAAATTATATATATATATATATATGTATGTTAAATATCACATTGTACATTTTAACTATATACAATTATATTTGTCAATTATATGTCTATAAATCTGAGAAAATTAAAATGTGGAAACTGAACTTTAAAGTTTTTATAACTTTTGAAATCCATGTTTCAATTAATTGTTCTGTAATTGGTAATCAATAAATATTCTGTCTATAATAAAATATGTGCTTCATCAGAATATTTTAAGTAATAAGTTCTATATTTAGGTAATTTTATTTCTCTCTTTTATTTTCAGGGTGATTCTGGGGGACCCTTAGTTATAAAGGATTTTAAAGACACCTGGTATCTCATTGGAATCGTGAGCTGGGGAGATAACTGTGGTCAAAAGAACAAACCTGGAGTCTACACAGAAGTGGCTTATTACCGAAACTGGATCACTTCAAAAACAGGCCTCTAATTCTCTATAAAAGTTAAATATTGACAGCTTTAAGCAAGCTATACATGTATGAGAATTTAAATGTTTAGTGAATACAGTACAATGAAGTGAAATTAAATGATGTGATTTATTTTAAAATCACTTTAATCAACACATAGTCAATTTATAAGGGATTTAAATCCTTATAAATTTGTAAAGTCGTGGGTCAATTTATCCTGGCTGGAAGAATACAGCAGAGATACTCAACTCTTTACATCATGCAAATTGAAATATAAAAGAGGTGTAATGCAAATTTTTGAAAATAATCTGGATTTTTGGAACATCTTTGTCAAGGGTGTCTCCTTAAGTGAGAAACCTTTTAATCTCTTAAAGAATTCAGGGAAAGGGGCGCCTGGGTGGCGCAGTCGGTTAAGCGTCCGACTTCAGCCAGGTCACGATCTCACGGTCCGTGAGTTCCAGCCCCGCGTCGGGCTCTGGGCTGATGGCTCGGAGCCTGGAGCCTGTTTCCGATTCTGTGTCTCCCTCTCTCTCTGCCCCTCCCCCATTCATGCTCTGTCTCTCTCTGTCCCAAAAATAAATAAACGTTGAAAAAAAAAAAATTAAAAAAAAAAAAAAAGAATTCAGGGAAACGTTATATAATGTCTAATCATTTCTCCTGAGCTCACAAATACTTTTTTCTGTTTCTTTATTATTCCAAGTTTTCCAAAGAGATTTTTTTTATTTAATACATTTTCTACTTATAAACCCTTTAGAAGGATCCTCGAAAAAAGTTATATCTAGGAAACAAAATATGGTGATAAATCAGGCCAGAGATCTTCTAACCATTTTTACTATGAAACCTCCCTATTTTTGGTGATTTTTTTTAACACACACACACACACACACACACACACACAGAAAAAAAGAGAAATATCCCCACCCTTAGATATATCCAAAGAAAGCCTGATTAATAAATGAGTGCACATAATAATTAGTCACAAATGTATCTTTGTTACAAAACCTGGGGGGAAGGTGATGGTAACTTCATGAGTCATTCCAAAACAATGGCACAAAAATTTGACGTTTTCATAGATGCATTTACATGTTTGAACCTCTAGGAGGTAGTTCTTTACATTATTGTAAGGTTAAATGCCTAGAAAAATGAGAATTCCCTAATATGTTGAAGAATCAATGAGTTTGTCTTTCTACATAGAAAGAAACATTTATATCTTTGAATTGATGCAGCCAATTATCTCCTAGGGCTTGTGGCAGTAGCCTAACTATTGCAACCATGAAACACTAGTTAAAAAAAAATGAAATGTAAATTTCAAGGACCTACTGTACAGAACACATAAACAAAGTAATCTGAAAAAAAGCCCCTAAGTGTCTCATGAAGACATTAGGAGAGTCAGGCTTGGGTATTCCATGGTACAATTAAATGAAGGCTTTGTGGAAACTGACTCCCTGACAAGGTCAGCGGAATATCAGGTTTGTGGGCAGAGACTGTCATTTATTCATATAAATATAATTTATATTCTATAACTATAAGTCAAATATAAGTCCAAATATAAGCCAAACCATGGAAAAATTGAGTTACTTTATAATAATGTCTCCCATGGGCTATTGATAAGGCATGAAACTAATCCTACAATAATCTAAAAGAGACTAACAATTTATTCACACACACACACACACACACACACACAAATCCATAAACTAGACTCACAGAATTTTAAAGGTTGAAGAAGACTGTGAGTCATTCAGGCCAACACACCTATGGTTCAGATAACTGAAGACAGGAAATGTCAATGACGTGGTAAACCTGTAGGCAGTTTGTATGCCCAGTGGGCCTAGAACTGAGGTACCAATTTCACATGCCCTTTTCCTTACAAAGTCTCTTTATGATCACATATATTTATTGGAATAATCAGATCTATAAGAATTTCAGTGACTTCTATTGAATCTATTTTAAATTAGAACTCTTATTTTTCACTTAATGTTACCCATTTATGTTCCTATGTGTCTTTTTGTGGCTTGATAGCTCATTATTGCTGAATGATATACCATTGTATGGATGTACCACACAATTTGTTTATCCATTCACCTATCGAAGGACATCTCTGCTGCTTTCAAGTTTTGGCAATTATGACTAAGCTGCTATAAACATTGTGTGCAGGTTTTTGGTAAAAGAATAGATAAATCAATTCAACAGAATAGAGAGCCCAGAAGTAGAGTCATATATATATAACACCAATTGATCTTCGACAAAAGAGCAAAGGCAGTTCAGTGGAGAAAGAATAGTCTTTTCAATAAATGGTACTGGAACAACAAGACATCCACAAACCAAAAATGAATCTTGATGCAGACCTTACACCTTTCACAAAATTAACTCAAGATGTGTCATAGACCTAAATGTAAAAGTTTTAAATGATATGATTCACTTGGGCAGCTGACTGCCAATTCTCTGAACTCACTTCAAGATAAAGTTGCTTCTTCATATGTAAAAACATACATAGGCTTATACGTTAGTCAATATTATGGTAGTAGTATATAATTCTGACTTTCGATGTTAAGATTCAAGAAATGATATTAGAGTTACAAACTTTGTATTGCTAAACTGTTTTGGGCAGCATATCATTCTGGCTTAAAAACAAGCAAATGTTGTTATATCATTTTAAATTTAATAATAAATAATGGTCAGAGCATTCTACAAATAATATCACTGAATCTGTGTTAGGCCAAATCTTAGCATGAATCTTTCAACTGCTCTTACAAATTGCATTTCTTTTAAATAACTAGTTTGAGTGATTCTGAAGCAGAATTTCTCAACCTTGGCACTTTTGACGTTTTGGCCCAGTTCATTCTTTACTGTGAGGGGCTGTCCTGTGCACGGAATATTTAGCAGCTCCCCTGGCCTCTGTCAACTAGATGCCTACAACACACTCCTTCCTCCCAAATTGTGATAACCAAAAATGTCTCCACATGTTGACAAATGTCCCCAAAGGAGCAAAGTGTTCCCTGTTGAGAACTGCTGTTCTGAAGGCATTTGGTCACGTTAGAAACTAAGAGATACCTCAAAATTATGACATTGAGTATTCAAAAGTTATGGTCTCCTGATCAAACTGAACATTCACTATCATGTTTCTAAAAGAAATAGCAGAATATGTCAGTGGCTATTTCAAATACAGACTGAGCTCCCTATACACAATGTGCTTGAAGGATTTCTCTCATACCCCTGCCTAGACTATATTTGTGGAGCCCCATTAACCATTACCATAAAGACAGACTTTTATAAATACAGCCTCTTGTATAGTCTCTCTATCTTGACCACAATCCACAGTAGAAAATATATTTCACATCACAGCTCCATAAATACATAAATAAATACATATATATTAAAAATTGACACAGAAGTTTCATAAAATAGTAGTTGCCTTAGTGCAATAAAATCCAATATTTTCTATTCTATTTCAATTTTTTAAAGGGTATGAACACTTAACATTTATTTTATTTTTTTTAAATATTTGTTTATTTTTGAGAGAGCTCAAGTGGGGAAGGGGCAGAGAGAGGGGGACAGAGGATCTGAAGCAGGCTCTACCCTGACAGGCTGACAGCAGCAAGCCCCATATGGGGTTCAAATTCACAAACTGTGAGATCATGACCTGAGCCAAAGTTGGATGCTCAACCAACTGAGCCACCCAAGTGCCCAACATTTTATTTTACTTTAGTTTAAAGTTTATTTATTTTGAGAGAGACAGAGACAGCACAAATGGGGGAGGGGTAGAGAGAGAGGAGACAGAGAATCCCAAGCAGTCTCCACACTGCCAGTGCAGAGCCCAGCATGGGGCTTGAAGTCATGAAACCGTGAGATCATGACCTGAACCAAATCAAGAGTCGGACTTGCCTGACTGAGCAACCCAGGTGCCCCTCTATTTCAAATTTTTTAATGTTTACCCCACAAAGTAAGTCAATTTTAAAACCTAGCAGGCCATGACCTGCAGTGCCTATAGCACTTTCTAGAATAATAATCCACAATTATTAACATCATATTATTATTATCTCACCTACCCCCACTGGTCTTCCCACCTTCAGTTTCTCCCTACTCTGTCCATTTAGCAAATTGCAGCTCAGTTATGATGCTATTCAATAACATTATTCCCACTCACTCAAATCATCACTGATTTTCTCTTTCCCTGACAGAGTCTAAATCCATATCACCATGGATTTAGATACCTTTTACAATCTGCTAACAACCAACAGACTTTTTGTTTTGCTTGTGTTCAGTGTCCATAACTCTGAATGTTACACTTTATATCCTGAATACATTCTCCTCTCTGGTCATGCAATGTTCTCTTCGCTCTAGGAGGTCTAACCCAAATATCACCTCTACCAAGAATACTTTTATTATTACAGATAAAATTACTATCCATTCAAAAGCTTTTGGAGGTTTTTTGTTCCCCCTCTAAAGCATTTCTCATACTTTACTCTGCATTGCACTTTTAATATACATGTATTATCGCTAAAGTATAGTGCTAGTAGTTCCATAAGACTAAAGACTGATCATTCATTTTTGTATCACTCACAGTATTTAGGACATTATTCAGTATATATTATGTTTAGCGAAAGAATAAATTAACAGAGGCAAATTATGATTTCTGTGAAGGTAAGAGACCTCAATTCTCAGTTGTTAACTGCTTCCCCCATGTCACTTTCCTGTACACGGCCTTCCAACCTGCGCTGGTCCTGCTTTTATATTCCTGAATGTTCCTAAAGGCTCCCCCCTCCCTGCCTACACCAGAAGTAGTCAAAATACAATAAAGCATGCATAATTGTGGCCTTTCAGGAAGCCCTCTAAATCAAAACCTGTTCTCTATATTCCCTTAAATGAGTACATCCCAAACCCATAGGAATATTTGGAAATGAGGCTAAAAATCTCCCATTCTCTTTCATCATTTTTATTTTACCTACCAGGGACTGTCCTTTCTTCCTCTTTCTGCCATGGGCCTCACAAATCTGGGTACTTCCCATGGCCCTGTTAGATATCCATGATTATATTCTTCTGATTGAGGTCCGTCTCTGTTGAATCTGCCTAATAGGAAAGAACAGAGATAAAACTAAAACATACATACTATATACTTTTTTAAAGTTCACAGAAATAAAGGAATTTGAATTTTAAAAAATGATATTTGGTTTATTGATTTCAATTATCCATATAAGATTGCCCTTTTCTTTTCTTTTTTTTTTTTTCAACATTTATTTATTTTTGGGACAGAGAGAGACAGAGCATGAACGGGGGAGGGGCAGAGAGAGAGGGAGACACAGAATCGGAAACAGGCTCCAGGCTCTGAGCCATCAGCCCAGAGCCCGATGCGGGGCTCGAACTCCCAGACCGCGAGATCGTGACCTGGCTGAAGTCGGACGCTTAACCGACTGCGCCACCCAGGCGCCCCAAGATTGCCCTTTTCATGTCCATTAGCAATCAAGATTTAATTGATTAATTTTTTAAAACTGTTTTTGTTGTTTTCCAAGTTCAGAAGACTCCTCCACACCAGTAGTCACTAAATTAAATACAGGAAGGAAAACCCAAAATGCAACACTGAAATCCAAAAATATGCTTAATGGAAATGATTCTGGGGCTCATACATTAATGAAGGACTGAGAAACTCAGTGCAGCGAGAGTGTTAAGACCTTTGCTATATAAGTATATGCCAGGAATATCCAAGCTGGAAGAAAAATACCACACTTTAGACTCAGTAACTGAAAAATCACTTGTCTGTAACTGTGGTATTCTGAGCTAAAGTCAGAATTGCTGAGGTACAACTTTAGAGAGAAAGCTGTGTCAAAACCATCTTGCAAGATGTTTAACCTGACGATTAAAGCCAGTGGAGAGGGCAATCTAGATACAAAGCCACTTAAATGGAAACAAGAAAAGTCTGAAAGAGTAAGTTCAAAGGAAAGTTTGAAAATTCAGAACCTAATTCTTAGAAGAACTAAAGGCAAAATGAGGCAGATTTTAATAGAGTAACAGTATTGTTATTTGTAAAACTAATGGTAGAGGATTTAAAGGTATCATTTCAATTTTACTCATTGAAAGACCCAAATTGCTTGCTACATTTCTAAGGTGGGAGGTGGGTTACTACAGTAGCATCTTCAGACTATACACTTCTCAGTAGACAAAAATAGGAGTTAGCTGGCAACCTCTTCATATACTTAGGTTTTCTGCTTCAGGTTAGTATAATTGGGATATGTAGATATAAGCTAGAATGGGGTCTTAATTAATTGGCATAGGGGAGAGCTGAGGAAGAAGGGAGTGATGGGGATGAATGGGAAAATTAAAGCTGAAAGTTAGGAGATTAATATTAATAGTTACTATCACCTCAAAAGGGCCCACCAAACCTCTAGACCCTGGCACTGGCCAGTAACAACAGTCAAGAGAGTATATTCTACATAGTAGTCTTCCATATGGTTGGAAATTCAGCATTCTTAACAATGTCACACAGTTGACATACTGTTGGCACCTGATCTTGATACCCCAGAGACAATACTGGTGCTACTTTTGTATGTACATTTCCCAAGTGCTAAAAAACTGGCAGAGGAATGCAGAATGGTACAACCACTTTGGAAGAAAGTTTGGCAGTTTTCTACAAAACTAAACACATTTTTATCACATGATCTAGTAATGGTGCTCCTTGGTATTTTTACACAAGCAAATTGAAAACTTACGTCAATACAAAAACATGCACGTGGATGTTTATAGCAGCTTTATTCATAATCGCCAAAATTTGTAAGCAATCAAGGCATCCTTCAGTAGGTGAATGGATAAATAACTGTGGTACATCCAGATCATGGAATATTACTCAATGATATAAAGAAATGAGCTATCAAGCCATGTAAAGACATGGAGGAAACTTCAATGCATATTACTAAGTGAAAGGAGACAATCTGAGAAGGCTGACTACCATATATTTCCAAGTATATGACATTCTGAAAAGGTAAAACTATGGAAACAGTAAAAATACCAGTAGTTCCCAGGGATTAAAGGGAGGGATGGATGAACAGGTAGAGTATAGAGGATTTTTAGGGTAGTAAAACTATTCTGTATGATACTATAATGTTTGTCAAAACCCTCAGCATGTCAATGTTGAGAGTGAATCCAAATGTAAACTCTGGGCTTTGAGTGATAATGATGTTTTATAGTTGGCCCGCTGGTTGTAACAGATGTACTACTCTGGTTGATAAGAGTGGGGGTGGCTCTGCGTGTCAGGGGCAATGGATGTATGGGAATTCTGTATTTTCTGCTCAATTTAGCTGTAAACCTAAAATTTCTCTACATGTAAAATCAATTTTTTAAAAAAGCCATTGGAGCCTCAGAGGCCCTTGAGATGTGGTTGAATAGTATAGAGGCATACTGAGTTTTGTTTTTTTTTTAATTTTTTTTCAACGTTTATTTATTTTTGGGACAGAGAGAGATAGAGCATGAACGGGGGAGGGGCAGAGAGAGAGGGAGACACAGAATCGGAAACAGGCTCCAGGCTCTGAGCCATCAGCCCAGAGCCTGACGCGGGGCTCGAACTCACGGACCGCGAGATCGTGACCTGGCTGAAGTCCGACGCTTAACCGACTGCGCCACCCAGGCGCCCCGAGGCATACTGAGTTTTAACTCGCAACGTAGTTAGTATAAGGGAATTCTTCTTCTGGAGGTAAATTGTGTTGTTGGCAGAAAATATAAAACATATTCTTCTAACGATCAAGCTTAAACTCTTTTTGTCGAATTTTGTAGAATTAAGCAGAGAACAAAAATTAAAAGTATTTTTCTTCAATGAATAACTGAATATCATGTAGTCTAAAATTCCACAGAAACTGATGGTAACAGTGTGGAGGTCCCGCACAGGGACCCACAACCTCATGAGGGTACTGGAGACCTCCAGGGCAGTGTTACTACTGTTGGCTGGGAATATCAAAGATAAAATGCAGGTTTCAGGAACGAGACAAAGAAACAAACAACCATTCCTCAGATCACCCTAATCTGTCCTCAGTCTTAAAATAGGTGTTACAGGTTTAGACATACTAGATGATGTTATGTGGTATGCAGTGTCACTGAAAATCCCTGAATAACCTGTTGAATATTTTGCATGGGCTATAATCATCAACTAGGGTAATATCATGGTACAGAAAAGGCACTAGGTTGAGCACCTCCCTGACCGAGTTATGCAGCCCTCATAAAGTGGACTACATCTGCACTCTGGGCCTCCCAGGGCCATCTCAGAAGGCTCTGGCATTCAGTTACACTCTTATCCACAGGAATTCTCCTGCTTTCCTTTGAGAGATCATCTGCTTTAGCTGGAAACTGACAGCTAGAGGACTTCAAAATTCTCAAAATCCTCTGTTTACTTCAGCGAACGTAACACATTCAAAGAAAACGGAGGCAGTAACTATGATAGTACAAGACGTGGAAGTCCAGGCACATGGCTCCATGACACTGGTTCCCATCAAAGGAATATTTATAAATCTTAAAACCATGCTTAATGTTGAGGAAACAATATTTCTTCAAGGTATTTGATCTTTGTGGGAATGTTTCCGTGGAGAATTGGATATGAATGGAGATCCCTGAGAAAAGACAGTTTCAGTTTCAGTGATTAAAGGTAGGGTTAGTGTATAAGAGATTGGAGGAATTTCTGTCATTATCTATATGACTATCTATAAACTACACAGCTACCCTGGGGTTCCAAACTAACCTCCTCCAACATGAAGATTTGTTTTACTTTGTTTAAGTAACTAAGACATTAAAGTATGAAATGAATCACTGGGGAAACTTACATGTTTGTTACTAACCTAAACGATTCTCACATACAAAACTGTTGTGTCATTTATCTTGCTGGGATTATGTCTAGATGAAGAGATCATTTGAAGTTCCTCTCAGTGCTCTTCTTGAAACTATACTAAAAGTGGTAACAGTCTGGCTTCATCACATATGCATGATGGTGGTCCAGCACAAGCCTCTGGCTGAGCCTCCAACTCTCAAAGCCCCTCATGCTTTCCCAGGAGTCTAGACAGGCATTGAGGAGCCCCTTCTAGGATAGGAGTCATGCCCACAGCCTGGAACAGTTCTGTCTCCTTTCTCCCACTGTGTCTGATGCAATGAATATTGCCTTTGGTGCAGAAACACAAACATTACTCCTGGCTTTTCATGAAAACCATTCTAGACACAGTCTTTCCCTCATACTGCCTTTCACTGGGCCATTTTTAAAAAGAACTTAACAACATACTCTGATTATGCCATCTCCTATTTAATCCAAAATCCTTTTTAGATATCTCTAAAAAGACCAGATCAACAGATTAGACATAGGACAAAAAAATACACAGACACAAAAATACAGACTAGATTCCAAAGTGAGCTGGATAGCTTCTCCCTCTTCCATAACTATAGACTATTCCTAATCCTAGACAACTATCATAGTATTAAAAGTATTAATCATGGTATTAAATGGCTAAAAGCCTTGGAAAACAAATAAGGATGAATCAGTGGAATTGCATCAGTATCACTGAAAACAAAAACAAAAAAGAAGAACTTGAGTACATCTTCTTCTGACAGTAATTGAGAATTGTTATCTTTGTGTCAGAAGGGTGTTATATTGCACTTTCATGGTTACAAATGACCTCAAGCTCTGTTTAAGTACCTCTCTACAGTCATATATTTCATAGTTTGGTGAAAGAGTGAAACACCAATACAAAACCTGCCTATTGGTGCTCATTCGAATCAACTGGACTATTGAATAGAGGTTGAAATACTCTTAAAACAGTTGTAGGGGCATCTGGGTGGCTCAGTTGGTTAAGCCTCGGACTTCAGCTCCGGTCATAATCTCACAGTTCGTGCATCAGGCTCTGCACTGACAGTGTAAAGCCTGTTTGGATACTCTGTCTCCCTCTCTCTCTGCTGCTCCCCCCTCCTCTGCTCATGTGCTTGTGTGTTCTCTGTCTCTCAAAAATAAATAAATAAACATTTAAAATATTTGTAAAAGATTACATCACCAAATCACACATTTGCTGAATCGTGGATAGTATAACACAGAGGTAAACAATATGAAGTTCAATGGAATGTATTTGAATCCCAGCTCCACAACCCTCCAGCAGAGTGACAATGGGTCTATTATTTGAACTTCACGATGGTTACTTTTATGTGTCATCTTGACTGGGCCACAGTTCCCACATATGTGGTCAAACATTATTTTGGATGTTTCTGAGAGGTTGTTTTAGATGATGTTAATATTTTTTTCCAGGTTTAAGATATAACTGACGAATGAAGTTGTATATATTTAATGTATACAACATGATGACTTGATAATACATATACGTTGTGATATTATTAGCACATTAAGTTAACACATCCATGGGGCACCCGCATGGCTGTCAATTGAGTGTCTGACTTCAGCTCCGGTCACAATCTGATTCATGGTTCGTGAGTTCAAGCTCCGCATCAGGCTCTCTGCTGTCATCACAGATATTTCAAGTATACAATATATTTCAAGTATACAATACAGTATTAACTGTAGTCACTACTGTGTACGTCAGGTTGTCAGGGGCTTAATGGCAAGATGGTGGTTAAAGAGTAGAAACTTTCAGTTAGAAGATGAATAAGTTCCAGGATCTAAAGTGCAGCATGGTAACAATACTTAATAATACTGGATTATACTGGGGCGCCTGGGTGGCGCAGTGGGTTAAGCGTCCAACTTCAGCCAGGTCACGATCTTGCGGTCCGTGAGTTCGAGCCCCGCGTCAGGCTCTGGGCTGATGGCTCAGAGCCTGGGGCCTGTTTCCGATTCTGTGTCTCCCTCTCTCTCTGCCCCTCCCCCGTTCATGTTCTGTCTCTCTCTGTCCCAAAAATAAATAAACGTTGGAAAAAAAATAATAATACTGGATTATATACTTCAAAGTTCCTATGAAAGTAGAGCTTTAATGTTCTCATAACAACAACAAAACGGTAATTGACATGAAGGACAACATTTCTCAATATCACATTATACACATTAAACTTTCATAATATTATGTGTCAATTATATCTCAATTAACCAAGAGGAAAAATAAGTACATTACCTTGAATTTAGCACTAAACATCTAGAAAAAGAAATGGGAGCTGGAGGAGTGAAATGGCAGAGAAATAAGGGGACCCTGGGCTTTCCTTGTCCCTCAAACACAGCTGTACTGAAGTCAGATCACTTGGAACACCCAGGAAATTGATCTGTGGAGTGGCGGAAGGATCTCCACAGCTGGAGGGAGAGAGCATGGCAGATGCAAAGTGAGAAGTGAATTAGGGGAGAGAAAAATGGCAGTGCCATGGAGGGGAAGGAACACTTTCCATGGAGAGATGAAAGGGAGAGAAAGAGAGGGGTTGAGAAAGTGCAGCATCAAATTTGCACTAGAGGAAAACCTCTCTGGACCACGGACTGGGGAGCAAGAAGTACTTGCAACCTGAATGTTGCAGTTTTTTGTTTTTTGTTTCTTGGGTGTTTTGTTTTTGTTTTGTTTTTGTTTTTTGTTTGTTTGTTTTTGGCAAATAGCATTTGGAGCTCAAACTCTGAGGTTTTGGAAGTGTGCACCTTTCTCCAGAGTGGAGCTGTGGCACCTGCTCCTGAGCAGAAGGGAGCTGGCCCCATAGTGCATAGGGTGGTGTAGGAATCTCCAGGGCATATAGGGAAAGCACATTCCCCTTCCTGGAGTACTTTTGGAGTATATTGCCTCCCCAAGTACAGCAGACCCTGTAGGTGGTCTTTCATCAGCAGGGGACAGAGGTGCTCCCAGAGGGAATACAACCTTTGGTGCTTTTAGCAGTGCTACATCATAGATTCCACACACTGTGCATGCCTGAGACTTTTTTTCAGGAACGAAGAATTTCAGACATAGCATGGAGAGGCTCTATTCTGGAGGAGAGGGGTAGGATCTGTGTGGTGCCCGGTCCTTTAAGACTTGAGCTCTGAATCCCAGCCACAGGCCAAAGAATAAACACAGGAAAGTTGTGGCCCAGGGCAAGCTGACTGACTGAGCTATTCTGTGAGGGCCACCTAAACAGTGTGAAGTGTGAGATCCTCAGTCCAGGGGTTGAGAAATTGGGGTGGTGCCATTTCCCCCAACACCAACACAGTGTGACTTCAGAGAGCAGTACAGTGGCCCCCAGTAGAAGCGGGACCTGCTTATACCAAACCCTAACCCCTGTGCCTGGCAAATGGTTAATTATTGGGAGGAGACTGACCCTGAGCCAATGCAGCAGGCCCTCTTCCAGGAGAGCAGCACCACCAGCACCCCACATGGACCAAGTATACTGAAAATCAAGTGCTTCAAAGTGTTACTTACGGTTCTGGTGGAAATAGATTCAGACTTAGTTGTTTGTTTTTTTTTTTTACTTTTTTCTTTATTTTCTTTTTCTTTTGGAATCAGGCTCATAGTTTCTTGTTTGTTTTGTTTTTTATTTCCCTTTCTCTTTTTGGATCAGGATTTTTTTTATTATTATTATTTTCTTCTACTTCCTTTTTCTTTTTCTTCTTCATTTTTTCTTTGGAATCAACATTACAGTTTTTTGATTCTCTGGGGTTTTTTTGTTCCCTTTCCTTTTCTCTTTTCTTGGAATCAGGCTCCCCTCTGCCCTTTTTTCCAGGAATTATTTCAACAAACCAAAGTACACCTAAAGATCCAAACAGTCCCCACTGCAAGCAAGGAGGAGCTCTGCACAGGACTGACCAGTGTCAAAGAGCACCCAGAATGCAACATCAGAGTGCATACAGTACGTACCAGAAACACTTCCTGAAGTGCCAGACCCTGGACAGTGTATGACCTTTTTTTAACATAGCAGTACTCTCAGGTGCAGGAAACATAACAAGCTTTAAAAAAATGCAAAAGACAGAAACTTAGTAAAAATGACAAGATGTAGGAATACTCCCCAGAATAAAATGTCCATATTGTAGGAGTTCCAGAAGAAGAGGAGGAAAAAATGGCAGATGGTTCATTTGAGCAAATTATAGCTGAGAACTTCCCTAATCTGGGGAAGGAAACAGGCATTCAAGTCCAAGAGGCACAGAGAACTTCCCTCAATATCCAAAAAAAAAAAAAAAAAAAAAGTCAACACTACAACACATCATAGTGAAACTTACAAAGACAAAGATAAAGAGATTTCTGAAAGCAGCTAGGGACAAAAGGTCCTTAACCTACAAGGGTAGACATATAAGGTTAGCACCAGACCTGTCAACTGAAATTTGCTGGCCATAGGAAATGGCAGAAAATATTCAATGAGCTGAATGGGAAAAATATGCAACCAAAAATTCTTTATCCAGCAAGGCTGTCATTCCGAATAGAAAGAGAGATAAAGAGTTTCCCAAACAAACAAAAACTAAAGGAGTTCATGACCACAAAACCACCCTACAAGAAAATCTAAGGGGTACTCTGAGTGGAGGGAAAAAAAAAGACCAAAGCAACAAAGATTACAAAGGACCAGAGAACATCACCAGAACACCAACTCTACAGATAAAACAATGGCACTAAATTTGTATCTTTCAATAATCACTCCTAATATAAATGGACTACTTGCTCCAATCAAAAGACATAGGGTATCAGAATGGATAAAAACCAAGATCCATCTATATCCCGCTTACAAGAGATTCATTTTAGACATAAAGTTATGTGCAGATTGAAGGGAATGAGATGGAGAAACATCTATCATGCTAATGGGCATCAAAAGAAAACTAGAAGTGCCTGGGTGGCTCAGTCAGTTAAGCTTCTATGTTGGCTCACGCCATGATCTCCTGGTTTGGGAGTCTGAACCCCACATGAGGCTCTGTGCTGACAGTTTAGAGGCTGGAGTCTGCTTCAGATTCTGTGTCTCCCTCTCTCTCTCTGCCCCTGCCCCTGCCACTCACACTCGTTTGCTCTCTCTCTCTCTCTCTCTCTCAAAAAAAAATAACTACACATTAAAAAAAAATTTTAAAAAGAAAGCTGGAGTATACATACTTATATCAGAAAAACTAGATTTTAAAACAAAAACTGTAATAACAGATTAAGAAGGGCATTGTTATCATATTAAGGGGTCTATCCACCAAGAAGATCTAACAATTATAAATATTTATGCCCCTAACTTGAAGAACCTAAATATATAAATCAACTAAGCACAAACATAAAGAAGCTCATTGAGAATAATACCATAAAGTAGGGGACTTTAATACCTCACTTACAGCAATGGACAGATCATCTAAGCAGAAAATCAACATGAAAAAATGGCTTTGAATGGACTTAACAGATATATTCATAATATTTCATACTAAAGCAGCAGAATACACATTCTTCTCAAGTGCACAAGGAACATTCTCCAGAATAGATTACAAACTCAGCGGGTCACAAAGAAGCCCTCAAAAGATAGAAAAAGATTGAGATCATAACATGCATATTTTCAGATCACAATGCTATGAAACTTGAAATCAACCACAAGACAAAATTTGAAAACCCTCAAATACATGGAGGTTAGAGAATATCCTACTAAAGAATGAATATGTTAATCAGGAAATTAAAGCAGAAATAAAAAAAATACATGGTGCAAATGAAAATGAAAACACAAGAGTACAAAACCTTTGGGATGCAGCAAAGGCAGTCCTCCGAGGAAAGTACATTGCAATTCACGCCTATTTCAAGAAGCAAGAAAGGTCCCAAATACACAACCTAACTTTACACCTAAAGGAACTAGAGAAGGAGCAGCAAATAAACCCTAAAGTCAGCAGAAAAAAGGGAAATAATAACGATTACAGGGGAAATAAATGATATAGAAAAAAAAAACAGAACAACTCAATGAAACTAAATGCTGGTTCTTTAAAAGAATTAACAAAATTGACAAATCCCTAGCCAGACTTGTCACAGAGAAAAAGGTAGACAAAATCATGAATGAAAGAGGAGAGACCACAAACAAAACCAGAGATACAAATAATTATAAAAGAATACTATGAAAATTTATATGCCAACAAACTGGGCAACCTAGAAGAAACAGACAAATTACCAGAGACTCATGAACTATCAAAACTGAAACAGGAAGAAAGAAATAGAAAATCTGAACAGACTCATAACCAGCAAGGAAATTGAATCTGTTATCAAAAATCCCCCAACAAACAAGAGTTCCAGGCTAGATGGCTTCCCAGGGGAATTCTACCAGACATTTAAAGAATTACTTTCTAGATGGCACCAATGTACCTTGATCACAAACTCCACTTGCCCCCCACCCCAGACCCTTTGCTTACACATACAAGTTAGTGATTACTATCTAATTGTTTTCTTCACACTCACCACATGTGCAAGATCTTGTTTTCTTCTCATTCACCATGTGGGTAATATCTTGTGAGCTCAATAAATATGAAGACAAAACCCCTGTTCAAGGCTCTTCTCTCCCCCTAGACATTTACCCCTCTCATATTCAATTCTATGTTCACTCTCTTGCTGGACAAGAAAGAACTCTAGACTCATAGTCTGCAACAGTTCGAAACCAGAAAAGACCCTGAATAGCCAAAGTAATGTTGAAAAAGAAAACCAAAGCTGGAGGCATCACAATCCCGGACTTCAAGCTGTATTACACAGCTGTAATCATTAAAACAAATGGTACTGGTACAAAAACAAACACATAGATCAATGAAACAAAAAGGATAACCCAGAAACAGACTCACAAATGTATGGCCAACTAATCTTCAACAAAGCAGGAAAGAATATCCAAGAGAAAACAAGCAGTCTCTTCAGCGAATGGTGCTGGGAGAACTGGACAGCAACATGCAGAAAAATGAACAAGGACCACTTTCTTACACCATATACAAAAATATATTCAAAGTGGATGAAAGACCTAAATGTGAGACAGGAAATCATCAAAATCCTATTGGAGAAAACAGGCAACAACCTCTTTGACCTCAGCTGCAGCAACTTCTTACTAGACGCATCTCCAGAGGCAAGGGAAACAAAAACAAAAATGAACTATTGGGTCCTCATCAAGATGAAATTTTTTTGCATAGCAAAGGAAACAATCAACAAAACTAAAAGGCAACCAATGGAATGGGAAACGATATTTGAAAATGTCATATCAGATAAAGGGTTGGTATCCAAAATCTATAAAGAACTTGTCAAACTTAACACCCAAAAAACAAATAGAAGACATGAATATACACTGTTTGAAAGAAGCCATCCAGGTGGCTAACAGACACATGAAAAGATGCTCAACATCACTTATCATCAGCGAAATACAAAATAAAACCAAATTGCATATATATATACACGTCTATATGTTTATATGTATATGTATACATACATACACATACACAATGGAATATTACTCAGTGATCAAAAAGAATGAAGTCTTGCCATTTCCAACAATGTAGAGTGGGCTATAGTGTATTATGCTCAGTGAAATAAGTCAGTCAGAAAATGACAAATACCATATGATTTCACTCATATGTGGAATTTAAGAAACAAAGCAGATGAACATAGGGGAAGAGAAGGAAAAATAAGATAAAAAAAGACAGGGAGACAAACCATAAGAGACTCTTAACTATAGAGAACAAACTGAGAGTTGCTGGAGGGGAGGTGGAAGGGGGGATGGGCTAAAATGGGTGATGGGCATTAAGGAGGGCACTTGTCAGGATACGAACTGGGTGTTATATGTAAGTGATGAATCACTGGGTCCTACTCCTGAAACCAGTATTATACTGCATATTAACTAACTTGAATTTAAATACATAAATTTTCTTAAAAGAGAGGGAAAAAAAGAAATGGGAAAACTATTCAAAATAACAACAACAAATCCAATTTAAAAAAAAATCAAGAAATTTAATTGACAATCCCCAGGGCCAAGGCAGAAAGAAATTCAAGTT
Organism: Prionailurus bengalensis; assembly: GCF_016509475.1. Lineage (NCBI taxonomy): Eukaryota > Metazoa > Chordata > Mammalia > Carnivora > Felidae > Prionailurus > Prionailurus bengalensis. The sequence continues at coordinate 150,676,658 of NC_057344.1, forward strand.
CAGTAAAAGGTCTATGTGACTAAAGATCTAGTAGGGCATGTTAGGTATATTATATGTAAAACAAAAAACAGAGTTTTCAAATCCCAACTTTAAAGTGAAGATCACAAGGACAAACACTTTAAATTACAAGTGTTTGATTTGTAATCTATATAGATGATGCTATGTAGTTTTTTCTAGAAAAGACAGACCCAGGGGGTTTTTTATTTACATACGGTTAATAATTCCTCAGAACTAGATTGGTATAATTCTTAGTATTCCTTTAAGATTTTTATTAACCAAGATAATGTCAGCATTATGAAATTCACTGAAAAGCTTTCAGCATGTTCTATACAGCCAAGGGAACAGTTAAGACAGCATAGAAAGAGGAGGAGCCAAGATGGCGGAACAGCATGGAAGCTTTTTGTGTGTCTCACATCCATGAAATACAGCCAGACCAACACTAAACCATCCTACACACCTAGAAAACTGATTGGAAGATTAACAAAACAATCTGCACAGCCTGAACCACAGAATTCAGCAGGTATGTGACACGAAGAGCTGAACTTGGGGAGCGAGAAGTCGCAAAAGGTAGGGAATCCCTTTTGTGGACAGAGAGAGGATGGAGACTGGGGAGGGGGGAGCCTATGGGAAAAGCACCCCTTCCCAAAAGCAGCTAGAGAGAAAGTGGAAAATTGGAAACACCCGCAGGGACTAAACTAAAAAGGGAGAAAGCAGAAAGGACGAAGGAGAAGGTTTAAATTCCATTAAGACTGTAAACAAGGGGAGCGCAAAAGGCAGCAACTCCACAGCTTGATACTTGGCGGTGCTCTGGTGGGAACAGTGAATCCCCAGGAACAGAGTGGGGTCCAGGAGGTTCTCGGGCCACACAGGGAAAAGTGGTTCCACTGCTGGAAGGACATTTGGTAGAAACTGTTGAAGCCACTTGGTCCCAGAAGATCCCAGAAGGCGGCCACATCGCTGGTGCTGGAGCAAGGTCATTGAGGGTGAAGGCTAATGCCAGATGTGTGTTGTGATTTTCCATAATCCCTGAAACGCTGCTGCTACACTGTCTCGTGAACTTTCTTTGAGGCAGGCTGGCACCTGACCGCAGTATCAAGGCACCAGTAACAGCAGGGTCCAGTGGGCATTCCTGGGAGCAGCCGACATTCGGCCATTGATCATTCAGCCATTGCTCAGTGAGACCCTCCCACAGAGGGGCAGAACAGGTCAAAGCTGCAGTCCTTTGGAAGTAAGGGGCCAGGGAAAACAGCCTTATCTGAGACAAAATGTGGGAGAGGTACTGCCTGGGGCCTGGTCACAAAGAGAGAACAAGCAGGGAGTGGAGGAGAGCTGAAGACAGAGGACTGGTGTGCAATTGCTGATCTGGGAGAACAGACTGGGTAGCTGGGTGGCGCCATTTTCTCCACTCCCGCGCATGCGCATAGGCACCTACAAGCACCGCAACAATCCACCTCAGTAAGCTAGCAGCGCCATCTTGTGGAGAGCGGAACTCTTACATTGAGCCCTGCCCAAATGGGCCAACTTAACTCTTTAAGAACACAAGCGTCACCGCCAACTTGATTTATGGACTATAAAGAGCTCAAAGACTGACCTCTAGGGGAAAACGAAGCAATTTCAGTCCTACTTCAATCTGTTAGCAGGTTCATCTATTCATTTTTTTTCTTTTTTTGTTTTTTTTTTCCTTTTTCCTTTTTCTCTTTTACAATTCTTTTCTTTTTCTTGAATACAGAAAGAGAAAAAATTCATTTTTATTTTAAAATTTTATTTAAAATATCTGTCTTTAATTTTTATTACTATATTTTTCAATTTTGTGTAAATTTTTTCAAATTCTACTTTACTTCCATTATTTTATTTTAGTCTACTTCAGTGTACTCACCTTTTCAAATTTTCAAATAATTTCATTTTTTCTTTCTTTTTCTTTTTTTCTCTTTTTCATTTCTTTTCTTTTTCTTGAATGCAGAAAAAGAAAAACTTCATTTTTACTTTCAATTTCTTTTAAAAATATTTTATTTAATTTTTACTACTATATTTTTTGCTTATATGTATTTTTTTTCAAATTCTATTTTACTTCCATCATTTTATTTTAGTCTACTACAGTGGGTTCACTTTTTCATATTTTCAAACGATTTCTTTTTTTTCTTTTTTCCTTTTTTCTTTTTCCTTTTTTGTCTCTTTTCACTTTTCTTAAATACAGAAAATGAAAAAATTCATATTTTTAATTTTTATTAAAAATATTTTTCTTTAATTTTTTCTACTATATTCTTTACTTTTGTGTATATTTTTTCAAATTCTATTTTACCCCCAACATATCATTTTAGTCTACTTGAGAGTATTCATTTTCTCAAATTTTCAAACTATTTCTTTTTCTCACCCCCCTTTTTTTCTCTAATCTGTCAAACCACTTTCAACACCCAGACCAAAACACACCTAGGATCTAGCATCATCTATTTTATTTGTGTGCATGTGTGTGTCATTTTTAATTTTAATATATTTTTTTAATTTTAATTTTTTTAATTTCAATTTTTCTGCCTCATTAATTCCTTTTCTCCCTTCAAAATGACAAAAATGAAGGAATTCACCGCAAAAGAAACAGCATGAAGAAACGACAACCAGGGATTTAACCAACACAGATACAAGCAAGATGTCTGAACCAGAATTTAGAATCAAAATAATAAGAATACTAGCTGGAGTCGAAAATAGATTAGAATCCCTTTCTGCAGATATAAAAAAAGTAGAAAATAGCTGAAATTAAAAATGCTATAACTGAGCTGCAATCACACATGGATGCAGCGGTGGCAAGGATGAACAAGGCAGAACAGAGAATCAGCGATAGAGAGGACAAACTTATAGAGAATAACGAATCAGAAAAAAAGGGAGATTAGGGCAAAGGAGCACAATTTAAGAATTAGAGAAATCAGTGACTCATTAAAAAGGAACAACATCAGAATCATAGGGTTCCCAGAGGAGGAAGAGAGAGAAATAGGGGTAGAAGGGTTATGTGAGCAAATCACAGCAGAAAACTTTTTTAACCTGGGGAAAGACACAGACATCAAAATCCAAGAAGCACAGAGGACCCCCATTAGATTCAACAAAAACCAACCATCAACAAGGCATATCATAGTCAAATTCACAAAATACTCAGTCGAGGAAAGAATCATGAAAGCAGCAAGGGAAAAAAAGTCCCTAACCTACAAGGGAAGACAGATCAGGTTTGCAGCAGACCTATCCACAGAAACCTGGCAGGCCAGAAAGGAGTGGCAGGATATATTCAGTGTGCTGAATCAGAAAAATATGCAGCCAAGAATTCTTTATCCAGCAAGGCTGTCATTCAAAATAGAAGGAGAGATAAAAAGTTTCCCAGACAAACAAAAATTAAAGGAGTTTCTGACCACTAAACCAGCCCTGCAAGAAATATTAAGGAGGACTCTCTGAGGGGAGAAAAGATGAAAAAACAATATGTGTATATACATATATATACATGTGTGTGTGTGTGTATATATATATATATATATATATATATATATATAAGCAACAAAGGATTAGAAAGGACCAGAGAACACCACCAGAAACTCCAACTCTACAAGCATCATAATGGCAATAAATTCATATCTTTCAGTACTCATTCTAAATGTCAATGGACTCAATGCTCCAATCAAAGGATGTAGGGTAACAGAATGAATAATAAAACAAGATACATCTATATACTGTTTCCAAGAGACCCACTTTAAACCTAAAGACACCTACAGATTGAAAATAAGGGGATGGAGAACCATCTATCATGCTAACGGTCAACAAAAGAAAGCCAGAGTAGCCATACTTATATCAGACAACCTAGACTTTAAAATAAAGACTACCAAGAGATGCAGAAGGGCATTATATCATAATCAAGGGGTCTATAGACCAAGAAGACCTAACAATTTTAACATTTATGTGCCAAATGTGAAAGCACCCAAATATATAAATCAATTAATCACAAACATCAAGAAACTCATGGATGGTAATACCATAATAGTAGGAGACTTCAACACCCCACTCACAGCAATGGACAGATCATCTAATCAAAAAATCAACAAGGAAACAATGGCTTTGAATGACACACTTATGGACTTAATAGATGGACTTAATAGATATATTCAGAATATTTCATCCGAAAGCAGAAGAATATACATTCCTCTCCAGTGCACATGGAACATTCTCCAGAATAGACCATATACTGGGACACAAATCAGCCCTCAGCAAGTACAAAAAGATTGAGATCATACCATGTATATTTTCAGACCACAATGCCCTGAAACTCGAAATCAACAATAAGAAAATTTTTGGAAAGGTAGCAAATACTTGGAGACTAAAGAACATCCTTCTGAAGAATGAATGGACCAAAAAGAAGTTAAAGAGGAAATTAAAAAGTATATGGAAGCCAATGAAAATGATAACACCACAACCCAAAACCTCTGGGATGCAGCAAAGGCAGCCATAAGAGGAAAGTATATACCAATCCAGGCCTTCCTAAAGAAGGAAGAAAGATCTCAGATATACAACCTAACCTTACACCTTAAGGAGCTGGAAAAAGAACAACAAATAAAACCCAAAACCAGCAGAACACGGGAAATAATAAAGATTAGAGCAGAAATTAATGCTATTAAAACCAAAAAAATAGCAGAACAGATCAATGAAACCAGAAGCTGGTTCTTTGGAAGAACTAACAAAATTGATAAACCACTAGCCAGTTGGATCAAAAAGAAAAAGGAAAGGACCTAAATAAGTAAAATCAAGAATGAAAGAGGAGAGATCAAAACAACATAACAGAAATAAAAACAATAATAAGAGAATATTATGAGCAATTATATGCCAATAAAATGGGCAATCTGGAAGAATTGGACAAATTCCTAAAAACAGATACACTACCAAAACTGAAACAGGAAGAAATAGAAAATTTGAGCAGACCCATAACGGGTAAGGAAATCGAATTAGTAATCAAAAATCTGCCAAAAAACAAGAGTCCAGGGCCAGATGGCTTTCCAGGGGAATTCTACCAAACATTTAAGGAAGAGTTAACACCTATTCTCTTGAAACTGTTCCAAAAAATAGAAATGGAAGGAAAACTTCCAAACTCTTTCTATGAAGCCAGCATTACCTTGATTCCAAAACCAGACAGAGACCCCACTAAAAAGGAGAACTATAGACCAATTTCCCTGATGAACATGGATGCAAAAATCTTCAACAAGATATTAGCCAACCAGATCCAACAATACATTAAAAAAATTATTCGCCATGACCACATGGGATTTATACCTAGGATGCAGGGCTGGTTCAATATCTGCAAAATAATCAATGTGATTCATCACATCAATAAAAGAAAGGACAAGAACCATATGATCCTCTCAATAGATGCAGAGAAAGCATTTGACAAAATACAGCGTCCTTTCTTGATAAAAATCCTCAAGAAAATAGGGACAGAAGGAGCATACCTCGAGATCATAAAAGCCATATATGAAAGACCCAATGCTAATATCATCCTCAATGGGGAAAAACTGTGAGCTTTCTGACTAAAGTTGGGAACAAGACAGGGATGTCCACTCTCGCCACTGTTATTCAACATAGTATTGGAAGTCTTGGCCTCAGGAATAAGACAACACAAAAAAATAAAAGGCATCCAAATCATCCAGGAGGAAGTCAAACTTTCACTCTTCGCAGATGACATGATACTCTATATGGAAAACTCTAAAGATTCCACCAAAAACGTGCTAGAACTGATCTATGAATTCAGCAAAGTGCAGGATATAAAACCAATGCACAGAGCTTGGTTGCATTCCTACACAACAACAATGAAGCAGCAGAAAGAGAAATCAAGGAATCAATCCCTTTTAGAATTGCACCAAAAACCATAAAATACCTAGGACTAAATCTAACCAAATAGGTGAAAAATCTATACACTGAAAACTATAGAAAGCTGATGAAAGAAACTGAAGAAGACACAAAGAAATGGAAAAAGATTCCATGCTCCTGGATAAGAAGAAAAAATATTGTTAAAATGTCGATACTACCCAAAGCAATCTACATATTCAATGCAATCCCAATCAAAATAACACCAGAATTGTTCACAGAGCTAGAACAAATAATCCTAAAATTTGTATAGAACCAACAAAAATAAACTCAAAATGGATGAAAGACCTCAATGTAAGACAGGAAGCCATCAAAATCCTCGAGGAGAAAGCAGGCAAAAACCTCTTTTATCTTTCACATAGTAACTTCTTACTCAACACGTCTCTGGAGGCAAGGGAAACAAAAGCAAAAATGAACTACTGGGACCTCATCAAAATAAAAAGCTTCTGCACAGTGAAGGAAACAGTCAGCAAAACTAAAAGGCAACCAACAGAATGGGAGGAGATATTTGCAAATGACATACCAGATAAAGGGTTAGTATCCAAAATCTATAAAGAACTTATCAAACTCAACACCCAAAAAACAAATAATCCAGTGAAGAAATGGGCGAAAGACATGAATAGACACTTCTCCAAGGAAGACATCCAGATGGCCAACCGACACATGAAAAATGCTCAACTTCACTCATCATCAGGGAAATACAAATCAAACCCACAATGAGATACCACTTTACACCTGTCAGAATGGCTAACATTAACAATTCAGGCAATGACAGATGTTGGCAAGGATGCAGAGAAAGAGGATCTCTTTTGCATTGTTGGTGGCAATGCAAGCTTGTGCAGCCACTCTGGAAAACAGTATGGAGGTTCCTCAAAAAACTAAAAATAGAACTACCTTACTACCCAGCAATTGCACTACTAGGCATTTATCCATGGGATACAGGTGTGCTGTTTCAAAGGGACACATGCACCCCAATGTTTATAGCAGCACTATCGATAATAGCCAAAGTATGGAAAGAGCCCAAATGTCCATTGATGGATGAATGGATAAAGAAGGGGTAGTATATATATACAATGGAGTATTACTTGGCAATCAAACAGAATGAAATCTTGCCATCTGCAACTACGTGGATGGAACTAGAGGGTGTTATGCTAAGTGAAATTAGTCAGTCAGAGAAAGACACAAATCATATGACTTCACTCATATGAGGACTTTAGGAGACAAAACAGATGAACATAAAGGAAGGGAAACAAAAATAATATAAAAACAGGGAGGGGGACAAAACAGAAGAGACTCATAAATATGGAGAACAAACTGAGGGTTACTGGAGGGGTTGTGGGAGGAGGGATGGGCTAAATGGGTAAGGGACATTAAGGAATCTACTCCTGAAGTCATTGTTTCACTATATGCTAACTAATTTAGATGTAAATTTAAAAAAATAAAAAATTAAAAAAAGAATTTGCAAAAAAAAGCATAAAAAGTAACTGTTTCCTGAAACATTAGGAGTCCAGATCTTTTAGAAAAAATTTTTTTATGTTTTTCATTTATTGTAGAGTTGTTTTCCTGTCCAAGATCCCTAGCTCTTGAATCAATTTCAATAATTTTCTTTTTTTTTCAGAAATCTATTTTCTGAAGGCTAAATATTTTTAGTATAGTCACATATTATCATTTCTTATCTCTTCAATGTCTGTCATTATTACATTATTGTTCTCAATTTTCTAATTGTGATATATTTGTGTACTTTTTATCAACACAAATTACCCTCTCTGCCCTGGTTCCCTTTGTTGCTTTGGATACCTACCCCTACCCACTTTGTATGTTTGCTTGATGATAGTTCTTCTCTTTAAATTTCTTTTCCTTTTAAAACCGTCAGAAGAGACTTTGTTTCATACTATATCCTTTGAAACCACTCATATATATTAGCATAATTTTATGTTTAGTACAACTTCTGTCACCTTTCTCTCTACCACTTTTTTTCTTATATTGCCTGGCTAATTTCTTAATTATATTTTATTCCCCAAATACATGCCCATCCCCAGAGCAACAGAAAGCTTACTAATATTTCTATGTACTTCCCTCCTTTGGGGAAGATTTTCAACATTGTATTCATAATGGTCTAGTCACTGTTTTAAATATACATAAATCGTTTTCTTAAAGCATCTAAAAACAAAAGTGAAAAAAGTTTTGTGCCAAAACTTAATGTAATTTCATCTTCCACAACACTCCGTCTTTTCCCTCCTCTCCAGTGATATCTCTCCTTTTCCAGAGGACTGGTTTGTGCTTTTCTAGGATGTCATGGTGGTTCCCAACAGGGTTTTAGGAAAGCTACTCACCATGGGAATCCATACCCATAACTTAATAGGTTCTAGGGCCCTTAAATTACAACACTGCACAGCTATCGATATATTATTCAAAAATAACTACTTTAAAAATATTACCATATATTCAAGTCAATATATGATGAGTCATTGTCTCAGACTTAAGATTATAATTAAATTCCTTTTATTTTTTCATCGTCTTTGCTATCTTTCATGTCATTGTTGATATTAGACAAAAATCTTCTAAACAATACTTTCTTAACACTAAGCAAGAACCATCTACAAATTCTTGTGGGATTTTTATACTGTCTTTGATATAATTTTAATATCAATTTTAAATACCAACAAATGTTCTATTACTACTCAAGAATCCTTCATTTTAGAAAAGACAGATACAGGGGCGCCTGGGTGGCTCAGTCGGTTAAGCGTCCAACTTCGGCTCAGGTCATTATCTCACGGTTTGTGGGTTCGAGCCGCACGTCGGGCTCTGTACTGACAGTTCAGAGCCTGGAGCCTGTTTCAGATTCTGTGTCTCCCTCTCTCTCTGCCCCTCCCCCACTTGCACTCTTTCTCTCTCTGTCTCAAAAATAAACATTAAAAACAATTTAAAAAAAAAAGAAAAGAGAGATACAAAAGATATGACAGAAGAAAAAACAAGTCCACCCATGTCACACCTCAAATTACACTTAGTCATAACCTGAAGAGAACAGATTTCATAGCAAAAAAAAAAAAAAAAGAACTGAGGCAGGTGGGAGCAAATGCTGTTTGGGCCCATACAGAGCCCCCATTTCTCCCATAGTAGCCATCTCATTTATGTACCCATCATGCCAAAACTTAGTGATACTGCACTAGAGTGACCATCTGTGCCAGTTTACCTAAGATTGGGTTTCCAGAATGCTAGAGTTTCAGTTTTAAAGCCTGGACAGTTCCGGGAAAAATGGAACAAGTTGATTCCTTACTGGTACCCTTCTCACTAGCACATTCCTGATGGCCTTGGTGAATGATATATTACCTGGGCCTTCCCATGAAACATGATTTTCTAATGAAGTTTTGCATAATATATCCATTCCACCATGCCTACTTCTCTGAGCCTTTTAATCCCTTGACCTCTACTGTCTCCCATTAAAATTCTAGAATTTCAACCTTGTTTAACATGGGCCATTGCTTTTTCTAGACTTCTGGGAGCCACCCCAGCAGCAAATTGACACCATCCCCTGTACCTTGCTTAGCAGGTGTTATGTCCTGTCTACTGAGAGACTGCCCCAAGTCAATCATCCCTTCCTTAACCAGCCTTATGTACCGGAACAGTTGCTCAAGCACCTTCCAAATCCAGTCAAACAGAACGTACACCCACAGCACCTGCTAGCACCTGCTGCCAGTTTTTGCAACTTCTTTGTAATATACATACTTTCCTCTCTCTTTAGGCCCAACACATTCCCAGATGTTTATGTTGCAACTTAACATTGGTAAGAGGCCTAGTATCCAGGAGAGGAGATACATGCAGCTCCTGAAGAGGATAGCTATCACCTTGTAGGAAAAAGGCCTCTGCAGTGTCTCTGCAGAATACTAACTCTCAAAAGACAGAGAAGACCCACTTATGAAAATTCAGAAGGCTCAAAAGAAGTCTGCATATCAAAATCTTCAGGGATGTCTAGCCAAATAACTACATTCCATGTGTCAGGTCCCAACTTTTCCCAGGTAGGACTCTGACTTTGGAATAACAGACCTCTCTCTGTTGAGCATTCAACAATCATGGGAGTTCAGGCACTCTATCCAATCCTGTGCTTGGTATGCAGTTTTTTCCTACTCACTTACTTACTACATGAGATGAGGGTTTCCTAATAATCAACCAAAGAGAAACTTTGGATCTCATACTCAGTTTTCAATTACATTAATGTCCCTCAACTTTCCACTACCATTACTACTGCATTATGGGGCATACATACAGCCTACCAGCAACCATGCAATTCCACTGTCCTTATGTCTACCCCCCCCCCCCCATTCCTTTCAAATACATGAATCAACACACTGGCCTATGCATTCACCTCTACTATAATGCTGGCCCAGCTCACTGGTGGTGAGAATTTTAATATCACATCACCACCTGTGCTACAGGCTGTCAGCGTGCCACCTACCACCGAGTCCTTATTACCATCTGGGTGGTGAGTGATCCAGTCCACAAATCTCATCTTATTGACTGTTTTCCTGGAGCTCTCTCAGTACTACCTTTCACAAGTTGGATTTTCTGGACAACAAACACTGAGACAAAGTACAAAGCCTTATTGAAAAGTAACACCTGTTAAAGGAAAAGGGAGGAAGCTGTATTGTCAGGGGAGTAATGCCTATCCAATAAAATCTCTGCCAGACCAGCTGGGAACTCTGGAGTAAATGTTACTTGTTAGATAAATTTACATTACATGGAAATGGCAGTAATCTTACATCACCCTCTTGCTCAGTCATTGGTTGAGTAACCACTGAGAAGAAAATGCCCTTGGCTTGAAAAATGAGTCAAAACTTGACAAAACTAGCAGTTTCAGGGTGTCGGGTTGTCTTAAGCATATCTTTTTACTCTGGTGCTTTGATATCTGGGGCTTTGCTAACCCTAGAGGGACTGCTGCTCCCAGGGCTAGCTAGTACCTAGAGACAGCAAATGACTCCACCGTGAGGGAGTCCTTCATATGCAAACCAACCAATCCAGAGTTCATACCCTAACCACCTCCTTTTGTGAGGCCTTACAAAATCAGGTGATTGGATTTTGTATGTGTGGCCAAGTTTAATTTTACATATTATCACTTGTACATAGTTGGAAGTAAGGGAATAAGTATATCCCACTATGTTTCAAAGGCTTTTGTCTATTCAAATGGCACATTGTGGTAGAAACAGTACACTCTTTGAGGTCAGAATACACCTGGATCAAATCTAGGTTCTTCTGCTTTTTCTAAAATTTACATTTATAATAAATGTTAACATGCATATTTAAATAACATTTTACAACTTTCAAAAAGTGGGAAAATTCACTATCTTTCTTTTTGTATCTATGTTAGAATTCTGTGACAGAGTCATGACGCATTCATTACCAACCATAGCCATATGACTGTGCTGCCCTGAACCTAAAGACAAAACAAACTCTAAATTGAAAGAAAACACCAGTGGTCCACACCTTCTTAGATCATCTGCTTTTTGGTTATTTTCTCTGCTCATATTGTTATGACGGGCTCCATTCAATGATTCATACATCTGTCAGAGCAAGGCTTATTAACACACATTTGCATATTTGGAGATTCTGTCTTTACCAGCATCTCTCTGCCTCAGCCTAGGCAGGCAAAAGAAGCAACCTTGATAGCTCATACACCGCATGATTTCTTCTCCCCTAAAACAAATGATCTATTTCCCTGAAGCCTGTTCAGGTCAGTCCTCCTAAGTCAGGTTGTCTTGGTTTTGTAAATGCAAAACTGGAGTAATAAAATCAAGCCAATGACATGGAGGAAGAAGATTCTGATAATTTTTCTATAATGTCAGCCTATATGCTTTATTCTTGCAATGGCTATTTGTTAAGAATAGAAAAGTCAAGACCTATCCTGCCACTCCCTGAGGATTTGAAGATTAAGATTCAACATCTTTTGACCTAGCCCCTGTTAAGAGCAATTCCTTTGCCTCACAAACCATAATTTCATGCCCCACCTCTTTTTCTGTGTTGAGCTCATCACAGGCAAGCAGGAAGTCACTTTCAGACTGAATGCACTTTTTTTTTTCCTTATGCCGCTCCCCTGACTCACTCCCAAGTTCTGCTGTGAATCTGTGATAGGGCACCAGGATCTGCATTAATATATTCAGTTACTGGACATTTAAGTAATATATGTTGACTAAGCACCTACTCACTAAAAAAGGCCTTTGCTAAGTACTCCAGGTAATACAAAGATAGAGAAAAGCAAGCATGTGCAGTTGGGGGAAAGTGCTGTCAACAAAAACCAGAATATTTCATATCCTTGAAAAAAAAATTTTAAGTAAATTTTTAAAAGTCCTTGAAGTATTTATATAATTTAGCCCAATAAGTTACTTTTCCTTTCCACTTATTTCAAGGAAACATTTAGCAGTGTAGTGAAAAATAAAAAGTATATTGGTGAAGGTGATCATTGAAAGAATCACCTACAGTTAAAACAAAGAAAACATCTAAATACATTGGGAGATGGTTTTAGTATTTTATGATAAATCTATTCAGTATAAGACGATTCACCCTTTAAATAGGAGCCATTAAAATTGGTAATAACTGATGAATCTATGTACTACATCTGCCAAGTTTTCTTTCAGTTTGAAATTACATCAAAATAAAAAATTATAATGTACATTTTATACAACTATTAGGTATATATACATATACTAAAATAGTATATATAGCTACTAGAAATAAAAATGTAATAACACAGGGATATGCTTATAGAAATAACATTCGGTATAAAGAGCATAATACAAAGTTATATACTGTGATATAACTATATGAAAAAAACTTGTACATGTTAAAAGTACTTAAAGATTAATATGTAAAATGAAATGGTTTGTTTAGATAACTTTGTTCAAAAGTTATAAAAAATTTTGTTTTTACTAAAAAAAAAAAACAACCAAAAATAAACAAAAAAACCCCGGAATATCAGACATGAGATATAGGATCCGATGGAAATATGTAAGTGAAGGGTAGAACGGTAGAGAGGAGCCCACTCCTTCCTGTCCCTCTTGTCTGATTTGCACGTTATATAAAAAAAAAATGTGTAAGAAACTGAACACTTGTCTAGTTGAAGTCCTGGAGTGAATTCATTAGCCATTAGCTATCAGTGATTTACAAGATAAAGGCACAGAATCTGAGTTGAAAAGAATCCTCTAAAACCTTCTGATTTAGCTTTCTTTCTCAGTAAGTTGATGATATTCATAAAGGAATAAGTGATTTTTCTTCTTAGGCTACAGTTAGTTGGCAAAAAAGCTAAGACCAAAATTTAAGTTTTAATACCTGATCTAATTCGATTACACATTCTGATTCTTTAGCATGCAGTATTTCTCACAAAGTAACCTCAGCACAACCTTGCAGGTATATTTCCTACTCCTTCCCAACACATGTGATAGAAATGTCCTTTCTACTTCCATGCTGTTCCTGCCTCTGTGTTTTCATGGGTTCTGCCCTTGCCTGCAAACACTGCCGACATTCTCCATCCTTACCCTCACCCCACACTTGCTGTTTCTATGTTTTGCCATCTACTCATCTGCTAGCAGTAGTGAGTTAGAATATTTATTTCAAAACACATACTTGGAAAAAGACAAAGTCAATTTTAGTTCCAACTATTCTGCTTGCCTATCCCACAACTTTTACACCTATTCAATTACTTCTCTGTATCTCTGTTTCATATTCCGCGAGAAAAACAGTATTTTGTAACAGAGATGGGGAATTCGGAGGTAGTACTACCCATTAGTGCTTGGAAAATATTTTCTGATCATCCTCAGCTTGCTGTGGCAAAGAAGGAAGTGTATAACAATATAACACAGGCAAGAGTGTCATAAACTCTTGAATTAAAAATGACTAGAGTGTGTGGAGTAGTCGCAAGCTTTTGCAAAACAAAATACCTATCACCTGTTATCATGTTTAGTCACAATTTACCAGAATAAATAAAATTCTTACTGATTTGTGAAATTCCCTGTTTCTGATTCCATTCTACAAGTCATACTATTGGTTCAAGTTGATTCCTTCAGACTTGTTTAACAAGTTAGATTTTAATTACGTGGGATTTCCTCCTTTGTTTTCAGCTCCTTCATAGATCACACATAATACATAGAGTCATTCATTTGAGTAGAAATCTCAGAGAAGTTGGATAGGCAGAAGAAAGGACCTCTTCATTATTAAGGATTAAAATGTATAGGTAAGTCCCGTTTTTGTCTCTGTGGTTTTAGAAGTTTTATTATATCTTAGAGCATGTGAAAAATATACAGAAGCTGAAGAAATTTTGGCTGTGTCTAACAATCTTTTCCAGCAACTTCACTGAAACTTATAGATATTGTTTACATAATATGTTTGATGTTGTTTAAATAAGGTGTTTGGCTGACTGATTTTTTTTTTACAAAATTAGTAAACCTAAAGAGACGGCTTAGGATTATTAGGATTATGAAAACATATCTTTAAATAAGGAAGTGTATTTGTTTTCTCATGCTTAACTTTTCAAAAAGTGATGAGTGGATTTTAAAAATGTAATCAGTAAAAAATTCTTCTATTGTTTTAGAATTTTTCCATGATTCTGTATTTTGACTTCTGTATAGCTACTAGCTATATGTAATGAACCTGAAACCTGAAGTCTTCTTTAAGAAAATAAGATAGTATTTGTTTACTTTTCATAAACTTACCATATCCTTATTTTCAAGTAAATTGTTATTGATACTTAAGAAAAAAATAGTACTTGTTCAGTTTTCTTTTTAATGAATATTTATTTTCATACACATTTACATAAAAGGAGCAACAAACTGGTCTAATCCAAAATCAGATTGTACAATCTCAAAAATCACTATACAATTTGATATGTTTATATGTGTACCTATGATTATACCTATTGTTCATTTTGTTTTTCCATGAACACAGAAAACCTGATACTAAGCCATTTAAAAAGTCATTTAAAAAATGTGCTAAATAAAAACATTAGCAATAGATTGGCTACATTAAGTGTAGTTGAGTTTACTTTAAATCTACCAAACTTTAGAAAACTCAATGAAAACTTAGATCATTTTAATAAAATATATATACAATTATGTGCATTTGAATATACATAAATACACAAATGAAAAATAGGTAACTATGTAAGTTTCTAACAACAATAAAGAATAATATATAAATAAAATAATTTCATACTCAACGGATATGATGAATTCATTAAAAGGGTTTAAAATCTATGAATTTATACATTGTATCTGTCCTCACTGTATGCAAAAAGTCACAGAGTTGTATTTACTCATCGACTATCACATCACAGAGCTCTACATGTGAGAAAGTCTATTGAGGAATATAAAATACTAACTACTAATCATGCTTGTTGTATTAAAGTGGTAAGCTTATTAATTACATTTTTCCATTATTTTTAAACTATCTATAACAATGTAACATTGTTTTGGTAATCAAAATACAGTTTGAAATGCATTTGGCTGAAACATTTTTATTTTAATTTTGTAAAGAAATTTCTCTAATTTTTCAAAAATTGGCCCTTATAAGGAGCTAAAGGTGCATCAAAATATCATTCAAAGGAAAATATAGAAAGATATAAAAACAATGCAAATAATAAAAGAGTGTACAATTTCAGAATACCTCGATCTAATTCCTAAATTGATCCACCTTACGTGAAATACGACACTCAATCAGAACCAAATTTTCCAATCACAAAAGACTCTTCTTTGAAGCCTTGATTTCTACAGATCACAGTCTGAAATATTTTATCTTTTAAATAGCCTGCACTACAAAAAATCAATCTGTGCTCCTTTTTTAACCTAAAATATATATAATTGCCAATTAGTTTTGTTCATGGATTGGTTGGGTTCATATATCATGACCCGGGCTGAAATCAAGAGTCAGATGCTCAGCCAGCTGAGCCACCCAGGCATCCCATGGATTGGTTGGTTTTTAT
Source organism: Prionailurus bengalensis (assembly GCF_016509475.1). Classification (NCBI taxonomy): domain Eukaryota; kingdom Metazoa; phylum Chordata; class Mammalia; order Carnivora; family Felidae; genus Prionailurus; species Prionailurus bengalensis. The sequence goes on from NC_057344.1 coordinate 150,692,502, forward strand.
GAGAATGAGATCATCAGAGTTACCATGCCAAATTGATGAAATTTTGAAAATAGTTTATGGATTCTCAACTATCAATTTGAGGATCCATGCCTAAAAACTAGTGCCTTCTGTCAACCTGAATAAAGAGCAGACTTCTCAGTGGAAAGGTGAAAGAGTATTCAAATGGGCTGGGGAGTTAAAAATTAGGCAAATTTTCACTCTGACAATTTTACTTTAAAGCCAAGACATCTGCCTGAGTTTAACATTACAAGGGATGAATTAAAACATACAGTTTCCTTCTCTGCTAGAATATTCCCATCAGCATAAAGTCATGCCATACTATCTCCAATTTAAATCTCAAACTCCACGATTTTCCAATTCCTTCATATGCTCTGAAAAAGCATGGTATCCAAAATGGGTAAAAGAAGGGAAATAAAAGTGTATAATATGTTTTTCAGGTAATTGTAGGCAATTTTTAGGGAATTTTTGGTATATTTCTAGGTAAATTCTGTGATATATTTTGGTTGAGAATGGGCTCTCTTGGATGGTTTGATTACTTTTATATATACATTAACCCCCCAGACCCCTCCAGGTTGTCCTTTCCTAAAGGTTGCAAAAATGCTGTGTTCCTATCTTCATCTACCTTGTTCACCCCTCTCCAAAGAAAGAAATCCTACCACAGGGCCCAAGAATCTGTACAGCTATGTTATCGTGATATAATAATTATTCATTTTAAATCCTTGGGTATTCCAGATTTTGTCAAGTTTACACAAGGAGTGTCTATGTCCACTAGATTACATAAAAAGTATGAAATACAGTTTGGAAAACAGGATAAAGATTTACAAGCTGGAATTCAGAATGTAGTTTAAGGAAAGACTTAAAGGTAAGGGAGCATATCTCAGCTCAGGAACAGACAAGTCTTAGCAGAAAGCCTTAAACCATAACAGATCCTATTTCCATTTTCTTCCCATTTGTCTGTGCTTGTGATACAATGAACTGTCTAAACAGACATGCCGAAGCCAATCAGGTGCTCTGCCTTCTACCAGCTCAAAACAACATGAGACAAAAGTAGGAGGAAAAAGCCATATCTGTCAAAAACATATTCCAAACTCTGCCTGTTGCTTCAATCCTGCTTTACAAATTGCTATTTTAACTTTCATAAACCATGCTTTAAATTATAAATCATTAGCAAAGACTATATGTCTTAATAGAAATTAGACAAGTGGGTATCAACTTATCTTTACAGACACAGCACCCAAAAATAGTGAACTTAAAGTTCAAGTTTTTGCCCACAAAACCCCCAGGCTGCATACCAAAACACTTGCCACACTTGGCCAGACTTTTTCTAATGGTGGTACATGCTGGGAGGTGGGGACATGGCATTACAATACATAGGAGGTAGGCTACAATTAGTCACCTAGGATCATATATTCTCCAACAAATTCTCTCATGTCCATTTTCTTAAAAGAAAAAATTTTTTAACGTTTTTATTTATTTTTGAGACAGAGAGACACAGAGCATGAATGGGGGAGGGAGAAAGAGAGAGGGAGACACAGAATCGGAAGCAGGCTCCAGGCTCTGAGTCATCAGCCCAGAGCCCCACGCGGGGCTCGAACTCGAACTCAGAACTCACGGACTGAGAGATCGTGACCTGAGCTGAAGTCGGACGCTTAACCAACTGAGCCACCCAGGCGCCCCTCTCATGTCCATTTTCAATTTGTCCTCTAGAAGGCACTGCCAAGTTATTTCCTAGAAATTTGTTACTTACCTGATTTTATGCTGCTTCAGCCCCCAACATGGCTATGGTTGATACCCGTAAAATAAGTCATGAATCAACACCTACTATTATAAGGAAACTTAAAGATATTCAATCCAATTCCTTAAATCCAATTTCTCCAACTACAAGGATCCCATTCTCTTGAGCAAAGAAAACGTCAGTTTTTCAAAGTATGCTTTAAGTCTAAATACAGCATATGTTCATGATATGTAAAATAGAAGCACCATTCCAAGTCTAAAGCCATTCATCGGATAACTATCCAAAATGACTGAAAATAAGATTGACTTTGGGAAAGTTTACACATGGATGACTAACTCAGCAGAAAGAAAATGGCAGATTCTATTGAATACTTATAGTATCCATTTGCCAGAGATATGAACAAGTGTTTCAGTGATTAATAAAAGGATAAGTAACCTCAAGCTTTAAGGAATTATATTAAAAACAGCCATTGAACATATTTTTTCTAACCTAGACAAATTTTTACCCAGACAATCTTACTTCTTAGCCAGGATATCTGCCTGAGTTTAATATTACAAAGAATGAATTAAAGCTTACCATTTGTTTCTCTGCTGGAATACTCCCATACGATTTCCAGTTTAAAAAACAAAAAACAAAAAAATCCTTCCTAGACCTACATTCCCTCTCCAGCTAGTGCTTTATTTCTCATTTCCTCCCTTCAACAGCAAAACTCTGCCAAAGGTTTGTCTAGACACACTGCCTCCATTTCTATTTCCTTCTTCACTACTTTTCTTTTTTTAATTTTTTATTGTGAAATATATTGCATAAAGACTAATTTTTAAAATGAACCTCAAGGCAGTCATCATTTATTAAGAAAAATAGCATCACCAGTATTTTTGAAGACTGTGGCCCCTCCCCAACTGCATCCTGTCTACTGACTGTGTTCTCCCGACCTGGCCCAACCTGTTATCTGGCATGTTATCTAAATGTCCTTGATTTTCTTTGTGATTTTACTGCTCATAGATAGATCCCCAAATAACATATAATTTAGTTCTACCTACATTTAAATTAATATAAATGGAATCAAAATTATGTTTTAATAAAGTAGGTAGTAATAATTTATTCATTCACAAGCGATATGATATTCCATTGTAAGAATATATTCTAACTTACATAGTCACCCTTATGGTATTTTGCCATTACAAATACTGTAGCTTTAAACATTCTCAAATGAATCCTGTGGTACAAGTGTTCAAGAGTTTCTCCTGAAAATGGCTTTTCTGGGTCATAGAGTGTGTGCATATTTATCTTTAACCTACTCTCTCTTGTCCCACTGCAAAAAGTTTCTCTTCCCTATGGCTCTGAAATAGCGCATGTCCAGATCTTCAGAGATTGTCTGCATTGCAAAATCCAATGGTCAGGTCTCAACACTCATTTTTACTTAATAGCTCCAGAATAGATCATTCCTTCCTTGAAACACGATCTTCATAAAGCTTCCAAAACACCATTGTCTCCTGAATTTAATCCTATCCCATTGGTCAAACTTTCTGAATTTATGTTATTGGATTATTTTCATTTTCCTATTGCCCAAATTCTGAGTAATTTGAGGTACAATTTCTCTTCTGTAGCTATACCTACTTTCTGTATGATTCCAACTAGTTCCACGGTTTTCACTACTATGTAAGCTTATGGTTTCCAAGGGCAAGTACTGTTCCCTCAAGTCCTCAATCATTCATTGGGAAACCCAAAATGTTCTTTCTTGAAAACAAGTTTTAATTCAATGTGGCAAAATAAGCCATTTTGAATCCTACATATCCATGCACTTTATCTTTAAGTCTTTTATGATATTTATACTCCATAAAGGATACTGCATTCATTCATTCATTCATTATTCATCCATTTAAAAAATACCCACTTTTTCAGTGGCTAATAGTGGCACTGAAACCTTGTGGGGTGCTAGACATACAGAATGGAACTGAAAGGACTTGACCCTGCTTTCATGTTTATTGGTAAGACAGGCACTAAAAAATTTAAACAAGCAAGTACCTAACTAATTATAGTTGTGGTAAGTACTACAGAAAAAAGCTTGGGGGTGGCTTTTATTAATTAAGATAAATTGAAGCAATTTTCATTGAACATATTTATTCTATGGAAATCTCAACAGAGCAAAAGGTAGTCTTTGTTGAAAATCACAAACTTTCTGGCCAGGAGGCAACCTTTATAGTGATTGATATGAAAATATGTGGTCTCATTTTTACTTTTTTAATAGGATGATATTAAAATAAGTATTGTAATAGAGGAAACTAGCCATTTATGGAAGGTTTCTCTAAGGGAGTATTATTTAATCAGAAACTTAAGTGCAGGCATGAAACAGATTATGCTAGTCATTAAACACCATAAAAGGGAGTTGGGATTATATCTTGATAGAAATGTAAAACTGTTAAAGGTTTGGTGAGGGCAGAGATACTACTATGCTAGGATTTTTAAAAGACCATTCTGGCTGTCTGCAGGGAATGATCCTTGGGGAAAGGAGAGACACCCATTGATGAAGGAAGACCAGTTGGAGGCTAGTGCAGTATTTCAGAAAAAAAAAATGAAGATGGAATGGACAAATGTGGTGGGAGTGCCGATAAAACTGGAGACAGACATAAGAAGCAGAAAGGATGGGCACTGGCACTTGACTGGGGATGAGAGAGGTGTTGAGGATGAGCACTGGGTGTTGTATGGAAACCAATTTGACAATAAATTATATAAAAAATAAAAATAAATAAAAAACATGAAAAGGCAAATTTGAAAAAAAAAAGAGAGAGAGAGGTGTTGAGTAGGACTTTCAGTTTTTCTACATGAGTAACTTGAGAGATATTGGTATCATTTACTGAAAAAGAAATGCCAACAATGGGCTGTTTGATGGGGCAGAAACAGGTTACAAGTGCTAGAAGGGAGAAGACAATAAATTCAGCTTTAGAAATGCTGAGTTCTAGACACCAAGTGAGAATATGTAAAGGATGTAGTTGAAGACTTTGGCTTGAAAATCATGTGTAGATCAGTGTTTCTCAGAGTGTATAATATTTCAGAGTGTATAATCTCCATCTGAATCCCCTAAGGCAATTAAGTGTTATATTTGAGAGATGAATCACTAAATTCTACTCCTGAAATCATTATTATACTATACGTTAACTAACTTGGATTTAAATAAAATTTAAAAATTAAAAAAAACAATGAAGGTTTCTGAGTAGCAAGACCAGACCCACTGAAACAGTTTACCTAGAGATTGGATACAGGAATCTTTTGTTTTTCCAAGCTTTTCAGTTGATTCTCATGCACACAAACACTTGAGAGCTGTTGGTTTAGATGGTAATTGAAGCTGATTGCATGAGATCAGCTAGAGAGAAAAGAGAACACCCAGACAGAGCATGAAGAAACATAAGACACCTAAGGCTGAATACAGGAGAAGCAGCCAACAAGACATTTAAGAGGAGGAACCAGAAAGCTAGAGTGTGAAATCATGGGAGAAAAAAAAAGACAGTGTTTCAACAAAAAAAGGAACTGTCAATAGTGCCAAACGCTGTTACCAGATATGTCCTAGCCTTCCTCAGAAAGACAGGACTGCCTCGTGGCAAAGACAATTCTTTGGCCATTTTTAAGATGTCCCCAATGCCTAGCAGAAGGGCATTGTAAGTATTCAATAGCTATTGATTTTCCTAACGTTTATTTAATAAACACTGTTAATAGAGTGCCTACCATGTCCTGGGTTGCAAAAAAAAAACAATAAAATAACAAAGAAGGGGCACTGACAAAGTCAAGAGGCTTCATAGCAGCACTTAAACTCTCTGTAGATCAGTTTATTCTTTTGCATAACGGGAAGTCGGAGTGGTTATTCCTGAAATTCTCTTCCATTGTTAACATTATGTGATTATACAGAATGTTACCACTCTTGAGAAGTGCCATAATAAAAAAAATATATTATTTGCAGCTAAAGCTGGGTTCTACCTAAAAGAAGAATGTAGAATTTACCATTTATTGAACACAGACCAGAGTTCTAAATACTTTTACAAATAGTATCCCATTTAATCTCACAGCCCTCCTTGGCATGTGATTGTCTTCATTTTATAAATGAGGAAAAACTAAAGCCCAGAGAGGTTTTATCACTTGCCAGCCATCAGCTGGTCTGTCTGATTACAAAAGTCATATCACTATTGTACGATATTATCTTACATTGTCTTTTTTTTTAATGTTTATTTATTTTTGAGACAGAGACAGAGTGCGAGCAGGAGAGGGGCAGAGAGAGAGGGAGACACAGAATCCGAAGCAGGCTCCAGGCTCTGAGCTGTCAGCACATAGCTCGATGCGGGGCTCAAACCCACGAACTGTGAGATCATGACCTGAGCTGAAGTCGGACGTTCAACCGACTGAGCCACCCAGGCGCCCCTATCTTACATTATCTTATATTACTTGTGTAGCAATTAAAAATACAGGCTTCTGGACAGGGCTAGTGCTTCACTGAATACTTATATAAAAATAGAAGAAACCCAGTAAATGGATGCATTGGTTCAGGAGACAGAAAAGAACCCCTATGTGTGTGGCTCTTCATGCCCATGTTAGGAGCCATGTTCACAGAGTAAACAGGGCCTCATCCCTGTACAGCTCCACTTAAACAACAGACCATTAAAAACTTTGAGAGATACAGTGGAGAATTAATTACAAGCAGTGCCTGCCCTCATTTATTTGATTGACCAAGCACCAACACAGGGCCCAATGCCAGATGTAATTCTAGCTGTGTTAACAAATGTTTAACTCATTTAACTCATTTATCCTCACAACAGTCTGGAGGTACTACTGGTATCTTCAGTTTGCAGATAAGGACATTAAGGAGAAATTAGGTGAGTTCCCAGGTTCATATAGTAAGCAAATGGCAGAAGTGGAATTTGTACCCAGTTTGTCCACCTTCAGAACCTTTGTTCTTAACTGCTGCCTCTCATGGTGCTTACCATCTATTAGGAAGCAGGGATATGAAGATGGGGAGATGGATGGGACCTTGTAAGCAGACAGACTTTCTTAAGAAATAGTGTTTGCAAAAACAGCGTGGGCAGTAAAGGTAAGAAAACCTACTAATAAAGTGGTCATGGAAATTTAGAAGGAGCCACCCTTGTAAAGGAGGAAAGAACAGTGTGAAGGTAACAAGTAAATTCACTGATTGTTTGTTCAATGACAAAAGAGAAAACTGGAGTCCAGAGGAGTGATTTGCCTCACGTCAAGCAGTTTTTCTGACCACTTCAACAATGTTCTACCCCCACTATACATATTGTTTCCCAACATAAACCATATGTCTGAATTTTTCCTACGCTCCAAGGGACATATTCTATTGTGTAGGCCTCAAAAATATTAGGATCAGTGACCTTGGAATTCTGTTCATTTCATTATGACATAAAACCATCATGGGAAAATAATACTGAGAATCTCAATTCTTTCCTCTGCTTCTGTAGACAAACTGGGCAATAACCCACTAGAATTAAATTCAGGGGGCGCCTGGGTGGCTCAGTTGCTTAAGCATCCAACTTCAGCTCAGGTCATGATCTCATAGTTCATGGGTTCGAGCCCCACATCAGGCTCTGTGCTGACCGCTCAGAGTCTGGAGCCTGCTTTGGATTCTGTATCTCCCTCTCTCTCTGCCCCTCCCTTGTTCGCGTTCTGTTTCTCTCTCTCTCTCTCTCTCTCTCTCTCTCTCTCTCTCAAAAATAAATAAACATTATAAAAAACTTTAAGAAGTACTAAACAGCTCCAACTACAATGAAATTCAACAGCTACGTGGTAGTCTCTCAAGTATCCAAAACGGAGAGAGAGGCACAGCAAGAAGCCTCCTTGTATATTTAAATATGAATAAGCGTGTCTTCTAAGCTGGGAGGGCAATAGTTCCCATGCTCTCCTGCAGAAACACTTAATGCCTTGGGCAAGTTAGAACTCACAGAGCAGCATTTTCTTAACTGAGTGCTGGGAACATTGTGATCCTCAAAATGTTAGGTATTTCAGGAATAAATACTTCTGTGCTCAAATAAGCTTGGGAAAACTCTAATATCTAGTCAGCTTAGGGTGCATATGGGAAGAAAGAATCAGCAGAATTAGGGAATGTGCAAAGAACAAATGGGTTTTGTCACATCTCAGCTTGAATTTAAATATAAGCTATTTTTTCTGGGATTTCTTGGCCTTTTTTCCCCACCCTGACATATGATAGTAATATGTGTGACACACCCCCAGGGATCTAACCAGGCTTATAAGCAATTCACCATGCACTACTTGTAACTCCACCCAAAAATATAAGAAAACACAAATCAGTAAGAGGAATGTTATGCCAGAATTATCAACTCTAAATTGTGTAAGAAGTAAATTATTTCAAAACTCTGATGCTTTAACTATTATTTGTAACAAATCACTTGCTATCAACAATAATACACCACTGTATTCCAATACTTCACTGAGAATTGCATGGCAATGGCATTGAAACTTGAACTGAATTGGGGCGCCTGGGTGGCTCAGTTGGTTGAGCGACTGACTTCGGCTCAGGTCTTGATCTCATGGTTCGTGAGTTCAGGCCTTGCATTGGGCTCTGTGCTGGCAGCTCAGAGCCTGGAGCCTGCTTCTGATTCTGTGTCTCCCTCTCTCTCTGCCCCTCCCCCACATGCTTTCTGTCTCTCTTGGCCTCTCAAAAATAAAGAAAACTAATAAAAATTTTTTTTTAAAAAAAAGAAACTTGAACTGAATGGATTATTGAAAACTTTTCTGCTTCTGTGAGTTTAAGCCACTCTGTCAATTATTCTCTGACAGTTTGGTAATTTTGTTATTGCAATAAGTTAATAATCAATAAAATATTGATTTAATTTTTAACAGCTTTATTGAGATGTAATTCCAGAACATAAATATCACCTGTTTAAGTGTATGATTCAGTGGTTACTGGCATATTTATGGAGTTGTACAACCAACACCAAAATCCAATTTCGGAACATTTTCATCACTGCAACACATACATTTAAGTTTAAATTTTTTAAACTACTCATTTCCCAAAGAGCACTTTGACAATAAAATATCACATATTTATACTGCCATATTTCCTTGTAGTTTTCAGAAAGTTGGCAAATAATGTTGGTGCCAATAAAGGTTACAGATCTTCAGCCAAAAATAAGGAAAAAAAGGAAAGGAAAAGAAGGGAAAGAAGAGAATGAAGGCAGAAAATAAAACTTGTTTATTGAAAACTCAAACCAGATAGGTAAAAAAATTCTATTTGGAGGAAAATAGACAAGGAAACAAATCTTCAACTAAATAATTGTTTCTTGCTTAGGACCTGCTCTAGGTTCAATAGCTCTGTCAATAATTACACTTTCTAGAACTCAGAAGGAATACTAACATTGAACAGCAGTGCCCTCTATAGTACACTAGGTTCTCCCTAACATTAATTATCAAGGAGATAGGTAACCTGGGTCAGGAATTTCTCTGTCATGACTGTTGGTGAAACACCAGGCGTATATTCTTCTTTAATGATTGAATCAACAAAACATTGCTCCCATAACTTTGTGGATTTGATGATTTCTAGAGAAATACACTTAAAATGTCAGCATCATGAAGTGTGAGAAGAAATATTTCCATCTGTTCTGTTGTTTTCAAATCACCTAGGTAGCTCACCTTTATACACCACGCTACCATCTACCATAATGCCACTGTGCCCATTTGCACACTGAGAAGGCTCCATAATCTCAGTGATGGAAGCAAGAACCCACCCTTTGGGCAACTGTAGAGTTCCAGCAAAGATTACTTTCCTTATAAAAGCGAGTGTATATTAAGCATAGCAGGGCAGTAAACAGAATATGCCTCCAAGTCCTTAACTGACTCTCTAAGTCAGGAGTCTTCAGACATCTTCTATTAATAATTACACAAGACTGATTCTACAGTGTAAATCTCCTAACTGCATGTCTTTTTCCATATTCCCCTTAGAAATATTTTACAATGAGAGAATTGAACACTATGCTCAGAAGTTTAAGGTCAATTAAAGGAATCTTTCATATCTCAAATCTTCTATTTCAAAAACATGGCTGATGTTAGAACAAAGGAAATCTCACAAAAGAAGAAATAATTTTTAATTACAAAAATTTAAATGCCTGCCTTACTTATTACAGAAACATAAAGTGAACACTATTAACAAAACTGAAAATATTACAAAATTGAAACTATTTTTCAACTTAGCAGGGTCCAAATAAATTAAGATTTAATACACTATGATAAAGTATAATTTACAATATTTTCTTTCTCTAGTAGTTGTTTAATGCAGCCTCAATCACTAGGACCCAGTGAAATTTTTCTAAATCAGTTAATAATTGTGATAACTTATCTTGAAATACATTTCAATGCTATAATAAAAATAATAAAATGAAAAAAGAATGCCCATGGACTTCCAGTATATGAAAATGAATCCTTCAAGTTTAAGACCAGTTAGACAAAGTATGAATAGAGCACCATTAGGAAAGGCATTTATTTTTTTCCCTCAACAGTAAAGGTAGATTTTTCCTCTTGGGGCCACACTCTCTCATGGGATTCATTCTATGACCTCAATTTATTTAAAAGAGGCTCAGTTCCAGAGTATACAGCCTGAGTCCTAAGAAAGAAAAAACTTAACAAGCCAGTGAAGGAATTGAGACCACACTCTTAGCTTTATTGGCAGCAGGGTCTTACAAACCATCAACTCCCAACTCCACGACTTCAAACACACACACACACACACACACACACACACACACACACACACACACACACACATCTACCTATTAGTCATTTGTTCATATGAACTTGCAAATTTGGTGAGAAGAATTTGAATCCCGGATTGACTTTCCCTACAAATAACAGATTCCAGGACTTCAACACATCATTTCAGGTCTGCTATATACAGTTGTGAAGTTTGTGCAATGCACTAAATTGCATGGCTCGGGGGAAGATTGGAAGCTGAGATGGAGGCTGTGCTCCCTGGCAAGCTGTCTGTCCCAGAGTGTTGCTGCATGCAGCCCAAGGAGCAGCTTTCATAATTGTCTCTGTGTCCCAGAAAAGCTGCCTTTTCCTAATTCTCATCAAAGTATTACATAAGTTAGCTCAGGTCCTCCACCACTTGCCCAGCCTCTGTAGCCTCAGGAAGCATAAAGTGATTTATATCTCCAAGGAATATAAACTTATTTCAATGCTACCCAAGAGAAAAATAAATTGGCAAGTAAATCATTGATTTAAAAGAAAGTCACGTAGTGCATTCCAGAGGTACACAGACATAAAGTGGTGTGGGTTTGTGATTCAAGGATAAGATTCTTATCTTCCAAATTAACCTCGAGTTTTCAGAATGCACCATGGTTTAATGAAATAAATATATTCAAGAAGTCTTAAAACTGTGTCAATGACTCTGCCATCATCTCTTTCTTGCACCTAAGTTTATCAAGAACAGAAAAATTAAGAAAGAAAGAAAGAAAGAAAGAAAGAAAGAAAGAAAGAAAGAAAGAAAGAAAAATGTTGGACTAGATCAGTGAAAATTTACTGGAAATAGGAGCAGGGGATCCTTTTCTCCCATCCCAAATTCAAACAGAAAAGCTATTCCATTTAATCTGTTTTCCATTATTGAACTTGCAAGCAAGACCTTGTTTGAACAAAGTGTTTCTCAACCTAAAAAAATTAAAACGTTGAATTAGATGTCTACTGCCTGCCTAGTGGAACCATTTCAGAGTCTTCATAACTCCAATGCATAATGTAGATACACACACATATATATTCAAATATACGTGTTTGTATATCCTATAACACAAAGTCTATAGAAATATTTTGAACTTTCCATTTCTTAGCATCAGCAATAAGGTAGGGGATAGAAATGGATAACAACAACATGATAATTAACATAAAAATCTCCTCCCATCTGATGTGGACATTTGCAGTTTGAGCTTGACAGACCTGGATTCACATTCCAGCTCTGTCATTTACTAGCTGAGTAAGTAAGCCTCTATTTCATCATCTGTAAACTAGGGTTATTTACAAGGATTAAATTCAATGATGTAGAAAAAGTCAATACAGTGCCAGGTACATGGTAAGCACTCATTAGATGGCAGAGATTATTCTCCAATCTACATTTTGTCAGTATTTAAAATAAAAATGCACATCACACAATCCTATATGAAGTCCTTCCAAACTATAAATTATTTTTAAATCCTTCTTTGCAGTGTCACTCACCATTTTTTTCCATAAACAAACCTGATGCCGACTCTGGGATGGGTATTATGCTAGGGATGGGGCATGTCCTGACAGACAAGATGCAGGTCTACTTTTCATGAGATACAGCCTGGAGGTGGGTGCAGGGAAGAACGTTGTTTCCCACATGAAGGGATAAGGACTAGAAGAGGGAAATTCATTGGACATTATGAGATCAGATGAGGGGAAGCTAGGGGAGAAAAAGGCATCTACCTGGAGGGAAAATAAAGATGGTTAAATTATCTTCAGAATAAAAGGGGAATCTGCCAGGAAGTTGAGGTATCACATTTTCTAGACAAAGGGTCATCACACTGACGTGGCTGTCCCATTTGGTCTGGCTGGGGTTAAGCGGGCACATGAGGATACGACAGAAGATGAAGCTGCAGAGGTGACTATGAAGAGCTTTCAATGCCACGTGGAAGGTTTGGATGCCATCCTGAGGAGCTTGACAAGCTATAGATAATTTTTCAAATGAGATAGGGGAGGGGGAGAAAGTCAGAACCTAAGATTTAAACTCAAAAAGTCCCTGGAAGGATTTTAAAGGGTTGATTAGAAAGAAACAAAAATCCTGAATTCAGTCTAGAGCCCTTCCTTTCCCATATCTCATAAATGAATCATCAGCAAATCCTCTAGGATCTAAATTAAAAATATGTCCAAACTCTGACATTTCTCTTACCACCTCCACTGCTCCCATGCTTGTCTCAACTAGTATCATGTCCCACCTCAACTACTGAATAACAAGTTATCTGCCCTCCATCCTATCACCCAGAGTGATCCTATTAAAGAAATAGATCTGGGGCGCCTGGGTGGCGCAGTCGGTTAAGCGTCCGACTTCAGCCAGGTCACGATCTCGCGGTCTGTGACTTCGAGCCCCGCGTCAGGCTCTGGGCTGATGGCTCAGAGCCTAGAGACTGTTTCTGACTCTGTGTCTCCCTCTCTCTCTGCCCCTCCCCCGTTCATGCTCTGTCTCTCTCTGTCCCAAAAATAAATAAAAAACGTTGGAAAAAAAAAAAAGAAATAGATCTGACCTCACTCCTTTGCTCAAAACATCAAAGACTTTTTATTTGACTCAGAAGGCAGACCCAAGCCCTTACATGAAAAGCCCTAAAAGATCTGCCCCACCGCTGACTCCTACTCTTACCTTATTTCCCTCTTATGCCCTCTACCTCTACCTTGCTCATTCCACCCCAGTCCAGCTGCCCCCCTTGCTCTTCTTCAGATTTACCAGGTGAGCTCCTGGCTCAGAGCCTGCTGTTCCCTCCGCCAAAATCATTCTTCTCCTGGTTTCTTCTTGCATTAACTAATTAATGATTGAGTAGTTAATGGAAGAAGGGAGACCAGTTAAGAGGCATTTCAAGCAATATAAGTCAGGTGATAACAGTCAAAATTAAGAACAAAATGGATTAAAATAGGAAAAAAAATTTAGGTATAAGATAAGCACTGTTTGGTGATCTCTTGAATGTGGAAAGTGACTAAGAGGGAACAGGTGCAGCTAATTCCTAGGTCTCCAACTTAGAATACAAGGTAGATAGCAGTGACATTCACCAATTTTAGAAACAGTGCAGAGTAAGTGTAGTGCTGGGGAGAAAATTCAGTTTTGAACTGAACTGTCATATTTAAGGAGGTTTTAAAACATCCATAAGGTGTCTGGTGATAATTGGCAGTAATGGCATGGAGCTCAAAAACAGAGGTCTGGGCTAAAGATCTATCCTAGAAAATATTATCCTATAGAACGTTTGCTAAAACCATGACATAAAGTATGATTACTCAGGAAGAATGCTTCGTAGGAGAAGACAACTGTGGACCAAACCTTTGTTACTAAGATATCTGAAATCTTATTTAAAAGGACACAAAATTGTCTAAAAGTCCTTTATATACATATCATGTGCATCTGAATTTGCAGTTACCCTGTCACTGTTTTCCTCCATTCTTTCAGATAATGGAAATTATTGCCAATGGCTCTATTAATCCACAGCCCTATAATGGTTGTAAGTATGTGTCAATAGCAAAGATTAATTACTACAGTAGTCCTATATAAATTTGATATATTAATGTAAGACTTACTTTCAAATTAAAATTAAATCAACAATTATTTTATTGCACACTTACTAAAGTCCTACCTCTCAGTATATGTTGATCCCCTTTGCTTCCCCCAAGTGAAGTCAGAAGAGACAGAAGTCCCAAAGCTTTCCTATCTCCTGTAGTGTGAGGGAGGAGGTGTATATGAAAGGAAGAGCATGTGCTTTGATTCAAACAAACCTAGTTTCAGTTTTCAGCTCTGCCATTCCTGAGTAATTTTTAGTTATTTACTCTCTGACCCTCAGTTCTCCTATGTTCAAAACAGGGTTCATAATACCTGCTTTACAACTGTGAAGATTGGCAATATACATGTACAATGCCTGACACTTAGACTCTCATGATGAAAGTATGGAATACATTTTCCAACATTAACATAACGTTTTCAAGTCAATAAAAGAGAGCAAAGAGAGGGGGAAGATGGTTAAACATGTTACAACTGAATTATCTGTTTTGCTGTTTAAATGCAAGCACTAAAAATCTCACTAATCAGGAACAAGCTTTGAAAGCAAAGTATTTTGTTGCACAGATTTCCATTGCATTGAGTAAAAATTCAGTGTTTACAAACATGTTTTCTCTACTAGTTTACAAAGTAAATATTGTGCACAATTTAGACTGTGTTGGCATAAGCTTTGTAACCAGCCACATACAGAGAGGTTCAATGACAAGGTTCACTATCAACAAGAAAGATATTTCTTCAGCTGTTTCTACAGGGTGGAACAACCCATTCTTATGCAATTAATTATGGCTTGTGAGATTAGATGACTTGAGCTCCACACCCTTTATTTATTGAGTCATATGTTTCATGGTGCTTTTTAGTCATTGAGTTTAACGTGTTTTCCATGAACTGAAGCAAAGTTGGTGCTAAAGTCATTCCCATGGGAGGCTCATCCAAGCTAAAGAATGCTGACTTGAGCCTTTGGCTTTTCTTTTCAGCCTCCAACCTACTCCTAATCTTTCAGTACTTCTCCCTCCACACTCACAAATCTTAACACATTAGTTCATCTCTGGTTGAGGAGAAGGGTCAATCCATTGGCCCAAAATCCATTAGGTTTTTGGGTTTACCCTTGACTCCAAACCTGTCTCCTTTTGGCTCTGCCACTACTCAGCAGCCACTAACATTTTCTGAAATCACAAATGCCAAACTCTGAATTTGTGATCGCATGTCATTGGTACAGTGACCACCTAAGGTAGAAGATGAGTAAATGGAGTCTCAAAAATCAGCAAATGTCAAAGTGCCAATTTTCTCCAACTTGAAGTTTACCACAGTAGTGGTTTCCAAATACTGGACTCTGGACCAGCATCAGTGACAGTCAGTTTTCACCAGTATAGCAAAATGAACAAAGGAAGAGCAATAGAGTAAACAGGTATCATAAGGCTAAAGCCAAGTTATTTATTTTCTGATAGCCTGAGATTATGTCCTTCCTACTTCTACGTACTTCAGTGTCCTTTCTTTAAATGATAAGGTTTGAGCATGGTTATTTTTTTTTAACATGTTTATTCACCAGAATTGAAGGTTGGCAAGTCTAGGTCTGCCTCCAATAATCTTTTGAAATGTTACTGGTCCCAGAACCACAGAATACAATGTGCAGGTGGTACATTGCAAAAAAGCAGGAAGTGCCCTTCTGTAAGTTTCTGAGTTATGCAGAGCCCAAACAAGATCAGGCAACCCTGCAATGAAACCTAAATGTCTGGGAATCACTGACCCTCAGAGCATTCTTTTCACACTTATACCAGAATGTTGGCAAAACAAATAGCAAAAATGAAAGACTATATTCTGGCTAAATGTAACTGCTTTTCAGCTCTGTTAAGTCTTTTAAATCTGACACATGCTTATAAGTTAACACATGCAACAAATATTTATAAATATCATAAGTATTTATCACCTATTTATGCCAGGCAACCTGCAAAGTGTCTGAAACATAAGCATGCACACTATCTCTTCCCTCCAAAGGCACACAGCCTAGTGGTAACCTATTTAACTAGAAATATATTTCATAACATAACTTCGTTGATCTTCAAACTGTCTTGTGAGGCAGATATTATTAATTCCATTTGTCAGACTAGGAAAGTCTCAGATTAATGACAGTGTGATCTCCAAGCACACAAGGGATAAAACAGAAATTCACACTTAGCCCTTCTGGTTACCTCCCTCGTGCAAGTATATGTGGTTGTGGGTAGGTGAAGAAGATAGCATCTGGACTATATACTCAATATAATGCCATGTACTCTATTAGTACCAATCTTTTGACTCACACTGAAGTTGACAAATTCATGGGGGAAAAATGATAAATCATGCAAATCTGCTGCTGGTACAGTTCTTCATTTCAGGGGCTTGCTTCTCTTTCTGGATCTCAACACTTATCCTCTGTTCACACCCCACTTTTAATAATATGGAGAATATGACAGTGAGGAATGCTACTGTTCCGACTCCCTTCCCCCCACTCCCCACCCAAAATGATTAATCTTCTATACACCACTGGGATGGTGCCCAGTTACGGGAGGTTACTACAGTAAGTGTCCAACATAGGGTCTTAGAAAAACTTACAGCAAAACAGAACAATTAGCTGTTATTCTTGAGAACTTCATCAACTGACAGAAGAAGGGAAAGTAAGTGCAAAGCATAGGTCAGATTAACTTATTTTTCTATCAACTACCAAAATGTCAACAGTTCTGTGCTGAAAGAAATTTGAAAGAAAAATTATTAAGGAGAATGTTAGTTCAGGTTCATTTCCAGGATTATGTTCTGATCAATAATCACTGCAGTTTCCTATAAATAGAACCACATATAGGCTAAAAGACTTGGGGAGGCAATAATGATCATGAGTACTGAAATCATGGCTTCTCTAAGTGAAAGAATTAGTCTTTGATCATTTTCTCTTGTTCTAAGGCCAGCACGGGTACCATCAGCCTCACGATTCCTGAATCCCTATGTAGTGGGTTTCGTTGTTGTGGCAGGAGTGGTAATCCTGGCAGTGACCATAGCTCTACTCATCCACTTTTTAGCCTTTGGTAAGTACTAGAAGACTAAAAGTACCACTTTTTAGACCAAATAACTAAATATACCTTCAGAGGACAAGTCTGTCATTCTTTTATTGCCACTTTTATTTTCTAATATAACCTAATTGAGGGTCTTCTATATCTCTAAATACATGTTTGTGTCTATATATTCCCTCAATCAGTACTTTTCTCTTCTCTGTCACTTTTGGTTTTTTTGTTTTTTTGTTTTTTTTTTAATTTTTTTTTCAACGTTTATTTATTTTTGGGACAGAGAGAGACAGAGCATGAACAGGGGAGGGGCAGAGAGAGAGGGAGACACAGAATCGGAAACAGGCTCCAGGCTCTGAGCCATCAGCCCAGAGCCCGACGCGGGGCTCGAACTCAGGGACCGCGAGATCGTGACCTGGCTGAAGTCGGACGCTTAACCGACTGCGCCACCCAGGCGCCCCTGTTTTTTTTAAATAAACATTATTACCCAGGCAAGAATTACTCTAGCCAAAGGAAAAACGTCTCTTGATTCTTTTCTGACACTAGAATTTGCTTACTGTGTTTTTTCACTTAATATCATGATTTCCTTCTTCATATAATAACCTGATAAAACTGTAGAAGTGAAATATTGCAAAGAACTTTAAGTTTCAACACCTAAAAATTGGATGTACCTAGTTATTTGTTAATTCATGATCTATTTCCTGATAAAACAGTTTTAGTTAAGAGAAGAGTTATGAAAGATAAGGGAAAAAAACAAATTTTTAAAAAAAAAAGATCTGTTCTTTTACTTTTCTCTATTATAACAAAAATGTAGAACATATGGACAAGAAACAATATAAAGAACACATATACCCTGCTCATTCATAAACAATGCTCCTTAATATTTCAGTGAACATCCCTTTCAGATGTTTTAACGTAAATATGTCAAATTTCACTAGATAACATAGGCTATAATCTGATTTTATCACTTATAAATGTACTTTGAGGTTATTTTATCTCAGCTACAATTGTGTTAAGTCATTTAAATCATATGTGTGGGTGTAGGTATGTGGGTATCCATGAATATGGAGAGAAAGAGAGAACATAACTTATTGTATGTTCTATTGTAAATGGGCAAAAATGCTTATTTGAGAGTTGAAAAACTCCTAGTGGCACAATAAAATTACCAACATTAGAAAAACAGTAATGAGGAATAATATTTCTCAGCCAATCTAATTACAAAGTTGTTGCTACATTTTGCTATCAAATCACCCAGAGTCAACTATGTCTTAGGTGAACTACAGAGGCAGGAAAAAGAAATCTCAAGTTTCCAATTAAATTAATGAATTTTCACTTTTGATGGTACTATATTGTCACACAAACAGAACCTAGGTTAATCCTCTTCAGAGGGTGACCATTTACAGCCCTTGAAAGACTTGTCCTTCCACTACAAAGGAATACATTATCCTTCCACCAGGATCTCCAACTCTTTCTCCTGATTGAAGTATTTCTCTGCATTAGTTATCGCATATGAACGATCAAAAGAAAGCAGGGATTTTCCTGAGACAGGTTAGGTTATGCCCTTGTTCACAATGTTTCTAAGATGTATACAGTGTGTTTTGAGAGTCTTTATTTTCCTCACACAGCTGAATATGTCCTCTGGAAGACTTTTTTTGATGAAAACAATTCACACTGGACAACCAATTAGATATCCTGTTCAAAGGCTTATTTTCTAGTTTTAGTCTAAAAAACTAATGACAAGTCAATAATACCCCTAAAAAGATTATTATTTGAAATAATTTTAAAAACTATTCAGAATTATTTTGGGTATTCCTTAGTGATAAGTGAATAATAGCATATTATAGACGTTCATTAATATTTCTTGAATTAATAAATCTGCAATCACAAATCTCCCAAAAATATAGTAAAAATGAAAATTATGATACTTCTGAGCAGTTTGATTTCACAAATGATGCTGCTCTGATTTTCCTACATCTTTAAATTTTCAGCTTTGCCAATTTAAAAAAGAGAGAGACGAGTAATTTTATTATAGTTACATTTATAGTAAGTTTGGAGTTTTATGAGAAGCAACTTTTTTTAAATTGTGTAAGATAGCCTCCCATAATCCTGAATAAACTAAAGATTAAAGTACTTAGCAGTGAGATTGATTCTGCCTTTTCTTTGTTTTACAGATCAAAAGTCTTATTTTTATCATAGCAGCTTTCAAATCCTAAATGTCAAATACAGTAATCAGTTAAATTCACCAGCTACACAGGAATATAGGGATTTGAGTGGAAGAATTGAATCTATGGTAAGTTAATATTTCTCTTTGCTCTTTATCCCATCATCAAACAAATTTGATAATAAATCTGATATTTTGTGATATATCTGTAATTGCTAGATGCTCTATATTGTTTTCTTCCCTGAATACTGAAAGATATGTTTCTTTGTGATTTTTCCAAGTTAATTTGCTAGTATACTGGTTCTTCTTTACATTTTTTAAGTCATAAGTGGAAAGTGTTAGAAGAGTCTTGAATAAATTAATATTTTACATGATTATGACTTCAAAGGCTGGAAGTCTATTGTTTGTGCAAGTTGAGCATTTATTACTGCTCTCCTTGAGATTGCCTTTCTAAATCCTTTTCATTTTGCCTTCTTTCCTTTTTCTTATCCAACTAAACACACAGGTAGCAGGTGTTAAAAGATATGTTTGCATGTCCATAATAACATAGGTTAAACAACACCCTACTTTGGCTCAATGATACACATAGAAAATATGCAAAGCAAGCTCGGGCTTTCAGTTGAAGAGGCCTGCCAGGAAACCTCACAAGTGGGCCCTTTGCATTCATTTATGACCATGGACCAGTGTGTGACCTTTCACCCAGAGAGTCAGAGTTGACCAGTGTCAAGGTTGCTTACTTACCCTTCCTTTTAAAGAGTCCTAAGAATATAAATTAATCCAGTTGCTCTAAAACTTAAACATTAACAAAATCACCTGGCAGGCTTTTCAAAACACAAATTTCTGAGCCGTGATGTGAGAGTCTCTGATTCAATAGGTCTGGGGTAAACTGAAGAATTTCCATTTCTAAGTTCCCAGGTGATGCTGATGCTAATGGTCCAAGGACCACAATTTGGGAACCACTAAGTTAATCTAATGAGGACTTTCATGGCTGGAGGACTGAATCACTGGCTTGTCTAACACATTTTTCCCCAGAGGCAAACCTCACTAGAAGCCAACTTATGGGACAACTGCTTAGTTAGCATGGGATTAGAGCAAAGGAAGTTAGGTATATCATTTAAATGTTTAATGAGATCAGAATAACAGCTGAATCAGTGATTTGGGAGGAGAATCTATGACAGATCCTAAGATTTTCCTTGTTTTGAGAACCTTGAGAGTTTTGCAGAGTACTGGGCAGGCATTTTGTAAAATCCCATAACTGGGCTTTCTAAACTATTTCCTCATGCTTAGGGTGGAATTACAGGTTCAGGGGAGGATGACCATAGAGAAAGAGTATCATTTTCACTCCATCACATGAAGGGGGTTCATTAAATTGTCAACATGACTTATCACTGTCAACTTGATCACCCAGCTGAAGTAGTGTTTGTCAGGTTTCTACACTGTAAAGTTACTTCCTCTCTTTTCCATACCATACTCTTTGGATGAAAGACACTATGTGCAAGCCACACATAAGGAGTAGAGGAGTGAAGCGTTAAGCGTTGAATGTTTGAAGACTATTTAAAATTCTTCAGTCAATTCTCCCATGTATTTATCAACCAGTTGCTTATATCAATATAGTGGTCTCTGCATTTTTAAGATTAATTTTTATTTGTTTATTTATTTTTAACTGTACCTATTTTTTTAATTTTTTTTAATGTTTATTTATTTTTGAGACAGAGAGAGACAGAGTGCAAGTGGGGGAGGGTCAGAGAGAGAGGGAGACACAAAATCTGAAACAGGCTCCAGGCTCCGAGCTGTCAGCACAGAGCCTGATGCGGGGCTCGAACCCACGAACCGTGAGATCATGACCTGAGCCGAAGTCGGATGCTTAACAGACTGAGCCACCCAGGCGCCCCGAACTGTACCTGTTTTTTTATTTTTTGTTTTTTTTAAATATAATTTATTATCAAATTGGTTTCCATACAACACCTAGTGCTCACCCCAACAAGTGCCCTCCTCCACTCCCAATGTTTATAGCAGCACTTTCAACAACAGCCTAAATGTCCATCAACTGACAAATGGATAAAGAAGATGTGGTTTATATATACAATAAGATTAATTTTTAGGCTGCACTCCAGAAGTGCTCCAGTTTACATTTTCACCAGCAGCACATAAGTATGCACAAGTATGCTTATTTCCCCACAGCATTAACCCTCAATGTTGTAAATCATTTTAATTGTTGCTAATCTAGTAGGTGAGAAGTGATATCTCACTATTATTTGGATTTTCATTTCTTTGATTACTAAGATTTAATCTGTTTTCATATAGTAATAGGTCATTTTTATGACTTCATTTGTCAATTGCCTGATCATGACTTTGCCCATGTTCTTACTGGAGCATTTGTCTATTCCATATGGATTCGAAAAAAACAAAAACAAAAACAAAAAGAATACCACTTATCCTTATTAGCATATTAAAGTTTGCCTGTCATTCACATTGCATATATTTCTCTAATAATGTGATTTGACTCTCAATCCTATTTATGATGTAGGGATTTTTTAATGTTAAACATTTAATTTTTTTATATATTTCATATGTATTTTATATATTTCATATATATTTTATATGTTTATAGAGCTAAATTATCAATCCCTTTTATGATTTCTCATTTTGTGTCATGTTAAAAATGGCTTTATTCATTCTAAATACTCTTTAAAATATTAACCCTCATTTTCTTTTTTTTTTTTTTTAATTTTTTTTTTTAACGTTTATTTATTTTTGAGACAGAGAGAGACAGAGCATGAACGGGGGAGGGTCAGAGAGAGGGAGACACAGAATCGGAAATAGGCTCCAGGCTCTGAGCCATCAGCCCAGAGCCCGACGCGGGGCTCGAACTCACGGACCGCGAGATCGTGACCTGGCTGAAGTCGGACGCTCAACCGACTGCGCCACCCAGGCGCCCCTCTCATTTTCTTTTTATAATTTTATTATTTCAGTTTTTAGTACCAAGCTATTGAGAGTACTGTGGTTTTATAATATATTTAAACACGTGGCAGGAAAAGATTTCACTTGAAATTCTTCTGATGTATGATTTCCATAATCTCATTTATTTATCCTTCTGTAAAACCACTTTGAACATTTAAAACATTGTATGAATGATACTCTAATAAGGTGCTAATCTATAGTTTACAAAGCACTTTCACATGTATTATACAGTCATATAAATTGACAAATCATTTTTATAGATGCATAAAATAAAGGTTGTGAGTTTAGGAAACATGTCAAAGGCCATTCAACTGGAGTGTAGTAGAACCAGAATTCAAACCAAGGTCTCCTGACTCCAAATCCAAGTATCATACCATTTCCCAATGGTAACATGAGTATCATCATTGTCCTTGTCCCACAGACAACATTGTTTTCCTTCATGAGCAATAGAATAGTCTCAGAAACTTCTATGAGGCAATTCATCTCTCTTTTCTAGCTCTCAGTTTACTCATCAGTGAAATAAAGTCATTGGACCAGATAATTTTCACAGTACATTCTAACTCAAAAAGCCTATGATTTTATGACTTTCATGCAATATATTCATTCATCTGTTTTTCCTATCCTGCCTCTCTGGCCACTCCTCTCTGTCTCTATAGGCTCACCTTCCTTTATACTGTCATTAAATTTTGAAATTCCCCAAGGCTTTGACTTATGCTCTCCTCTTTTCTCACACTGTTTTTTTTCTATCCTTAGATGTTCTCTTTGATGAGTGTTACTTCAACCACACTTGTACACTAATGACTCATTCTGTCTCCAGCCCAGACTTTTCTTCTGTACTTCAGATCTGTTCACCACACTGCCAGCCTAATGTCTCCACTTGGCTGTTTTTTTATTAATCTTAAATTTATTCTGCCCCAAATCAAACTCATGATTTCCCCAGAGCATCCTAGCCTCCTTCCAATAATCCTGTCCCCATTAACAACATTTATTCAGTTTTCCAAACCCAAACCCTGGAATTCATCTTTGAATTACTGCCCTCTATCATTCCAAATACCCAATCCATTACCAACCTCTGCAGGTTTTATCTTCTTTATTTCCCTCAAATCCATTCATTTCTCTTCATACCTACTAACACCATGTCCATCCAAACCATCACCTCTACTCTGAACTACTAAAATAGCATTAACTGATTTGCATTTCTTCCCTAAAACTAAATATCCATAGGCAGCAAAAGAAATTATTCTCAAATTGCAAATCTGATTATATTATCCTTTTGTTTAAAACACTTCAGCAACTTCCCATTATTTATGATAAAGACCACTAACAAGACATGCGTGGTCTGGCCATTCTGGCTCCCTAGCCTCCTTGCTCTCTATGCTACAGCTGCACTGGCCTTCTTTCATTCCTGAAACACACCTGTGTGTTCCCACCTCAGGACTTTGCATGTGCCATTCACTTCACTTGTGACGCTTTTTCCTTCCTCTTCAACTAGCTAACTTTGATTCTTCCTAACAATCTCAACTCCACCAGCATTTCCTCCAAGAAACCTCTCTAATATTGATTGGATCAAATTCCTCTACTGTATTTCTGTACTTATCAGTTTTAATTTTACTTAAATGTGGATGATAACTTGATTGGTGCTTGTCTGCTGCCATTAAATGTAAGCTCCATAATGGCAAGGACTGTTTATTTTCTCTCACCATTGTACCCAGTGCGTGATAGAAGGGGTTTGCAGCAAAAGTTACTGAAAAACTGTTGTTGAATGAGTGAAAAAAATGAATAAGGCCATCTAGAAATATTGAAAGCACCAGTTTGCAAAATATATATATCAAAACCATGAGCACATTCTGACTAAATGGGATGGGTCTCTGTCAATAAAACAAAAGATTTCGGTCAGGATTCATACCTGGGATCAACTGAACTGTTGAAACTCCCCTTTGTTATCAGGTGTGATAATGCAATAAATTCTGCAAACAATTGCCACTTTTTCCAAAATATATCTAATTATAGTCCCATGAACAAACTAGTTCATAGGAAGAGAAAGAAAACAATACCCATTTGAGATTAATTTTATCATATCACTTAAACCATCAGGGCTTCTGGGTAAAATTCATTTCAGTTACATCCATTTAACAAGCATTAATTATTGGAGTGCCTGGGTGGCTCAGTCGGCTAAGTGTCTGTCTCTTGATTTCAGCTCAGGTCATGATTTCATAGTTCATGAGATTGAGCCCAAAGATGGACCCTATGCTAATAGCACAGAGCCTGCTTGGGATTCTCTCTCCCTCTCTTTGCCCTTCCCCTGCTTATACACAGGCCCTCTCTCTTAAAATAAATAAGTAAGCTTAAAAAAAAAAGCATTGATCATTACTTAATGCCAAAAAAAACCCAATTTGATAACATACTTGACAATGAAATGTTCTTTGAATGAATAAATAAAAGATGCATTCTATCTGTTGGTTCCTGTGCCAAGTCTTAGGGATACAAAATAAAGACATCATTGTAGTCAGAGGCTCACAGTGGTCTCCAAAACGGGGTTGTGCATTCCAGGGAGGGATTCACAGTAATTAATTGTGAATACTCAAATACTTGGATATCACTCTATATGTTTTCTTCTCATAAAGAGTATTTTTTAGAAGGAAGTGTTTTGTTACTATTTAATAAATGGATTGGCATTGGTACCTTGTTTGGTTTTATGTCAGCTGGTCCCACACAATGTTTGTAAAGGTATCTTGAGGGAAGAGGGGAAGGGCAGTAACACTTTTACTTGCTCTGAGTAGATTTCAACAATGTGCAGTTTCAACTGGATTTAAAGATTTTATTATCTAGTTCTAAAACTAAACAAAGCCTCCCCGAAATCACTAAAGGAACTGAGAAGAATCCTGCAAAACACAAATTTTAAAACCACAATTCGGAGATAACTCTAATATGCCAAGGACAGTAATGACCAAGTAAAGGAACAGTAAGGTAATAACAGAACTGACACTTCACTGCTACTGACTAAAGCAAATTTACCAAGTGAAGCAATAAACAGTATCTTTCTTAGAAGATATTTAATACAAACACACATACATACCCTGTCTCTTCAAAGTGTAAGAAATTAGGTGCTTTTTAAATGAAGTTCATACCATGGAGAGAAGACTTTGAAAATATGTTTAGCAACAGGTCCATCATGAGGTGTTTGGATTTTCTTGTGTTTTACTGAAAATGTTGCATCTTACCTATAAAAGTGCTTAGACATGCACACATAAAAACTGGGGGGGAAGGATTAACTATCATGCTTGGTTGATTTTGAACATACTTCTTTTAATGTTTTTTAAATGTTTATTTATTTTTGAGAGAGAGAGAGAGCACAAGCAGGAAAGGGGCAGAGAGAGGGGGATAGAGTATCTGAAGTGGGTCTGCATTGTCAGCACAAAACCCAAGGTGGGGCTCAAACCCACAAACCTTGAGATCATGACCTGAGCTGAAATCATATGCCTAACCGACTGAGCCACCCAGGTGCCCCTAAACACACTTCTTTAAAAAAACATATAAAATGAAACACATTCCATTTGGTTTGCAAGGATAACCAATTGAAATCAGGGAAGACGGAAAGTCACATGTTAAATTTCAACAAAACCTTTGCACAATGGTTGGGAAGGACTGACAACTTTGTGTCACGATTTATTAAATTGTGCCAATGAGGCACTTTATACATTTAGAGCCACGTAATGGTGTGGAAATGTCTTCAGCATTCCAAACCAAGTATTTAAATTAAACTTAGAATCATAACTTTGAATCATTTTATCACAAAATATTTCAAAAATTATAAATTCTATCCACATTACCAATGAAAATATTATTACTAAATATAAAGGGGATAAAATGACTAAATGTTTGCTCTGTTAATTTGGTCTTTTTAATTTCTAATTTCGTCAATGTTTTATAGTATATATTATTAGCAGTACAGTGTTACTGCATATATATAATTTATAAATAAATATACATGTTTGTGCTACTCATGCATAAAATATTTTATCCATAGGAATGCATAATCAAAAATTTTTGGAGACCACTATAATAATAGATCATATTGCCACATATTTTATCTTTTTCTTGAAAACTGAACTTTCCATATCTGGTTAAACAGAAAAGAAACTGATAACTGGAGGGTGGTTGAAATCACAAAAACAACATTATTTCCATTATTCAGCTCATGAATAATATAAACAAAACCATACCTATCAAGTAAGAAGACACTAAAAATAAGGTGATTTATCTTCATGGGTAGCTAATAAGATCTTTCTTCTCTAATTATGGAAATGTGTGATAACTGCAAACATTCTATATGTAATTGTATTACACTTTAATGGCTGGTCTATTAACAAATTTAATGATTCACTTTGTTAGAATTTAAATAATCCACATCTCACCAGTTCTTATCAACTATGAACATTACTGAGGTATGAGAATTCTAGACTATTCTAGAATACAAAGATAATACTGATACCCTCAATCAGTGAAGAAATATAAAATAGTACTCTGTTTTTCATTGTTTACTTGATTTTTGTCCAACACCCTTGGGAAGAGCCACCAAATCACACTGAGTACAACATCTGATGTTTAGATGCCTTCTAGTGAAGATGCATCCTATCCATTATCATGTTTGTATCATAAGTGAAGAAATAGGCACTGCATCAAAAGGCTGTTTCCCCAGACTAAATCAATCCTATGTGTTGAGATGAAATTGAACTAAAATTTCATTGAAATTTGAACTGAACTGAACTGAAAACTCCAGTCCCTATTCCTCATTAACTTAAGTCCTGTGTTGCAAGGTTGGGAGGAAGGAGAACAACTGGAAGCATAAAAACATTTTCCCCTTTCTTTCTATAGATTACTAAAACATTCCAAGAATCAAATTTAAGAAATCAATTCATCAGAGCTCATGTTGTCAAACTGAGGTAAGTGGAACTATATAAAAATATATATAAGCTTAGGGGTGCCTGGGTGGCTCAGTTGGTTAAGTGTCAGACTTCAGCTCAGGTCATGATCTCATGGTTCGTGGGTTCGAGCCCCACGTCAGGCTCTGTGCTGACAGCTCGGAGCCTGGAGCCTGCTTCAGATTCTGTGTCTCCCTCTCTCTGCCCCTCCCCAGTGTATGCGCTCTCTCTCTCTCTCTCTCTCTCAAAAATAAACATTAAAGCTTTAATGTTTATTAAATAGTAATATTACTAGTAATATATTAAGCTTATATTAAGCAATATGGCCCATTTGACTTTTGTTCACAGCATAGATAATGAGACATTCACACAGTTTGTTGCAATATTATGAAAGTAGTATTATGGGCAGCTTAAAAAACAATGCAAATAAACAAAAACAAAACATGCCACATTTTTATCTATTACTAATGTAAGTAAGCATATCACTTGAATACATGGTAGAAAAAAAAGAAAGGTTAAAGAGAGTTGGGTGAGGGTACAGTAACAAGGCCATCCTACTGTATAAATCCAGTGGATACCATTCACAATACAGTCTATGTAAACAGTGCCCCCTTGCAGTTGTGCAATTCTGTGGTCCTGGGCATATTCGGCCAAGATCAGAACACTATGACCAACATCAAGCTTTTTGGTTTGTATCTGCCTGGAATGCTATAACACAAAGGACCTTGTGGTCAAATCCAAGCATGTGTGGCATGAATTAACAATAAGGGGAGTAGCAGCACGCATTCTAGTTATTTGACATTCCTACCTTAGTTGAATATATACTTATCTGTGTGATGTGATGAGACAGGCCCTCCCAGCTAAAATACTGACCCTTACTGACCTTACCACAAATGCCTCAAATGCCCACATTACCCAATCCTTCAAATAATATGCAAAAGTCCTTTGAAAGGGAGGTGTTTCCCAAATACCACCACCACAAGAAAATTAATAGTTCTTATTTGCTGTAGAAATACTTAGTAAGTCCAGAGCATGAACATCTGGTCAGATACGTTTTGTTGAGAAATGAGAGGGGAAGGAAGAATCCATGGGAAGAGTACTACCAAATCAATTTTAGTCAGTTCAGCACACTTTCGCCTTAGCACTGTCTTGTGAAAATCTCTGTACTAGCCACTGGCTTTCAAAACTTATAGGATTGAATGAGTCATCTGTACTATTTTACTTCCCACTTACTGCTCAGTCCCCTGCAATCTTACTTCTGATGCCACCACAAAATGCTAATCGCCTTTGCCAAATTCAACAAGGACATTCAAATCACAAGCTCCAAGCAAATTATATAATCTTCTGTTTGGACCTCTCAGTGATATTTGGTACTGTTGTATTTTTAATCCTTCTTAAAATAGTACCATCCTGTAGTTTCTATGACCCTACACACCCTATTTTCCTCTTACCTCTCCATTCACTCCTCAATTTTCTTCACTAGCTCTTATTCCTTCTCTGCACATCCTTCAAATGTTGGACATTAGGCTGTGCTATAAGCCTCTCATCTTCTCAGTTCACATTCTTGACTTTCAGTGGCTTAATTGACCCCTATATGTTCATCATTCTCAAAGTTGCATCTCTGGGCCAGTCCTCTCTTCTCATCTCTAGTCATGAATGTACACAGCCATCTCCTTAATGTCCTCACACAGGTATCTCACAGACAACTCAACTTACTAAATCCAGACCTGAACCTATCAACTCTCTCCCACCAAATGTTACCTCAGATTAATTGAGGTGTCACTTTCAACTTAGTTGCTCAAGAAATATGTAAGTCATCTTTAATTCCTCCTCTCCCTCAACCCATACATCCAATCATCTAATCTTTCAGTTCTATTTTCTAAATATCCCTAAGATCTGTAACTTTTCTTCAAACAGTGCCCTCAACCATCTCTCTCCTGGACTATGAACAGCCTCCTAATGAGTCTCCTTTCCTCCAGTCTTGCTCCACTCCACATTCTACAAAGCAGTCAGAAAGACTTTTTGAAACAAAATTCTAAACATATTACTCCCCTGGTTAAAATCCTTCCATCCTTCCATTGGCCTCTCCTGGGCTCATCTTTCACTATCATCCAACTAGACTTCTTTCAATTCTTCACTGGCCCTAACCTCAAGACCTTCATATAAGCTATTCTCCCTGCTGGAAATGTACACACACTTTTCCCCCTTTCCCTTCAGTTTTAAACACAGTGTGTAAATAGAAAGCTTGAGGTACGGTAAGTCAAAAAAAATCAGGAAAGGATTACCCTTAAAAAGATAGTTTGTTACAGTTCACAAGAGGAGGGTACATGCCTCTTTGGTAGAGTTGTTATAAAGATCAAATAAATTAGTGTAAAACACATGGTCCTGTTTGGGTATCTTATTCAAAGTTTGTGTTTCACTAAAGATACCTCTTCTTTGAATTGGTTCTTCTACTTTTGTTAGTCTTTTCTTGTTGACTCGTTGACTATAGTAGGTAGCAATCATTTGTCACTTTCTGTGTTGCAAATATATTCTTCCTGTCCATAGCATATCTTCAAACCTTATGGCATCTTTTATTGTGAAAAGTCAGTTGCAAATAGTCTTATTTAAGAAATTCTTTCTACTCATGTATGTAAAGACATTCATATTTTCTCGTAAGTTGTAAACATTTTTGCTCATATTTAGACACTTTGTATATGATATGAGAAATAGATTTAAATTTTTCCATATGAGTCATTCTCCTTCCATTTGTGATACCACTTCTGCAATACATTGTTTACATATGTCAAAGAATCAATTTCTGGTCATTAATTCTGTTCCTTCCTATTAAGCTTAATACTTGTCATTCAAATAAAATCTACCACTATAGATTTATCTATTTCTCCTTATGCAATATATTTTGAGGACATAGTGTCAAGTACCTATATGTTTAGAATTGGTATATCTTCCTCAGGAATTAGTTCTATCAAGATATTAATCTTTTTTATCCCTAATTAATTTTTTTTATCTTAAGATATCTTTTTTTAATGTGTATTTATTTTTGATGAGAGAGAAAGAGTGTGCAAGGTGGGGAGGGGCAGAGAGACAGAGAGAGAGAGACAGAGGATCCAAAGCAGATTCGGTACTGACAGCAGCGAGTCCGATATAGGGCTCAAACTTTAGGGCTCACAAAGCATAAGATCATGACCTGAGCTGAAGTTGACCACTCAACCACCTGAGCCACCCAAGCACCTCAGTCTTAAAATCTCTTGTGTCTGATACCATTATAGCTACATTGACGTTCTTGTGGCTATCATTTTTCAATATATTTATCTATCCTTTTATATTTATTATTTACATATTCTTATAGGTTAGACATTTCTCCTAAAACAGAAAGTTAGATAATATTTTCTAATGCATTCTAATCATCTCTGCCTTATTTTAGTGATTATCCTTAAAATGTAAATAAGGAGAGTTGGCTTAATCCATTACCCTTCTTCTACTTGGAATTCTTATTCATGTTATGAATGATGTTTTAGCTCCACCTTATTTATAATGACACCAAATCAGTCATTGTAATGATAGATTACCAGTTTGTCACTTTCTCGGTTCCCTATTTCTCACTGTACCTCAACTCTCCTACGTTCAATCTCTCTCTTACTGAAGTACTTCATTTATAAATTTTCACAAGAGTCAGGGCATCTGGGTGGCTCAGTTGGTTAAGCGTCCAACTCTTAATTTCGGCTCATGTCATGATCTCACAGTCATGAGATCGAGCCCTGCTTTGGGTTCCATGCCAAGCATGGAGTCTGCTTAAAATTCTCTCTCTCCCTCTGCCCCTCTCCCCTGTTCACGCTTTCTTTCTAAAATAAAATAAATAGGGGCGCCTGGGTGGCGCAGTCGGTTAAGCGTCCGACTTCAGCCAGGTCACGATCTTGCGGTCCGTGAGTTCGAGCCCCGTGTCGGGCTCTGGGCTGATGGCTCAGAGCCTAGAGACTGTTTCTGACTCTGTGTCTCCCTCTCTCTCTGCCCCTCCCCCGTTCATGCTCTGTCTCTCTCTGTCCCAAAAATAAATAAACGTTGAAAAAAAAAAAAAAGAATCTGTTTAAAATAAAATAAATAAATTTTCACAAGAGTAAATGATCTGTAAAGTATCCTTTTTAATTTTTCTTTGGTCTACAAAAAGTCCTATTTCATCTTCATTCTTGAATAAGACTTTAGTATGGATATAAAATTCCAAATTAATAGCTATTGTGTCTCAGTGCTATTGTGCTCTCAGTGTATATATACAATTATATATCACCATTTTCATTGCTATTAAAGAACTTGTCCTTCAGTCAAAATGTTCTTTGGTAGCTAATCTCTTCTCCATTGTCTGAATATCTTCCATTTGTCTGTGGAGTTCACAGCTTTTTAATGATGTATTTGTATGTGTGGGGTTTTTTTTTATTTAGTATGCCTCAGACTCATTGTGATCTAAGCCTTCATGCCTTCATCAATTCTGGATAATTCTCATCATCTCTTGTAATATTGCTGCTCCTTTGTTTTTGTTATTCTTTAGTTTTGCATTAGGTAAACATTGAGCCTTCTCTAGTCTCTTAGCCTCTATTTGATCTGTTTCATCTCTTTATCTGTTACGTTTTGTGTGATGTCTTTATGTTCATCTTTCAGTTCACCAATTTCTCTTCAGCTTTGTCATATTCTATGTAACCTACCCATTGAGTTTTCACTTTCAGTGAAAAGTTATTATTATGTATTCCTGTCTGCAAGCTCTGTTTGTTTCTTTTGTGAACCTGTTTGGTCTGTTTTGATAAAGTCCTATACTTTTCCCATATTTATGACTCCCCTTTATGTCATTAGTCATTTCAAGTATAGTTATCTATCTGTTAATTTTATTATGCGACGCTTTTGAGGATGCTCTCCTTTTTCTGCTGAATCTAGCTCATGATATGTTGTTTGCCATTGGGATTGTATGCTTATATTTAATCCCACTTCATAAGTAAGACACTATGCAGCCTGGATTTAACATTCAATATTACAGAGCATTTGTTACTCTAGGAGGATCAGCAGCATATGGACCTTTTTTGTTTGTTAATTTCTTAAAGTTTCTGGAACCATGAAGGTGGTGGTACTATAAATCCAAAACGTTCAGGTAGCTAGCCTCATGATCATGAATTATCAGGAGAATCTTCTTTTTTCTGTCTAGACCTGGAACCCTAAGACCCATAGACCTACAGACCTTTTTTTTTTTTTTTTTAATGACATGATGAGTGTGTTTTTTTCTTTCCAATCCATGCTTTCATTGAGGGTTTAGTTCTTTGAGAATCCTGGTCTTATTTAGAAACCTAATGTTCATCTCCCTATTTAGCACTAGCCCAAAGAGTCCTCTCCAGCAACTATGTAAATGCTAAAAGTCAAGCCTGTTGGATACTCTAGTGCTTATCACATAATATTCATTTTCCTTATTTTTGGCTTTCCAAGATTTCCCTTCCTTTCACGTGACTTTAGCTTTGCATTCCAAATGAAATGTATTGTATTTTATCAAACACTTCTGGTTATTTTATATGGAGAAGGTTTTTTTTTTAATTATTTGGGCTTTTGAGATGTTAGAAATGGATATAAATTATTTCTTCAGTGTCTGTTCCTCCATCTAAACTGCAAAATCCATGAGAATAGCAACTGTGAATCTTGGTCACAGCTAATTTCTGAAACCAAGAACAGTGCCTAGTGCAAGAAGGTACCTATTTAATATTGCTAAGTAAATATTAAATTAATATCTGAAATAAATATTACAGCAGAAATGACTATTGAGAGGAGAGGAGGAGGCCTAGAATGAATATGAGAGACAAATTTGTCTAAAGCACCTTTTCAGGAGAGAAGATGGCCAATGTTAGGTGGAGGAAATGATTTACATGGTAATTTACACAGAAAGAAGTGGAAATTATATCCATTTTTGATAATTATAGCCTTCAGTCAAATTATTAAGGCTCACTGTGAGAACTATCTGCAGTTAGCTGATAACAGAGGTAAAATTTTAACATATGACTACAAAAGTTAAATTTTGCTTTTGTAGCCACATTAATGGGTTTAGGTAATAGAAAATTAACCTGAGGCTTTAAGTCACATAAATTTGGAACCTCTCTCCTTACTGGTTTGTTTAATGAGATAAGGGTGTTTTGTTTTATTTTTTAAGATATGTGAAGTCTAATAAAAGCTAATATGTAGTATATACTATTCACTCTTCCCACAAGTTTTGCATATATTAATGGACATCATCTTCGTAACAACCCATTTTGATGTGAGGAGACTTAAATACAGAAAGATTAAGAAACAAATAACTTACCAAAGTCAAACCATAAATGGCAGAGCTAGTATTATTCAAATTCTGGCATTCTGACTTCAAAGCAAGCTATACCAAATAGTGGATACAACATACTATGCATCAAAATCAAATATTTGTGGAACAGCATTGTGTGATAGATCATTAAGTATGCAAATACTGTTATGTGACCAGTTAAATTCTAAAGTTGAATTGCCCAAATGAATCTTTTTAATGTTTAATCAATAAGAGTATATAAACAGAACTGAAAATTATAATTATCTATTTTTTAATATATTTATGGTTTTCAGGCAAGAGGGGAATGGTGTGATAGCAGATGTTGTCATGAAATTTAAATTCACTAGAAACAACAATGGAGCATCAATGAAAAGGAGAATTGAGTCTGTTTTACACCACATGCTGAATAACTCTGGAAACTTGGAAATAAACCCTTCTACTGAGATAACATGCAAGTACCATTTTTATATACCATTTTATCCCAATATATCAACTAAACCAGTTTTAATTCATATTTTAATTTAATGAGACTGACTTTTCTTTCCTTGGAATTAAACTTTATGAAAACTATATATTATAAAGCTAGACATAATACATAGTTCTCTAATATAAAACATTCTAAAATTTAAAGAATCATTTAGCATTCATATAATAAATTTTATTTGCTAAACATTCTTTATTACTTTTCCCTCTCAACACTCCTTATCTCTCAACAGGAGAGACATTACTGTCAGATCTTCAATCTGTAGGTGTGCTATAGGAATGGTAAATAGCTGCTCAAGGTCAGAGAACAATTGAATTAACACTCCACCTCACCCAGAACCCAGCATGCAATCGGGAGGTGTGATTAATACTTCTAGAATAAAGAAGAAAATTAGAAGATTTAGCAACATCCTAACTCCTCTCTGAAAATATCTGTATCTCTTCTTGTCTTGACTCTATTTTCATTTTTTCCCATCCCAATTGCTACCACTCTGGTCCAAGCCAACATCATTTCTGACTTGAACTATTTGCACTAGCCTCCATACTACCCATTTTATTTACTGTTGGCCCCTTCCAAACTATTGTCCACATACTGATGAAGTTATGTTTTATATTTTAAAACATAATCTCATCATTATTTAAAAGCTTCCCATGACTTCCCACAAAAACACAAAACAAGCAAACAAAAAAAAGACCTGTAACTGGGATACCCAGGCTTACCCAGGACAGTCCCAGTTCATGTCAATTGTCCAAGAACCATTATTAATATTAATCCCTAAGTATTTTGGTTTGGACAATAAATGATATGACCATCTCATTTAAAGCCCTGCATGATCTGGTTCAAACTTACCCCTTCAGCTACTTATTATACCACTCTTCCTTATTCACCATAATCTGGCCACATTTTCATTTCCTCCACCTGCCAAACTCTTCTCCTCCTGACTCAGGGCCTTTGTATACATTGTTTCAGTTTCTTATAATACTCTCTAGTTCATCCCTTTACATCCATCAGGTCTCATCTGGGTCACTGGTTTCTAATGTAAGCCTTTTCTAACTTCTAT
The DNA here is from genome assembly GCF_016509475.1 of Prionailurus bengalensis. Lineage (NCBI taxonomy): Eukaryota > Metazoa > Chordata > Mammalia > Carnivora > Felidae > Prionailurus > Prionailurus bengalensis. The sequence continues at coordinate 150,727,441 of NC_057344.1, forward strand.
TACTCAATTATTTACCTGTATCATGGACTCCATTTTCCTTCATAACATTTATCACAATCAAAACTACAAAATTATTTGTGTGATATTCCTGTTGATTGTCTTCATCCTACTCTGTAAGTTTCCTAAAGGCAAGAACAAGTCTTTCTTGTTCATCCCAGTGTGCTTCTACTACCATCTACTACATAATAGATGCTCCATTAATATTTCTTGCATGACTAAAAAAAAAAAAGACTTGATATGTACATAGAATTTAAGGACACTCCTCCAACTTTGTCATGCACTATTAATAAACCATGATTCCCTTAATATAAGCTCAGGATTAAAGGATTTTGGTAGCCCCCAAATCCCACACTGGACTGGTATTCAATTAGTATATGCCTGTTATAGCTGTACTAAATGTTATGATATTGAAATGCTTTCCTATCTATCGGTAAACCACCACTGTACCAAGCCCACAAAGATGTCTTCCCAGCCTTTTCAAATACTCCCATCCCTACCCCCAGACTCTCAGTTCATCCCCCTGCAATTGAAGAGTTAATGCTTAGGGACTTCCAAGACACTGCTCTAGCTCCACGGTTTATTACATCCTTCTGACTGGCTGGCTAATACTCATCCATTACAATTTGTTTAATCCCCACAACAACCATAGACTCTACTTTTATTGTTCCCACTCAGAAACGATGGACAATTGCCCAGAGTCCTGCAATCTTCATGTAGGGGAGGCAGGATTTGAACTCAAGTCTCTCTCATTCAAAGAATAAAAACGAGTGGTCAGTTCTTTTTATTCCTGGCATCCAAAAGGATATTTGGACTCCCCTGACACAAAGCAGATATGATACCCAAACCCTGTGAAAGTTCTGGCAGGAAATAAGTTTGCAAAAATTGATTTTAGAAAGCATGAAAACTTGTCTGAGAAGTTTAGATATCTTTTATAGAAAAAAAGAAACTGGTTTCTCATTAGAAGCTTTCAAGCAAGGAAGGATATGATCGGACATAGATTTTTAGGGGGAAAAAAAAACAGCCTGGTAAAGTAAAGGCAGACACATTGAAAAGTGCAAAGGTGGAGGCAGCGAACGCAGACTGAAGGTTGTTATAATACTACAGATGTTAGGGGCGCCTGGGTGGCTCAGTTGGTTAAGCGTCTGACTTCAGCTCAGGTCACGATCTCGCGGTCCGTGAGTTCGAGCCCCGCGTCGGGCTCTGGGCTGATGGCTCAGAGCCTGGAGCCTGCTTCCGATTCTGTGTCTCCCTCTCTCTCTGCCCCTCCCCCATTCATGCTCTGTCTCTGTCTCAAAAATAAATAAACATTAAAAAAAGAATAGTACAGATGTTAAATGATGAAAGCATGAACTAAAGTAGTAGCCAAAGGGATGAGGAGGATAGGCCTGATTCAAAGGATAGTTAGAGGCTAGAAGATACAAAATCTGAAAGCAAATAAAATGTGAAAATGACAGGAAGGGAGGGAACTGGAGACTGTTTCAGAATTCTAGCCACTGGTAGAAGTGGAATCATTTCCTAAAGGAGGAAATATAACAAAAGTAGCAAATCTGGGGTAAAATTTGGTGACCTTGAGTTTGAGAGGGCTGTAGCATGTGCAGACCTTAAACTAGAATAGACAGACCTTCACTATCTACTATCAACATAGTTTTCTGTCTGCGCCCTCCTCCCATTTTCCCACGTCACACTTTCACTCCTAGCTCTACTGACTTCATTGTTCCACAAACATCATGCATCTCCATGCACTTGTGCCCACTACACCTTCCACCTGGAATACATTTTCACTGCTTGTCTATCTAGAAAATTCCTTTCATGTCTTCAGAATACAGCTCATATGTTTTTCTCACCATGATAACTTGGTGAATATCTCAAGTAGCATGACCACCCTCTCCTTTCTCCTCTCTACTTCATACTTAAATTTATTTGAATGATTTTTAAAAATAATCTCTAAACTGTAAGTCATGTGAGGGCAGACCTCCTGTATTTTTCTCACTGTTACACCTGCAGTACTAAGAATTGTATCAGTTGAGTAATACAGATGTATCAATATATACCTACATATATATTCAGGTAAATGAAAACTTAACTTCTCTTATACGACTTATCACATCATATCTCAACAACTTGCTTATGTTTCTCTTTTCCCAACTAAACTGAGTGAATTGAAAGCAGGAATATCTTTTAAATATCTTTTAAGTATCTTTTAGTGTTTGATGAGAAAAAAGCACAAACTTAAGTATAGATAACAATAAATTGGGGGAAGACTGTAAACACACATTTCTAGGACTTATGACTCAGAGATTCTTTCAGCAGATCTGAGATGAAGCCTAGAAATCTGTATGTATCTTATCAGGCCCTAAGTGATTCTGATGGTGGTTGTCTGAAGACTACATTTAAGAAATTAAGACTACATGTAATAATATACAGTCCTTATTGTATTCATCTTACTCTCACTTTTTTTTTTTAACACCAGCAATTACTGACCAGGATACAGTGGATATGTTCACTCAAGGTAAGTTTCAAAATTACCTTATAAAAATGGTTTCCAAAATATAAATAGTAAACATTCAAGTATTTGCACTCTTTGTCAAGGTAGTTTCTATTGAGGTGTTATTTTTATTCTTACTTCACTCCTGTGGTCTGAGATAAGACATTGCTGATTCCAATGGCCAGTGGAGTGATGTGTAGGTTTTCCCCTCCTTTTAGAGGAAGGTGCTGGCAGCAATGGCATTCTGTGTCAAGTCTGGCCTCAGGAAAAGTTTTTTTGCAGCTTTGGGAAGCTTTTCCTGCCCCAGTTCTATGGTGGCACTCCCTTAGACTTATAAATTATGTTTGGTGACACCATTTATATGGCTTCTCCTAATCACCAGAATAGCTTGCTTTGTTGTGGATTTAGGTTAATCGAAAAGTATAGTAAAAAAAAAAATTATAAAAAGTGATGTTAGTTTTAGGTCTCAAATCTTAAGAAAAAGTCACTACTTTCCAGTGTCATTCTGTATACTCTCAGGCTAGGATAGCAGAAATATAATCCCTAGAAAACAGCTGTTTACTTCTCTGGCTGATGAAATATAGTTAGAAATTAGTTCAATATACCTCAATAGCTGGCCTATCTCAGATACTTAAGTGATGTTACAAGGTAATGGTACCTTTTTCAACTTCATTTTATATTTAATTCATGCTTATTTTTAATGAAAATGTGCTTAAGTAATTTACTAGGGAATTTGGTTGAAGGATGAAGCAGAGGAACTTATGTTCTATGTATATTCTTTTTTTTTAAAGTGTATGTATTTACTTTGTGAGAGAGGGGGGCAGGGGAGAGAGACAATTCCAAGCAGGCTCCACACTGCCAGGGCCCAGCTGGACACAGGGCTCAATCTCAGAACCGTGAGAGCATGACCTCAGCAGAAATCTAGAATCAGACCCTTAACTGACTGAGCCAACCAGGTGCCCCGTTCTTTGTATATTCTTAATGAAAGTCTGGAGGTCTGTAAGAAAAAAAAATTGCCTTTGGATGGATGTCCTATTGAAGTAGTGTCACTACTTTAGAGCAATAGAAGTTGTTGCTGATGATTTACTTCTTATTTCTTAGTAATAGACTAAACAAAAGGAAATAAATCATGGAAATGAGGATGAAGAAGGCTTGAATAATCATTTCAGCTTTGGCCATTGGAGTGTTCATGGGCTTTCTCCTTTAAGGCACTTAAATAAACCTCATCTAGATGCTTAGAAACCCTCAGTTACCCTCAAGAATATTCTGTGAAATATGCCCTTGAAAAATGGCACATTTGGTAATATAGAGTCAGTTACAGAGGTAGACTGGAACTTCCACGATGAGCTGGATTACCACTATGGAGATTTCTTGATGAAAGCAGTTTTCCTCCAACTTCAATGTGGACATGAATCACTCATAAGAATGTAGCTTCTAATAAGTTCTGAGGATCTGACATGCAGCACGGTGACTACGGTTAATAATACGGTATTGTGCGTTTGGAAGTTGCTAAGTAGATCTCAAGCACTCTCACCACACACACAAGAAGAGTTAACTATGTAATGTGATGGAGGTGTTGGTTATCTTGATCTTGGTAATCAGCAATGTATATGGATATCAACTCATCACACTGTACACTTTAAATATATACAATTATATTTGTCAATTACTCCACAATAAATTTGGGGAGAGGGAGAATGCAGCTTCTGATTTTTTTTCCTGGTGTGGGTCTTAGAGTCAAGTTTTTTCAGCTTTGAGGTATAAATGACAAAATTGTAAGATATTTAAAGTATACAACATTATGATTTGTTATACATATGCATTATGAAAAGATTCTCCCATCTAGTTAACATATTCATCACCTCACATATTTACTCCCACCCTTTTTTTGGTGAGAACATTTAAGTTCTACACTCCTAGCAAATTTCAATTATACAATAATGTTATCAACTATAATCATTATGTTTTGCACTAGATCCTCAGCAGAACTTATTCATCTTATAGCTGAAAGTTTGTCCCTTTTTATCAAATTCTCCACATTTCCCCCACCCTCCAAGCCCCTGGAAACTACTTTCTATTCTTTCTTTCTAGGAGTTTGACTTTTTTTTTTTTAAAGATTCCACATATAAATGGTATCAGGCTGTTTTTGTCTGGACTTGTTTTTGTCTGGATTATTTTACTTAGCATGATACCCTCCAGGTTCATCCATGTTCTTGCAAACAACAGGATTTCCTTCCTTTTCAAGGCTGAATAATATCTCTGTATGCATGTATGTATATACAAATATATATGTATACACACACACACACACACACACACACACATTCTCTTGACCTATTCATTCATTGATAGACCCATAGGTTATTCTACACAGTGCCAACATGTCAACATTTTTAATAAACTTCCAGGGTTTATTAAAAAACCCTGCAGGTCCACAGATCATACTTTGGAGTAGCAAAGCTATATGGAAATTTCCTAGTGAACTTGTGGCCTGAGCTGGTATATCCAGCACTAACCTATCTTAACCCCCTTTGATGAGGAATTTCAGAGAACTCTAAAGTTGCTCTAGAATTTGAAGTCTCTATGTCAATTAAGTTCAGAAATATTCTCTAAAATTCAGTCTATAGGCAATAGTAGTCACAAAGGTACTCTAAAAAACAACACATTAATCTTGCTTTTGGAAAGGCTAGCCTGTTCTAAGGACAAATACACAAAAGACAGAAAAGCTGTAAAAGATGGAGAGACTCTAACAGCATCTCCCAAATGTAAATGAATCATAATCTTCCCAGCACATTAATGCTTTCTTCTTATTAGGATGTGGGGCCCGTACAGACCTAATAACTCTGTCTGCGGAGAGGATCCTAGGAGGCACTAAGGCTGAGGAAGGAGACTGGCCATGGCAAGTCAGTCTACAGACGAATAATGTTCACCACTGCGGAGGCATCCTGATCAGTAGCATGTGGATCTTGACAGCAGCTCACTGCTTCAGAAGGTAAGGCTGTAGCTTATCTACCCACCTGGTAACAACTAGGAGAGACAGATACAGGACTCCACCCTGGACTGAACATGATTGGATTATGCTAGAAATAATTGCATGTGGAAAAAAATTAATGAGCCTTTTCTTCCTATTCATGATAGCAAAAACATTTTTTTTCCTCCTTCAGCTGGCTAATTTAATACTATTTTTCTCTTTCAGGTAATAGTGTGCCATCATGGTAAAGAACAATGATCTATATGTAAGAGTGTTTAATTTAAATCCTAGCTATGAAAACTTGAGAAATTTACTGAACCTTTATAAGCCTTTTTTTTTCCTAAATTAGGAAGATACTATTATCTGTGTCTTAGCCTTATTGATAGGATTAGATACACTAATGCAAACATGTTAAGTGTTAGCAAAATTAATTGCTGTAGGAAATTTGCACATTACATCATATAAGCTGATCAGCAGGCTCATGGCTGATCTGAGACTGCCTTATGCCATTAACTAATTCTTTCAAAACAATTATTGAGTATCTACTATGAGCACAGTATTATCACGGAAGGTAATTAAACACTGCCTATACTTTAAGTGAGCCTACATTCTAATGTTGGAGATAGACATACACAAAAATAATGATCAATAACAGTGAGTAGCATAAATAAAATGAATGTAAACAACTTCTAGAAAATTCTTCAGTGATGTGACTAAAGGATAGTGCTAACATGAGGGTAATAAACTGCCAGTGGATAGTAGGATGCATAAACTTACTCATGATAGATATTTAGACCTAGATGACTCAAATCTGTGAGGTTCAGACACACCTTATTATTGGAGCATCCTAGACCCTAACAGTTGCTGGGAATTAATCTCAAAACATTCACTAAGTGAAGACATCTAAACTCAAACATGCCTCTGACCATATCTACTCTTTTCTCAGACTCACTCAATATCCATAGTCTAAAATCCAACTTACTACACACCCATAGCCCTCCTATTGAAACAATCCAAATTTCTTTCTCAAAGCATGAACCCTGAGCTCCAGTCAGACTGCATTATTCTCTTCCCCTGGATTCTGCCTACTTTTTCAGGTTTAAGAGCATTGTGCGCTAGTCTTGTTAAACTTTACTCCCTCTTAATTTAATCGTTTTGTAACAGGCACTATATTATGCAGCAATACCCTCAAATCTGCAAAGGACTTCTTAGAAATAGTGAAGATTTTTCAGAATTCCAATACGAAGAAATGGAGGAAGGGATATTAACATTTTAGGGAGAAGAAGAAGATTTAGAAAATGCTCTTAAACCTGAAAAATAGTAAGAGAATAATGCAATCTGGCTGGAGCTAAGGGTTCAATCTTTATTTCCACTTGAAAGGCCAAAGAAGAACTATGGAACTTATTGATTTCAATCACTTCTGAGTGTGGGAACCAGAAATGCAAATGCTTGGATTTAGTATAACAAAGGATGTAATACATAAACAGTCTGTATTCTAAGCCCTATGCAGACCCAACTACCAAAAGCTAAGTAAAGGATATCACTATAATGAAAGTCACCATTATAAATATCATCAATGTTTACCAAAGTAATTCATGATTTTAACTTTTTTTTTTATTTATTTGGAGAGACAGAGAGTGAGCAGGGAAGGGGCAGAGAGATGGGGAGATAAAGAATCCCAAGCAGGCTCTGCGCTGTCAGCACAAATCCCACAGACGGTGAGATCACGACCTTAGCTGAGATCAAGAGCCAGACACTTAACTGAGCCACCGAGGCACCCCATAATTCATGATTTTAAATGCTTGGAACATCTTTGAATTATGCCTCCCCAATCCTTCTATTCACTACTAAATTGATCCAGGAAAGCTAACAAACTATGTGAACCTTATATTGGCACACTTCCAGTAGGCCTGATTGTCACTGAGAACCCATCAACAAGGATTTCTGGGGACACAGCCAGCCTTACATCAAGATATATAGATGTGATAAGGCCCTCCAAGAGTCCAAGAGAAGATTTTTGAGTTATCACTTCCCCTATGAAGTCTTCCCTGATGCTTTCTTCCTCCCCCATGGTACTCTCACAGAAATCTGCTCACTTATCTTTAGCAGTAGTCCCTGTGATTTATGATACTTAATTGTCTCATGTGGAGCTGCTCATGAACAGAGACCATAGTTATTTATATATTTTTAAGATTTTAAATTCCAGAAAGTTAGCATACAGTGTAATAATAGTTTCAGGTGTACAATATAGTGATTCAACACTTTCATACAACACCTGGTGCTTTTTAATCCTCATCATCTATTTAACCCATCCCCCCACCCACTTCCTCTCTGGTAACTATCAGTTTGTTCTCTATAGTTAAGCCTCTGTTTCTTAGATTGTTTGTTTTTCTCTCCTTTTTCCCCTTTGCTTGTTTGTTTTGCTTCTTAAATTCCACATATAAGTGAAATCATATAGTGTTTGTCTTTCTCTGACTGACTTATTTCAATTAGCATAATACTCTCTAGCTCTATTCACATCATTGCAAAGGGCAAGATTTCATTCTTTTTATGGCTAATATTCTAGTGTGTGTGTGTGTGTGTGTGTGTGTGTGTACCACCTCTTCTTTATCCATTCATCAGTTGATGGACACTTGGGCTTTTTCCACAATTTGGATATTGTAGATAATGCTACTATAAACATTAGGGTGCATGTATCCCTTTGAATTAGTATTTTTGTACTCTTTGGGTAAATACCTGGTAATGTGATTGCTAGATCATAGGATAGTCCTATTTTTTAAAATTTTTTTAATGTTTATTTATTTTTGAGAGGAGAGAGACAAAGTATGAGAGGGGGAGGAGCAGAGAGAGAGGGAGACACAGAATCTGAGGCAAGCCCCAGGCTCTGAGCTGTCAGTACAGAACTTGCAATAGGGCTTGAACTCATGAACCTTGAGATCATAACATGAACCAAAGTAGGATGCTTAACCAATTGAGCCATCCAGGTGCCCCAGGGTAATCCTATTCTTCAACTTTTTGAGGAAACCAGAGTAGCTGCACTAGTTTGTATTCCCACCAACAATGCAAGAGGGTTCCCCTTTCTGCACATCCTCACCAACACCTGTTTCTTGTGTTGTTGATTTTAGCCATTCTGAAAGGTGTGAGGTGGTATCTTAGAGTAGTTTTGATTTGTATTTCCCTGATGATCAGTGATGTTCAGCATCTTTTCACGTGTCTGCTGAATGTATGTCTTCTTCAGAAAAATGTTCATGTCTTCTCATTTTTTAATTGGATTATTTGTTTTTTGGGTGTTGAGATTTATTAGTTCTTTATATGTTTGGGGTAATAAACCTTCTACACTTTATCAAATATATCATTTGCAGATATCTTCTCCCATTCTGAAGGTTGCCTTTTAGCTTTGTTGATTGTTTCCTTCACTGTGCAGAAGTAATTCCAATAGTTTGTTTTTGCTTTTGTTTCCCTTGCCTCAGGAAACATGTCTAGAAAGAAGTTGCTATGGCTGATATCAAAGAAGTTACCACCTGAGTTCTCTTCTATATTTCCTGGACATATAATTTTTATTTCTGTATCACCTATATCTAAACTCCACAAAACTCTTAAATTGTTGTTGTGTGGATACATTTTATTTTTATTCAAGCTTAGGAGCAACACTGAGTTAATCAACTCTTCAATTCGCAGACCCTTTAGACAAATTATCATTCATTTACTAACTATGTAATCCAGAAAATATATACCAAAGAGATATTGATCAAATAGTTGCTAGCCGGGAAAGGGATGGCAAATGCAAAATTCAAATATTTGAAATGCTCATAAATTCACTCTTCAAAACACATTCTCATATTTTTTTAGCTACCCTAATCCTCGTCAGTGGACTGTCACTTTTGGTGTTTCAACAACATTTCCTAAACAGAGAAGAGGAGTAAGGACTATTTTAATCCATAGCAATTATAACCCTGCAACTCATGAAAATGATATTGCAGCTATACAACTTGACAGAGGCATCGCCTTTACCAAAGATATCCATAGGGTGTGTCTCCCGGAGGCTGCCCAGAATATTCCGCCTGGGTCTACTGCTTATGTAACAGGATGGGGATCTCAAGAATATGCCGGTAAGTGTCTCAGGAAAAATCAAACAACAACAACAACAACAACAACAAAATCTCCTGGGACTTGCTGTTATGTAATTTAATTAGGGAACACCTGAAGGACATGTTCTGTGGAAGGAACGATCCCATATTCTGATGAGTCCAACCTCTAGTTATTACTACATATCCTCAGCAAAGCAAAGCAGTGTCCCTAGAAATCATGGGGGATTCTCAAACATAGTAATAGGGAAACGTAAAATAAAAGTGGTGAAGAAACATGAGTTCTTCAATGAACCAGAGACTCTATAGGTCTCAAATGTCTCTCATATAAAGAAATTTTTTAATTTTGAAAAGAAGATTTTGATAGGTATTCTCTAAGGGTTTTAACACCCTCTAAGGTGTTAACAATCATTAAGGTATTCTGAGATGAAATGAATTCTACCTCTAGAGCAAGAAACTCTACATACATAAGCATTGCTCACTCTTTGTTTATTGAATGAATAATGAGGGCAATGTAAAAGAACAAATAGGGCCATGGTGAAGAGAATATCAACCAGGGCGTGGAAGGACATAGCATTAACAATTTCCACATGCTTCAGCTCATGCTGTAGATTGTATCTCCAACAAATAATGTGAAGACTTAATTGTCCTAGAAAATACCTCATTGTGTTTTCACCACTGAAAGTAATTTGGTGTAATAGATAAAATGTGTGCCAATCATAAAAATGGCAGTGCCATTCTGAAGGAACATCAATACAAGTAAAATAAATTATTTCTTTAGCCTTGAAACCAGACTGGTTTCTCTTTCATTGGTAAATTAAAGTTTACTCAATATGTAATTTTCCAATTCAAAGTCAGTCAGTGAATAACTTAAATGCTGCTAGTCAATATTAAAATAGCAGATATGTTTTGCTCTTAAGGTCCAAGGGGCACTGCATCACAAAGTAAGGTAAAAAAATAAAATTGATCTGTGTAGAGGGTTTATTCTTCTCTACTATGGGCATCTTTGCTGAAAAGAAACTCCCAATATACCTTCCATAGCCTGCTTTGCTAAATAAGATACAGTGTTTTGGAGTCCAGTTATTCCTTCCCATGTTTGACATAGAATCATTAATTTACCCATTCCATTTCTGCTTTATACTTCACAGGTAGCACAGTTTCAGATCTACAGCAAGCACGGGTCAGAATAATAAGTAATGATGCATGTAATGCACCAACTAGTTATAATGGAGCTGTTTTGTCAGGAATGCTATGTGCTGGACTACCTCAAGGTGGAGTGGATGCATGCCGAGTAAGTTCAAAATAATGTTATCATGTCATCATCCAAGTTCATAAGCACTTACTGGCATGTGATACTGTGATAAGCATAGAGGTAACATAATTAGAATACACAGCCCTGATCCTCCAAAAAATTGTTATATAGATTTTACAGTTAAAATTCTCTTATGAAATTGATCCAATGTTAATTTTAAGAACTTTCTTTGTGATTTTTAATATAAATAACACCTGAATATCAGCACCCCGAAGATAAAAAATGTACCCAAAAAGCTTAGTTATTTCAGTCACAACAGTTTCTATTATTGTAAAACAGCACAAATGAGGGAGGGGGGAACTATTTAGATCGGTCCTGTCTTTTTTAACCAAACATAAAAATGAAAATAACTATGAAATTCTTACTTTAAAATAATTACAATAGGATTTTAATGCTAACATTTTTAATTAAATTATATAAGCAATTAATGTGGTTATATCCTTTAATAGATTTTGATCCTATGTCTGAAATCCAACCTCATATAGTAACAGCAATAACTACTTAGTATCCAAAATTACATTTCTGGAATTAAGAAAAATTCATCTTTTCTTAGGGAATCTGCTGCTGTTTTGGGGGTGGGGGGAAATTGTATGCAGAAAAATCAAGTTTATTCTTTCCTCAAACAATGCTGACAGTTTTTTATTTCAATTTTTTTATTTCACTTTTTTATTTCAACTTAAATTCTAATTAACATATATGGTAAAATTGGTTTCAGGTGTAGAATTAAGTGACTTATCACTTACAGACAACACCCAGTGCTTACCACAAGTGCCCTCCTTAGTACCTATCACCCATCTAGCACATCCCCCACCCACCTCCCTCCATCAAACCTCAGTTTGTTCTCTATCTTTAAGAGTCTCTTATGGTTTGCATACATTACTGACTTTTATATTTTAGTTCTCACATTCTTGAAAAAATGGGTAAGAAGTAGCTCTTCCACAGTTTTTTTCACATTTTGGGCATTTTCCCCTAAATGAAACATTTTTATTGACCACAAGTTGTGTATCAATGGAGAGAAACTGTTTATCAGTTTTCAAGAAACCATTAATTACCCATTAGCCCTTTGTTCCCTTTAAGTGGAGATGTCTTTGTGATAGGAAACACTTCTTGTTCCACTTCCTATTTTTTTTTATTGCTAGTTCTGTAACAACAAATTCTCAAACTTCATAGTTTTCAAAAAAATTCACCAAATAAGTAACACACATCTACACTGACAATTCAGCATTAATTAGAACCGACTTAGGGAAACACATGAAATATAAAAGGGCATTACTCATGCCTTACTCAAAATGCCCCTTTCCTTCTGCATACACAATTTCCACTCTTCCCCTCAAGCCCGGATCAAGTCATCATGAAATTCCTCCTATGTGTTCCACTCTGGACCTCACTAATTTTCAGCTGAAATACTACAATACATAGAGTTTGTGCATCAGAAAGAACTAGCACTTTACAAAAGAGAGTATAAGATCATACTCGTTTCAGTTCATTTATTCATAGAAATTGTATGTTTTCTGTGCACCAGATACAGTGCTAGCACAACTATGTGTTCCCTGCACTCATCAAGGCTATAGTCTAGAAGAGGGAACACAAGTTAAAATGCCTGCACAACCAGGCAGTGAAGCTGTCCAGATACAGGATAAATTACATGTCTCTCTTAGTTTAACATCTGCTCGTCCACTCTTAGATATTATGCAGAGAAATTCCTTACTAGAAAGAATAGTAGCAGAAGCACGATGAAAAAGAACTGGGTAGCTGGAGCACGAACACACAACCTGAAGGAGGCAGGTGCCAATCAGCTGCATGCAGTGCTTGCCATGCGATTGGTGATTCACACACTGACCCTTCTCCCCATCTAAACCAGTAATTAGAAGAGCTAGCTACAAAGAGCAGTCAAATGAATAGCAAACCATTCTAAAAGCACACTTGATAATAGTTGGCTTTTATTAGTAGTACAGACTGTATGCCAGGCTATACTGGAAGTGTTACATGTATAAAACTCATTTAAACATACAGAAACATTACTCATAGATGAGGAAACTGAGATCAGAAAAGCTATTAAATACTTTACTGAAGGTCATATGGCTGAGAAGTGGAGAATTCTTCTTACCCAGTCTATCTAACTCCAGAACCCACAGACTCAATCTATCATGCAGCATGTAAAATGGACTAAATTTGTCTCCCCAGCTAGATTATTGCATGTACAAATATTTGTTGGTTGGGTTATTATAATTGGCCAGTATTTCATAAGGAGTGTTTTACTCATTGTCTTATAAATTTCTTTGTGATTATTCACCAAAGAATACTTTTTGATGATAGATTATTATGCATCAGACACCATGCAGGTACTATGAATAGGAAGATAAATGAAACTTCATCCATTCAACAAATATTTGCTTAGCATCTCCTGTGAGTTAGAAGCTTAGGATATAGCAGGGTCCAGAATAAGTATGCCTTCCCTGGCAGACCTTACAGAATAACCAGAAAAACAGACAATGAATAAGTATACTAAATGCTGTGAGTTTTGCAGCAATGTGCGGCTGTCACAAGGGGAATTGGTGCAAGGGAGTAAGTTCAAACAGGCATACAATGTGTTTGCATAAAATAATATAGAAGTGGTGAAAGAGATACACACAAGATGTGGAACACAGGAAGTAAAAAACCAACCCAACCCAAAGCTAGAAGGGGTGGCGGTGGGAAAGAAGGCACAGCCCTGTGAAAGCTTCCTGGAGGAGGTAAAGTCTGGGGTGGGAAGCAGTCCACCAAGTGACTGAGGACAGTCTGGGAAACATGCACCTCATCTTCTCACACCTGAGGAAGGAACCGTGTGTGTTCTTAAAGGATTTTGGTTAACTTTCACATGAAATTGGTACACTATTTCAACTTGCTGTAACATTTCAACAGGAAATGTCAGATTATTTTTATTGTCATACTGAGTGTGACTTCTACTGACAGAAATAAACTCCTTAATACTTCAGGGTGGTCTCACACTTAAATTCAATCATTGTGTTTCTTTCAGGGTGACTCTGGTGGCCCACTAGTTCAAGAGGACTCACGGCGGCTTTGGTTCCTTGTGGGGATAGTAAGCTGGGGGGATCAATGTGGTCTGCCAGATAAGCCAGGAGTATATACGCGAGTGACAGCCTACCGTGCTTGGATAACCGAAAAAACTGGGGTCTAGAGCAATAAAGGCATCTCTGTGGCAAAGTCTGTATGCAGGTGTATGTCTAAAATTCCAAAACCTTGCCTTTCAGCTGCAAAAGAACCCGAAGTTGCCCTATTTTAACCTCCGGTCACATAAATATCGTTTCGCAAACACAATTTGTTCTTTATTACTACAGATTTTGTTTTCTCAAGAAAGCTATATGAATGTTGCATAGTATTGTGGCTGTGTGCCAGGGGAAACATGTAAACTAGTTACAGAGGTAACAATTTTATTATAGTTGTGATAAGAGCTCATAGTGAGAAAAACAGGTACCCTGAGAGAAGATATTAGAGGAATCTGGACAAGTCTGCAGCATTGGAGGAGTCTTCCCTGAAAAGTCTCACTGACGCTGATAATGGTAGAATAATAGTCAAGGAAGCAAGAATAGCATGAGGAAATAAAAATCCTATTTATTTGAAATTTCTGGTTACTCAATAGGCGGTGTAAGTCCTAAAATTAAATATGTGAAGTCATTGTACAGCAATCTTAATTACCCTATAAGAACACACTCCCAAAGAAACTGAGGAATTTCAGGTATTTAAGATCAAAGCTAAAATAGTCACTGCTCAACTGAGACCCAAAGAATTATAATTTTTATGATGAATTTTATTAAAAATATCTTGGGGCGCCTGGGTGGCTCAGTCAGTTAAGTGCCTGACTATTGGTTTCAGCTCAGGTTATGATCTCCACACTTCGTTGAGATCAAGCCCTGCATCAGGCTCTAAGTTGACAATGTGGAGACTGCTTGGGATTCTCTCTGTTTTTCTCCACCCCTCCCCACTCTCTTTCTCAAAATAAATAAATAAACTTTAAAAATATCTCTCATCTATGTGAAAGAGAGAATTTACTTCCTCTGTAAACTGATGAAATACACCTGTGCAACCTTCTTAAGTAGCTTCCAACTATACAGTGCTTTTGAACAACTAAGTAGGAATAATCTTAAGAACTAAAGATCACCCCAGTAGTGGTCATTTTTGAGAATATAAGGACCCTCAATAGCTAAATCCAAGTAATGAATTTAAAGTCACATGTGAAGTTATTTTGCAAAGAGAAGGGTTAAACAGTTTAATTTCAATAAAACTGTCTTGGGGTGCCTGGGTGGCTCAGTCGGTTGAGCGTCCGACTTTGGCTCAGGTCATGATCTCATGGTCTCTGGGTTCTAGCCCCGCGTCGGGCTCTGTGCTGAGGCTCAGAGCCTGTGCTCAGAGCCTGGAGCCTGCTTCAGATTCTGTGTCTCCCTCTCTCTCTGCCCCTCCCCTGCTCATGCTCTGCCTCTCTCTGTCTCAAAAATAAACAAACATTAAAAAAAAATTTTTAAAATAAAACTGTCTTAGAAAAGAAATGCCTCTCTCCTTTTTTTCTCCCTTTCTCTTCCTTACACACACATTACCAATGAACGTAAATAAAATCCATTAAAATTTAATGGCACAGTAATTTATGTAGTTTGAATCATGAATGTAACTGAATTTTTATGGGATCCTGACATTAATTAAAGCTTGGTTACGCATGACCATCTATGTGTCAGGGCTTCCTCCTTCTAAAAGCTAACTCACAACACCTGGGCATCAGAACTACAACATGCATTGTGATAAAAACTTCTTGTATTTCCTCATGTAAATTGTGAAGAGACCTACAGTGGAGTCATTTACTTTTAAGAAAAAGAAGTTGAAAATTTAACTAACTTGGTGAAATGTGCAAATTATTGATACATGTCATTTCAAATAAACTCTTTTAAAACTATTTCCCTGCCTAAGAATTTATGGAAGTTATGATTTATGAATGGCAATCCAACCATTTATTTAATTGGTTCTCCAACAAGAGAATTGCCAAGCCGACTCTAAAGGCTTGGTACTTTCTGCTGCCTTATAATCAAGCTCTATAACTGAGGCAAGCGTCCAGCCTGACACTCCCTGGCTTCACCTGGTGAGGACAATGTTAAATTGGTAACTTAGTGTAAGCCTCAAGGGGAGCATGTTTTTGTGTATAGGTGTGTTGGTGTGTACATGTTTGTGTGTGTGTGTGTGTGTGTGTGTGTGTACATGCCCCCACATATTCATAAACATTTTTATTTATTCCTATGTATTGAAAGCTATATAAAGTACTTATTTAGCAGAAAACAGAACAAATTCAATTTATTGAAAATAAAATATTATTTAGCAAATATGTTTATTTATAAGAGAAGGAATATCTGAGGACCTTCTTTATTTATTTTTAACATACTAATGGGTTCCATGTTACTGACAGCTAAGTAACTCCATGAAAGCAATTTTAATATTTATGGGAGGTCCTAGAAGATTCAGGGGAAATATTTTATAATATCAAAAGGGAGTCTTCCAGAGTACCACTTTGCCATGAATAATAATTACTCTCGTTTAAATGGGAATGGAACAAAGAACTTCTTAGATTATTTATCTAAATCTGTCATAGATTCTAATTTACACAATTCAATTTCTATTTTCCAGTTTGCTAAACATTAAATGGTTCAAACAGATCCAAAATAGTTGTTTTCTTTCCATTTTTCATATGTCTATGTAATCCAAATCTCAAAACACAGCCCTTTTCATTTCTAATCAATCAGTTTGATTAATCTCCTACGGGGAAAACAGATCTTTTCCCTGCATATTTCAAGTGATTCATTTCTATAAGCATCAGTTGTCTTTTTTAAGGACAGGTCCCTTGTCAAGGGAGATACTTAAGCAAAATCTGGATGATCAGCTGCAGAAATGTTTTAAAGGATTTCTGCAAAAGGTCAGGCTTAAAAATAGATTATTTCCATGGTCCCCTCCAGGCTAAGATTCTACTCAGAATTAGGAAATAGTTTGGGGGAAGCATAAGATCTCTGAGAGAGAGAGGAATTTCAGAGTATTGGGACATTGTTTAAGCTGGTGCACAACGATAAAACATACATCATCTAGAGTGAATAAATCAAACTGATCAAAATTCAAATAAAGTAGAAATCCATTTTGGAGGGGGAAAAAAAAGCAACTGAATGAAACTGAGGAATTCAAAAAGCAAACAGAACTCTCAGGGCGTTTTCCAGGGTGGCCTCTACGTTTAACCTCCAATCATACAAATTAGACTGAAAGTACTAATGCAATAAAAATCAGGGAATACAGGGGCGCCTGGGTGGCTCAGTCGGTTAAGCGTCCGACTTCAGCCAGGTCACGATCTCGCGGTCCGTGAGTTCGAGCCCCGCATCAGGCTCTGGGCTGATGGCTCAGAGCCTGGAGCCTGCTTCCGATTCTGTGTCTCCCTCTCTCTCTGTCCCTCCCCCGTTCATGCTCTGTCTCTGTCTCAAAAATAAGTAAACATTAAAAAAAAAAATCAGGGAATACATTAATAAAAGGGTTTTTCCCTACAAAATTCATCCATCTAACCAGTCATTCATTGTTTTACCCATCATTTGTTTATCAATAGCTTTTGAGCACTTATAATGTGCCAAGCTTTATTCTGATCTAGTCAAGCCAACTTCTAGGAAAGAACAAGCCTGGCAGAGAAACAAGCAAGTATAACTTGCCCTGAGATGACAAGTTTGTGAGTTCGAGGAACAGTAAGAAGTCAATGTGGTTGGAGTAAAACTACTGAAGAAAAACATGTGTTAGAGGAGGTTGAAGAAATAGGTACATGGGCCAAAGAAGTTTTGATTTTATTCTAAATTTGAGGGCAAGATTTTGGAGGAGAATCACAACACCTGAGTTTCAGAACAACTACATTCACTGTGATGAAATCTTGTACTTCCTCATGTAAGTTGTGAAGTGACCTACGCTGAAGTCATTTACTTCATGGAAAAGAAGTGCAAATTTAACGAACTTGGTGAAATATATACACAAATTGTTGGTATACCTTATAACAAATAAACTCCTTTAAAATCATTTCCCTGCCTGAGTATTTATGAACATTATGATTTATAAAAAAAAAATCTAAAACAATTGACGTAATTGCTTCTCCAAAAAGAAGACTGCCAAGTAGACTCTAAAGGCTTTGCACTTTCTGCTGCCTTATATGATCAATTTTCTGTTTCCTAAAGATTAATATGACTACTCTAAGAGAAAAAACTACAATACAAAAGTAGAAGGGAGAGGAGTCAGAAGACTATTGCAGGAACCCGGGAAAATGATGGGACTCATTTGGATTGAGGAGCTAATAGTGAAGATGGTGAAAAATACTTGAATTCAAGAGATATTTGCAGAAAAAAACAGCAGAAATTTCCGATAGACTAGATTTAGGGGCTGAGGGTAAGGGAGAAATCAAGGTTGACTCAAATTTTGAGCCTGAACAACTGAAAGGAAAATTTGGGAAGGGGATCCAGTTTGAGGATGGGGAATCAAGAGTTTCTTTCTGAATCTGTTACATTTGAAATGTACAAGCAATCAGGTCAGGAAAACAACTGTAAATTCATATCTGTCGCTCAGAGAAGGGATTGAACTGCAAATACGAATTTGATGGCATTTACACTTTCAGGCAAGTAGAAGCAAAAGCCATTTTGCATGACTAAAAGAGAGAATGGGAAATACATCTTTTAGAAAATAAGGAAATGTCTGATGACCTCTATAAATATCCTGATGTCTGAAGATGAAAAAAGTTATTTTAGTATCGCACAAAAAAAGACTTAAAGAAAAAATGTGTTCAATTTGATTTTATTAAAATTAAGAATTTTTTATTATTCAAAAGACCCTATTAAAGAATAAAAAGGGGAAATGACAGAATGAGGGAAGATACTTACAATACACGTAACTAAACTGGTTAATACCTAAAATGCATAGGGAATTGTTACAAATCAATAAGGAAAATATAGGTAACTTGGTAAAAAAAAAAAATGGACAAAAGATTAGAACAGGTACATCAGAAAAAAGAAATCTGAATGGCCAATAAATACAATAAAAGGGGCTCAACCTCATTAGAAATAAAGAAAATAAAAAATAAAAGCATTATACCACAACTACACACCAATAGACAAAAATTGAAAGTCTGATAATATCAAGAACTGGCAAGGATGGAGTGGAGTAAATTGCTTTAATAAACTTGGGGAACTAGCAATTCCACTCCAAAGTGAATACACTAGAAATGGGCCCACATGAGCAGGGGAATATACAAAGCAGCATTACTCATAACAGCCAAAATAGTGACAACAAAACGACCATCAACAGTAGACTGGATAAGTAAATTCTGTTATATTCACACAAGGGATTGTCACAGACTCTGGGTCTAGAGTTCTCTCTTGTCTAGCAAGAAAGCAGGACCCAAGATTAAAATGTCAGAGATGGCTAATGTCCAGGAGAAGACAAGAGCCCCAATTAAGGGTCCTTGCTCCATTTTTATTAGGATCAGAAGGCTTACAAACATGGTGATGGACGTGCACAAAGAGACAGTGAAACTGTGAACATTAACTCATGGACGTGAAGGAAAGGGGGTTTTGAAGATATGTCAGGTTAGGGGGTTTGGGTTTAATACAAAAGAAAATCCTGGTGCTGGGCAGTTGGGTGGTAAGCTTGTTCACAGCAGACACGAGGCACCACGTCTGTTTACCTAAACTGCTGGGGCAAGAAAGACAGAACCTGTTCCATCAGAGTCAATAAGGCACCTTTCTTTTGCTAATTAGCTCCTCTTTGGGCAACTCTGCCCTGCAGCAGTCTAGAGCCCTATTTACTTGTTTACCTAATTTGGTCCTTCCCTCCTGTGAAAGCAGCTTTCTGCTACAGTACTAAATTGGGGGGTGTTTCCTCCCTGAATACCTAATCTTTACCTCATATACCTTTGTTCTATATTGGGGCCTTTGCCCCACCCTCTCTATACCTATTTACTTAATCTTGTTTACCCAAACTTGGGTGTAAGCATCCTATGGCTTTCTAATTCTTTATGCCTTGTTAACCCATCAGTGCAGGCTCAGGGAATTCCTAAACTTATTCCCCACAATGGATGATCATACAGCCACAAATATGAATAAACTAGAGCCACATTTAACGAAGTTGAACCTTAAAAACACAAAGTTAAACAAAAGAAACCAGCTGTTAAAAAATACATACTACTCCATTGACAGGTTTTTAAACTATATTGTTTAAGAATATATTTTACTCATGAAAAACTATTTTCAAAAAAGCAAGACATCTATTACCAAAAAATATAAAACAATATTTACCTTTAGGGGACAGGGTAGAACTGTACCTAAGAAAAGCAAGGCAGAGAGCTGCTGGTTGGTTAGCACACCTATATGGATATTTGCTTTATGGTAAGTCATTAAGTTGTACATTTATGTTTTATGTGCTTTCCTGTATGTATATTATTTTTTTCATCTCTGATAAAGAACAGTTATCAGCATCCTCAGGCATAGTGAGGGAAAACAAAAATTCTCAGGTCATTCAGAAAAGAGCCCTTGAAGGAAATATATAAAACTGTTTAAAAAGTATATATCATTGTAGATAGCAGAAAAAGCATTTTCCTATTCATGATCCACATTAATATTTTGATATTGCTTTCATTTGAATTTTTATAGATCTAGCAGGATTGACTATCAATGTTAACATTGTAAAGAAACATTTCTAGTGTGCATGGTACTATTTCTTATGCAATTAGGAATTTTCCTAATATATAAATTTGGGGATAAAATTAAAAAAATATATAATCTCATTTTTTAATAAGACAAGCTCAAATGATTCAGAGATTGTTAAATAATTGCATTTGCAATAATAAAAAAGTAAAACTGTTTTAAGTTTAAAAAGCCTGTATTTTTTTCTATGTGTTTGTAAATAGAATATTTGTAATAGTCCTTAGAAAAGTATTTTTAGTGATTTATTGACCCCAAGTTTTTCTTGTTGGTAATTTTCTACCTTACCATTTTTAGTCTTCTCTTAAAAAAGCTTACAAAATCAGAAAGAGCATTTTATAGCCTTTATCATTTTCAGGGCTTTCATAGAAAAAGTCTTGAAATCAGCATCCTTTAATATTCTAACCATTTCCATTTTAATGGTTATTTCAATTTATTTTCCTGCTTTTGTTCTACCAGTCAAGGAAAATGGTCAGTGTTTCCCATCAATCTTTACTTGATTTGCAACAGGGAAAGAAACTATCAAATATACTAGCTGAGTCTGACTTTAAGACACTAATATATGCTCAGAAGAGATAAATTCAGTAAGTCATAGCTATATATTTAGATGTTTGTACTCATGGCAGGGAAAATCGCCTAAACCTGTTTCATCTAACTTTCTAAACTATCATAAACTTATAATTTTTAACAGTAGTTTTCATTGCAGGAATCCAAACTAAAGAGAAGCTTTATTGTGGTAGAGTCTTATATATACATTTTTATTTTTATTTTTTTTTAATTTTTTTTAACGTTTATTTATTTTTGAGACAGAGACAGAGCATGAAGGGGGGAGGGTCAGAGAGGGGGAGACACAGAATCTGAAACAGGCTCCAGGCTCTGAGCTGTCAGCACAGAGCCCGAGGCGGGGCTTGAACTCACGGACCGTGAGACCATGACCTGAGCCGAAGTCAGCCACTCAACCGACTGAGCCACCCAGGTGCCCCTTATATATACATTTTTAGATGACAACAATATAAGATAAATTTGATAAACAGCAGTGATACTATTAGTCTAACTATTATGGTCCAATGTTGGATATTAGACATTATCAGACATTTTTGCATATTGTTATTTTTAGAAAAAGATAAGGAAATAAATTCAACCCATAGGATGATCTGATGGTCACATTAAGTTGAAGAAGCAGGGGTTCAAACTCCAGATAAAATGTCAGAAGTCAATTGAAGTGACCAAGCCCACACAGTAGGAAAAGGCAGGGACTGCTCAACTGTTGGTTCTGTGACTCAGACCAATGCTCTCCATCTGTGTGCACCACCTCTCACCATCCACTTACACTATTCTTCCACTCACATTGGTCTACTAAAGGACCATGGTAGGTCATAGGCAGTGTTTCCATTTCCTTATCTGTAAGGCTTCAACAATAATTTTCCCTACTTCATAGCATTTTACTTTGGGTAAACTGAGCGTTTTAATAAATTGTATGAAACAGACCATATAAAACTTACTAAGAAAAAAAGATTTAAAAATAGAGTGAAAAATAACTCTGAGCCAAAAAGAAATTTTTAAGTGGGAATTCTTGCTCTAAAGTTATACAATCAAGTAATACATTGCACCACCAGCTATATATTTTAAAAAACTATTTTTTATTAATCCTTGATTTTAATTTTAAGCAAGACATCTTTTTCTAAAGATCTAATCACACTCAAAAAAGAAATGTCCTTCTTTAGCAGGAAGTGCAAAATCCTTTTACTTTTGCAGTTTCTAATCCTATTAGGTGAAAGATTTCAGTTCTCTCCAGTATGGTTGGGTAATTAAATAAAGGCTATCTCTTTTTGAGCAGATTGCATTGAGCTCCTTTTCAGAATTCATGCCAGACAAAACCAGGAAAAATTAAAGTGTGAAAGCTTCAAAGTTCACACTCTACTGTTACCAACCATTTACATTTTCTCATTAAGTGAAATTAACGTTAAATCTCCCCTTTTACACACACAGATCAGGCAAAGTGCTTTCCTTAAGTTAGTGTGGAAGAAAATAAGTTCTCATAAAAATACCTTCTGGATCGCTTTCTTTTATTAAAGAAATAAAGCCACAAATATTATGAAATGAGCTTCTGTTACATTACAATACTCATTTGGGTAGAATTCATGAAGTAAAGACAATTTCTCTGAATTCTAACATAAATATATTGGAAGTGTGGTCGTTAACATATTAGGCCTGCCCTATCACTAAAGCCTATAGATGATCCAAAAGGGCCTCGATTCTGTTAAAACTTGCTCCAGATAAAAGTTTTATAAAGACAGCTGTTTTTACTGGCAGTAGTTTTGTAAGGAAATTCCCACATAAGCAGATTTGCTGGGTTACCCCAGTTAAACACATGTATTCACAGTCTTGACCAATTTTGAGGTTATGCTTCAGCTAAGAAAATTTATTTTATTCTAGAATTCACACATATTTCTCACTAGCTGTTCTACTTCGTTAGAGGCATTTGTCTGTGATAAGTAGAAATGATAGGAGCAAAAATTCATTTTTTTCCAGGAATTTTTTGGAAAATAATGTATGACAATGGAACAAGCAAAGGGGACTGATACTCTACTCATTGGAAGGATGAACTGAAATAATAAGAGTAATGGTAACAGTGGTAGTTATAATAGCTGATTTTGCTTCCATAGCTGATGTAGCAGTTGGTAGCTACCCCCATCTACTAACCACCAGGTCTCATATATAATAAACCCAGGAGAGGTATTATTATTACAACTGTGTATAAGAAGCTAAGGTTCAGAGAAGTTCAGTAAAATGTCTGAGATCACAGAACTGTTATATTGCAGAGTTAGGATCTCAAGGCAGTTTTTCAGATTCTAAAGCCTATATATTTATCCTTTAGAAACTAATCGTTAGCATGATTTGAATTTCACGTTATTTTTATTTTCCAAACTCTGATTTTTAACCTAGGAATCAGAATATCTAAATACAATTTCCTCTACACTGTGATAGTCATCTTCTCACCAGTGCCCTCCACATTATGAGAGTCACCACGTTTTGATAATTTAGATTTTTCTGAAGTTTTTATGTATTCACATCCGTTATCATCAACAAACATACCCTAGCTGTAATTCACATTGGTACCTTCAAAATCATTACACCCAGAAGGTTTAGCGAATTTCTTTGTTCTTCCTCATGTGTCTCTAAACATATTCTCACTCTCAGCGTGATGATATAACACATATGCCTCTTTCTGGAACCATGCAGCTTCCATCTATAAGCAGCCATTAAAGCTGGCCCGTTTTCCTCTTTCCCAGGCTCAAATATGCCCACAGTGCCCTTGAAGCCATTCATAAGCCTCACCACTATGACACCTATCTTCACATGGAGGCCACAAATCTCTGGAGATTACCCTAAACTTCTAACCCTTGTGAATGATGGCGATGTCTGTGCAGGGGCAGAAAGAGTAGCTTCTCAGTCTTCCCCCAATCCTGTGTCACACTTCTTCATAACAGAGGATTCTCTGATGGGGTCCAGAGTCTCAAGAGATAGCTCTTCAACTTTCATTCAGCTTTTATTAATCACCCGTTCCTTAAAATTTCCCCAACTCATTATATCAAAATGTTCTGTTCAGGACCTTGACTTCTCTAAGAAATGACAGTCCTGGGGACCTAAAGCTTCCCCTGAACTCCCTCTGGGCACTGCCTCCAATAAACTCCCCTCTCTAAAAGAAAGAAAACTAAAGCTTCCATACATATCAATACAATGAAAACAGATGGTGAGAGGGAATCCAGGATGAAGGTATGAGGGGTGTTCGTAAAAGCTTCAGGGCTTCAGGTTAAGTCAGCTAGAAGTAGTGTTCTATTATAGTTTTAAACTACTCTATCTTCCTCTGCACATGTAGTTGACTGAATCACACTTTATCTGTAATTTCTAAACTTCTTTTCTAGTTCTAATGATGTCCTAACTCCATACCATTTACACTTATCATGGGCCACCTGAAAAATCCTGCTCTTGCTTTTCTTGTTTAGATTTATGCATTTTTCATGGAGTGATTTCACTAACATTTTGTTTATACTGAATGGTCTTAGGATTCAACACTGTTTCTTTTTGACCTTAGATATATCACTTTCTCTCTACTTTTGAGAGTCAGAGCCATTTAATAAGGTACAAATTTTAATGAACTGCTAAAATCATACAAATAGGGGTGCCTGGGTGGCTCAGTCGGTTGAGCGTCTGACTTCAGCTCAGGTTGTGGTCTCGCAGTTTGTGAGTTCAAGCCCCACGTTGGCTCTGTGCTTACAAACAGCTCAGAGCCTGGAGTCTGCTTCAGATTCTGTGTCTCCCTCTCTCTCCCCCTCCCCTGCTCATGCTTTGTCTCTCTCTGTATCTCAAAAATAAATAAATGTTAAAAAAAAATATTTTTTAAATAAAAAAATAAAATCATATACAATAAAGATTATTTTTAAGAAATCAACTCTAGCTCCAAAGATAGGTGTATACCACCCATTTGGACTAATTGAAAAAAAAAAAAAACTTTAAAATTATTCTCTGATGTTATAATCTATATAATTATATTATTCTGGTAAAAAAAAAAAGATATCTTATTTGGTTTATAGCACTTCTCAGAATGTGGACACTTTGCTCTTCTAAAATCTGAAGCTTTTACGACCCCTTCTCTAAAACTTTTCTGTATACACTTCTCAAATTTGTTTTATATAAATTGCCCGTAACTTCATTTTTTTTTTCTTTTCTCAACCTTGGCTCAGGAAACATTGGTTACAGCACAAACTGTCCTTAATTTTATGGTAACATTTATCCAATTCAGAGATTAAAATCAAGACTTCCTTTCTTCTCCACTGATTCTGAGACCCAGAGGTAAATGTGACTTTCATTTTTTCATATAATCTGGGGGATAAATGCCAACATAGAGATACAGTATTGTAGGGTTCTGCTCACTGGTAACATTAAGAAAATTAGAGGGGCGTGTGGGTGGCTGAGTTAAGCACCTAACTCTTGGTTTCACCTTAGGTCATGACCTCAGTTTTGTGAGTTCGAGCCCCATGTCTGGCTCTGCGCTGACTGTGGAGCCTGATTAGGATTCTCTGTTTCCTTATCTTTCTGTCCTTCCCCTGCTCATCCTATCTCTGTCTCACTCACAATAAACAAATAAACTTAAAATTTTTTTTTAAAGAAGAAAATTAGAAAATAGTAACTGTGTCATGAAAAAGAGCTCTCTAAATAGAGGGATTCTTTCACTCTGCCCCCCAAAAAAAGAGATTTTTATTATGCTCCTCTAAAGAATGTTCTTAAATTAATAAAATTGAAAATTTCTAAATAATTTAAAAGTGGACCAAAGAAAGACTCTAAATGAGGCAAAGAAAAGGAAGGAATAAGAACTAGAGGGTCAACAATCTAAAAGAATATTCTTCAGGACAATGTTTACTTTAAGCAAACTTGAAATTAGCCATCAATTAAAAGAAAATATTGACCAATGTTTGAGTATATATTTTCAATTACTTATGTACATATGGAAAAGTCCGATAGGATCCTACACTGTGACACACTGGATTTTAATTGTTCAGTAAGTTTTAACCACTTAAAACAGCAAGATTTGTGTATGTGTATTTACATATTAGGTTTCTTCTATTGAATTATATAATCATTGGGACTGAGCAGACAAAAATACAGGGCAGTTGGCCTCATGTCACACGTCACAGCTTCCTCATGAAATGTACACAATCACGCAATACATGTATACAAACATTCCACAAAATCCTTGTTGGAATAAATTTTCTTAGTTTTTGGTTTTTTTTTTTTAATGTTTATTTATTTTTTGAAAGGCAGAGAAAGACAGAGTGCGAGCAGGGGAGGGGCAGAGAGAGAGGGAGACACAGAATCTGAAGCGGGCTCCAGGCTCTGCGCTGTCAGCACAGAGCCCGACACGGGGCTCGAACCCACGAACCCTGTAATCATGACCTGAGCCAAAGTCAGATACTTAACCAACTGAAGCACCCAGATGCCCATAAATTTTCGATAAATTAAAATGTATTTGACTTTTATCTCAGAATTCCTATCATGATGCATAACAGATAATAGACATTTAATAAATATTTGCCAAAGGAATGAATGAATGAAAGTTAAAATCCAGTGACATTAAAAGGAAAATTAAATTTCTTCTCATAGTAGATGGAGATTGTAGCCACAGGAAATTTAATTTTATACGCAGCTATTTTTTTATCATGGTTTCTAAAATCAAAATACATTTGGAAAAAAAAATAAACAGAATGCACTTGTTTCAAACTTTAGTGAAATTCTTTCAAAAAATTTTCTTAGTATACAGGTTGAGTTAGAAAAGGCTATAGTGCTAATGGATCAGCTAGGTACATACAGAGACATGAACACAGATATAAACACTTTCAAATACATACAATTATATAACTTAAAGGAATTATATATATCTATAGAAACACAATCATATGCACAATAAAAGAAGTATTTTGAGGTAAGAAGAGAGAATTTGACTAATATTTGTTTTTATGAGTTAGACAATTTTTACAAAAATATTTAAAAATATGAATTACCAACAATTAGTATGCATTAATATATTATTAATTATTATTAATATGTAATAAAACCCATAAATACTATTTCTCGAATTGTGAGTTGCACATATTCCAGGATTACCTCTTAAACTAGTTTTCTTGGTATTGTAAATAAAAATTTTTGCATAGAACAATGTCTTCTAAAATGGCTTATTATGTTTAAAAGCTAATAATATTTCTTCTTTCCTAAGTGCCTTTTAAACATTGAAGTATTTTTGTTTTGTCTTTTGTGGTTTTCCCAACCTTCCTTTCATTAAATGTATTCCATTAGAAAACTGGATAGGAAAGTAACTTTATTTTTTTTCCTTCATTTCATTTAGGGGCTCCTGGGTGGCTCAATCGGTTAAGTGTCCGCCTTCGGTTCAGGTCATGATCTCCTGGTTTGTGGGTTGGATCCCTGCATGGGACTCTGTGCTGACAGCTCAGAGCCTGGAGCCTGCTTCAGATTCTGTGCCTCCTTCTCTCTCTGCCCCTCCCCTGCTAAAGCTCTCTCTCTCTCTCAAATAAACATTAAAAAATTTTTAATAAAAAGGGGTGCCTGGGTGGCTCAGTCGGTTGAGCCGACTTCAGCTCAGGTCACGATTTCACGGTCCGCGAGTTCGAGCCCCGCGTCCGGCTCTGGGCTGATGGCTCAGAACCTGGAGCCTGCTTCCGATTCTGTGTCTCCCTCTCTCTCTGCCCCTCCCCCATTCATGCTGTGTCTCTCTCTGTCTCAAAAATAAATAAATGTTTAAAAAAAATTTTAATAAATTAAATAAAATAGATTCATTTAAAATTTTTCACCTGAAGTGGCTATAAATGAATAAGGCAAAAAAATGTTTTAAACATTCCTTCATCTTCAAAGAAGATTACCATGTAAGCAATGATACATTAATGGGAAGGAATTAAAAGCTTAAAAAAAGGTGACACTGCCAACAATATCAATTTTCACTTTCTCATCGTCTAGTTTTCTTCTAAACATATATATAATTTTACTTGGTTTGTAATCATGATTGTTGATTTGCAAACTGGCCCCTATACACAGAGGACACAGAAAGACGGAAGAGGCAGACCGCTCCAGACTGACTGGTGGACGACACTTTTAAGAAGCAAGGGAACTTACATACAAGGCTTGTCTAAAACGCCAGGTCCGTGAGCAGATATGCAAGTCACCCGCAATCGTAACAGTTTACCCAGAGGAATTAGCCTGCTTCAGCCACATAGTCTCTCCAGAAATTCTCAACACGTTATTCTCTCAAGGCTACAGCGTCAAAAATGGCTCCCACTGTGGGAACGGTGGACAGAAGTTACATTCCAAGGATGGGGGAGGGGTGAGGAGCCCCCAATTGGTCGCTCTCTTCCCAGGTCAACTGGCAGTCATGTCCTTTCCATGACCTCCTCTAACAATAATATCAAACTACTTTGCATCCTGCCTTATTCACTTACACTTTACCTTTAACATCACTTTAAACTTCTAACCTTATCAAAAGATTTTAAATTTTCATTTAGTTTACACATCAATGTATCAGTTAATACTCATTTTAAAATTGGCTTTTAGGGGCGCCTGGGTGGCTCAGTCAGTTAAGCCTGTGACTCTTGATTTCAGCTCAAGTCATGATCTCGAGGTTCCTGGAATGGAACCACCCCCCAACCTGGCTCTGCACTGGGCATGGAACCTGCTTAAGATTCTCTCTCTCCTGCCTCTGCCCCTCCCCACAAGTGTTGTCTCTCAAAAAGAAAAAAAAGAAAAAAAATTCATTTTTAAACCTTTCTCATTTCAATCCAATAGTTGGTAGATTTTTAACGATAGCTTTTAAAGTGGACACAGCCTAGGTGGCCAATTACACGCCTGGCTCTCGATTTCAGCTCCAGTCATGATCTCAAGGTTTGTGTTATGGAACGTTGGGCTCTGTGCTGACAGTGCGGAGCCTGCTTGGGATTTTCTCTCTCTCTTGCTCTCTGCCCCTCATCCTCTCACTTTCCCTCTCCTTCTCAAAATAAATAAACAAAAAATTAAAAAAAAAAAGATTTAAAGGGACACAGAGTTGTAACAAAAAAATACTTTTAGTTTTTTTAAGTGTTCTAGTATACATGATCACAAGTGTTAGATATATAGAGAAGACACAAACACATAAAATTATGGAATGTAAACGAAAACTTAGAGCTGTAACTTCATTATAACCTCTTTCTATGGGTCTTTGTTCTATATAATTTTTTAAAGCTATCCCCTATCTCTCCTTTATACTTCTAAACATCCCATTGCTTAAAAACTAAAACTTTTCTTAAAACTTCTTTTCTGTATAACTTAAAATGCTCCCCAACTTTAAAGCTCACACAAATTTGCTACTCCAGCTGATACATTTTCATGCAATAAAACTGAAGTATGCCTCCCACAAAAAGTAATTTTATCACGTCTCTCTTTCAAGCCCCCATTCTGCCTAATGGTGGTTACTGTACACTCTATTCTTATTAGATTTCATCAATCCATGGTTTTCCTAGATAGTTTGGGGTTTTCTCAGGCAAGTTACCATATTCTTTCTCTTTATCTAAGTTTTAGGTATCCCAGCTTACATAAGGTCAAAGAATGGGGGCTGAGGGGCTGATCTACAGTTATTGTCTAGACTGTCCTTTCCAGACAGACACATTGGCCCATTTGGTCCGCAGGCATTATCAACCCTCCACACCTGTCCTCTCAGAGGTCTGGGGTCCCATTTTGTCTCTGATTCAGCCTCAACAAATCATGCTACTAACTGCTCGCACAGTTTTCCAACAGGTCAACCAGCTTTCTCGCACATTTTCTGCACACTTCTTAGAAGCACAGAATAAATGGACCACTGTCTGCCACCGCTCTCAGTCAGCACCAAACTCAGCAAAACTACTTTAGGGTCTCTCCGCCTCAGTACACTGTGAAATCTCTCACTTAAGTGCTTAACCATCATGATAACTCTGCAATGTGTGAGATCCCAGGAGATTGTGAGCTTCAGGTGATAGAGCAGTATATTTTGAGAAGTCCACATGGAAAAAGTCCACATTGAGCTAACCTTAAAAAATGAGTAGGATTTACAAAGACAAATGCGAGTGAGAAGAACATACCGGAAATTTTGAGGACATAGGCAAAGGCATAGAGTCTGGAACACTCAAATACAATTAAAATGGAAAATTTTAAAGTAAATATATCTGATCAAAGTCCTATTAATAACTGATACAAGAACTGTCATTATTGTTCATTTTCATTCTAATGCAAATATGACTTCTCCGATTATCTTTCCCTTTACATGTTTGGGAAGAAAGGAGATAGTATAGGTAGAACAATGATTCTGCTTTATCATATAGTAAGGTTGAGTCTCTTTAACAAAAACCTGTTACCCAAGGAAGACTTTTTTCCAGAATAACTAGTTTCTCCCTTACTGCTGGTCCCTGGCCTCTGGCAAATTTTCTCTTCCGGGTGGTTAAACATTAGGATGTGTCCTATCTAGTCTCCACACCAAGATCTAAATTGGCTGCTAAGAACCAGAATGCTATCCAAAACTTGGAAGATTACTGGTTAAATCCATATCTATTTTTAATAAAAATAAAATCAGCACCCTTTGGATTTTCAGGGAATGAAAGTGTTTTAATGTGTGCTAGTATTAGAATAGCAGTAAAAATTTCATGGAGGAATTCATGAAAGGATGATATATGGGTTGACGGAGGCAAGACAATTATAAACTGGAGAGCATTCAGATCCTAATGGAGGGTTAGAAGTTGGAGAGCTATTAGCCTTCTGCCAAAAAGCAATAAAGAAATCCCCACATCTTTGGAAGTGGATTTTAGTGAGAAGAAGTAGCCACTCGTCTCCAAATTCACAAAATGCAACAGTGAGTAAAGACTCACTGTCCTTCTCAAAGCAGGTGACCCTATTGTTCCTCAGTCACAACAAAAGAGAGTTTTAAATTTCGCCTTCACTTGGGTCATAGGATTATTTATGGAGCAGCATATACAGAGCTCATGTCTTACTAATATAAAATTAATTAGTAAATGTTCAGAAAGCGCTTTGAAGATGAGGCGTTTGTAGGAGTGCTAAGTATGATCATTATCATAAAACATAAAAGTTACAGGATTTCGTAAGCTAAATAGGTAGAGAATGACTGCCCCACACAGCACTGGAAGACAAGATGGCACAGAGACAGGATCCTCAGAGACAGCACGTATGGACACCGCTGCAGCACAGGTAGGCTGAAGGCAGATGGGAGGCAGGGGGGTTTGCCATTGCTCCTCAGGGAAATTCTCTGAAGGGACCAAATTAGTTAAAGTAATTTCATGTGTATCCTAAAATTATTTTTTAAAATAACCTTTTTATAAAAATAGGAGCAATATATATCCCAAATGAAAGAAAAACAAGGATGATTAAGATTGACAAATCAGGAGACTATAGATGCTGGAGAGGATGTGGAGAAATGGGAACCCTCTTGCACTGTTGGTGGGAATGCAAACTGGTGCAGCCTGTCTGGAAAACAGCGTGGAGGTTCCTCAAAAAATTAAAAATGGATCTACCCTATGACCCAGCAATAGCACTGCTAGGAATTTGCCCAAGGGATACAGGAGTGCTGATGCATAGGGGCACTTGTACCCCAATGTTTATAGCAGCACTTTCAACAATAGTCAAATTATGGGAAGAGCCTAAATGTCCATCAACTGATGAATGGATAAAGAAGTTGTGGTTTATGTACACAATGGAATACTACTTGGCAGTGAGAAAGAATGAAATCTGGCCATTTGTAGTAACGTGGATGGAACCAGAGTGTTATGCTAAGTGAAATAAGTCAGGCAGAGAAAGACAGATACCATGTGTTTTCATTCATATGTGGATCCTGAGAAACTCAACAGAAGACCAGGGGAGAGGGGAAGGGGGAGAAAAAAGTTACAGAGAGGGAAGGAGGCAAACCATAAGAGACTCTTAAATACTGAGAACAAATGAGGGTTGATGGGGGGTGGGGGGGAGGAGAAAGTGGATGATGGGCATTGAGGAGGGCACCTGTTGGGATGAGCACTGGGTGTTGTATGAAAACCAATTTGACAATAAATTTCATATAAAAAATAAAAAAGTGATAAATTTTAATCATTAGAATCCATCTTGCTAATTTTTGTGAGACATCATTCCAGCAAAACTAAAGCATTCATGAAAAGTATGCTGAAACTGTTGAAGTAAAACTGGGGCATTTTACTTTTAGAAAGAATTTCATTTTGAAAATTGAAAGAATACAAGATAGCTATACGTATCTATTTCTAATGATGTATGTCAATAATAGAGACATTAATACTTATGTTCACAATAGGCGATTTTATCTTCAGGATGTGGCAGACAAAAGTTTCAAGTATTAATTTTTAATTATTGAAACATCACAATGCTTCACTGCTAGACATTTTTGCTGGTGTGATTTAAAATTTTAGCGGGAAACAAGAACAGGGGATTTAACTTTTTCCCATTAGCTATGCCATATGCTCAGATAGCAGTTGGCCTGAAAAATCAAACAAATGGCCTGACTGGTTCCATGGTACACATAGATGAACAAATAATTTTTGTGTTTTGATTCTTAAGCTAATCAGATTAAAACAAAGATAAATGTTCACATACGCATTGGTCTATACTCTAACAAGGGGCTTTGATAAACCCCTTGAGCCTGGCCCATATTTTTGATAAAATCTTTGGACAACTTTTCTGGTTGCACTATCTTGCCAACATCTAGATTCTAGGTGAACAGCTTAAGACTGTGCAGGATGTAACTTCACAATAAACAGCTTTAAGAAACAGTCATACATATTCACATTCATATTTAGCTTAATTAGCTATAAGGGAATCCCTGAAACGATTTCCAAATTGTTGCTGTTCATCCTCATGAGTTAACAAAAAGTCTAGTAAAAATGTTTAATCTTGGTTCTAATGTGTTTTATGCCCATGTTAACTCACCAACCCCTTATGCTCCATAAACAGTATGTGAGAAATAATGTGTAGACATAGTCTGGTTTCAGCCATTCAAAGAATTAATAATTTTTAGAGTACAACTCACCAGAAAGCCACTTTTTCTGAAATCGCTAAATAATCCTCAATATCATTACCATTTTGTTGTTATACCTGAATAGCTTCAGGACACACTTGGTGAATAAATAAAACACTTTGAAAAAGTTAAGGCATGCTGCTGAAATCAAAACAAGTTTTCTATTGCTCATGGTAACTACACCCAAGACCTAATTTCTGTCAAATAGGTAGTCTATTTTCAACCAACATTCCAAATAATAATAACACTTAGAGAAAATGGAATTTGTATATCTGGCATTGTTTTTTAGAGGAATACTTAAATGAACTGGATATTGACAAAGTTTAATTTTCCTTTTGAATTCAGGAATACATACACATGCACAGGGGAAACTTCTCCTTCTAGAGATCGGAAAAGAACCCTCATCTTAACTCTAACCCTAACTATGCTGATAATCAAAGGACAAATATCTACCTGGAATGCTTATCTTCCCTAGGTTTGAAGGGTCCTGAAGAGAAAATACTGTCTTACATGCCCTCTTTAAAATTAGGAAACAAGTGTGGGTATTTGTAAAGTCCCTTCCAGTTCTAAAAGACTACATGTCTCTCATTTTAGGAACTTTACACTGAGAGGAGTTTCAAGTCAATCTCCCTAGTAAACAAATTCTTGTTTACAAGAATCACTTTTTATATCAGCTTATAGACTAACAAGAGGAAACAACAAATAAAGCATATCTGTGTATCTATAGGTTCAATTATTATACAATTACCAATATCCATTTTTTTAACCTACAAAAGCAGCAGTTTTTAGATAGTTCAGTCTATTAGAAGGGCACAGTGAGATGAATAGAAAATATACTCCAACTTTTTGCAACCAATTTCATACTACAATTAACACATTTTCATTGAGGTTTATTCCATGGCAAGCTGTGTTGAGTAATATATACAGATATATATGCAGGTATGAAGGAAGATGCTTTAGGATAACATACTCATCTATGGAAATTAAGCTACCAGGTTTTACCATATAATTTAGTCATTTATCTCTTCCCCCAAATTTTAAGCACTATTCTAGACTCAGTCAGTTTGTCAGATTGTAGATACTTAGAAGGAAACATTTTCCATGGTGTAATGTCTTTTAGGGATTTTTATTTTATTTTATTATGAACCAAAACTGCTCATGAGCATCATACTTTCATAGAAATATTAAGATATAGATTTTTATGTGCAAGGTGAAAACCTAATTTAGACAGAATATATTTAAATGGTCAAAGTGGTTTTTAAGTAAAATGAAACTTCTAAAAACATGAGACTTGGAAATTTCACCTGCATTGGATATCTAGTTAATATTATCTCTTTAGGAAGTATCACCTATTCAGGGAATGACATTAACTAACTAAAAAATAAATTTTTGATAGGTATTTGATTCTGTTTTCCAGCAAAAATAAAATCAATGTAGGTATTTCAAACTAATCAGGATTTAGTATGGTTATTTCAATGCATATTGATATAAATATATGAAACACACATACACACAAACATAAGCATACATAGAATATTATACACAAGGGTAAAAACAAAAAGTATGTAAAATACTAAATATATAATATCAAGTACATAATATAATCCAAAACATTATTGACTGAATTGTGTCCCTTCAAAATTCATACGTCAAAATCTTAACCCCTAATACCTCAGAATCTGACTGTATTTGGAGATAGGGTCTCTGGAGTGGTAATTAAGTTGTAAGGAAGTCATTAAGATGGGCCTCAATCCAATGTGACTGGTATCCTTATAAGAAAAGGAAATTTGGACACAGACATACACACAGATGAAAGACCATGTGAATGTGAAAACCATGGCCATCTACCAGCCAAGGCAGGAAACCTCAGGAGAAACCAATTCTGCCAACACTTTGATCTCAGCCTTCTGGCATCTAAAACTGTGAGGAAATAAAATTTTCTGTTTAAGCCAGAAAAAAAAAAATTAGGACATACATATGTACAGAGGGAAGACCATATGAAGACACAAGAGAAAACCAGTCATCTATAAGCCAAGGAGAGAGGCTTCAGAATCTGCCAACAAATTTATCTCAGACTTCCATTCTCCAGAACTGTGAGAAAATAAATTTCTGTTGTTGAAGCCACCCAGTCTGTGGTCCTTTGTTAACCAGCCCTTGCAAACTAGTACTACCAGTATATTGCAAATAAGCATATAGCATAAAGTACATAAAGCAAAACTATATTTTACAGTTCCTGCAGTTCACATTTATTAGTGATTTTGTTCATCACTGTATATCCCTTGCATAGCACAATGTTTGGCACATAGAAAATACTTAATAAACATGAGTACAATAAACTACTTAATTTCTAAAAAGGCATTTCCTCCACACACATTCTGTGTGTGCCAAAGAAAAACATTTAACAATATTGAAACATGGATGCATTAGAATAAAGTTGCCTCCCAATTCATAAATAATTTGATAGCTTATTTTAAAAGCTTTTATTACTGTTATTCTCTTACTCAGTCTAACTATTGTTTCCAAATTGTGTATGTCATCTCATGCCTCTAACATTCATGAGTCTATGAATAATGATGAATAATCTCCTAAAGCTTTTTAAAACTGTTTGGATTAAAAAGATATTAAAAGGCAGGTATTAAAAGGCATTAAAAGGTATTAATGTATTAAAAAGGCAGACTTTAACCCTAAAAT
The DNA here is from genome assembly GCF_016509475.1 of Prionailurus bengalensis. Classification (NCBI taxonomy): domain Eukaryota; kingdom Metazoa; phylum Chordata; class Mammalia; order Carnivora; family Felidae; genus Prionailurus; species Prionailurus bengalensis. The sequence goes on from NC_057344.1 coordinate 150,763,323, forward strand.
ACTCAGTTACCCTAAATGTAAATTATCTAAATATACCAGTAAAAACACAGATATTAACAAAATAGATTAAAAAAAACATAACCCAATCATATGTTGTCTGCAAGAAACTCACTTCAAAATCACAATATAGGCAGGGGCACCTGGGTGGTTCTGTCAGTTAAGCGTCTGATTTCAGCTTAGATCAGGATCTCACAGTTTATGAGTTTGAGCCATGCATCAGGCTCTGTGCTGACAGCTCAGAGCCTGGAGTCTGCTTCAAATTCTGTTTCTCCATTTCTCTCTGCCCCCCACCCCCACTCAAGCTCTGTCTCTCTCTAAAAAATAAACATTAAATAAATAATAACAATATAGGCCACTTACAATTGCACCAAAAATAATACCTAGGAATAAACTTAACCAAAGAGGTGAAAGACCTGTAATTCTGAAAGCTATAAAATATTGATGAAAGAAACTGAAGATGATACAAATGGAAAGATATTAAATGCTCATGGATTTGGAGAATAAATATGGTTAAAATGTCCATTGTACCCAAAGGAAACTACAGATTTAATGTAATCCCTTTCAAAATACCAACAACATTTTCACAAAACTAGGACAAAGAGTCCTAAAATTTGGACTAAAATATGGAACCACAAAAGACCCTGAATAGCCAAAGCAACCTTGAGAAAGAAAAACAATGCAGGAGGTATCATAATCCCACATTTCAAATGTTCTACAAAGCTGGCTGAATGAAACATGGTACTGGCACAAAAATAAACATGTAGATCAATGGAACAGAATAGAGGGCCCAGAAATAAACCCATAATTATATGGTCAATTAATCTTTAACAAAGGAGACAAGAATATGTAATGGGAAAAAGACAGTCTCTTCAACAAATGGTGTTGGGAAATATGGCAGCTACATCCAAAAGAATGAAAGTGGACCACTTTCTTACACCATACACAAAAATAAACTCAAGATGGATTAAGGATCTAAATGTGAGACCTGAAACCATAAAAATCCTAGAAGAGAGCACAAGCAGGAATGTCTCTGACGCTGGACATAGCAACATCTATCTAGATATGTCTCCTAAGTTAAGGAAAACAAAAGCAAAAATAAACTACTGGCACTATATCAAAACAAAAACTTCTGTACAGTGAAGGAATCAATAAAACTAAAAGGCAACCTGTGGAATGAGAGAAGATATTTGCAATGACATATCCAATAGTGTTAGTATACATCTCAGCAATTAAAAAAATTGTTTTAAAGTACTATTGATATATGCAACAACCCGAATGAATTGTCAGAGCATTTTGCTAAGTGAAAAAAAGCAAAAGCCAAAAAGTTGCATATTGTAGGACTCCAATTATATAACATTCATGACATGACAAAATTATAGAAAAGGAGAAGAGACTAGTGGTCGCCAAGGATTAAGGAAGGTAAAGGGACCTAAGGCAAGTGGGTGTGGCTATAAAAAGGCAACACGAGGGACCCTTGTGATGGAAATGTTAGGTATCTTGACTATATGAGTCTAAATACCCCAACTGTGATACTGTACTATAGTTTTGCAATTTGTTACCATTGAGGAAAACTCATAAAATGTACAAGAGATCCCTTTGTATTTCTTACAACATATGAGTCAAATTGTCACAAAATAAAATGTTTAATTAAAAACTTTTAAAACACAAATACACAAACTTCTCTTCTTCTGAGGTATTCTATAAGACAACTGACCCAGTGCCTTCGGTAAATCAATGTCATGAAAAATTTTTAAATGAGGGCAGAGTATGGAAGCTGTTTTAGATTTTAAAAGATAAGAAGTTAATAACCAAATGCAATGTGAAGATTTTGATTTGATTTTTGTTCAACAACAACAACAAATTGTAGAAGACATTTTGAGGACAACTTAGAGGTATTTGAATATGAACTTGGTATTAGAGCCTGAGGAATTATTGGCAATTTCATTAGGTATTACAATGGTCATGTTTTTTAATACCTTTATTTTTTTATAAAGAAAATATTTAGGGATGAATGTCATGATGTAATTACTTTCCTATAACCACTTTAAAACGTTTCAAAAACAAATGAAATATTGTAAAATGTTCACAGTTCTTAAATCTATGTGATGGATATATGGAGGTTTATTAAACTGTTCTGTTTTTAGGCATATTCAAAGTTTTCCATGATAAAATGCAATTTCTCTTGATCCCATTTCCTTCACTGTGTATAGTCCCATTTCTTTATTACCTTTTTCAGTAAAATCTTTTAAAGAATGGTCAGTGGTCATTGTCTCTAGTCACTTTACTTCCATTCTCTTTTGAAACCACCTCTAACCATTCTCTTCCCCTTCCACTCCTAAAACTTCATGCATCAAGGTCATCAATTACCTCGATAATGCTCATCCAATGGTCCATTTTCAGTGATCATTTCCTCATCCTGAGCTGTCAGGAACATTTGACACAGTTAACCTCCTTCCTTATGCCTGATACACTTCTTTTGGCTCCCAGGACTCCACTTTCTCTTGCTTTTCCTCCTACCCTTGTTAATTGCCCCTCTCAGTCTCCTTTGCTTGGTCTTCCTCTTCTCCCTAATTTCTTAATATGAGAGTGCTCTAGTGACCATGTCCTGGTTTTCTCTATCTATACTTACTCCCTTGGTAATCCCTTCTAGTCTCAGATACTAACCTATATGTTGAAGAATCCTAAATTTATATTACTAGCCCAAACTTCTATCTCAAACTCCAGACCTGGATATCCAACCTACATCTCCATTTGGTTGACTAGGGGACATCTAAAACACAAAATGAACAAAAGTGAACCCATAGTCATCCCCTCAAAACTTGATAAATCAGCAGACTTCCCACTTTAGTTGAGGATAACTCCCTCATCAAGCTAAAGAACTGAAAACCATCTCTGACATCTCTTTTCTACTCATATTCCACACCAATGCATCCATAACTCCTACCAACTCTATACTCAAAACATATCCAAATTCAACCCCTTTTCATTTCTTCCACCTCTACCACTCTGGTCCAAACCAACATCAAATTGTGCTTGAATTATTATAATCATTTCCTATCTTATCATTCTGCTTTCATCCTTGCCCTTTATAATTTACTTTCCACAAAGCAGTCAAAGGGATGCCATTAAGAAATTAAATCAGATTGGAGCACCTGGGTGGCTCAGTCAGTTAAGTGTCCAACTTCAGCTCAGGTCATGATCACAGGATTCATGGGTTCGAGCCCTGGATCAGGCTCTGAGTTGACAGTTCAGAGCCTGGAGTCTGCCTCAGTTTCTGTGTCTCCCTCTCTCTCTGTCCCTCCCCTGCTTGTGTCCTCTCTCTCTCTCTCAAAAGTAAATAAACATTTTTAAAGGAAATTAAATCAGATCATATTGTTCTGCCCAAAGCTCACATTTCACTCAGATAAAAAGCCAAAATTATTACAATGACCCACATATGATGTGGGCCTTGGAACTTTTCAGAATTACTGGGGCGCCTGGGTGGCGCAGTCGGTTAAGCTTCCGACTTCAGCCAGGTCATGATCTCGCGGTCCGTGAGTTCGAGCCCCGCGTCGGGCTCTGGGCTGATGGCTCAGAGCCTGGAGGCTGTTTCCGATTCTGTGTCTCCCGCTCTCTCTGCCCCTCCCCCGTTCATGCTCTGTCTCTCTCTGTCCCAAAAATAAATAAAAAACGTTGAAAAAAAAATTTAAAAAAAAAAGAATTACTTTCTTACTACTATTATCCTCATTTGCTGAGTCAGTCACAGTGCCCTCCTAACATGCCCTTCCAGGAATATCCTACTCTCATAGCCTTTGCAAAGTTGTTCCATCTGCCTGGGACACTCCAGAAACCTGTATCGTCAACAACATCATCTGTTCAAGTCTACTCGAACTTTACTTTCTCAGTAGACCTAACCTGACCACTCTAATACCACATCCTGCCACTACCGTCTCACATACCCTCCCACATTTCTGATCTTTAACTAGTTCTACTTTTCCTATAGCACTTAAGATCTTTCTAGCAGTTATATATCTTATTTATTAATCATACTCTACGTTGGTTATCTCTCCTCAGTAAAATGTAATCTCCATAAGGAAAGAGATCTTTGTTTCCATTACTATGCCTAGTCCATAGAGCATCTATAAATATTTGCTAAATGAATATTTTAGGATTACATTATTCATATGTGCTGAAAAATAAGCAGGCCAAATATTATATCTACTAGTTCTACATGTTATTTTCCAAGTTCAGCAGTCCATTGAATCCATAAAATAAAAGAATCCATTTTTATACTTAATGTCAAGTCCATACTATTTCTTAGAGTGTCCTATATCTTGCTCATATTAACACTTGGTTTTCCTGTACCTTTCTATTCAGAGGAACAGAGCCAAACACAAAAATGAAACTCACAACATGTGGAAAGATTACCCTGGGTATCTTAATGCTGATTATTGCTGCAGTAATCATCGGACTCATTGTTTACTTTGCCACTTATGGTAAGTAGTCACTGTGTCTGACTTACTAATCACACAGAATTATTGATTCCATTATTGGGAAAATTATGAATTTTGAGAATGGAGAAAGGAAAGAAGTCAGACAAAGTTATGTAGCAGAGAGAATTTCTTAAGTTTAATAGCATTTACTAAAAACTGTTCTTTAGTGACTTTTGGCTCAGGATATTCTAAATGCAGAGATTTGGTGTATTCTTTTTTTAATTCCTGCTAAACATTTGGGTTCTGGGAATATGTTGATGAATAAGCCACAGTTCCTCCCTCTGTTGAACTTATAACTTTCTGAAGAGATAATTGATGGGTTAACAAACATAAAAGCCCCTACACTGTGGGATTCTAAGCTATTTTTTTTCAAAGCCTATAATATTTCCCTCATGGAATATTTTCTTCTCATAAAATTCTTCCTAAAAAAGTATAATATTCCCTACTATTGAGGAATGTAATTTTAAAAGTCAATACAAATACAAATTTTTATTAACTTTGCATAAAATAGGAAAAAAATATGGGATCCTCAAGATCAATCTTTCTTAAATACAGAACTTTATACCAAATTTGCCATGTGCTGTTCTTGTCACTTTCTTTAACTATTTCCTAACCTCTTCAAGAATGAGGACCTTTTTATAGAAAAATATTTTTTTACATTCGCACAAGAGAATACTTTGTTGACATAATAAAGACAACTATAAATTTAGCAATTCTTTTAAAATTAACTTGTATTTAATTAACTACATCTACCTATGTCTGAAAATCAGTAATATGTACAAGAATCATCATTTTTTAAGTCTAGAACAATGGCTGGTGTATACATAAATATTTTTCCCTAGAACCATCTTCTGTTATCACCATGCTGCTACCCTATGTAATTCATGGCTCATAAATTGGGTACCACTGCTTTAGAACAGAATAGTATTTTCTGAAAAAACACACTTAGGAAAAAAACTGTCTAGCTAAGTAAACAACCATTTCAGTTTATAAGGTGAAAAGAATTTCCATAGAGAAAATAGAGTTGTACACAGTGGAGTAAAGAGGCCCTCTCCCCAGAAATTGTTTCTACTGCTATACTTCATCTTCCATACACACCCTTCCTAGACACAGACTGTGTGAACATGATTCTTGGTAGATTGCAATGCCAGCTGCTACCAAAGCCAGGCCAAGAGTCAGAGTCATGGCATATGCTCATAAATCCTTGAATAAGATTTGCTCACTCAAGACATAGACACAGAACCTGCTGCCTTTCATCAAAAGTACAAAAGTGCCAGAAACTAGAGAGAAGAAAAGATATTTAAAGAGGTTATCTTTGGAGATAGGTATGCTGTAAAGTTTTCATACTATGAAGACCTACCCAATACATGAATAATAGATGTTTTCCCTCTCATGTCAAGCTGAGAAATGAACTTTGAAAGAGAAACCAATTTCAGAAAAACCTAGAAGGAAACTCGTTTTATTTTATTTTATTTTTTTTTTAATTTTTTTTTTCAACGTTTATTTATTTTTGGGACAGAGAAAGACAGAGCAAGAATGGGGGAGGGGCAGAGAGAGAGGGAGACACAGAATGGGAAACAGGCTCCAGGCTCCGAGCCATCAGCCCAGAGCCTGATGCGGGGCTCGAACTCACGGACCGCAAGATCGTGACCTGGCTGAAGTCGGACGCTTAACCGACTGCGCCACCCAGGCACCCCAGGAAACTTGTTTCAAATATGTACTAAGTTCTTAGAGCACTAAAGTAGATGACAAATTCTTAACCATTCAAGTAAGGACCTAGAGAGGTCCACATCCAGTTAATGAAGTGGGAAAGGAAGAATAACAGGACTGGGTGAGTAAAGAGCTTGGTAAGAGGGGGAAAAAAACTTTACATCAAGTTCAAACTGTGATTTAAAAGCAGACCTGGGCATTTTAATTTCTGAATTGAGACCATGTTTTGTGGTTTATGGTGACCATAATACTATTTGTTACTAAAGAATTTAAAAACAAAATTGTTTTTATGGTTACTAAATTATACTTGTTTGTAATGCCAGTATATATATTTGTGTGTGTGTGTGTGTGTGTGTGTGTGCGTAATCACCATTTGCAATTTATTCTAAAGCAAAATTCTATACTGATATGTTCAGTAGGCCTAGAAGAATCTACCTATGTGAAAAGGAATATGAATTCTAATATATTTATGATCTCACTCTTAGAGTTAGTCATACATATTTCCAGAAATCATAAACTTTAGTGACTTATAAAAACTTCTAAAAAGGAAAATATTCCTGATTAAGTACCTCTGCATCAGAATAAGTAAGTTTTGTTAACAATGTAAGTTTTCTCAAGTCATAGTAAGCCTGTGGGAACAAGAATAGAACCTCCTGAGACTGTGTTAAGTACTTTGATAGGGCTTATCTTTTTAAAAGTCATTGGTTTTTCACCTTAAGTTCATATACCTGATGCCACAATATCTTGCATGAGCTAAAACATTAAATGAATCGAATGATCCTTTTAAGAAAAGGATTTGTCAGTAAATAAACCAAATCTCAGTCCGGTGAACCAAATTTTAAACTTTTTATGCAGATGCTCTGGCATGGCATCATATAGAGGCAGCTTTACGATGCTTCTCTTTTGGATGAAGCTTTCAGTACCATTTGAATATTTTCTAGTTCACTACGCCAGACCCCAAACCTGAAAGCTATGAGCCATCTCCTCACAAAAACTGGAAAGACAGCTGGAAAAACCAAAGCCCCACACAAATATTCACCCCAGGATACCTATCCTTGTCTGCTTCCCATGAATCTATATAATGATAATGTTGTGTTTTCTGTTTCGTTAACTTTTTAAGAGATAAATAGATAATAAAAAAGAGAAAAGGCAACTGAAATTACCCAGATTCAATTCAACAAGCATTCACTGGGTGACTACTACGTATTTAATGGCAAATACTAGGCTAGGTGCTATAATGGAGATATAGTAGTAATGGAGGAGAGTTGCTAGAGCATCACACTACTCTTGAACTAAAAGTGTTGAGAAGGGTCAGCACAGTTCTCCAACAAAGGGCCAGAAAGTAAATACTTTCCTCCTGATGAGCCATTATAGCCTCTATTACAACTACTTGAGTCTATTGCTATGCTAGAGTAGACAATACATAAATAAATGTAGTGCTTCCCAATAAAACTTTATTCATAAACACTAAAATTTGAATTTCATATAATTTTCACATGTCACAAAATATTATTCTTTTGACTCTCCAACTTTTAAAAAAAGTAAAGACCTTTCTTTGTTCACAGGCTACACAAAACCAGGTAGTAGGCTAGATTTCATAGTTTGCTGACCCCTAATCCAGAGCAATGAATTTTAATCCTGGCTGTACCTTAGAATCACATTAGAAGGAATCTGGCAGAGAGCAACTGAACCAAGTGAATGAAGTTAACATCAGCTGTAATGGGGCAAATTGATATCAGGTGCCTAATATATGCCAAAGGACACATAATAACTGCTGTTTTCTTACTGGCCAGAAAAACAGGTAAATTATAATTTAAATCTAATCATAAAAATATCAGTTTTATTCAAATGTCAAGCCATATAAAGTGCCCATTTTCTATAATTTCTAATTGTGTATTTAAGTAAGCTTTCTTTAAGCATTTTGGAGAGCATGTCTCTTCTAACTACTCTTCTACAGAAATTTCTGTTTTTCTGGGCCATTAATACCATCCTGTTTAGATATGCATTTTCTTAATCCTGGTCCACAAAGAGCTGACAGAGCATGGAGGAGACCTAAACACTATTCTCCTTCTTCACTAATATCCCAGGACCCACCTCATCCCCCATAAGACTCATGGATAGCCACACCTTCCCAAGTTGATCTATTCCAAAGGGAACGTTTTCAGTAGTTGCAGGTCAGTAATTCATAGTAGGAATTACTTAAGGAATATCAGAAGTCTGAATGGAGAAAGGGGAAGTCTACATGGAGAGAGGGCTCTGGGCTATAGGGGAGAAGGAGCTAAACTTGACTGCCATAGGAAGACATGGAAAAAAAGTAGTTGAAACAAACTTATTAGGCAGGAACATGAGAGGTATAGAAGTAAATGTCTGCATGTTCTAAAACCATGGCCTTGCAGGAGGAAATGTAGACACGGGCCCTGACCCAGGAAATAATACTTACCTGAGAACCTTCCATTTCTGTCCTTTCCTCTTCCTTTGCTGTGTTTCTTCCTTCGGTGAGGTTATGTAGAGAAATTACATCGCATCTTGAGAATATTCCTTTAAAGGCTTCGGCACAGACCCTTCACCTGCTACCACCACAGCCAGACAGAAGGGCCTTGAAATACGAGAAAGACCCCTTTTGAGTCCTTTCTCTCAGGAGAGCTTCAGAAGTAGTAAGTTCCTACATGGAGTCTCTCCTTGCCCTATCTTCAGGGAACTTCCCTTCCTACAGATGCCCCAAAATTCTCTTACAGCATGGATAATACAGGCTACACTGACCTGCCCCCACCAAATCCAGGTAGAACAGACCCTATTACCTCCCCTTGAACCAAAGGCTGAACTCAACTCTCAGAAATATACTCAGTGGCCCTCATACTTAACCCTGGCCTCACCTTAGGATCATCTGGAAAACTTAATTACAACATTGATGCTCCCACCCAGAATAGACAGACTGTGAGAAAGGACACAAGTGATGACAATTCCTAAAACTCCACCTGTGATCCTAATTGGAAACCCAGGCTGAGAGCTACTTACCCAAGCCTTGCTTCTCAAGCTTTAATGTGCATAAAAATCACTTGAGTAGATGTTAACCAGACTTACTGTGTGATATAAATATATATGTATATACATAATATATATAATATGTAGGCATATATAATATATATAAATATATGTGTATATATTTATACTTGATATACATATATCAAACCATTATGTTGTACGCCTGAAACTAATATAATGTTATATGTCAATTATATCTCAGTTTTTAAAAATCACTAGGAGATTTAAAACATGTTTTAATAAAAATACAAAGAGGTGAATCAGTCAGGATCGAGTCCTCCCTGGAGCCCTAAACCCTAGCTCAGAGTGTGTCCTGATTATTTGAAAAATATGACTCTTCTAGGAAGGAAAAGAACAATGAAAATAACACTTAGAAGAAATTCTAGGTCATAAATGTGTTTTGTTGCTCAAGGTCTAAGTTACATTTGAAGGAGAGGAGCTTATTTTTTATTATGATAGTCTGCTGGTTCTTCTGAATGTCAACAGCAACACCTAGTATACCACTCTACCTTCTAATTAGGGGTTTGGTGTCTTACACGATACCAGAGCTAGATAATGGCTTTCCTCTTTAGCGTTTGAAATTCATTTAGTAGTTTAAGAAGTTAATATAACTTAACATTGCCTCAATATCATAGATTCTCAATCTTGATAGTCTAATAGAAAAATAAAAAGTCATAGAGTATTTATGAATAAAAATATATAACAACAAAATACTATGGTCTTCAGAATTTTCTTTTCCAGCTTTATTGAGATATAGTTGATACATAACATTGTGTAGCTGAAGGTGTACAATGAATTAATTTGATACACCATATTGAGTTGAAATGATTACCACCATAACATATATTATTTCAGACATTTCATTGTTACTGTATAGAAACACAACTGCTTAATGTATGTTGATTTTCTATCTTGCAAATTTCCAGAACTCGATTAGTTCTAGTAATTTTTTTTGGAATCTATAGGATTTTCTATATCACATCATCTGAAAATAATGACAGTTTTACCTTTTCCTTTCCAATCTAGATGCCTTTTATTTCTTTCTCTTGCCCAATTGCTGTAGCTATAACTACTAGTACTACGTTGAATTAAGAGTGAAGACAGTGGGCATCTTTGCCTCATTCCTGACCTTATAGGAAAAGCTTTTAACCTTTCACCATTAGATATGATGTTGGCTATGATTTGTCATATATAGTTTTACTATGTTGAGGAATGTTTCTTCTAGAATCTATGTGTTGAATGTTTTTACGTCATGAAAGATGTTGTACTATATTCTATCAAATTATTTTTCCTCATCTATTGAGATTATCATGATTTTTATTTTTCTTCTGTTAATGCACTTATCACATTTATTGATTTGTGTATATTAAACCATCTTAGCATCCCAAGAATAATTTCCATTTGATCATGGTGTATGGTCTTCTCAATGTGTTGTTAAATTCAGTATTTTGTTGAGGATATTTGCACCTATATTCATCACGGATGTTAGTCTGTAGTTTTCTTGTAGTGTCCTTACCTGGCTTTAGTGTCAAAGTAATGTTGGCTTCATAAAATGAGTTTGGAAGTATTCCCTCTTCTTCAATTTTTAAATAGTTTGAGCCCTCTCTCTTTCTCTCTCTTCTCATTGTGCCCTCCTAGTTTATGGAATGGACAGGTACAAAAGGACCTGAGAAAAGCTGAAAGAAAAAAATTTAATTTATACTGTATTTGATGTATTAAAATAGTATAGTCCAGTTTAACACTCAACTCAGCTTTACTTTTCTATAGTTTTAAGTTTGATTTCTTTCTATTTACTTAATTTGCAGTGCTTACAAGTCATGTTTCATTTTACTTTTTCTTTTATTCATTTTAACTTTCTAGGTACTTCACAAATGATAAAACCTAGGCCTCTGCTGATTTTCCTAAATTGTGATATGTGAAGAGCACAAAAACTAAGATAATTACCTATGCCTTAATATCATTTCTCATAGTAACATATTTATCTTCAGAGGATCCAAACTTGAAAGCTGGCACATTAAAATTTTACATTAAAAATTCTGAATAAATCTTTGGGTAAAGTTATAGAGCTAGATTATGTTAATAAACATCGCTCTGTCAAAGTTATTTTAACAATCACTAGGAATCAAAACTATTTAAATGTTGAGTTACCTGCAATTTAATCAGAATATTATATTTCACATGATTCTCTTAAGAATGAAAAGTAGTTACACAATGTGTAACTTTTCTTTTCTCTCCTTTCCAGCAAAGACACCTTTCTACTATCATATCAGCTTTAAAGTCAATAATATTGACTATGACAGCAAGTTTGAAAAACCATATTCACAAGAATATATGGACCTAAATAAAAAGATAGTATCTTTGGTAAGTTGAAATTTTTTTCTGTGCATTGCCCTTTTAAATGTTATGTTCCTAGAAGTGCCAGAATCCTAATAATAACCTTCCAACTTGGAAATGATTGATAATTTCATACTATTTCTTACTACTATCTTAGTTCTAGATTAATATAGTCCTTTCAGAAAGTCAGTCAGAAAACATGTACAGGAAAAAAAATGTAAGAGGGACATATTTAGAGAACACTAAGAAATGCCTGACACATGAGAGATAGTCAATGGGTATTTCTAATGTATTAAAAAATGAATAAAATATATCCTACCTCCAAGATACCTGAACAAATACATGTTGTTCCTGATCCTTAACTAAGAAGTGCTTCAAGGAAGAATGGCCAGTGTAGAAGAGAACATATAGCCCAAAATAAAGATCATCTTGTATCTCCTCAATGTGGTAAAAAATTTTAAATGTCTACTTAAGAGTGTGCTTTAAGCTAACCTTTAGCTGACTAAAAACCTAATGAAAAGTCTTGACTACTCCTTGGACATAGATACACTCTCATTAGCTCAAGTAATTCTATCAAACAAACCAAATCCTGCCAAAAGCAGGGGTGGCATCATTCGCCTCCCATTTCTTTGAGTGCATTCTTGACAGGACATCTTCGATCTGACTGAAGCTTGCATTCTTTCCGTAACATCCCACTACCTCCAAGTTTCTAATAAATTCAGTCTTTAAAAGTCTTTGTATGCCTTTACCATTATACTAAGAGTTAGTATATAAAAAATGGGGAAAGAAAATTCCCACTTTTCCTGTAGCTTTATGATAAAAAGGAAATAACAAAGGGGCAATATAATACAATGGTTAAGAATAGGCATTGGACGCAGAGTCCTTGCTCAATTCTAAGTTTAGCCATTTACCAGCTACATAAACTTAAACAAATCACAATCTCTTCACATCTCAGTTTCTTGAAGTAAAAAATGATATGACAAATACCTACATCATGGGATTGTTGTAGGCGTCATATAAGATGAAACATATCATCATCTTAGCAAAAGTCCTATTATTCTGTAAGCCCTTAAAAGATAAGCTAAAAACATACCTAAAGCAGAGCATCATTAATATTCTTAATAAATTATAAACATAACAAAGTTAATATATAACTTCAAAATAATTCAAAATATACCCAAACTAAGAAAATCACCTTTTCTTCTATAAATTTAGATCAAATCATTCAAATCAATTAACCTATGTTTATCTCAAAATGAATATTCTAAAATTATTAGTTTTTATCAAGTATCATATCATGTTGGTCACTCAACCACCAATCCTGACACCTTGCTTCAGACTCCTTTAGCAATCCTCATTCTCGGTTTTTAACTCATTTGTATTTTTTTTAATGTTTATTTTTGAGAGAGAGAGAGAGAGAGAGAGAAAGACAGAGTGTGAGTGGGGGAGGGGCAGAGAGAGAGGGAGACAGTAGAATCTGAAGCAGGCCCAGGATCCAAGCTGTCAGCACACAGCCTGACATGGGTCTTGAACCCAGGAACCATGAGATCATGACTTGAGCTGAAGTCAGACACTTAACCAACTGAGCCACCCAGGAACCCCACCTAACTCACCTGTATCAAAACAGTCACCAGGGGTGCCTGGGTGGCTTGGTCAGTTGACCTTCTGACTCATGGTTTCTGCTCAGGTCATGACCTCACAGTTAATGAAATCAAGCCTGCATCCAGCTCTGTGCTGACAGAGCAGAGCCTGCTTGGAATTCTCTCTCTCTCCCTCTCTTTCTGCCCTTCCCTCTTTCTCCGCTCACTCTTCTTCTCTCAAAATAAATAAATAAATGTTATTTAAAAAATAAGTAAGTAAATAAATAAATAAAACAATCACTAGATAGTTCTCATACTTTTTCCTCCACATGTGTTAAAGTGCCTGCTTTTACACGCCTTTCTGTTTTCGTTTAATACAATGATGCTCTGTGTATTATAATTATTACTGTACACAGCATTCATAAACACAATACTGGTGATAAGAGCACAAAATAGAGCTGTGTATCATTCATCAAACTCACCTATTAGTCATTATTATAATACCTATCACCTGTTCTTCTTCTTGTGATTTTCATTAAATAATTCTTGTGATGATAGACTCTAAAAAGAAAAAAGAAATTGGATAAAGAGATGCTGCTTTACTATGAATGGTAGTAAAGCATTACCTACAGAGACTAGGCCTCCATAGGGAATATTTTCATATTTAGATATGTGGTTTTCTAGTGGACAACTCAAGAAAAAATCTCTATGTCATTTCCTATTTTTTGTAGGAGAAAACTAGTGGACAACTCAAAATGAAATCTCTGTCATTTCCTATTTTTTGTGGGCAGCAGATATGATACCCAATTATAGTGAATAGAAATTCTAAAAATCAGAGTGAGGCAGTACCTTAACAATATTAACCATCAGTACTGACCTAAGGACTTTACTCCTTAATTAATTAATTTCATTTCTTTACTCCTCACAACGTTCTCATTTTCTATATGAGGAAACTGAGGCACTAAAACGTTGACTTAGTCAGGGTCCCACTGAAAGTATGTTTCCCACCTTCTTTATGATTTTTCTGTTCTATAATTGAAAAGCATGCAAATATAGAATCTTGAGCAAATTTCAGATTATATCAATTTCATATGGCCAATCAAATGTTCAAAAATGTTTAAACAAACTCTATGTGTTTTTCATATATAATGCATCAGATTATAGACAACCAAAATGATATCTGATATGTGTGAGGTACCAAAATTATCCATACGAAACAGGGCAGTCATGCTTGTACATCAAACCACTTGCCCAAGAGCAGGGGAGCATCTTTGGTCACTACAAACATGGTCCAATGTCAGCTTTATACCTGGTTATCCACAAACTTTTGTTGACCAAGCTCTTCTCAGGGCCTGTTGCAATTCAATTCTTACACAGGGCTCTCAGACTATTTTCTAGGTTCTTCCTTGACCCCTGGAAGAGAAAGTTCCTCATCACTGCCCTGCTTCCAGGGCCCCCATAAAACCCCACCCCACTTGGTCCCGGGAGAGACAGATGTGTTGGAATTAAGAATAGAAGAGAAATGCTGTATTATTTAGTTACCATCTTGCCAGGATTCCTTCATTGATTATATTTAGAAATAACATCTGAACTCCTTACCATGGCCAACAAGGCTGACTGTAATCTTGCCCCACCTACCTGGACAACCTCAACTTATACCCTCTCCCTTGCTCATTTTACTTAAGTCACAACAATTTTTTCTACCCCTCAAACTTAACAATCTCATTCTTACCTAGGACCATAGCACCTGGTTTTCTCTCTGTCTAAAATAATCATCTCCCTTTGATTCTCAACTTTTCATCTTTCAGGTCCCACCCAAATGTCACCTGTTCTAAAAGGACTTATTGGATCATTCAAATATTGTCCCCTGAATCACTCTGTAGCATTATTTTATTTTATATTCTTTTTATTACCTAACACTATCTCAAATTATCATATTTATATATTTATTTCTTGGTCTACTTATTATCTGTTTCCTCCACTAAATTTCCAAATATAAATCTAATCTGTTTATAGTTTTATTTCAATAGATATCTATTGAATAGATGAACATATTCCAATTGCTTTGTAACAAAAGGAAAGTGTAAACTACATATTTGCAATAACGATATTGAGTCAGTGATATTGAAGGCCTGTCTTTGCCAAAGTTAAAGCCATAGACAGTGAAATTTGTTGTTGGGTGCCCTGTGAAGGTCCTGCTGTGGGAAATCACTCATTAGGTTAAAATCAGGAACAGTTGAGAAAATGATTCTTATATAAAATTTCTGAGAGATTTTTACATATCCTGCTTCAAACCCATCAGTAGCATATACCTGAAAGAGCAGGGAAAATGGTGTGTAGTACAGCCATGAAAGGGGGCCCATAGTTAAAAAGAAAGAAAGAAAAGAAAGAAATATCTCACCTTTGGGGACATTTCTGTTAAGTTTTATGACACTGATATTCAATAGAAAGCTGAACACGGAAGGCAATCTCTATCAGTTGGTCCTTTGAATTCACCTCTTCAAAATAAGTACTGTATTCTTCCCTATCATGCTATTGTTAGGAAACAAATATTCTTGCCTTACCTTACCACATAATTTATTGATTTGAAGACATTTGTGAATAAACCTAGCTAATATAAAGATAATTTTCAAAAAGACATGTTTAGTATACATTTCATCTTTTTCTTTTTCTTTTTTTAAAATATAATTTATTGTCAAATTGGTTTCCATACAACAGCCAGTGCTCATCCCAACAAGTGCTCTCCTCAGTGCCCATCACCACTTTCCTCTCTCTCCCACCCCCCCCATCAACCCTCAGTTTGTTCTCAGTATTTAAGAGTCTCTTATGGTTTGCCTCCCTCCCTCTAACTTTTTTTCTTCCCCCTCTCCCTCCCCCATGGTCTTCTGTTAAGAAGAAGGTGAGAAAGAATGCATCTTTTTCTTAAATGGGTCACAATCTAGGAAAATTTTAATATTATGTATTCAATTATATTAAGGATTTATTAACTATTGGCATGCAGGTAGTAATAAAATAAAACAATTTAGCCATTTAATGGTAGCTGGTAAAGTTGAATGATGTGTACACGGGGTTCATTACATTCTTTTATTTGCTATTGTGTATGTTTGGAGTTCTCCACAATAAAAAAATTTTTTTTTAATTTTAAAGAAACATTAGTCTTTATTCATTTTATTTTTTAACAGATAAATGAAACATTTCATGGATCTAAACTGAGAAGACAGTATGTCAAATCTCATGTTGTCCAAGTAAGGTATGTAAAATAGCCCAAGAGGCACAGAGCAGAAAATTCTGTCCTTTACCTTCATGCCTCATACTTAACAGAATATATTTGTTTGGTATAAATTGAAAGGTTGAAATAAATTTTAGTTTGAGGCTTCAAAACTACTAGCATTTTCAAATGTGAAAAAAGGTATTCAAGATCTTTTGGAAAATTATCCAACCAGAACCAAGAATTCCAACTGATTATGAGTCTCAGGCAAAGGCTCAATGTATTTGTATTTTATTTGAAGGCACAAGGTCAAAAAGCAAATCTAAAATCAGGAGATGATTTCAACAGAAGAAAAGAAAGGGTAAGATAAGAGAGCCACATATAGAATATCTGACCTAGGAGGTGCAAACTAGTAGATATGAGCCAAATCTAGCTTAGAGTTATGGATTAAATATAAAAGTTGATAACATCCATGAATATGAAATTACAAGGAGCTTAAGTGAAAAACAGGCAGAATTAAAACATAATATATTAGAAATTCTAAAAAATAAAAAAATAAGTAAAAGTTGAGAAATATCATATAAAAGACATAATATTCAGAATGTGTTGAAAAATAAAAAGAGATCTGACATTACAGGGCCTACATCCCCACATGGTAATAATGCACTGAAACTGAGGCCACACACTGGCAATTCCCAACACTCCCATGATGTGTGCATATGTACTTGCACCCTATCAGCTTCACTCCTCTCCTTTACTGGCCCCTCTAGAAATCCAATTCTACAGCTATTGTCTAGCAGCGATGTTTATCCAAACACTGGTGAGGCACAGATAACCTAGGAACAGATAACCTGCAATAGATATGAAAAAATAGTAATTACAAGCACAAATTAAAGAAAGTTAATATGTTTTAGAATCTCCCCTCCCTAAAACTAGAACTTTTTCTGTTTAATTTTCCCACTTTGTTTTTAAATAATCCAGGCTCTTAACCAGTAGCCCCACAAGAATTTATTGATATTAAATCATTTAACCTGATAACAACCCTGTATGATATGTACAGATCAGTTTCTTATTTTACAAATAAGAATACTGAAGCAAAGGTAGTTTAAGTGACTTGCCAAGGTCACACATTTAATAACTAATAAAGCTGTAGTTTGAACCAAAGTAGTCATATCTAGATGACCGCATCAACTTTAGCTTTCACTCCTGTTCCATGACAATCCATTCTCCACACACAAAGTGAATTTGAAGAGCACAATATCATCCTACTTAATATCCTCTGACAGTCTCTCATAAATTCCAAATTCCTTATACAGTCCACATGATCCTCCCTGATCTGGCCTTGCCTCTCTCTGACCTCACTTCAAAACTCCCATGAAATAAAGGACCATAATGTTTTTAAAGGCTGGGGTGATGGGGTATCTTAGGTCATCTGTGTTTGCTAACTGGTTTTGCCCAAGGAAAAGTAAAGTTCTCGTATTGTCATGACAGGAGGTAGTTTTACCATTTGGAGTAAGTAAAGTGCCTACCAAAGTTAGGCCCCCACCTGTCTCACAGAAACTGAGAGATAGAGTCTCTATCTCTTTTGATGGTTACATTTCAGAGATGGCTTTTGCGTCCTTGAGAAAGACATTTCTGGGGCTGTCAAACTGCAAGAGGCTTTTAAAAGGTTTGCCTATAGTTCAAAGAGGCAGAGAAAGAATTTATAACTTTTCTAAAGTAAATGCTCTATAAGGAAAGGGATATTGAGGTCTAGAGTCAGAAAGAAGACTTTAATAAAACTGAGGGAAGTATTAAGTCTCTCTTGCTCAGGGCCTGTGTACTTGATGTTCCTTCTTTCTGGGACATTCCTCCCCCATTTCTTCTCATGACTCACTCCTTCTTGTCATTAGGATCTCACCTCAAAGAGGCCTTCCCTGAAGCTGTCTAAAATGTTCTCACCTCTAATCTTCAAGTCATTGCTGTCTCCTTCATAGAACTCATTTTGAAGATTATTTTATTTCTTCATTTTCCTGTTTGTCTGTGTCTCTTAGTAGCATGAGAGAAGGCACCTGTGGTCTTATATGTTCATAGCTGATGTAGCTCTGGTCCCTAGAACTCTGCCTGATATATTGCTTGGACAATATACATTCATTGAATGAATGAATGAATGAATGAATGAACTGAAACTTCAGGAATGGAAAGGAAAATACTGTAGCAAAGAATTAAAAGCATTTGTCATATAAAACTAAAGATTATTTTATGGGTCAAGCGAAGGTAACATCAAAATAACTTTTAGTTCATGTTTTTGGTAGAAAAGAGGATCATATGACTCTTGATGATGTCAGATTAAGAATACATATGTCTATATTTAGTTTAGTTTTAGATTGTTATTTGACCCAGGAGAAAAGTTCAGAGTGACATTCATGGTTGGACAAAATCTTTAAAATAAACAAAGCAATATAATATGTCCTTGTCTATTCCATGAGAAATAAATGGTTCATCTCTACAAATCACAGAAGAAATATTAGCACTGCACAGGCATAATAGCAAAAGAACTGAGAATACTTAATAAATTAACATTCAACTACTAAATGCTTAATACTGTACAAAAGGAAATGGAAAGAATACATGTATAGTGCTCAAAGGAAGAGTGTCTGGTAAAACATAAAGTAGAAAAGGGTGATCTAGACGTTAGCAAATCTATTATTTAGAATTATCCTGCAAAAATACTATTGAAATAATAAAGCTTTATTATTACTCAGAAAACCTTGGATCTTAGCCATGGTTTCTGTTTTGTTCATGGATATTATGAAGGTTTGCAAGTAGATGTTTTCAAGATCTCTCTTGAGTCACATACTTTGAGGTTGTTGTGGATTTTCAAATATACAAATGTAGACAAATGCCTGGGAAGAGGGGAGGAGGTAGACAAACAGAGAATAGAGCAGAATAGACATCCCATCAAGTCAGTAATAACACCCCCCTTTTAAAACTTCTGATTTTACATTTACATCTTCAAGTCAGAATTACAAATAAAACAAATCCAGTCTAATGTATTTGCTCAGTCACAATTTCCAACAGACGACAAGAACAGGCCCACCCTTGCAAGTTGTGCCTCCACCAAAAACCAAACAAACAAACAAAAAGCATTCAAGATAATAGACGATTCCCTCATCTCACCTGTTATGTTTCATTTTGTTATTTGCTATCAGCCCTACATAGCACGTCCATGGTGGATTTTTGATACAAAGACATATTTATATTAATAAGTATATTTTGCACAGCACTGAGATTTACAAAATACCTCCATATACATTACTTTATATGGTGTGTACAATAGCCCAGGAAATACTATTATCCCCGTTACAGAGATGAAGAAATTTGTAAGTACAGAGAATGCAAACAGCTTGCTGTAGTCAGGGAATTGGCAGATGGTGAATCTAGAATACAAACTCAGTTCCCTGACTCTAAATCACACTCTCTTTACTGTTCACCATGTCCACAAAGTGTCATTTCCACTCCCTTGAGAGTGCAATAGCTGCCAGGAGCTCTACTTAACAAAATTATAAAATGACTCCTCTAAGAATGATCGAGGCTCAGTAATAAAAGCATAATTTATTTGTCTCTTTCTGTTCTGCAGCCGAGCCCAAGGGAAAGTGATAATACATGCTGTGCTGAAGTTTAAGTCCTGTTTTAAAAATAATGCAGCAAAATTTTGGGATAGAATTGAAACCATTTTATATCAGAAGCTAAAGGGAAAACCTGGGTCTTTATGTATAGATTCTTCTTCATTTAAATTTTCAGGTAAGCCTTTTTATGTATGGTATAGAATGATTTTCATCTTTTAATTTTAATATGGCGTTCTGTTATAAATATGAAAACAACACTTCCCTCCTTAATCGTAGTTTCATATGCAATAATTATTGCTTTCAACCACTGTTAAAGTAATCAGGGTCCATGTCAATCAATTTCTTGATATAGTATCATTCTTGTATTCTTGGAATTAAACCTTACTTGATGACAGAGTTAAAAAAAAAAAAAGTAGGGCCTCAAATAACATTTCCTTAGAAAACAAGGCAGCCTTAAACTCTTAATAGCTTGTTCTGTGGGTCATGATTTTTCCCTCAGTTCCTTTGGATATCTCAAGAATCTAGACTCCTGGGGTGCCTGGGTGGCGCAGTCGGTTGGGCATCCGACTCCAGCTCAGGTCATGATTTCGTGGTTCGTGAGTTCAAGCCCTGCATCGGGCTCTGTGCTGACATCTCAGAGCCTGGAGCCTGCTTTGGATTCTGTGTCTCCCTCTCTCTCTGCTCCTCCCCCACTCACACTATGTCTCTCTCTCTCAGAAATAAAGATTAAAAAAAAAAATTAAGAAAAAAAAGAATCTAGACTCCCACATTACAGAAATGAGTTTGAATCTCTTTAACATCAAACCTACTTCCTGATGGGCCTTTAATGGGCTTTGTCTCTCTCACTCTTAAGTACAATGTATTTTTTTTTATTTTTTTAAATTCCAGTGTAGTTAACATACAGTGTTATACTAGTTTCAGGTGTGCAATTGCATAAACCAGTTCTTATTCTCGGTCATCTAACAGTATTGTGAAAGACAGCTTCTAAAAGGCAGGGAAAAGTGTCCCATAATATTCATTCCCAGGATAATGAGTGTCTCTCTGGTCTTCATAAAAGGACAGCCAACGCTCAGCACAGCTAAGCTCAGCTATCAGTTCTCAGCTACAACAAATTTGACCAAGGGCAGAAAAGTATCCCCGCCCCTATAGGAAGGACTAAAAGGATGAAATGTTTGTGAAAAAAATAAATCTAGGCCAAGGGTTCATTTGCATAGAACATCAAAAGGATCAAAAAGCAAAACCTGAACATACTTCTCCTGGATAAGAAGTCATCGTGTTGTTGAAATGTGACTCTCCTCAGGTTATTAGATGCTTTCTCTTGGAACCTTCCTTCTCACACAGCTTATCCTGTGTGTGGTGACCTTGAAAGAACAGAGAAATAAAGCAGATCTGCAAATTAGTGAAAAAACAATCTGGCTTCTTTTTCTAAGTCTAAAGTCAATCATCCCAAATCAAAATCCTTTAAACTCTGCCCTCCATTTTAACATTAACAAAGAAAGCATGTAAGTCCATATCTAACTTAAAAAATCGCTGAGAGAGGTTGAAATCAAATATTATGAAATATTAGTTTTAACAGTTATGAAGTACTGTACAAATACTTTGCTAGGCACTGTGGGGACTTGAAAGAGAAAAAGAGTATTGTTCCTCTCAACAAAAAAGTTTATAAAATAAATAAATACATATACAAGTATACACATTTAACCTCACACTGATTCAGTGTATATGAAAGACATAATTGGTATCATTATTACACAAATACGTTTAAGTTTATCCAGTAGAAACAGTGTGATGTGGATTGGACCTAATGCTGTCATCAGCTGGTAAAATCAAACAGCAATTGCAAGTTGCTAAATGAGAACAGCTGAAAACTGGTTTTGTCAACAACATGCCCCAACCCCAGGTTTCTCAGTCAACTGGTGTGTAAACCCTTGTCATCATTTTTGGCCAGCAGTCCCAGCAGAGGACAGATTCCTTTAACATGGGTCTCAGAGAAACCGGTTCCTTTCCTTCAGAGCACTTTCCAGGGTTTAATTACGTATTCACTAAAATGATTATTTGATTACTGACCATCTCTTCCATAAGTCATGTGCTTGTTTGCTCACCATTACATCTTCAAGCCTATGCAGGGGCTGGCATATAGCAGCAAGTGATTGTTGGCTGAACTGATGAATTCCACAATATCAAAGCTGCAACTGAAAACCAAAGTAGGAGAGAATATATATAGCCTTTCGCATCTAAGGTTCCACAAAGAATTAAGCCCTAACAAAAATGATGTGAGTGCCTGTTGGCAGTTCTCTTAAGGATGATACATAGGATGATTCCAGATTCATAAAAGAGAACTTCAGATAGATAAAGAGGATTAAGAGTACACTTATCTTGATGGACACAGAGTAATGTATACAATTATTGAGTCATCATACTGTACACCTGAAACTAATATAACAATGCATGTTAATTATATTTCAGTAGTAAAAGGGGGGAGTTCATTCATTTCATAAAAATGAAAGCTCCCCACGGCGTTAGAGCTTAATTCTCTTCCAGAATCCCAATTAAGGAGGGCTGATCGCAAGTCTGGCACATGTAGGCAGTCACTGCCACTCCCAGATTTAGGATGGAAGGAGTGCTTCAATTATTGAGAACCATGAACACAATGTTTAATTTAATTTTCCAGTCATTCTTGAATTCCAGGAAAAAATGACATTCTACTACCTTCCAAGGTACTAACAATCAGTATTTATGGGACTGTATCCTTCAGTGAGAGAGAATGTTTTCTCCATCAATTCTAAACTCAATAGATCAAAGATTTTCAAGTTGATTGGTTAATATAAAACCTAGAAAAACCATTGATGGCATAGTTTTCCCCTGCCCATGAAAGAATAGTTTCCTAAAAAAATCTCTTATAAGGCAAATTCCTTAACCTAATACCATTGACTTCAATGGGAAAAATTTTTATGCGTTCCAAAACACCTGAATTTATATTCACTTATGCTTAAACACTATCACATTCCTTTAAAATAGAGATGATAACTTCAATAGGTAAAATTGGTTAACATAGACAATTTTCCTTTATTATTTTATAATATGACTACTTCCATGATCTTGTTATTTTATAGTATGATAACCAAAACAAAACATATATATGATACTTAATGTTTATGTAATTTAAATTTTAATGCACAAAAAAGGGGAGAAAAAAGAACAAGTAAAACAATGCAAATGATATCTCACTATGATGTACTTCACTATCACTGCCATAAACTATTACACCAAGAGCTAAGGAAAAAATGTAATGCTAGACTAGATGTACCAACTACACAACTGCAAGAATGACCACATGGTGGCCCTCTCCTGAAAGCCCTGGAAGGAAAAATTCAAGTCATTCCTTGTAAATGTGAAGAAATGCCTCATAAGCATTTTAAATGAAATACCTTATAAAGTTAAATGCTCATAATTTTAATAAGCATATTTAAAAATAATAATCATTTCAACAAAAAATACCTTGTACATACTGGTATACTTAATTATCTATCGAATAGGTATGAGAAATATTTTAAATATTTATACTAAATCATAATTGGTTAAAGTAAAAACTCAAATTATGTGGAAGTAATAGAAAGAATAATAACAGAACTTTATATACAAGGATGACAGTCCTGACTCACTGTTAAGAGTTTTATGAGAAGAAGAGTGAAACTCTGGCCTACCACTCATTTGTGAGCAGCTGGCCAACACTGAGATATGGATGATGATTTAGTAAAACACACTTCTTTCATGTGGCTTGATCCTGAGACAATGCATGGCTTCATTCATACCATGCTTTAAGGAACTGAACTAACTAATCATTCTTTGATAAATCCTAGAGGACATTTTTAAAAGCATACTATTGCCCAGAGGGTCCTTTCTTAACCAAGAGCCAATCTTAAGCTCTATAAACCTATTTTATCAGCAAAAGGTTTCTTAAAGTATTCTAACTAGTGTAAGACCTTGGCCATTCAAAATTCCTTGGAAATAAATCTTCTAAAAAAGCAAACTTTCCAAAGAGTTCATATTTTATTTTTTAATAAAACACAAAAAGTCTCTTCAAAATTATTTTTTTCAAAAATCTTTCTCAAAATTTCCACCTACTTTTCTGACATCGCTGTGGAATTCATTAATATATAGTGGATATTGGGACGCCTGGGTGGCTCAGTCAGTTAAGCATCTGACTTTGGCTCAGTTCATGATTTTGTGGTTCATGGGTTGGAGCCCCACATTGGACTCTGTGCTGACAGCTCAGAGCCTGGAACCTGCTTGGGATTCTGTGTCTCCCCCTCTCTCTGCCCCTCCCCTGCTTGTGCTCTCTCTCTCTCTCTCTCTCTCTCTCTTTTCCTCTCAAAAATGAACAAATGTTAAAAAAAAGAAACATTAAAGTATATATATACTATTTTATATATATATATTATATATACATATATATTATATATATGTATATATAATATACATATAATAGTATATATATAAATGTATATATAATATATATATATATAGTGGATATTGTAGTGCCCTAAGGGCATTCAGGGAAGTAAGGTTATTGATGCCTTCAATAAATGATCCCAAGTTTTCAGCTCTTATATTTGTTCTTTATATTTTATTTCTTTCTCATACTTCAATGTCAAGCAGAGTTCTTGATGTCACTTGTTTACTCTATGTTCTTTCTTCTAACTCCTCCAAATCTATTTACATATTTCACAGTAACTTATACATAAAAATTAGAAAAGCAAATAGCCTTTGTTTGTTTGTTTGTTTGTTTGTTTTGAGAGAGAGAGAGCAGGGGAGGGGCAGAGAGGGAGGGAGAGAGAGAATCCCAAGCAGTCTCTACACTGTAGGCATGGAAACTGACACAGGTCTCCATCTCATGTACTGTCAGATTATGACCCGAGAAAAGCAAATAGCCTTTGAATGAGGGTATTTAATTAATTAATTAATTAATTATAATTTATTATATGTGTAATTAATTATTAATTTATAACATAAATTATATTAATTAAATTATAATATAAATATATTATATTATATCCTTAATTATATAAGTTCTAGTGAGTTATTTTTTTTTCAACGTTTTTATTTATTTTTGGGACAGAGAAAGACAGAGCATGAACGGGGGAGGGGCAGAGAGAGAGGGAGACACAGAATCGGAAACAGGCTCTAGGCTCCTAGCCATCAGCCCAGAGCCTGACGCGGGGCTCGAACTCACGGACCGCGAGATCGTGACCTGGCTGAAGTCAGACACTTAACCGACTGCGCCACCCAGGCGCCTCGCTAGTGAGTTATTTTTTTAATGTAACTTTTGGCTCCTCAGACACCATCATTTCCTGATTCTTTTTTTTTTTTTAATTTTTTTTTTCAATGTTTATTTTTATTTTTGGGACAGAGAGAGACAGAGCATGAACGGGGGAGGGGCAGAGAGAGAGGGAGACACAGAATCGGAAAAAGGCTCCAGGCTCTGAGCCATCAGCCCAGGGCCCGACGCGGGGCTCGAACTCACGGACCGCGAGATCGTGACCTGGCTGAAGTCGGACGCTTAACCGACTGCGCCACCCAGGCGCCCCTCATTTCCTGATTCTTGACTTTATTCCAGAGAAAATGTTGCTAAGTCTCCTGAGAAATGTGGAGCATTATTTCTGATGGTATTTCAAAAGGTCTTCCAATAACCCTAGATATTTAATTAAAATAATATTTCTTTAGGTAATTTTAAAATTCAACTTTGAGCTTAGGGTTTGCAATATACAATATTGAATAACACAACTATTAGACACACCTGGAACACAGACATGTCCTAACTGATATCCAGCATCATCCATCTGAGGTTGGGATAGATCTGTATGATGATTAATTTTATGTGGCAACATTGCTGAACCAGAGGATGCCTAGATATCTGGTTAAACATTATTTCTAGGTATACCTGTGAGGATGTTTCCAGAAAATATTAACATTTGAATTGGTGGACTGAGTAAATCTGATTGCCTTTCCCAATGTGGATGAGCATAATCCAACCTATTAAAGGTCTGAATAGGATAAAAAGATAAAGGGTAAATTCTCTCTCCCTCTGCCTGACTTTGAGCTAGAATATTGGTTTTCTCCTGCCCTTGTTCTGGGATTTACACCATTGGAAGTCTATTTCCCAGGCCTTTGGATTTGAACTGGAATTACATCACTGCTTTTGTGGGTGTCCAGCTTGCAGATGGCAGGTCACAGGACTTCTCAGCCTCCATAATTGCCTGTGAGCCAATTCCTCCTAATGCATGGATGAATGAATGAATGAATGAATGAATACTTCTATTTCTCTAGAGAACTCTAATATAACTTCCCAAAGTGCACTGCCAATCACCATCAAGCCCAAATAATCTCAAGTTTGAAACGGGTTTTCAGACAGCCTACTTGCCTCACATAATCCTAAAAGGCCAATTGTACACATAGCTAGACTAATGCTCTTGTCTCTCTTCAAGTTTGTCCTAGCTTGTTTGCTTTCATTTCCCAAGAACCTAAGCCTTTTTAGCCACTGCACTCATGTCCAGCTTGAGTGAGTTATAACATAATCAAAATTAAGAGTGATGAGTTTTAGGTTAAAGAACTCCATTTTGGAAAAAAAAAAAAAAAAGGAGAGAGAGAGAGAGTTCCACTTTGGGGGTACCTGGGTGACTTAATTGGTTAAGTGTCTGACTCTTGATCTCAGCTCATGTCTTAATCTCAAGGTTGTGAGTTTAAGCCCCACATGGGGCTCTACACTGTGCATGAAGCCCACTTAAAAAAGAAAAAAAAAAAAAGAGCTGCACTTTGGTAGGGTACATTAAGATCCATTCATTTTTGAAAAACACAAGGTCAAAGCTCTGGTTTCTAAAATTTCATTTGATAATATTGTGTAAAATGAGCTACAGGGGAGAGTCTTTAAGCAGACAGATTTGTTAGAAAATAATTAAAATGGTATAAGTGTGAAGAACTGAAAACCTGAACTGTCATAGTGAAAACAGTATTAGAATGGAATTGACATACCTGATATGAGGCAAAACAGTGAGAGAAATTGAATACAGCATCCAACGTTTAAGTCTGAGTAATTAGTGGAATGATAACTTCATATAGAAATAGCATACAATAGAGAAGTAGAAGATAGGTGATTAGCTTACATTTTGAGTATTAGATAGAATATACCTCTCCAGATAAAGTTATTTATCAAGCATTTGGAAATAAAATATTGGTCCTCTGAAGGAAGTTTGGGTCTAAAACCATAAATATGATGGTCATTCCCATAATATAATAATGAAATACTAAAAAAGAATAAGATTGCAAAGAATATAAGAAGACGAAAAGAGGAAGAGTCAGAGATAGAGTTTTAGGGAATATTTTCGCTTATTAAGAAGAAAAAAAGAGGAGTCAGAATTTGAGATTATAAAAAAAATAGATGAAAAGGTATGAGAAAAAGTTTTATAAATATGCCATATGGAATACATGAATTTACCATCTAGGAAGATGGAATAGATGTACTTTTCCCTATTCCCCCCACTAAATACACCTAAAATCCCTCGATATTATATATAAAACAAACTTAAGAAGATCCCAGACTGAGAGGTGACCTCAGGGCCAAACAACATGGTAATGAGTCCCATCAGTTTGCTTCATACATTCTAAAATGGGAGCTGAAGAAGCCAGTGATCCAAAAACTCCCAAGAATGCAGGTGGTTGGGGGGTGGGGAAGGCTTGCTTTCGTTAATCAAAAGACCAGAAAAGCATCAATATAGCAAGATAGAATGCTTTTAAACAATAACTGCTCTGCTGCAGCCAAAACACCATAGGAAAAAAACTATGGCTTTACCCCAACCCATGGTAGCAAAAGCTAAGTGGGGATCCTCTATTTCCACCCTTTCTGGGCTCTAATTAAATATATACAGGATTTATATACTGAAAACTACACAGCACTGATGAAAGAAATCAAAGAAGATGTAAACAAATGAAGAGAAAAATCATCTTCATGGATTGAAAGACTCAACATAGTAAAGATGTCAATTATCCCCAAATTGATATACAGGATTATCTTTTTTAGAAAAAAAAATGTAGAAGAAATCTTTTGTATCTAGGGCTAGGTAGAGTTCTTTGACTTGACACCAAAAGCATGTTCCAAAAACAGGAAAATTGATAAACTTCATCAAAATTAAAATTTTTGTTCTGCAAAAGTCTATTAAGGATGAAAAACAAGCTACAGACAGAAAAAAAATATTTTCATACCACTTATCAAAGGACTAGTATCTAGAATATATAAAGAACTCTCAAAACTCAGTGAAAAAACAATCAATTTAGAAACCAGCAAAAGACACAGAGACATTTAACCAAAAAGAATATACACATGGGAAATAAGCACATGAATACGTGTTCGATATTATTAGCAATTAGAGAAATATAACTTAAAACTACAATGAGGGGTGCCTGGGTGACTCAGTCAGTTAAACATCTGATTCATGATTTTGGCTCAGGTCATGATATTACAGTTTGTGGGTTCAAGGCCAGCACTGAGCTCTGACAATACAGAGCCTGCTTGGGATTCTCTCCCTCTCTTTCTGCCCCTCACCTGCTCATGTGTGCTCTCTCTCTCTCTTTCTCTCTTCCTCTCTTTCTCTCTCAAAATAAATAAATTTTAAAAACAAAACAAAAAAACTACAGTGAGATATTGCTACATCTTTATGAAAATGGCTAATTTTTTTTTAAATGATGACAAAACCAAATGCTGGCCAAGATGTGGAGAAAATGAATCATTCATATAGCACTCATGAGAATGTAAAGTGTAAATCCATTCTGGAAAATAATCTGGTTTAAAAAAAATTAAACATACAACAGCCATACAACCCATTAATTGCACTCCTAGGCATTATCCCAGACAGATGATTGTGTTTCCATAAAAACTTATACATGATGTTGATAGCAGCTTTATACCTAAATGCCAAAAACTTAAAACAATCCAGATATTCTTCAAGAAGTTAAGGGTTAAACAAACTTGGGTACATCATACCATGTAATACTACTTAGCAATAAGAAGAACTTGGATGAATCTCTAGAGAGTTACACTGAGTAAAAGAAGTCAATCCAGAAAAGGTACATACTGTATGAATCTATTTACATGAATATATGGAACATTCTTGAAATGATAAAATTATAGAAGAGGAGAACAGATTAGTGGTTACCAGGGATTAAGGAAGGAGTAGGATGGAAGTAAGTAGATATGACTATAAAAGGGCAACATGACAAATTCTTGTGATGATCAAAATGTGCTGTACTTCGACAGCATCAATGTCAATATCCTGGATATGATATTGTACTAGAGCTTTGAAGATATTGTCTTTATAACATCTTGTAAGATATTGCCTTTGGGGGAAATTAGGGAAGCGTAAACATTATTTATTACAAATGCATCTAAATCTGCTATTTATCATAATAAAATGTTGGATTTTTTAAAATTAGATTTAAAAAACATACACATTTCTTGGAATTAGATCTTAGATGTCCTGATGAATTTGGCTCTTTATCTCTTGTATTCCTAACTCTCTGAGTTACTGTTGTAACAAATATGATTTAAATGAGTCATAGCATGAATTTTTTAAATGTCTTTGAGAAGTCTGGCGATCTTTTAAGACTCTGAAAAACTAGCACTATGGAGTTACTCCCACTAAAATATAATAATAATATTTTATATTCTATTCCAGCAACCTAAAATCTTTTCTTATTGAGGTATAATTTACATTACATTCATTTCAGGTGTACAACATAATGATTCAATATTTGTATATATTGCCAAATGAACACCACAATAAATCTAGTTAACATCTGTCACCATACATATTAAGAAAAAATGTTTTCTTGCGATGAGAACTTTTAAGTTCTATTCTTAGGAAGTTTCAAATATGCAATATGAACTAAAGTTACCATGGTGTACCTTACATCCCCATGACGTATTTATTTTATAACGGGAAAATAATCCCCTTTTGACTCCCTTCACCCATTTTTCCCACCTCTCCCCACCCCACATTGATTGATTTGCAGATCCTTGCATCCATGGAATGAATTCCACTTGATCTTTTAATGCATTGATGAATTCAGTTTGCTAATATTTTATTGAGGATTTTTGCATCTTTATTCATCAGGAATATAATTTTTTTCATATGACATCTTTGATTTTGGTATCAGGTAATACTGGCTTCATGAGTTTGGAAGTGTTCCCTCCTCTTCCATTTTTTGGAAAAGTCTGAAAAGGATTAGTATTAATTTCTCTGTGAATGTTTGATAGAATTCACCAGTGAAACCATCTGGTCCTGGACTTTTTAGGGAGCTTTTTGATTACTGATTCAATCTCCTTATCAGTAATCAGTCTGTTCAGATTTTCTATTTCTTCATGGTTCAGTCTTGGTAGGTTGTACATTTCCAAGAATGTATCTATTCCTTCTAAGTTGTCAAATTTGTTGGCATTATAATTACTCATAGCAGCTTCTTATGATTCTCTATTTTTGTGGTATCAGATGTAATGTTTCTTTCTACTTCTGATTTTATTTATTTGAATCCTCTCTTTTTTTTTCCTGGTGAGTTTAATTAAAGGTTTCTCAAATTTGTTTATCTTTTCAAAGAACCAGCTCTTAGTTTCATCAATTTTTTCTATAGTCCTTTTAGTCTCTATTTCACTTATTTCCTCTCTGATATTTTTTATTTCTTTCCTCCTGGTCACTTCATTTTTCTTCTAGTTCCTTGATATGGAAAACTAGGTTATTTGAGATTTTTTTCTTGGTGTTAAAATCTTTGGGCATTCATTCATATAAAATTGTAAAGATACTAAAACTATGAGGCAAAACCACTTTGATTCTACTTTTATATTACTGATGAATTAAATATGACTCTTTCCTGCTTCTCTTAATGCAATATACTTTAAATAGCTGAAAGTGCCATATACTAGATGCCAGTTTTAATGTTTTTTCTCCTTAAAGTGATCTACTAGTAGATAAATGTATCTACTGCTACTGTAAAATTCTTCCTTATACTTTAGAATCATATAGCTTTTTTATCATTATTATTAAGTTTCAGATCAGGTTTCAGATGAATTATTCAGATAAATTATTAAGTTGTGCTTCCAAGAGCTTTCATTAAAGCTCATAATGTGGAATAATATCAATAAAGGACAAGAAAAGGCATTCAAAATATGAATACCTCTTTTTTTAAAAAGGAAGAAATTTCTTTACTTAGTCTGTCAACTCAGGTCAGGAAGAAATTTAAACTTAAAGATTTCAGAAATATTTTCCTAACCAGTTTTTCCATTCTTGGTACCTTCTACATTCTTGTCTCTTATGTAGAATTTCTGAAGAAAAACATGAGTCCTATATGTTCTGAGTAAGAAGAGAATAGTTGTGGTTTGTGTTTAATGACAGGTTACTTGTGCAACTTCAAAAGCCATGTAATTGTCATAAATTTACTCATCAGTATTGCATAAAATAAATCTATAAATTCTCTTATGGTTATCATTGGGTCAATTAACCAATACCTCAATATTTTTATTTTTCTGGTTTTTTTTAAAGTATATAGTTCCAGAATAATTTATTTTTCTGTAGAAAAATACGTTTAAAACAAGCAACTTAAAGGACACCGAGTGGCTCAGTTGGTTAAGCGTCCAAATTCAGCCTAGGTCATGCTCTTGTTGTTCCCAAGTTCAAGCCCCACTTCGGGCTCTGTGCTGACAGCTCAGAGCTGGAGACTGTTTCAGATTCTGCGTCTCCGTCTCTTTCTCTGGCCCTCCCCACTCATTCTCTGTCTCTCTCTTTCTCAAAAATAAATAAAACATTTTTAAAAACTTAAAGAAAAAAAGCAATTTAAATAAATTCCAGAGAAAAAAATTTAATTCTTTCAGCATGAATAAAATATTACAAGGCGATGGTTATTTTGCATCAAAAACTAATATATGCAAATTGGCAAGAGCAAAAGCTAAGAAATCATATGAGAAGAGGGAGTTAATAAGAAAACCTTCTTGGGGCACCTGGATGGCTCATTGGTTAAGTGTCTGACTCTTGATTTCAGCTCAGGTCACGATCTCACATTTTGTGAGATCCTGCCCTCAGTGGAACTCTGTGCTGACAGTGTAGAGCCTGCTTGGGATTATCTGTCTCCCTGTCTTTCTGCCCCTCCCCCGCTCTCAATCTACCTCTCCCCCCCCCCCACCCTCCATCTCAAAAATAAATGAAGAAAGAAAAAAAAAGAAAAACTTCTTGGAGAAGCTACCTTTCAAGACAGGTCTTAAAGAAAGCCACAGACATGAACTGAAAGAAATCCACGAAGTATTCTCTGCTTGGTGTTGTACCAGAGCTAAGCCATCAAAATGCAGACCTTCACAAAATGTCTAGGTACCAGGGAGAACAAAAGTGAAAGTGCTACCCTAAATATTAACTTTCTCTCCAATGTGTGTCCTCAAAAGGACCCCTTAGAAACACAAGCGTGTCATGTCAAAAGCATAAGGTAGATGTTATCACTTATATTTTCCATTGCTCACTCTACCAGCATAACTATCTAAATATTCTCCCTAGCACATGTCTTGTCCTCTCTTCATTACCAGTGGTCTTTTGTGCTACTATCAAAGCTTAAAATCAACAATGGCTAAGTATAGAAGAAGCACAAATAAGATCCAAATAAGTTTGGATTTTTCACATTTCTTGAAATATGCATTAAGATTAGAAAAATGGAGTGAGTTTCCACCTTAAAAACTACTACCTGCATATATAATTGGTTATTAGGTTTAATTAATTTTAAATATTTAATTAATTTTAAAAGGTTTATTAATTCTATTAAAGGATTTTATTAAAAGATGTATTTATTATAATTAACTCTTAAAATATTTTTTAATGTTATCTTCAGAGTCAAAATGGCAGACATATTAAAGATATGTACTGTAAAAAAACTAATCTACATCACTCTGAGGAATGACAAATATATATGAAACCACAGAGATAATTTCAGTCTAATTAGAAACACAAAGAAAAGCATTTATTGAGGTTAAGTATGCAGCCACGTGACTAATCAAAACCTTCAGTGTGTGAAGAATTCAGCTTTTGTTCAACCACAATCCAAGTCCACAACTCTGTTCCTTTGCCGTTTAATTCAGACCGGTCTTATTCACACTCCTTTTTGGGGGGGAAGTTAAGGGGCAGGAGATGAAATTATTATGAATGAACTTCCAAGGTTGATAATTCCTGTGTGATAAAACAATTCTAGTAGCTACCTTGCTCAGTAAATCCATGCCCATTTATAATTTTAAAGTTTTCACAGACCTAACACATGAAAATTTTTAAACATCCCATAAAATACATTCTGTAACAGAATTCGGTTAATCTCCTCTATATTTTTAATGCTAGAACCCCAGGGAAACTATCTGAAAAGTAGGATTAATCAATTTATTTAGCATTTGGACTCAGGTAAAGTAAATAAATTCACCTGAGTAGAGTTAAAGCTCAGGATCTATGAAAATTTATATTATAAATGTATCTACTGCTACTATAAAATTCTTCCTTATACTTTAGAATCATATAGCTTAGTTTTCATTATTATTAAGTTTCAGATTTTTTAAAGAAGAAAATATTCACTGGATATCAGACTTTTACCAGTACATCCAAATTTGCATATCTTACTTTCTAATTCCAGAAAGATAGCAAATATTAAATAATTGTAGATTCAAAGCCCATTTAGAAAGCACCTAGGTATCTTTTCTAATTCAATGTTCAATAATGAGTGAATTATGGCTATTTTTGCCCCCACTTATTTTTAATAGCTTGACTCCTTTCCAAAAAATGTTTGTCATCAGCTATTCCTAGTTCCCCTGCCACCCCTCGATGCTAAGTGACTTTTCTTGGTGCATCCAATTTTCTATGCACAAATCTGCCATAGCACTAATCATATATTAAATTATCTACTTAGTTGTATATCTCTTCCACTACACTCCAAGTTCATTGAGGACAAGGTCCATGTCTATTGTCTTTGATTCCCGGCCCATAGGAGAATAGCACACAGTTCCTGAGCTGCTTTTTAAAACCACTTTGTCTTATTATCTATCCTTTGATGGAATCTCCTTTTGGCAAGGGGAATGCCATTGTTTGTTGTCACTTCCTTTATAGTTACATTGTAAACAGAGTACCTTAAGTTACAGAGTTGACTCCTTGATTCAAGCATAAATCCATAAGAGTTCTAGCTTTTGAGTGTGAGCCAAAGACTTACAGCAAACACAAATAGCCACAGCAGTGACTCAATCCAAGGAGTGACAGCTTAAATCACTTCCCCCATTTATTGTACCTGTCTGTCTTTCACCTACCCAAGCAATAGTTATTCTATTAAGCTCTGGTATAATACAACTATTAAAAGTAAATTATAAGTCAAAAACATTTCTCTCCTTTAGCAAGACATACATCAATAAAGAAACCTCAAAGAAAGAAGAAAGTTCTGTGAACATAGTAGAGTTCTCTAAATAATTAGTTCATAAGGTGTAGCATTTAACATTTTTCCGGTCAAGTTACAGGAGTAAAATCATTTCCCAAACTTTTGATATGGTTTTGTATATTTTACTAACCACACAAAGCTCAAAATGAAACTCTAAAGGTATCATGTCCAATAAAAATTAGCTTCTGGAAGGCAGCTATGAAGGATTAGGTGGAAATGAGCCACCTTTCAGTTTAAGTGGGTGCGGCTCATACCTACTCAGTCCATCTGACAGTTGAATTGGTCCTGCCTTTTTGTTCAAACAAGTTGACTTTCTGGTAAAGAATTCTTTTGTCCCCTTGATTTGTTGTGCAACCTAATGTAAGAGTGTGTAACTATAATTGTCATATATAAATGGATACTCCCTCCTGGATTTATAGAAATGCAAGAGCATAATAAAAATGAACCTCCATTTTGGCATATATAGTATTTAACCTATAGAGCAACTGATGATTCATTTTTTGAAGAGAAACCCTTAAGTAGAAATGGTTAGTATATTCATAGTTCTCTACATCTGAAATTTGGGGCATAATTGTGATTCACTTGTTCACCCTCTCCCCATATAGCTTCATCATGAATTAAACAGGTTTGCAGTTCTGCAGAGATTTGGGGCCCACAACAAAATCATCTATTGTAGATCTCATTCTGAAATATTCCCTAGATGTCTAGGAATGAGTAGACAATATTAAAGTCCGCTTTATTACTAATTTTTTTTATCCAAAACAAATTGGCATACTTAATTGAGTGTTCTGAATAACTGAAACCACACAAAGGGTATTAATTTTAAAAGGATCAAAATATACCAAAATACACTCAACACCAAAAAAAAATGCACTGCATAAATAATGTGCATAGTCTCTCCTAGTTATTAGCATTATTTGTTATGCTATCTGGTTATTTCAGTATCTAAGCCTGGTTTCTCAAAAAGCAGAGCCTGAGACAGACTCACATGTGGTATTTGATCTAAGAAAGAGTAAAAGGCAAAAAGCATAAAATAAGGAGGGAGAATTTCCAACATCAGGGGCAACTCTAGCTCCATCTCATAGAATCTTCTGAATTATATATCAGAACTGTGCTCCCCAATGACTAACAGGGGAAGGATTTGTCCATTGACACCCATCTTGCACCAGCTCCTACAGAGTTAACTCCTACATTTCCTATTGTCCATCTGGGAATGTCCAGCAGGCCCCTTCTGGCAGAAAGTGAGATGCTAAGGTGCTAACTTGAGAAGGGCATGTGCCAAATTACTCCTGAGTAAAGTGAATCCAAATCTGTATGAAATCGGTCACCATATTGTGGCTGATTTTAGATATGGCC
Source organism: Prionailurus bengalensis (assembly GCF_016509475.1). Taxonomy (NCBI): domain Eukaryota; kingdom Metazoa; phylum Chordata; class Mammalia; order Carnivora; family Felidae; genus Prionailurus; species Prionailurus bengalensis. The sequence goes on from NC_057344.1 coordinate 150,799,111, forward strand.
AAAAGTATTTAAAGTGGTACAAAGACTAATGTTAAATACATTCAGTTACCTGGTGACTTGGAATCAAGATACAGTGAAAGATCACCATTTTTATATATTTTTAGTACTTTTTAGGACCCAGACCTTTTTTTCAACTTATAATGGGGAACTTGAGAGTCTTTAGAAACAGAGGAATGAATACTAAGATTTTATTTCTCTGTATGCTAATCCATGAACATAGAAAGCATATAGTCAAAACTGAATAAAATGATTGTTTACAGAATAATGTGTTCCCCAAAACAAAATAATTAGTATTAATTAATATTTTTAAATGTTCAGAAATGTAAATATTTTTTTCTTTTTCTTTGACTTTTAGACATTGAAATGCCAGCAGCAGAAAATCTTCTCAATACCTGTAAGTTCATTGACAAAGAGTTATTTTCAATGAAATTTAATTCCTTGGATGGCAAAAAAGAACTTCACTTGACAGTCAATACAGTGTACATAAAGATGTAATGGGAAGCCTGCTTTCAGAACCTTGTAAAAGGATGACTGTGGTTGATCTTAAATTGACTGATATCATGGATTTTAAATGAGGAAGACATTATTACATGCCATAATGGCAGAGGGTATCTAGGGACAAGCAGTGATAATTAAGAACTTAGGATCTAAAACCAGCCACACATCAGTGTTGAGCCCCAGATGATACACTTACCAACTGGATGAATTTACACAGGTTATTCAACTTCTGAAACCTTCAGTTCCAAGCCATTGTGATGATAAAAGAAGGCAGCACACGTAAAGTACTTACAAAAGTGTACAGTTCATAATAAGCACTCAGTAGATTTCAGCTATCTGTATTTTTTATTCTGCCTATAAAAGCTTTAGGCCTAGGAACTCTCTGTGGAATTCTGATGATACAAGCCAAGTTCAGTGTGCTGAGACTTACATGCAGGCAGCTCCCTTGCTGGCCAAGGCATTCTGCTTCTATTCTCCCAACCACTGCCCAGGGAAATCTGATCCACAGGGTTGCCAGAACTTGTAGCAGGCTGTCAGAGGAGCACTTCTCTTACCTGGGCAATGAGACTAATTATGGCAGCTGGAAATCACCCTCCAGAGCCAAGCAACACCAACATCATTGGTCCTTACTACCTTCCAGTCACAGCATAGTTATTTCTGAGCAACCTGGGCAAAACTTAAACACAAAGCTTTATTGGATTATTTTTCTTTCTGATATATTTTTACTGAACAACCCTCCAGGAACTTAATAAGACATTTTAGGCGTCCCTGGGTGGCTCAGTTGAACACCCAACTCAATTTTGGCTCAGGTCATCATCCCAGGGATGTAGGATCGAGCCCTGCATCAAATCCCATGTTGGGCTCTGCACTAAGCATGAAGCCTGTTTAAGATTCTCTTTTTCTCTCCTCTGCCTCCCTGTCCAACTCCCACTCTCTGTCTCTAAAAAAAAAAAAAATTTAAGACATTTTAAAGTCAATTATCCCAATTAAAAAATTTTGTACTGATACAATCAAAATCCACAATTAAAAGTTTGTCAGGTTGATAGAAAAGAGGTATACAAGACAGGAATAAAAACAGTAGTAGGAAAGAGACTGGCTAATTTGTATTCTCTCTAGCCAGAAGAATAAGCAACCATCCAGATCAGCATTCTGAATTTGATTTGACCTATCTGAGGTTTTAATTATATTTTAAATAAAAAGTAAGGGGGGGGGGAGGCAAGAAAAATCAAACAGGGTTGAAGAAAGAATAGAGTTTGGTACATGACAAAGTATGTTAAAGTACAGTCATAAATGGGATGCAAGTTACCAGGGTAGGGAGGCTGTAAGAGCTTGGTAGATTCTTTGATGTTTCTGAAAGTATCAGCCATCAAGTCTCCATTATATTCCTTAAATTCTTGAAGTTTACCCTGTGACCTTTTGATATAACAAAAGCTCCAAGGTGTCATGTAAGATTTCAGCAGAGGTAATAACAAGGTAATGCTGCAGAGGTGGCAGCCAGAAGCTTAACAGACACAACAACCATGAGTAAATGGGAATTCAGGACAGAAATTAATGGACAAATATAAATTAGGCTACAGTTCTGAACAAATGCACAAACAAGAAAGTGGAGTCACACAGGGGGGTCCTCCAAGCCCACAGAGAAGCATCTTTGTTTTTATATTCCTCCGAAGGAAGTTCAGTAAAGGCCAACTTCCTTTAGGAGTTGTCCAAATGGAAGGGAGGATAGGGAAGAACCATTATACCTTTGGGTTCTGAGTTATTTGTTTTATCCTCTGTAGATTCCATGATAAGGGAGTGGAAAGAAGGGAAAAGAAAAGGGAGTTATAGTTAGTGGGTCAATATGAAAGCTCATTCAAAAATAAAAACCACAAAGGCTCTGCTTCAGCTAAGTGGTTTTATGAAAAGGATGCCTTAACAACCTGAGGTTTAGATTGCATCAAAGAAAACAATCTAGAATCAGAATCAATATACAAATTTAAGGACTTCAGAGGGTTAGTGAAGATCTTTTTAAGTCTGCATGTCCCTCCCCTGTGTTTCTGGTGCCTTTCCACCTTCAGGAAAGAATATCTCAAGACACATCTTAACACATTTCTGTGAAGCAATTGACCATCTAACCTTTCCAATTAATTTAAATGTTCTTGTTCATGATACAAATACCTTTCTCTAATTCAGAGTTGCTTAACCTTAACACTATTAACACTGTAGGCCAATTTGTTTGTTTCAGGGACAGTCCTGTGCCTTCTAGATTTTTAGCAGCATCCCCAACCTCTACCAATAAATACCAGTAGTGCATCCTCCACCCCAATTATGACAACCAAAAATATCTCCAGATATTGCCAAATTTCTCCTGGGGTTAGGAGTGGAGTGCAAAATTGTCCCTGATTGAGAACCACTGCTTTCATCTATGCCCACTGCACTGATTATGGCAAGTTTTTCTCACTCTAAGTGTTAGGAACACACCCATTACAAAAATGGGTCCTGCAGTCAAATATCATTTTTATTTCAAGATGTCTTATGGGTTATATGACATGGACTTCATTTCTATATACATTTGTTGAGCACCTCATAGGTTATAGGTTCTCTGTGATAGGTTCTAGAAATATGTATATATTTTAAAATATATGGTTCCTGCCCTCTAAAACATTTAATAAGGCTGACAATCTCTAGTAAAAGAGACAATAAACTGTTAAGGAACAAGCTCAGTGCTTTAGCTGGAGTAACATGACTTAGTCAAGAGAATCAGAGAGAGACACAATAATAGTGAAGTTGTACTATTACTGCAAATTTTCCTTAAAGACTTAAAGAGTCCAGCAGTTTCTCTGGATCTAAATTGACACTAGAGCATAGTCCTGTTTCAGAGAGCGTTTTACTTTGAGAAAGGGTTGGCTATCTTCATGTGTTATTCCTTTAGGCCAGATGTTGTGTATTGTAACTTAAATGCTAACACATTTCTGTCTACTCTATCTCTTGTCACTATCCCATTGGCATTTGTAGCCATTCACTCTTTCTTATAAATGTTTCAGAGCAATCACTGTGTTAAACAACTGCTCACAAAATTACAAGCCACACATTTTCATATACAACCTAGTAACTGGTTATCAATTATTATCTTCTAAATTCAAACACTTCATTTTATATGCTTCTTATAACAGATCATAGCAAGGTCATACAGACACACAGAAAGTTATGTGACTAATGAGGATGGGCAGGTGAAAATGTCAATCTATTTTGGGTGAATTCTCAAAAAATCTCATATCAGCAGTTAGTCCTAACTTCTCCAAGACTATGGGCTTTTCCTCAGTTAACAGTTAATAGTGACGTGTATTACAAGAGTTTGTTAACTATAGCAATGCATGCAAAAGCAATATCAGTATCATTATATGCTAACTAACTCCATTTTGAGCAGGTTGTGGACAACGAACAATAACTCCTTCTGGCAACAAGATAGCAGGGGGCAAGGATGCCCAAGAAGGGGAATGGCCTTGGCAAGCTAGCCTTCAACAGAACAGTATCCACCGGTGTGGAGCCACTCTGATTAGTAACAGCTGGCTTGTCACTGCTGCTCACTGTTTCATAAAGTAAGCTCTGGACTACATAAAGCTCAAAGCCACTCATGCACCTGAAAGTCTGAGATACATATCTTTTAAGAACATAGATTATACAACTATGCCTCCAACTATTCAATACTGTGAAGTATACTCTCAAAATTTCTCAATGAATTATCAGTTTTTAAAAAAGATATATTCAGGGTAGAGCAGGAATTGTCAACAGTGGCATTATTATATTTGGTCCAAATGATTCTTAGTTTTGGGGTGAGGGGTATCCTGTGCATTATAGAATATTTAGCAGCATCCCTGGTTCCCACCCATCAAATGCCAGTAGCATGCCCCCAGGACTGAAAAACAAAAATGTCTCCAGTTATTACCAAATGTCTCCTGAAGGATACTGAGTTTCCCTCAGTTGAGAATCACTAAGCTATGCTTAATCCATTTTATAAAGAAACTATAAATCCTAAACTGAACACTATTCTTCTATTTCTTTCTCATCATTATTTCATTTGGTCTTATTTATTTAATCATAAGTATTTGAATTCATCCTGCATCCTCCAATATATATTATAGCCCTATTTGAAATTATTATTTCTTTAAAAGATACATTATTACACCAAAAGTTTGCTTTGTTTTTACCCTTTTGTTTGATGTTTAATTTTACTAATTTCTATTGGCTTTATGTAGCACTTATTGGTTTTATTTGTAAATAAAAATCCCTCTTAAACTTGAGATTTTGAATATGTTCCAGCAACACTATTTTTCAGTGCTTAATAGATAAACCCTTGATTAACAAATAATAGTAAAAGTCATAAGTATCTTCCTATTTATAGTTTTTAAATATTTTTTTTTCTGAAATTTATTAACAAATTGGTTTCCATACAACACCCAGTGCTCATCCCAAAAGGTGCCCTCCTCAATACCCATCACCCACCCTCTCCTCCCTCCCACCCCCCATCAACCCTCAGTTTGTTCTCAGTTTTTAACAGTCTCTTATGCTTTGGCTCTCTCCCATTCTAACCTCTTTTTTTTTTTTTTTCCTTCCCCTCCCCCATGGGTTCCTGTTAAGTTTCTCAGGATCCACATAAGAGTGAAACCATATGGTATCTGTCTTTCTCTGTATGGCTTATTTCACTTAGCATCACACTCTCCAGTTCCATCCACGTTGCTACAAAAGGCCATATTTCATTTTTTCTCATTGCCATGTAATATTCCATTGTGTATATAAACCACAATTTCTTTATCCATTCATCAGTTGATGGACATTTAGGCTCTTTCCATAATTTGGCTATTGTTGAGAGTGCTGCTATGAACATTGGGGTACAAGTGGCCCTATGCATCAGTGCTCCTGTATCCCTTGGATAAATTCCTAGCAGTGCTATTGCTGGGTCATAGGGTAGGTCTATTTTTAATTTTCTGAGGAACCTCCACACTGCTTTCCAGAGCGGCTGCACCAATTTGCATTCCCACCAACAGTGCAAGAGGGTTCCCGTTTCTCCACATCCTCTCCAGCATCTATAGTCTCCTGATTTGTTCATTTTGGCCACTCTGACTGGCGTGAGGTGATACCTGAGTGTGGTTTTGATTTGTATTTCCCTGATAAGGAGCGACGCTGAACATCTTTTCATGTGCCTGTTGGCCATCCGGATGTCTTCTTTAGAGAAGTGTCTATTCATGTTTTCTGCCCATTTCTTCACTGGGTTATTTGTTTTTTGGGTGTGGAGTTTGGTGAGCTCTTTATAGATTTTGGATACTAGCCCTTTGTCCGATATGTCATTTGCGAATATCTTTTCCCATTCCGTTGGTTGCCTTTTAGTTTTGTTGGTTGTTTCCTTTGCTGTGCAGAAGCTTTTTATCTTCATAAGGTCCCAGTAATTCACTTTTGCTTTTAATTCCCTTGCCTTTGGGGATGTGTCGAGTAAGAGATTGCTACGGCTGAGGTCAGAGAGGTCTTTTCCTGCTTTCTCCTCTAAGGTTTTGATGGTTTCCTGTCTCACATTTAGGTCCTTTATCCATTTTGAGTTTATTTTTGTGAATGGTGTGAGAAAGTGGTCTAGTTTCAACCTTCTGCATGTTGCTGTCCAGTTCTCCCAGCACCATTTGTTAAAGAGGCTGTCTTTTTTCCATTGGATGTTCTTTCCTGCTTTGTCAAAGATGAGTTGGCCATACGTTTGTGGGTCTAGTTCTGGGGTTTCTATTCTATTCCATTGGTCTATGTGTCTGTTTTGGTGCCAATACCATGCTGTCTTGATGATGACAGCTTTGTAGTAGAGGCTAAAGTCTGGGATTGTGATGCCTCCTGCTTTGGTCTTCTTCTTCAAAATTCCTTTGGCTATTCGGGGCCTTTTGTGGTTCCATATGAATTTTAGGATTGCTTGTTCTAGTTTCGAGAAGAATGCTGGTGCAATTTTGATTGGGATTGCATTGAATGTGTAGATAGCTTTGGGTAGTATTGACATTTTGACAATATTTATTTTTCCAATCCATGAGCAGGGAATGTCTTTCCATTTCTTTAAATCTTCTTCAATTTCCTTCATAAGCTTTCTATAGTTTTCAGCATACAGATCCTTTACATCTTTGGTTAGATTTATTCCTAGGTATTTTATGCTTCTTGGTGCAATTGTGAATGGGATCAGTTTCTTTATTGCTTCATTGTTAGTGTATAAGAATGCAACTGATTTCTGTACATTGATTTTGTATCCTGCAACTTTGCTGAATTCCTGTATCAGTTCTAGCAGACTTTTGGTGGAGTCTATCGGATTTTCCATGTATAATATCATGTCATCTGCAAAAAGCGAAAGCTTGACTTCATCTTTGCCAATTTTGATGCCTTTGATTTCCTTTTGTTGTCTGATTGCTGATGCTAGAACTTCCAGCACTATGTTAAACAGCAGCGGTGAGAGTGGGCATCCTTGTCGTGTTCCTGATCTCAGGGAAAAAGCTTTCAGTTTTTCCCCGTTGAGGATGATGTTAGCTGTGGGCTTTTCATAAATGGCTTTTATGATCTTTAAGTATGTTCCTTCTATCCCGACTTTCTCAAGGGTTTTTATTAAGAAAGGGTGCTGGATTTTGTCGAAGGCCTTTTCTGCATCGATTGACAGGATCATATGGTTCTTCTCTCTTTTTTTGTTAATGTGATGTATCACGTTGATTGATTTGCGAATGTTGAACCAGCCCTGCATCCCAGGAATGAATCCCACTTGATCATGGTGAATAATTCTTTTTATATGCTGTTGAATTCGATTTGCTAGTATCTTATTGAGAATTTTTGCATCCATATTCATCAGGGATATTGGCCTGTAGTTCTCTTTTTTTACTGGGTCTCTGTCTGGTTTAGGAATCAAAGTAATACTGGCTTCATAGAATGAGTCTGGAAGTTTTCCTTCCCTTTCTATTTCTTGGAATAGCTTGAGAAGGATAGGTATTATCTCTGCTTTAAACGTCTGGTAGAACTCCCCTGGGAAGCCATCTGGTCCTGGACTCTTCTTTGTTGGGAGATTTTTGATAACCGATTCAATTTCTTCACTGGTTATGGGTCTGTTCAAGCTTTCTATTTCCTCCTGATTGAGTTTTGGAAGAGTGTGGGTGTTCAGGAATTTGTCCATTTCTTCCAGGTTGTCCAATTTGTTGGCATATAAGTTTTCATAGTATTCCCTGATAATTGTTTGTATCTCTGAGGGATTGGTTGTAATAATTCCATTTTCATTCATGATTTGTATCTATTTGGGTCATCTCCCTTTTCTTTTTGAGAAGCCTGGCTAGAGGTTTGTCAATTTTGTTTATTTTTTCAAAAAACCAACTCTTGGTTTCGTTGATCTGCTCTACAGTTTTTTTAGTTTCTATATTGTTTATTTCTGCTCTGATCTTTATTATTTCTCTTCTTCTGCTGGGCTTAGGCTGCCTTTGCTGTTCTGCTTCTAGTTCCTTTAGGTGTGCTGTTAGATTTTGTATTTGGGATTTTTCTTGTTTCTTGAGATAGGCCTGGATTGCAATGTATTTTCCTCTCAGGACTGCCTTTGCTGCGTCCCAAAGCGTTTGGATTGTTGTATTTTCATTTTCGTTTGTTTCCATATATTTTTTAATTTCTTCTCTAATTGCCTGGTTGACCCACTCATTCGTTAGTAGGGTGTTCTTTAACCTCCATGCTTTTGGAGGTTTTCCAGACTTTTTTCTGTGGTTGATTTCAAGCTTCATAGCATTGTGGTCTGAAAGTAAGCATGGTATAATTTCAATTCTTGTAAACTTATGAAGGGCTGTTTTGTGACCCAGTATATGATCTATCTTGGAGAATGTTCCATGTGCACTCGAGAAGAAAGTATATTCTGTTGCTTTGGGATGCAGAGTTCTAAATATATCTGTCAAGTCCATCTGATCCAATGTCTCATTCAGGGCCCTTGTTTCTTTATTGACCGTGTGTCTAGATGATCTATCCATTTCTGTAAGTGGTGTATTAAAGTCCCCTGCAATTACCACATTCTTATCAATAAGGTTGCTTATGTTTATGAGTAATTGTTTATATATTTGGGGGCTCCGGTATTCGGTGCATAGACATTTATAATTGTTAGCTCTTCCTGATGGATAGACCCTGTAACTATTATATAATGTCCTTCTTCATCTCTTGTTACAGCCTTTAATTTAAAGTCTAGTTTGTCTGATATAAGTATGGCTACTCCAGCTTTCTTTTGGCTTCCAGTCGCATGATAAATAGTTCTCCATCCCCTCACTCTCAATCTAAAGGTGTCCTCAGGTCTAAAATGAGTCTCTTGTAGACAGCAAATAGATGGGTCTTGTTTTTTTATCCATTCTGATACCCTATGTCTTTTGGTTGGCGCATTTAATCCATTTACATTCAGTGTTATTATAGAAAGATACGGGTTTAGAGTCATTGTGATGTCTGTATGTTTTATGCTTATAGTGATGTCTCTGGGACTTTGTCTCACAGGGTCCCCCTTAGGATCTCTTGTAGGGCTGGTTTAGTGGTGACAAATTCCTTCAGTTTTTGTTTGTTTGGGAAGACCTTTATCTCTCCTTCTATTCTAAATGACAGACTTGCTGGATAAAGGATTCTTGGCTGCATATTTTTTCTGTCTAGCACCCTGAAAATCTCGTGCCAATTCTTTCTGGCCTGCCAAGTTTCAAAAGAGAGATCAGTCACGAGTCTTATAGGTCTCCCTTTATATGTGAGGGCACGTTTACCCCTTGCTGCTTTCAGAATTTTCTCTTTATCCTTGTATTTTGCCAGTTTCACTATGATATGTCGTGCAGAAGATCGATTCAAGTTACGTCTGAAGGGAGTTCTCTGTGCCTCTTGGATTTCAATGCCTTTTTCCTTCCCCAGTTCAGGGAAGTTCTCAGCTATGATTTCTTCAAGTACCCCTTCAGCACCTTTCCCTCTCTCTTCCTCCTCTGGGATACCAATTATGCGTATATTATTTCTTTTTAGTGTATCACTTAATTCTCTAATTTTCCCCTCATACTCCTGGATTTTTTTATCTCTCTTTTTCTCAGCTTCCTCTTTTTCCATAACTTTATCTTCTAGTTCACCTATTCTCTCCTCTGCCTCTTCAAGCCGAGCTGTGGTGGTTTCCATTTTGTTATGCATTTCATTTAAAGCGTTTTTCAGCTCCTCGTGACTGTTCCTTAGTCCCTTGATCTCTGTAGCAAGAGATTCTCTGCTGTCCTGTATACTGTTTTCAAGCCCAGCGATTAATTTTATGACTATTATTCTAAATTCACTTTCTGTTATATTATTTAAATCCTTTTTGATCAGCTCATTAGCTGTTGTTATTTCCTGGAGATTCTTCTGAGGGGAGTTCTTCCGCTTGGTCATTTTGGATAGTCCCTGGCGTGGTGAGGACCTGCAGGGCACTTCCCCTGTGCTGTGGTGTATACCTGGAGTTGGTGGGCGGGGCCGCAGTCAGACCTGATGTCTGCCCCCAGCCCACCGCTGGGGCCACAGTCAGACTGGTGTGTGCCTTCTCTTCCCCTCTCCTAGGGGCGGGATTCACTGTGGGGTGGTGTGGCTCGTCTGGGCTACTTGCACCCTGCCAGGCTTGTGATGCTGGGGATCTGGCGTATTAGCTGGGGTGGGTAGGCAAGGTGCTCGGGGGCAGGAGGGGCAGGCTTAGATCGCTTCTCCTTAGGTGATCCACTTCAGGAGGGGCCCTGTGGCAGCGGGAGGGAGTCAGATCCGCTGCCGGAGGCTTGGCTCTGCCGAAGCGCAGAGTTGGGTGTTTGCGCAGAGCGAGCAAGTTCCCTGGCAGGAACCGGTTCCCTTTGGGATTTCGGCTGGGGGATGGGCGGGGGAAATGGCGCTGGCGAGCGCCTTTGTTCCCCACCAGACTGAGCTCTGTTGTCAGGGGGCTCAGCAGCTCTCCCTCCCTTTGTCCTCCAGCCTTCCCACTTTCCGAGCAGAGCTGTTAATTTATGACCTCCCAGACGCTAAGTCGCGCTTGCTGCCGGAACACAGTCCGCCCGGCCCCTCCGCTTTTGCAAGCCAGACTCGGGGGCTCTGCTTGGCCGGCGAGCCGCCCCTCCGCCCCGGCTCCCTCCCGCCATTCCGTGGAGCGCGCACCGCCTCGCCGCCCTTCCTACCCTCTTCCGTGGGCCTCTTGTCTGCGTTTGGCTCCGGCGACTCCGTTCTGCTAATCCTCTGGCGGTTTTCTGGGTTATTTAGGCAGGTGTAGATGGAATCTAAGTGATCAGCAGGACGTGCGGTGAGCCCAGCGTCCTCCTAAGCCGCCATCTTGCCGCAACTCCTAGTTTTTAAATATTATAAAAGAGGATTTCTTCTATTGTCTTAATTTCCATAAGTTTACTCTGTCCCATAATCTTGCCCACTTTTTATTTAATCTTACGATCTTGTCTTATCATATTTAGCTTTCTAAATATCCTTGAGTCTTTCTGGAGAGATAAAAGGTAGTTTCCATGGCTTATCTCTTAAAATATATCTTATTAAAAAAATAAAATATAGCTTATTGCATTATTCAAAGTCTATTCATGTTATTATTTTTCTCTTACACATAGCTTTACTTTTATATGTTAAATGCACTAAGGTATTTAATACATATCTAATTGTTTTAAAACATATAAGATGTTAACTCCTGCAACTCTGAAATATAGGACTTTTAATAAATAAATCTATTTCTTTAGGGCCAGGGATCCCAAAGAATGGAATGTTAGTTTTGGTCTTCTTTTAAGTGATCCACAAACAAAACGAAGTATCAAGGATATTATAATTCATGAAAACTATCATTACCCCGCACACGATAATGACATAGCTGTTGTGCATCTGTCCTCGCCAGTATTATACACAAGCAACATCCGAAGAGCATGTCTTCCTGAAGCTACTTACACATTCCCACCCAATTCAAATGTGGTGGTCACTGGATGGGGAACATTAAAGTCTGATGGTGAGTTCCTAACCTTCTTCCATTACATGGTTTGAGCTCTAGGAGTTAAAAAAAAAATACTCTGAATCACAACTAAACCTGAGATAGATTTTCTCTGGATCATTTTGAAGAGGATAATGTGCAATGGATTGAAAATTTATCTTCAGGGGCGCCTGGGTGGCTCAGTCGGTTGAGCTTCCGACTTCGGCTCAGGTCCTGATCTCACGGTCTGTGAGTTCAAGCCCCGCGTTGGGCTCTGTGCTGACAGCTCAGAGCCGGGAGCCTGCTTCCAATTCTGTGTCTCCCTCTCTCTCTGACCCTCCGCCATTCATGCTCTGTCTCTCTCTGTCTCAAAAATAAATAAACATTAAAAAAATTAAAAAAAAAAAAAGAAAATTTATCTTCAACCACATTCATATGGAAACTACAATTTCCTAGAGCTTTTACCATAATTGCCCTTAACAATGGTAGTTTTAATAGAAATGCATTATTGAATAAGTAATTCATTTTCTTCCATTTTCTTCATTCATTATTCAATAAATATTTATCTTGATTACCACCTTTATGCCAAATACTGGTCTAGGTGGTTTGGATATATAAATCTATAAAATAGGCAAATATTCCTGCCCTCAAAAGCTTATATATTTAGTAAAAGAAGACAATAACCATAAAATACAATAAATAAGTAGATTACACAGCATGTTTTATGGAGGTAAGTACCAAAGCAAAACAAAAAACAAACAAGACTACAGAGGTTTGGGTATTTTTGACGGGGAGAAATGAATAGCTCTATGTGAAAAGGCAATACTTGAGCAAAGATCATTTAAATATGTGCATTCCCATGACCGTAGTTATGTAAAGGTTTAGTGGCTATTTATGTTCATAAATGCATTGGAAAGCAGAAAAAATAAATCTAAAATTAATTTTGAGGTTCAGAATTACAGTAACAGCAGAAAATCTTAAAATGATTATAAAATATAAGTTTTGGAATTTGAATTTTTCATTTTGTTTTCTAACACATACAAGTAATAAATATAAAATTCCAAAACAATTCAAAAGGGAAAAAAATCCCATTACACATGGATGAACACTAAATATTTCAAATATGGTCATTTTTTAATGTTTATTTTTGAGAGAGAGAGAGAGAGAGAGAGAGTTCAAGCCAAGGAGAGGCAGAGACAGAGAGGGAGACCCAGAATCCAAAGCAGGTTCCAGGCCCTGAGCTGTCAGCATAGAGCCCGACGCGGGGCTCAAACCCAGGAACCATGAGATCATGACCTGAGCCAAAGTCGGATGCACAACTAACTAAGCTACCCAGACACCCCTAAATGTGATCATTTTTAACAATAGCTTGGTATGTTCATTGCATTACTACTTTGTTACTAAGAAAGGAGACAAAAGCTTACTTAAAACATATGTTTTACATTGATTTGGAAATTGTACACAGTAGTACAAATAAACTTAGCCAGAGATACTAATACTGACTTCAGCAAAAAGTATACACTTTTCTTCCTTTAGGAACAAGTCCTAACATACTCCAAAAAGGATTAGTGAAGATTATAGATAATAAAACCTGCAACAGTGAAGAGGTATATGGTGGTGTGATCACACCTGGAATGTTGTGTGCTGGGTTCCTGGAAGGAAGTGTGGATGCCTGCCAGGTAAATCTGCCTATTCCATTTTCAGGATTTTTTTCCTTGTGTATTTTAATTCCAATTAATTTGTTCAATTTTCTCAAAAGACTGACAATTTTTAAAGGTTTAAGTTTGTTTTGTAGCCAGGGTAATTAATTAGAATTATATTGCCATCTGATAGGTCCTACTAAAATACTAAAGAGCTAAGCCTCTCTTATGGTTATAAGAAGCTGGGAATAAGACTGGGGAAGAGACTAAATTTGGAATAAGCAGGAAAAAGATGAAGGGAATTTTGGTAAATTTAGTTGGATTGGCCCTCTTTCACTGAGAAACACTCAACTGAATCCGACACCAAACCTAACGATCATGGAGCTTTCTTAATTTGAGTGGCTTCAACATCCTAAATATTTTATTTATTTAACAATGCTTATATAGCATCTCCATGTGGTAGCCACTGTTTTAAGCTCTTTACAAATGCTAATTTCTTCCAGTTATGACAATTCTGTGATGTATGCTTGTACTATTATAAGCCCTATTTCTTAGTTGAAGGGACTGAGACAAAGAAATCAAGTAATTTGTCTAAACTTACACAGGCATTAAGTGGTAGAACCCAGATTTAAACAGAGGATTTGGGGCTCCACAGCCTATATTATGAATGCTATACTAAGCTGCCTTTCCTTATGCTTAATATGCTTCAAACACCTCTCAGGCTGTTTACAAGCAATAGTCCCAGAGTTAACAAAAGTACTACTCTGGTTATCTAGGCGGGCAGAATCAGGGGTAAATCCAGGACAACCCTTATTTTACTCTTTCATTTCTATGCACTACTATGTCCCATACTCTGTGCTAGGTGCAGGGGAGCTAAACGTTAATAAAGCATTATTCATGTACTCTAGGAGCTAGAAGACATACAAACAAGTACTTGTAATACATAATTATCATCTCTCATTATAGAGTCCCATCTTTCCAACTCTCACACTAACCCTATTCTTCAAAGTTATGACAAGCTTAGATCTCGATTTTCTCAATTTTCTCTCAGTCCATCACCCTCAGGAATATGACTGTCTTCTAAACTTATGCAGCCTACAGGTTTTATTATTTCAGCCTTTCCATTGCCAGCACCCTAATGACTTCACCATCTTCTACTTCCCCACACCCATGCTAATAATCTCCAACCACAGAGCAATATGACTATTTTATTGGCTCCTATATGTGAACTCCTGAGAACAACTAGGAGAAACCTTGCAGCCTTGTAAACTGGTGTCATATAATCACAGCTGAGTCCTTACCACATTATAGAATTATTGAATGCATCCTTTATATATATATATATGCAGATCCTATATAAGCAACATTTCATTACATTGTTTGAATGTGTCCCTATATGCTCTTGTATTCCTTAACATATGACATTTCCTCATACTAACTAGAAAAAAAGAAATCATGAGAACTCCTTTAATTTCTTTTCTATATGATAAATTTATATTTGTACCTATCCTCGCATTCTAGGCTCAGCACAAAAAAAAATTTCTTCTACTCTTCAAAGCTAATCTTTTCCCTGTATTCTTCATCCATTCTCTATCTATACAGATATTTGTGCTTTACATTAATTTGAACTTTCTTCCATATTTTCCAAACTGTTCCACTCCAACAATATTCTGCAAATACTATCAGATCTCTCCTTTAGTACACTGTACTCTTTCTTTTTCTGTTATTGGTCAAATCTCTAAAGAATAGTCTACCATCATTGTTCCATATTCTCAACTTATTCACTCTCTGACCCACTGCTTGCAGGCTTTTGCCCTACCAGTCCAGATTAGCCAAGATGGTCTAATTGCTAAATCCAATACATGCAGAGTGGAAGACGGACTGGAAGCAAGTACGCTAGAGATATTATGATCTGTTAAAATATTTTACCTGAGAAAGGTAAAGAGGGCTTCAACTAAGATACAGTAAGAATGAAGAGGCACTGAGACAGGGGGACAAGACTGCAAGCCTGATTAGAAGTGAGGAAGGGTCTGACACTTGATCTCAGCTCAAGTCTTGATCTCAGGATCATGAGTTTGAGCACTGGGCATGGGACCTACTTAAAACATCATCATCAACAACAACAACAAACAACAGGATGAATATTATTCAATTCTATTTGCTTATGGGTCAGCAATGCAACCCCATCTATTTCTTAATTTGTCTGAACTTTCTGTAAAATCTGCTGCACAAAGGTTTTGTATGAAAAGTTTGTTGTTTGTGTGTGAAAAAAAAAAACAGGGTAGGAATAGGGAAAAGAAAGAATACATGCTAAATTCCATACTTATCCCTGAACAAAGAGAGAGAAGATGTACAGAAGAAAAGCAGGTTTGTGGAGGTTTAAAGTTTGGGGCATGCTAAATTTGAGGTGCTTGTGGAATAACTAGGCATATATGTTCAACGTGGCATTAGAAATCAAAACCTTGAGCTCAGGAAAGAGTTCTGGCTGTACATATATACCTGAAAGTTATTGTCAGCTGGGGGGCAGTTAAATTCATAAGCACAGATATAATTGCTCAGATAAAGAATATAAAATAAGAAGCACCCAAGATTTAGAACTCGGGTATAAATGCTCCTAAGAAGCTAACAGTAAGAGATAAGGAAAACTAAGGGGAAAAAAATTAGAAATTGGTATCACAGGGTCACAGGAGTCCAGGGATCAGAACAAAAGGGAATAGTCAACAAGTCACACAAGCCATACAGTAAGATAAATGCTGGAAAGAGTGTGTCAACTTCAACAATTGTTTATTGGCAAAGTTTAGAAGGTTCACTGGTGGGAAGAAAAACCATTTAGAAGAAAGTTGAAAATAAGACAAAAAAATGGAAATTTCAATATAGACTACTACTTCAAGCCACTTAGCTGTGAAAGGAAGATAATTAGGGCAATAGAAGAGGTCTTAAGATACAGAAAGGCTGTCATTTTTTCAGATGGGCAAAACTGAAAAAAAAAGTGTATATTCACAGTGGGGAAAGACAGTGGAGGAAATGAAGACGTTATTAGGAAAAACAAACAAGAAAAGAGAAGAGTATTGACAGAATAGTGTCCTTGGTCCAAAGAACAGGTGGGGAGATTAGCCTTAGAAAGAACTAAATACCTCCATTTATCAGACGATAGTAAATATAGATGTGGGCTGATGCAGGTGAGCTAGAAACTCAAAAGAGACAAGGACAAGAAATGGAGAGATTGCTATCTATTATTCTCCACTTACTCTATGAATTTGAAACCAAGAGATTAGGTTCAGAGTCTGGGAACCTGATTTTTAAAAATTGTAAAATAGGCCTTTTGTACTATTGGTAGGAATGTAAAATGGTGCAGCCTCTATGGAAAACAACAGGGTGGTTCCTCAAAAAATTAAAAATAGATTACTATATGATCCAGCAAGTCCATTTCTGGGTATATACTCAAAATAATTGAAAGCAAGGACACAAATAGAGATTTGTACATTTAATTCATAGCAGCATTATTCACAATAGCCAAAAGATGGAAGCAACCCAAATGCCCATTGATAGAAAAGTGGACAAAATGTGGTATATACATAAAATAGAGTATTAGTCAGCCTAAGGAAGGAAATGCTGACACATGCTACAACATGGACAAAACTTGAAGACACTGTGTTAAGTGAAATAAGCCAGTCACAAAAGGATAAATACTGTATGACTCCATTCATATGAGGTACTTGGAGTAGTCAGACTCATAGAGACAGAAAGTAAAATGGTGGTTGCCAGAAGCTGGGAAAAGCAGGATATGGGGAGTTATTGTTTAATGGGTATAAAGTTTTAGTTCTGCAAAATGAAAAAAGTTGTGGAGGTGGATGGTGTTGATGATCGCACAGTATGAATGTAGTTAATGCCATTGAGGTGTACATTTAAAATGGTTAAGGGGTGCCTGAGTGGCTCAGTCGGTTGAGCGTCGGACTTCGGCTCAGGTCACGATCTCGCGGTCCACGAGTTCAAGCCCCGCGTCGGGCTCTGGGCTGATGGCTCGGAGCCTGGAGCCTGCTTCCGATTCTGTGTCTCCCTCTCTCTCTGCCCCTCCCCCATTCATGCTCTGTCTCTCTCTGTCTCAAAAATAAATAAACGTTAAAAAAAAAAATTAAACAGCAACTATTTATTTAAAAAATAAATAAATAAATAAATAAATAAAATGGTTAAAATAGTAAATTTATGTTATATATATATTTTACATAATTTAAAAATGGATGTATATGTATATGTATATAATACATATAATGTATACATATATGTATATAATGTATATGTATATAATACATATAACATACAAAATAAATCAACTGTTTATGTTATTGGTAAGACTTCTGGTCAACAGTAGGCTCTTAGTGGTTAAGTTTTGGGGGAGTCAAAGGTCATGCTCAGAGTTTTGACTGTGCACCTCTAAACCCCTGCATTGTTCAAGGGTCATTTGTATGCAGATGATCAGAATCAAGGTAACCAAGGGATTGGTTTCATCCAATAGCTGTAGAAATTATTCAGGATGATGGGAAGGTCTGGAGCAAAGGAAAAGCCAGATGCTGAAGTGTTCCATCATTCTGAAAGAATGGCCTAAACATCAGTAGATAAAAACCATAAGGAGTATAGAGAGTAGTTTAGCCAAATTATACAATTCTGAAAATTGGAGAGATGTTTACATAAGAATGAAAGAGTAATAATCCAATGCTTGTGGTGGGTAAATATAAACCTTACTTTTTTTCTCAACATCTGGCTGAAAATAGGGAGTTTAGAAAGATAATAAGAGAATTCTTCAGCACACTGATGATTTCATAAGCAACAATACTTTCAATATCTCTTTTGGGTAATAAATGAGTTGAAATTTTTCATACATGTTTTCCATTATTGTAGTGTTGTATCCAAAGACATGTACTGACATCTTTCATTTAAATAAATGATTATAGGGGCGCCTGGATGGCTCAGTCAGTTAAGCATCCAACTTCAGCTCACGTCATGATCTCACAGTCCGTGATTTCGAGCCCCGCGTGGGGCTCTGTGCTGATGGCTCAGAGCCTGGAGCCTGCTTCCGATTCTGTGTCTCCCTTTCTCTAACCCTCCCCCCGTTCATGCTCTGTCTCTCTCTGTCTCAAAAATAAATAACAATTTAAAAATTTTTTAAATAAATAAATGATTATAAGCACAAAAATATTCTATGCTAAAATCATTTTAATATTGAAATATCTAGGGTTTTATTTTCCTTTTTCTGTGTCTCCCTGTCTTTATTACAAAGAAAAATAAGCAGTATTTTTACCTTTAAACTGTAGTAATTGTATGTATCCTCTTCTCCCTAGGGTGACTCTGGTGGACCTCTGGTTGGTGCAGATTATAAAGGCACTTGGTTCCTTGCTGGTATTGTAAGCTGGGGAGATGAATGTGCTCTTCCAAACAAGCCTGGTGTCTACACTCGAGTAACATACTACCGAGACTGGATCTTGTCCAAAACTGGTCTCTAGTGCAGAAGTTCTTTACAGATTAAAGCTTGAGGGACACCTGGGTGGTCAGTTACTTGAGCATCCTACTTCAGCTCAGATCATGATCTCGCGGTTGATGGATTCAAGCCCCACATTGGGCTCTCTGCTGTCAGTGCAGAGCCCGCTTCAGATCCTCTGTCCCCCACCCCTCTCTCTCTCTCTGCATCTTCTCTGTTGTGCTCACTCTCTCAAAAAGAAATAAACATTAAAAAAAAAGAAGCTTGAAAATGATACCCTGTGAAATATTTGTAATTCCCAAGCTACACGTAACTTAGAATCACCTCTCTATATGCACATTTAATATTGCAAACATAAAGATATATAATTTTAGAACTGTGAAAACTTTTTGTATACTAGACTTTGAAAAAGGGTTAGTGACAGTAATGAACTAGAACATATTATCTCCCCTACACCTCTCTCTAGACTGAAGGTAATTACATGAGTAAATATGGATTACAGTTTACTAAGGAGGTCTTTTCTGCTGATTTGTAGATCTAGGTCCCTTAGGAAATCATAGAAGAGATGTTAGCAATAAAGTCCCTTCTTAGTATATAAATAATCCCCAGCTGAATCACATCGTTGCTACAAAAATTATATATTGATAGGTTGTAGCCTAATGAATTGCAGTAATATAAAAATTTCCAAAGAAAATCTGTCTACCTGTTTTCTTTCTAGTCTTTGTGCCAATGCTAATCTCTTCTCTATTTATGGCTTCCTCACCTGGACTGACACAAAACAGCATGATAATGCCATGGGGTGCATTGAATAGATCCCAATGCTTTTTGATCTGTCCCTATTTCTCTTTCATATGTAAGTGAGGCCAGAAGATGTTTCTCACATGTACACACATAATAGCAAAATTATCCTGAAACACATGGGCTATGTTTCACTAGGTAAGCTTGAACAGGTAACACTGTATTACATACCTCTAATCTCTTAAAATTCCTCAATATAAATTATCAGCCAGAATAAATAATATGGAAATTTTGCTTTCGCTTCACTTTCCTTTTGCCCATACAGAAACGTTCTAGCTGAGAGTACAGATGTCTATGAATGCACTGTTAGAGCTCATGCTAACTTGCCACATAAACAGGTCAGTTGGCTTTTATCATGAATATAATCTCATGGTGATGCTTTTCCAGACTGCAGTCCACCAGTATCTCTAAAGCAGTTTACCTTTCTCTTTTGTCATCACTGACATCCCTACAACTACCACTAACAGCTTTCATTATGATATAAATTTTGTTCATGGGCCCAAAAAATAATTGCATTAATAATAGTAGCTAACATTTATAGACCACTTATGTGCCAGGCACACTTTACATGTATTATTACACTGAACCCTCACAACAACCTTGTAAGGAGGATTCCCTTGTAATCTTAATTTTACAGATAAGGAGACTGAAATAGAAGTGAACCTCAGAAAGTTTATAATTGGCTGAGCTGGGATTCAAAATCAGACAATTGGATTGCAGAGTCCACACTGTAAACAACTATGCCCTGTTATGTGATATGGTTATAACTAAGGATCTACCTAGTATAGTATATTCTAAAATGTAATATTTGTCATATATTTTATAGATTAATTCATACAGTAGCCTTATTATTTGATAAATTTAAAAAATATTGTGACATCTCTCTGGGCACGTGTGCGGCTTAGTCCCTTAAGCATCCGACTCTTGATATTGGCTCAGGTTGTGATCTCACAGTTTGTGAGATCATACTCCAAGTCGGGCTCTGCACTGACAGTGCGGAGCCTGCTTGGGATTCCCTCTCCCTCTCTCTCTGCCCCTCCCCTGATCACACACACACACACACACACACTCTCTCTCTCTCTCTCTTTCAAAATAAATAAACATTTAAGAAAATATTTTGACTATCTCAAGTTATGCATTTACAAAAATTAGTATTTCTACTTTTCAATTTTTTAGAAATTAAGTATGTCCAGGAAGTATATGGATATTGGTCAGGATTCATTGGTCACAAGTGAGAGAAACTCAATTAACACTACCTTAAGTGAAAAGAAGAAATTTTCAACTCATCTAACTAAAAATCTAGAGATCTACATGTGGCAGAGCTGAATGAAGCTAGATCCAAGGACTCAACAGTGTTTTGATCTCTAGCCACATCTTAACTTTTCTTTCGTCTGTCTTCATTCATAGCCAGATGCTGCCCACTGAGTTAGTAAAGACCTACTCACTGGCTCTAGGATTAGGTTTCCTTTAGTGCTAACGGTGCCACAAAAATAGAGCCCTCCTGCCCTCTGGCTTCAAGTGTTAAAAAAATCCTGAGGATGCCTATAATGAGCCTAGGTGGAGGTAAGAGGGGACTTGGTTGACAGCCCCTGTGAGCAGGGTTGGGGGACATCCAAGAAAGAAAAAAATTCTGGCAGACAAAAAACTAATGGTTATCTGTTACCCAGCCCAAAATGTGCTATTTTCTGAATCAATACAATGTTATTTCAAATTATATCATCTCCTTCTATATTTTCTGTATTTTCATGTGTTTATTGTCTTTTTTTTTTTCAACGTTTATTTATTTTTGGGACAGAGAGAGACAGAGCATGAACGGGGGAGGGGCAGAGAGAGAGGGAGACACAGAATCGGAAGCAGGCTCCAGGCTCCGAGCCATCAGCCCAGAGCCCCAAGCGGGGCTCGAACTCACGGACCACCAGATCGTGACCTGGCTAAAGTCGGATGCTTAGCCGACTGCGCCACCCAGGCGCCCCTCACGTGTTTATTGTCTTAACTACAGATTTTGTATAAAACAATGTCATGCTACGTGTATTCTAGTATCTTAGTTTTAAAAAGCAAGATGATTGAGGTGCCTGAGTGGCTCGGTTGAGTGATGCACTCTTGATTTCAGCTCAGGTCATGATCTCAGGGTCATGGGGTCGAGCCCCGCATCAGGCTCTGCACTGAGTGTGGAGCCTGCTTAAGATTCTCTCTCTCCCTCTTTCTCTCTCTCTCTCTCTCTCTCTCTCTCTCTTTCTTACTCTCTCTCTCTCTCCCTCTGCCCCTCTCCCCCATTCACATATGCACTCTCTCTCTCTAAAAAAATAATCTCTCTCTCTAAAAAATAAATAAATAAATAATAAAATAAAATAAAATAAAATAAAATAAAATAAAATAAAATAGTGGTGAATGACTAGAAAATGGAAAAGAAGGGTAAAAATTGACTTTAAGATATAATGACTAGGTGAGTGGGAGAATGGGAATATACTGAATGGAAACTAGGGAGACTAGACTGAGGACCACAAATGATGACTGCAAAATTCTTTTTTAAAATAGTCTTCAACAAGAACTGAGCATATGTATCCCTAGCATATATTTGCTTCTAAGGTAAGATGAGAATTATTTAAATCAGTATATTCTTATTCTGATGGAATATTCTATAAAGATTTATTTGATATAAATATATATTTATTTATATCAAATATATATTATATATATATATATATATTATTCCCATCGTTTTATTAAGTAGGAATTAGGCAATAGTTCAGTCTTGTAAATACAGAGAAATTTACTAGGCTCTCTCTAGAAGTAGCATAGGAAGTAAAATAAGTTTTAAAAGCATTTCTTTACTGTTCTCCCAGAAAAAAAACACTATGTGTTTAAGTATTTGTCAAATTATACCAATTGTTTCTAAACTAACTTTAGTGGCACTCAAAGGTACTTCTGCCATGTTGTTATACCTCACTCTGATATAAAATGGAATTAAAGATTGGAAATGTATTTAATTCTGCTAAGAAAAATACTAAACCTTAGCATACTAAACTGTATGGGGCACATAACAAAATTTAAAGCAAGCAATACCGAACTTTTTATAAATGCCTAATGAAAGGAGCATCAAGGATTATAAAAGTAAATAAACCACTCTTAGAAACATCAGAAACTTTATAGAAACACTTTCAAAAGGGAAGGAATTTGAATCAAATAATAGTTAATATGTCATATAGGAATTAATAGGATGTCAATTAATTTTACGGGAACCCAGTCTTACTGAAATGGAATTTGAGTAAAAACGGATAATACCAGGGGTGCCTGGTTGGCTCCATTGGTTAAGCATCGGAGTCTTGATTTCAGCTCAGGTCATGATCTCGCTGCTCATGAGTTCAGCCCCACATCAGGCTCTGCCGACAACACAGTGCCTGCTTGGGATTCTCTCTATCTCCCTCTCTTTTTGCCCCTCCCCTGCTCATTCTCTCTTTCTCTCTCAAAATAAATAACTAAAAATTAAAAAAAAAAAAACTTTTAATGGATAATACCAATAACCACATACACTTGTATTTTTGAATTTAATTTGTTATTACACATTTGCATCATAAATTATTTTTTAAAATGTTTTTACATTTTTTTTTGAGAGAGACAGAGAGACAGAGCACGAGCAGGAGAGGGGCGGAGAGAGAGGGAGACACAGAATCTGAAGCAGGCTCCAGGCTCTGAGCTGTCAGCACAGAGCCTGACGTGGGGCTCGAACTCACAAACCGTGAGATAATGACCTTAACCAACTGAGCCACCCAGGCGCCCCTGCATCATAAATTCTTTAAAGGAGGGGCACCCACGTGGCTCTGTAGGTTAAGCTTCTGACTCTTGGCTCTGTACTGATAGCATGGAGCCTGCTTGGGATTCTCTCTCTCCCCCTCTCTCTACCCCTCTCTAAATATATAAAAAAATATATGCTTTCTCTCTAAATATATAAAAAAATAAAATAAAATAATTTTTTTTTAATTCTCAAAATGATTATTGGAGATGTTGCTTTCAAACATCCAATTCTGAAAATGATGGGATTAAGATGTGTTGTATTTTATAAGTGAATTACTTTATGAAATGGAAATGTTATGGGATCAACAGAAGATTACCAGCAAAAGAATTTAAAAAAATTAAAACTATGCTATTTTCAATATCCAGCAGCCCACATGAAGTTTATATAAATAAAAATATCTCAACATCATGTAATTATCTTTGGAAATACCAGATATAATGAGCTTTGGCTAGCCTTTCTTTGGTAACTACAAGTACAGTGCCTAGGACACAATGTTCAATAAATGTTCAATTAACTGAATTATTGAAATAAAAATGATCATTCTTATTTTAGCTATATTTAGTTACATATTACTAATAATAATTAAAACAAAAATAAAAGATTACTACTTGTAACATTTAGTGACTATATCAATTTTGACAAATAAACATGATCATTATGTTTCTGCTTTTTCATTCATTTCATGATATTGATTATTTGTAATATTTTTTGTTAATCTGATCTCCAATATCTTACATAGATTTTCTTTTTTTTTTAATTTTTTTTTCAACGTTTTTTTATTTATTTTTGGCACAGAGAGAGACAGAGCATGAGCAGGGGAGGGGCAGAGAGAGAGGGAGACACAGAATTGGAAACAGGCTCCAGGCTCCGAGCCATCAGCTCAGAGCCTGACGCGGGGCTTGAACTCACGGACCGCGAGATTGTGACCTGGCTGAAGTCGGACGCTTAACCGACTGTGCCACCCAGGCGCTCCTCTTACATAGATTTTCAACACTAATTTCCTACCACCTACCTCTGACACAGCTAGACTGAAATGAGAACTATAATAATGTCTTGTGGCATGATTCTCTAAATAAGATCCATCCTTAGAAAATGGAAGTGAATCTTCCATTTTAAATGCTACAGATCATTTAACATGGCTTAGAAAAAAATTGAATAGCTTTTAGAATTTGTTCCTCATTTCCATAACAATTTTGTGGAAACACTTCCTCATAATTCCTCAAATCCGCATTCCTTCCTCAAATCCTTCCAATTTAAAATTGAGTGAAAATTCTCGCCTTTTACTCCCATCATAATTGCCACAGACATTATCATTCTTGGTTAAATGAAGTAAGCCATGTTTTGAAAAACAGAGGGAAAAAATTATATTCCTTTTCTCTGATAGTGTGCTGCCTCTATCTTTTCTACCAAAATTTTCTCCCAAATACTTTTCATCTACATACTTCTCCTTTAAAAGACCTGCTTTCTTCTATTCTTTCAGTCTTCTTAGTAAAGAGGTGTTAAAAATCTATTTCTTGTTCCTCTGGGTCACTTCCAAACTACCATTTCTCTGTCACCTCAGAATTTGAACTTGCAATTCAGAAAGAGCTTAGCAGTTAGGTACAGGAAGATGATGGAGAAGATAATACAAAGAAAAACAAAGATATCTTGCTTGAGGACCAACTGAGGTCATGAAACAGATTTGCTCATCCTTGGAACTTCCTGGGTTTCCTGTTGGCTTTCTACGCCTTGTGTATTATGAAAGAGGCCTCTATTATTTAAGAGAGTCTCCTTTTCTTGCAACCAAAAGGACCTAATTAACATGGCATCAAACTCCATTGACCCTCCACTCCACCTATCCGCTTTCATGGCCACACCCTGTACTTTCTAGTTAATCAGAACAACTTCACATCTGGAATCTTAAATTCAAATTTCTACCTACGTCCTCCTAGTTTAAGACTCCCTTACTCCATTATAATTTATTTTCTTTCCATCGAGATCCTCTTTTCTTGAGCCCCCTCTTTTATTTGAGTCTACCCTAACTCCACTGCATTCATAGATCCACTGCCTTCCCTATCAAGCCTAACTCTTTAGTGACTTACTACATAATCAGCTCCCCTAAGGGATCTGCTCCCTGTCTTTCTGCTACATCTGCCCTAGTCCCTTGACCTGTTCTCCCTTCTACTGGTTCCATCTCTAAATCTCTAAACATCCTCACTGGTTCGATCTCTAAGTCTCTAAACATCCTCAAGTCTTACATACCTGTTTTTTTTTTAATCCTTTTTTCTTTATGTCTACTTCCTCAAATTTCACGTGCTCTTCTAATGACCATTCTTACCAAAGCACCAAAGCTACTGTAGGCAAGTCATCAATGACTTCCTAATTACCTCATCCCGCTAATTCCTTTTGGGTTTTGTCCTATCACTGAGATACTTAGTGTATGGATCACTCCCTCTCTCCTGGAGTTCTCTCTTCCTATTACTTCTATTACATCACTCTCTTCTGGTCTCCTCATTATTTTACAATGTTCCCAACCCCTGTGTGCTCTTTAAATGATTGTGTTCACAGAGTTCTCTCTTGGCACTTCTCATTGTTCACATTCTCTCTAGGTAATCTCATCCATTCCCATGGCTTCATCCACAAGCACCATAAATATATATTCTGCTAATTTATATCTCCAGCTAGGATGTATCTCTTGAGCTTCCCACCTGTATAGCCAAGTGCCTACTAAAAATTTCCTTTGGGCTAATGTATAGGCATCTCAAATTCCATACATCTAAAATTTCTCTCTGTCCACTATTCCTAGTCTAATAGCCCATTCAACTCATTTTTCTAAGTTGGTAATTAAAGAACAATTCTTTATTCCATCCACTTCCTCAAAAATAAGAACTAACCAACCAAGTTCTAATAACTGTACTTTCTGTATATATAAAACTTGAAATGGGGTGCCTAGGTGGCTCAGTCGGTTAAGCGGCCGACTTCAGCTCAGGTCATGATCTGGCGGTCCGTGAGTTCAAGCCCCGTGTCGGGCTCTGTGCTGACAGCTCAGAGCCTGGAGCCTGTTTCAGATTCTGTGTCTCCCTCTCTCTGACCCTCTCCCGTTCATGCTCTGTCTCTGTCTCAAAAATAAAATAAACGTTAAAAAAATAAAAAAATAATAATAAATAAATAAATAAATTGAAATTTATCTCTCTCCATGTTATGCTACCACC
Organism: Prionailurus bengalensis; assembly: GCF_016509475.1. Lineage (NCBI taxonomy): Eukaryota > Metazoa > Chordata > Mammalia > Carnivora > Felidae > Prionailurus > Prionailurus bengalensis. The sequence goes on from NC_057344.1 coordinate 150,825,425, forward strand.
TACTTTCCATGTTGTGTTGGTAGCAAAGACTTTCTAAATAGACGAACTGCCTCAAATTTTGATCTGCCAATAATTCCCAAATGCTTTCAAAGCACTATCTGTATGTTACACAATGACCTTTCTAAAGTATTAATCTGGCCATACCTACATCATACCACTCCATCGTTCAAGGCACTATTTATAGGGAAAGCCCAAAGTCCTTAGCATGCACAGTACTGCTGTCTTGTCTGCGATTTCACTTTCCATGGTTCCAGTTACCCCAGATCGAGTGCAGTCTAGACACAGATAACATATTGTCAGAAGGTCAATAGTAGCCTAACCCTACACCACAACGCCTAAATCATTCACTCATTTCATCTCATAACATAAGCATTTTATCATCTCACATCATCACTAGAAGACAAAGGCTGAGTACAGAACAATAAGGTATTTGAAGAGAGACCACCTTCACTTAACTTTTATTACAGCATATTATTATAGTTGCCTTATTTTATTAGTTATTGTTAATTTCTTACTGTGCCTAATTTATAAACTAAACTGTACCATAAGTATGTGTGTATAGGTACAACAGAGTAATATAAAGGGTTTGGTACTATCCACAGTTTCAGGTGGTCCTTGGGGGTCTTAGAATATATCCCCTGTATATAAGGGAAACTACTGTAATATAGGTTTCCTGATCTGATGGCTGCCTCATCTTTGGTCACACTCACATACCCCTTTTCAGGCACAGAGAAGCTTCTAACGTTCTATTTGAGCATGACTGCTCTAGCTGCCAAGAATGTCCTCCCCATCCCACGATCGCTCTTTTGCCTGTCTCCTAAATTCCCTTTCCCTTCCTTTCTTCTATCCTTTGTTGTTTTTCTTTGTTCTCTTTCTTACTTTGATGAACAGATACATTGTGGAAGAAGTTGCAGCCAAGATGAATGTGGGAAAGGGAAAGAAACAGGAAAGGAAAGGGAGAAATTAATAATAAAGCATTCATGCTCCAGTTTTTTTCTTTCCCTAAAATGAGACACAAAGGGCAAAATATGCTTCAGTATAATCAGATTTTACCATTAACATTTTTCCTTTCTTCTTTTTGTTTCTGGCCCACATATAATAGCTTTTCTGGTTTGTAAAAATGATTACCTTGTTTTGTTTGGTTTCAGGCATATAGCCTTGCTCAGATTAACTGACATGATGTATATGCAAAGCCTTTTGAGTTCTTCAGGAAAATAAAATCTTATAATGAACCTAGTATAGCTTATATAGTAGGTACAAACTTTATGGTCATAAATCTCAGATGTAAAAAAAATACCTTTCTTTAATATTCTATATAAACATAATTTCACCATTTCCCTTAAACTCCTTAACAGCTCAAGACTCAAATAGTACTTCAATCTATTGTCAAGTTCTAGGTTAAAATACTATTCTTTTTAATGTTATAAACATTTTATGTTTATAATACAGTTTAATTTATTTGGAAGTTCTAGTGGGAATTATTGTTTTTCTTTAACTTTTTGGTTTTATTTATTGATTTTTATTTATAGAAAATCATGAATCATCATTCGTGAGTTCAAGCCCCATGTTGAGCTCTGCACTGACAATGCAGAGCCTGCTTGGAATTCTCTCTCCCTCTCTGCACCTGCTCCACTTGTGTTGTTTCTCTCTCTCTGTGAAAATAAATAAACTTTAAAAAAAAAGCATTAAAAATATAGTAAATAACATTGTTGTAACAGTGAAAGACAAAGAAACTTATGGTAACTGACTTGCACAATTTGAAAGGCTATATGGTGTGAAAAATGTTAAATTTGCAGTTGTGACAGTTTCTACATATCAGGAATATTGAAAACAATTTCCTAAATATCATCTAAGTGTTATACAGGAAAAGGGTTATGCGAAAGAGCAAGTTTTCAATGCTGAGACTGGCTTGTTTTACAAGGATGTTGGCAAAGGAACCTATTTAATGCAAATGGTGCTTTAGCTCACAGGAACCTAATCCTACACTTTTGTTAGGAGCAAGTGTTCAGTATTTGCCAATTCAGTGCTGGTGGCAACTTTATAGAGCTACCACAAATAATAAGAGTCAAGTCTATATTTATGCTCTTTTTTGTGTTTTAAAATACATGGGATATGTTTTTCCAAAAGGTGTACTTCTCATAATTTATGACTCATCTATTCCTCCCACTAATTATTTAGAAAGGGTCCATTTCAGAACCAAAATACTCCACTGGAAAATATTTCCAGTCCCTTCAGAAAGTCACTTAGGAAGCCAGATTCCATGCTCTGCACTATACTATTTCATTCAAGGCTAGAAGTAGTGAGAGAAAGCGAGTAATTCTGCCATGTGTTGACAGCCAAGAGGGAGCCGAGATACACAACTGTTCTAAGTCCCTCCAGATCCTGGAGGCAGTCAGTGCAGAGGGAATCTGAAGAAGTACCTAAGACATATCCAACACTCTTACTTATTCTTCTGTAGCAGCAAATAAGCTCCTTCAGGGCCCAGATGATGCCACGTGCATGTTTTATCACCTGCAAAGGCTAAGAGCATATATAGCACGTATTTAGTAACTACTTATTAAATAAATGAATATAAGACACAAAAAACAAATCTATGAACCAACAAGAATGGACCATCTAAGTCAAAAGACTCACCTATATGCTTAACATTCCTGCTTTAGCTGCCACAAAAGCAAACTAGTTGACATAAGTTGAATCAACCTAGTGATTTAATAAATTCCAGTGTAAGTCATATCAGTATTGGTAAATAACATCATTAAGCACTCATCATGAAAGGTAAAGCAGCAACACAGAGAGTGTTTCGAAGTGGCCCCAATTGGAAATGATCAGATAACATATATATAAAGGAATTTAAGCAACTATTCATATTATATATAAACACAGATAAATGTGGTTACAGCATTTATACAGTATTCTCTCCAATATCTATCTATGCTATGAATAATGTGCAATAATGGAAAGTACAGTATTTAAACAATTATAAAAGCAAGGCAATAATTTTAAAAATTAATGATTTTTACCCAACCTAAGCATGGATAGTCTGACCATTGGGATTGATTGATAAATTTGAATGCAGACTAATTTATATTAGATCAAATTAATTCTGTTAAGGTATTAATTTGACATTTTGTGCAGGATGGCTTTAAATGAACATATTTGTCTAGTGTTTCATGTACAGCAGTGTGTGATTGAAAAAGAAAACCGATGCTTTTGAGAAAAGAATTAATTTATTAAAACAACAGATTTGAACTGGATTGAGTTCTTTTTTAGTATTTTTCATTTTCATCTTGTATGTCTTGGACAGAATAATAACACTTAATAGTTTTTAGAAAATCTCCTTATTGAAACTTACCAGGAACCCATGGGGGAGGGGAAGGAAAAAAAAAAAAAAAAAAAAAGAGGTTAGAATGGGAGAGAGCCAAAGCATAAGAGACTGTTAAAAACTGAGAACAAACTGAGGGTTGATGGGGGGTGGGAGGGAGGAGAGGGTGGGTGATGGGTATTGAGGAGGGCACCTTTTGGGATGAGCACTGGGTGTTGTATGGAAACCAATTTGTCAATAAATTTCAGAAAAAAAAAAATAAAACAAAACAAAAAAAAAAAAAAACAAAAACAAAAAAAAAAAAAAGAAAATCTCCTTATTAAAGTCATGTGGATAACGGCATGAATGGATTTTAAATTCAGAATTAAGCTTCAGGTGTCCTTCTCTACTTAGGAAAAATGTTGTGAAAACCAGGCCATCTGCTGAGGTACTACGGTTACATTTGGCCCTCACAATGTGTTTGACATGTTCTGTTTTAGCACTGTGTTGGATTATTAGCCCACAAAACAAGTTCACCTTGATCTTTTACATTAAATATAAACTAGCTCAGGGACGAAATTTGACATAAATCTACATCTGTGACGTTTCCATCTAAAGAAGGCAGAAATAAAACAGGGCTTTGGGCTAGGTTACAATAAAACATCAGAAGTGCCAGAAACACAAGTCTTGAAGCTCTATCAGTCAGGAGGTATGGCAAGTGCCCCTCCTGAACAGAATCAGAATCACTGCTCAGCCATAAACAACAGCATCCCACTGATGCAGGGCAACCTCCCCACACTGACATTATCTGGAAAGATCCGAGTGACGGTTACTTTCTTCCTTTTTCTACTCTCTACAACTTTTAATGCTTCTTTCTTGTTGAAACTTCAGAAGTGGACTCAGAAGAAAGAGAAAGGAAAAAAGCTTTCGAGAATGAAGATGCTTTTAAAACATCTGACCTTAGCCAACCTGTTGGAGACTCTGCTTGTCATGCCACTAGATGGATTGTGGAATATTACAGTTCAATGGTATGCTGGAGAGCTCCTCTGCAAAGTTCTCAGCTATCTGAAGCTTTTCTCCATGTATGCCCCAGCTTTCATGATGGTAGTGATCAGCCTAGACCGCTCCCTGGCCATCACAAGGCCTCTAGCTGTGAAAAGCAATGGCAAGCTCGGACAGTCCATGATTGGCTTGGCATGGCTCCTCAGTAGTATCCTTGCTGGACCACAGGTAAACCATTATCATGAACTTGTTTGGATATGGCAATCACAGATTTCCTATCTAATCTTGAGTATTGTATTGTATTATTGTATGTCAAAGGCAGTATTGTATTGTCTTCGAGAGCTTGGATTCTGGAAATTCAAGAGCAAAGTTTAATCCTGGCTGTTACCTTGGGCAAATTTTTAGCTTCTCTGGGTTTCAGTTCCTTCATTTATAAAATGGAGGTAATGCCCATATTATGCAACTTTTGTAAAGATAAGAAGAACAATGTATTAAAGTGTCTAGCATAATCTCTAGTACATAGTAAATGCTCCTCAAAAAATGTGGCTATTGTCCAATTGGACCTCATCCCCATCTTATTCTTTCCTCTAGTTCTTCTTTTGCTCTGGTTGATACAGTAAATGGAGAGAATATTTAGGAACTATGGAATTTGCATAGGTAGAAAGTATTTATAATTTGTCTTATTTGGGATTTCTTGAGTGGAAACTAATCTGTTTCTGTCGCAACTTAGAACTATTGTCAGCTAGTATGTTGTTCTGGAGTTTGCAGCTGGGTGGGACTGAATAAAGAGGAAAAGTGGGAAACCCCGGACTTCTGAAATCTGAATATTTCTCTGAGATTGACTTGAGCTTTTCTGGAAAAAGTTTAGACCATAACAGGCTGTTAGCAAAATCAGGTACAGGTAGATATTGTTCCAGATTGTCCTCATCTGAGGCAACCTGGTTAATTGGCCTGTAGAATTTGCCTTTTTTTCAACAGTCATATCTCTGAAGAAAAGGACACGGTCTTACAAATAGCAAAGATTCCCTAATAACAGATGAGTAAATTGTCTCTATGCTTGTAAATGTATCGTATGATGATGAACCCAGGGTACAAGGATGTGTCAAGAAGTGGCATCAAGGTTAATCAGGATGTTCCCAAAATCTACCACTACAAATGGAATTTATGTAGACATTCTAAATGAGCCAGGTGCTTTAAAAAACAAAAAGAAGAAACATAAAACAACAAAAAATCCTGCCATGCAAAACTCATTAAATACAGTTAAAACACTAAAAAGTTGGGCCACCAAATTTTCACCACCAATTCCTCACTTAACTAATATTTCATGGATATTAGATCAATTTAGTTGGGGTGTGTTTTATGGCAGGAGGAATGGGAAAAACTAAAGTACTTTGATGTTCCTGGATAAAGGCATATGACGATTCTCACAGTGACTGAATATACAAGAATGGGTATAGTAAATACGTCTCTTGAAATGAGACTATTTAGCTAAGGCTATGGTTTAAGTTTTCCATTTTGTTTCTCTAAATTAAGAGTGTTGCCTATTTATTCTTTTTCTTAGGAAAGATAAACAAGTTAGGTTCTTCACACTGAGCATGATACTGATGGTTTCAAAGAAACCACCCCCCAAGAAAATGTAATTCAGTTGTGGAGACAATACTTTTATAAAACTAATACAACCATATACTAAACATTTATAAAACCTAGTACCAGTGTAAGAAGGAGAAATGAGTAAGAGTTGAAATGGTAAAGGAATGATTTAAGAAAAAAGTAGGATAAGCTGAGTTTTTTCAGATGAATGGTATTTGGATAGAAAAAAAAGTCAAGGATCACATATATTTTTCAGGAAAGGTTGAAATGTGTGATTAATTTTCACGGGACACTTATCTGGCTGAAGTGAAAGATTGAGAGGTGGCACCAGCAGGATATCAGATTTGGTGGTTGCTCCCTTGTCTTCCACTTCTCGTGTACTATTTGTCATAAAACATCATGATCATGCATTTGCTCGTCTTTGTCATTAAGGAATAGACTCTTAAACGGTGGAGACTCTGTTGTGTTCAACTTCATTAACATTCACTGTACATAATAGGACAACTAGCAGAAATAGAAACTTTAAATGTTCAGATGATCTAATTTCTCTGCAGATCAAATAAATCCTTCACTTTTTCCTTTAAAAACAAATTGGCTTCATTCATTTAAATGAATGAATGAAAGGTATAATGGACCTATATTATAGAAGACATTGATAACCAGGGGAAATTCTGAAATTAATGTGGGAGCCACATATCCTTTGTGAGTCCTATGCAAGAAATAAAATGATTTTTTAACAAAAATATTTTAGGAAAATTTTCATAGACCCAAATAATTGTGAGAAACAGAGAAACCTTTTCTGAATTTTCTGGCAATGAAATGATTAGGTTGGTGGCTAGGGTGGTCTCAGAAAGCATTGATTTTAAGAGGGACATTTCAAACAAAAAACAAAGTTTGGCAACAAATCGGATTTAAGGAGATAAAGAGAACGGTATAAACTAAAGCTCTAATATTTTTAGCCAAGGAGTTTTAACAGTGAAACTATTGAAATAGGCAGGTAGGTTGAGAACAGAAGTGTCTCCCTGTTTGTTTCTCTGTTTGAAGGGGGAGGGAAGGCAAACTGTGAAAAGAGCTGAAAACATTTGCTTTAGGACATGATGATATCAGTATAAGGTCTTTGGAGAAGTGTAGCCGTTTGGAAAGTAGTTGGTAAGTTAGGATACTGATGAAAGTCTGAAGAAGTAGAAATAAGTCAAATTGTGATAATAACTGAAATGCAAATTAACAATTTCAACCTTCTCTAAGCACTGTCCCAGAGGGTATAATAAAAATATTGATTTATTAATTCAATTATCTTCATCTAAGTATGTCACAGCAATAATAGAAAGATAGTGCCAAATACTTATCTGTCTTGATACAGTAAAAAGAAATTATGAAATTAAGTTTGAATTGTTTAGGACTTTCATGTAATAGCCTGACCTCAAATACATCACTCTTCCTGAGAGATTTATGTGAATATGGGCCACAGAAAATGATGGTTTTCTTTTATTTGGTAAAACACATAATTCATCCTTACTTTCAGCAGCAGATTATATTTGTAAAGCACTTTGCCGAAGCTTCCTGAAAAACCTCACTCTGTGCAGCACATAACAGCCATGTTACTACCACCACCCCGTGTATCAGAGAACATACAAAGAGAATCTTTGAAAGCAATGGCGTGCACACCTTTCTGGCAGTAAGAAATGCATACTACATTGGGACTTTGTTCCTCACACACTTATAACTGGGAAAATTTTTCATAAAATATTCAACACCATTCTACTTCATTTTTTTTTTAAGTTTACTTATTTTGAGAGAGAGAACATGAGTCGGGAAGGGGCAGAAAGAGAGAGGGAGAGAGATAATCCCAAACAGACTTCGCACTGTCAGCACAGAGCCCCATGCAGGGCTCAATCCCACAAACTGTTAAGATCATGACCTGAGCCCAAATACAGTCAACCACTCAACTGACGCCCCTCCATTTCATTATTTACTGTTTCATTATTTACTGTTGATTGCCACTTACTGATGGGTACAATCTGCAGTGCAAAACCAACTGGTTTAAAGGGATTCATTGACTTTCTCAATGTCACTTGACCTGTTGGACTCATGTCTTTGTATTAAGTCTGGTTTTTCTTTTTATTATAGCTCTGTCTCTCTGCTGTCTCTCTGAATAAAAGAGGTTTTAATCCCATGACTAATGTTACACATGTTTAATGGGGAAGATGAAAGACTGAAAGGGCTTTTTACTTCTAGACTGTGGCACATAGTAAGCTTCACCATGCTCTATGGATAAGCCCACTGACAAAGGTGCATCCTGTAACGGCTAATTTACATTGAAAGGATGAATTTAATCATCATCCTCTGGTTTATATATTGATTGTCTATTGCTTGAGAAATTCTGTGATGGTCTGGGGATATATTTTCAGAAGTTCCAGCATAGCATAGCTCAACTTTCAAACTTTTTCCAGGTAATGGAACTTTTTTTAAAAAAAGCAAAATTCTAAGGGTGCCTGGTGGCTCAGTTGGTTGAGCGTCCAACTCTTGATTTAGGCTCAGGTCATGATCTCACTGTTCGTGAGATTGAGCCCCACATTGAACGTGGTGCTGACAGCACAGAGCCTCCTTGGGATTCTCTGTCCCTCTCTCTCTACCCCTCTCCCTCTCACGCTCGTTCTCTCTCTCTCTCTCTAAAAATAAATAAGTAAACTTAAAACAAAAAAAGCAAAATTCTATCTGGAGCCCCAATGAAACATACAAGTGGAGCTGTTCTTGCTAAAGAGACGTAAGGGAAGCCAATCTTCTGCTTGACCATTTACTAGCCCTGCTCATGGTCTCTAAAGACCTTAGATTTCCCTGAAACAAAGCTTGGAAGACAATAGGATAGTAGAAATGGCATGAATATTGGATTTTAACAAAGTTGGTTTCAAATCTCAATGCTGTCTCTTACCATCTCTGTGGTTCTGAGTAAATTACTGTAACTAAGTTTAAAAGCTAATTGTGAAGAATAAATTATAAAGATACATAAAATCATCTAGTACAAGACTTAATTTTTAAACACTCTGATAATGTTCATTCCTTCCTCTCCTCCTGCTTTCATTCCTTTGTTCATAAAGAGTTTTTGAAGTCAGGAGATAAAATAATAGGGAAATACGAGTATGAAAATTAAATGATCCTTTAAGAGACAGCAAAGAGAATTGGCTTACATAAAGATTCCAATTTCTCAAAATTATAACATTCATTCTGACTGATAAGTAAGTTTAGCCAATCTACTCCCTAGTCACCAGGCTGTCCTGCTCATTCTGAAAGCTATATATGCTGATGCATAATCGTTCTAGTCTTAAAGATATCATTTGTAACAGTCAAATAAGAAAGGAAGGAAGGAAGGGAGGAGGAAGGTAGGAAGGAAGAAGGCAGGCAGGCAAGGAGGGAGGCAAGGAGGGAAGGAAGAGGGAGAAAAGAAAAAGGAAAGGAAGGGAAAGGAAGAGAAGGAACAAACATGACCTGAAAGGCAATCTGCTTTAAGACTATGTGTGGTTAGGTTCGTAAGTGCATGTTGAGGATAAAACATTTCTTGAATTAGATGTGTCCGTATCTAATCAAAAATCACATGCTTTCCAATGACAGTCATTTACCACAAGAGTTACAGAGTAGCAGTTTATTTGCAGAAGTTCATACCACTAGCTTATCCATGTTAATATGGAGCATACATTCGGACAGCTTTTAAATTCTAACATTAACCCAGGTCGGAAGGCATGATATATGAGACATCCTTTTGGTCTTTGGTGTAAAGATACATGGCTGGGGGTGCCTCGGTGGCTCAGTCAGTTGAGCATCCAACTTCAGCTCAGGTCATGATCTTGCAGTTCATGAGTTCGGGCTTCACATCGGACTCACTGTTGTCAGCGCAGAACCTGCTAAGGATCCTCTGTCCCGGCCCTCTCTCTGTCTCTCCCTGTCTGTGCTCTCTCAAAAATAAACGAACATTAAATAAATATATATATATTATGTATATAAATTTATATAAATTTATATATAAATATAAATATAAAATTTTATATATAAATTTATATAAAATTATATAAATGTATATTCATGTATGTGTATATATATGTATATATATGTATGTGTGTATATATATATATATATAATATATATACATGCACTTGACAGGAATGGAATGTGTTTCTGAACTTGACAAGGAGCTTAAATTCAATAAATAAATGTCACACGTGTACAATATGCCAAGAACTATACTGGAACATAGTAGTAGCATACTAAATACATGAATAACAACAATAATGATGATGATGATAAATGTTAGTTATTGAAGACATAAATATGTGCCGGGAAATATGCTAAATCCTTTTGCATGCATTATTTCCTGTAAGGCTCCCAACAACTCTCTATATTGGATACAATTATCTTTTTTTTCATTCATAAAGAAACTAAGGTTAAGAATGTTATATACAACGCCCAAGATTACTGTCTAGTAAGTGTGGGTGTCAGTATATCCAGTTAACTCCATACCCAGAGCTTTTAAATACTACACTATATCACACCATGCAATGTTGTCTATTTCCTTTTTTCCTGTAGGATGCTGGAGAAGGATATGGCAGGAAAGTCTTAAGTTGAGAATAGATGCTAAAGAGCTATAAGGAAATAATATATGGTATACATTTACAAATATATAAATAAACATATGAATACACATTTATAAGTTGTGTGCCCTGAAATTTTTTTCATAATAATGTTTATAACTCATATAAGTGCTGTGTGCCAGGCATTATTAGAAATGCTTGGCAAGTATTAAATCATTTAATTGTCTTGACAGCCCCTAGAGGTAAATACTATTAACATCTCTGTTTTATAGATGAGGAAACTGAATGAAGTACATTATCTAAAAATAATTACCTCTTGGGGCTTCCCAGGTGGCTCAGTTGGTTAAGCGTCTGACACTTCCTTTCGGCTCAGGTCATGATCTCACTGTTCACAGGTTCGAGCCCCATGTCGTGCTCTTTGCTGACAGAGTGAAGCCTACTTAGGACTCTCTCTCTCTCTCCCTCTCTCTGCACCTCCTCTGCTTGCTCATGCTTTCTCTCAAAATAAATAAACATTTAAAAATAGTAATAAAGATAATTACCTCCGGAAAAGATTAGACAATAACGTAATTAGTCTGGGATAAGGTGAGGGTTAAAAATAATACTCTAAGAAGCATATGCAAATGACTGTAAAGAAGGAAAACATACTTCTCTCATTTATGGAAAAATAAAGCAAATACTGATGAGAACTGAGGTCAGGTATGAGAAAGGAGAAACAAAGAAATTAAAGAAATATAATCCAAAGACGAAAAAAAAAAACCAACAAACAACCCACGAACTAAAGTAGATCCCTATACTAATCATTCAAATGAACATGACATTGGAGCACAAAATAAACTGAACCTAGGCTAAAACAATTTATGAGAAAGTAAGATTCTGAGTTACCATAACACTTTACCATATCACTCTTTTAGCACTTATCACAGTCTACCTAGTACGTACGACAGGTGTCACAACCATGCTATTATCTCCCCTACCAAATTTTAAAGTCTCTGATAACAGGATATATCTGGTTCATCTTTTATGACAGAGAGCACCTAGAGTAGTTTTTGAACAAGGAGTTGCTTTAAAAATAAGCGTTTATTAAACGAAGATGATATCAGCTCAAATCATAGTACTTTATTTCAAAGTCAGATTAAATTTCCTTATAACGTGCAGCCCAGTGACAAATACTTGAGGCAGGCACAATATACCTTTTCTCCAGGAACTCCTTACTGTCTTTAAGTTAATGCTTTGCTAGAGGGAAAAACAACCTTAGCTTGAGGATAGCTAGGCCTCCCGTGTCCTGTGAGTTTTCTTTAGCATATGAAAATCTCTTTTGAGAGGGAGGGAGCCAAAACATAAGAGACTCTTAAAAACTGAGAACAAACTGAGGGTTGATGGCTGGTGGGAGGGAGGGATGGGTGGGTGATGGGTATTGAGGAGGGCACCTGCTGGGATGAACACTGGGTGTTGTATGGAAACCAATTTGACAATAAATTTCATATTTAAAAAAAAAAAAGAAAGAAAATCCCTTTGGAAACACACTCCTTTGACTTTACCTTCCCCAACTCCCAAGTACATAATCAGTCTCTCCTCAGGCTCCAGGCACCTCTTCCACCCAGAGGACCTGTCCTGGTGCTTTTTTTTTTTTTTTAATGTTTTTAACGTTTATTTATTTTTGAGACAGAGAGAGACAGAGCATGAACGGGGGAGGGTCAGAGAGAGAGGGAGACACAGAATCTGAAGCAGGCTCCAGGCTCTGAGCTGTCAGCACAGAGCCCGACGCGGGGCTCGAACTCACAAACCGCGAGATCACGACCTGAGCCGAAGTTGGCCGCTTCACCGACGGAGCCACCCAGGCGCCCCTGTCCTGGTGCTTTAATAAATCATCTTTTTGCACCAGGAAAAAAAAAGCCATTTTATTGAAAGTTTTATCATATTAACTTAAAAAGATGAAATATTAAAGTGAAAATGTGGCCTAGTGCAGAGAAGAAAGTCAAACTCGGATCATCTGGGTCCAAGTATGATCAGGAAGTTGTGGAGGGAAGTACCTAAGGTTTTAAAGAAATACTAGATTCTCAAGTTCTTTGTAAAGTAACTCTTCCAAAGACTCACAACATCTGTTGGGTCAAATTCAGAACTGAACTTTAAATTTAAAGTCAGTCTGCAAAGAAGTATGGAAAACTTAAATGGTTACTTTGTGATACGGAAAAAGATCGGGATTATAAAACAGAATTAGCTGAATACATGTTTGAGTTTCTGAGCTTTAAATTTGATGATATGATCATTGTGCACCCTCTAGTGGATTAATTTAACAATACTATTTTGTCCTTGAAAAAAGATCTGAAACTGAAAATCAACATTTTAATTACAAATAAAAGATAGAGCATTATATTTTATATTATTTTACTTATATTTTATTTAGAGTTTATTATATTTATATTATATTAAATTTCTCTACAAGCAAAGAAAGGAAATATAGGGTTGTTGTGTTTTTTTAAAAGCATACTCCACTACCACTCCATCACCCCAAAAAGGAAACAAATCCTGGGCCTGTGGAATTAATTAAGTTAATTGGATTTATTAATTCAATTAAAGACTTTAAAAAATAAATACTGTCCCTCAATTGCTTAAAATTTTTAAAATCCTGTAACGTTTTTGTTTGAATTTATTTGCTATTAGTTTTAAAATGCTTGGTCACTCTTATATTTTCATTTTAATAATGTGTCATGGTAAAATGAAGTTTCTCAGTGGAGAAGCTTGGAAATGACTAGGTAAGAAGTTCACTTGATAAATAGGGAAAATTTCAGTGTATATTCATTAGTATGTGTTTTTGAAAAGTACTTGGCAACATTTCTTTATTCTTTCTTATTTCAAATTTTTATTTAAATTCTAGATAGTTAACATATGGTAAATTGGTTTCAGGTGTACAATTTAGTCATTCATGAGTTACATATAACACCCCATGCTCATCCCAACGAGTGCCCTCCTTAATATCCATCACCCATCTAACCCATTCCCCACCCGCCTTTCACCATCAACCTTCAGTCTGTTCTCTTATGGTTTCCCTTCCTCTCTTTTTTCCCCTTTCCCTATCTTTACCTGTTTTGTTTCTTAAATTCCACATGTGAGTGAAATCATATGGGATTTGTCTTTGACTGACTTATTTCACTTAGCATAATACACTCCAGCTCCATATATGTCGTTGCAAATGGCAAGATTTCATTCTTTTTGATGACTGATGACTGAATAATATTCCATTATATATATATATATATATATATATATATATACCACCTCTTCTTTATACATTCATCGATTGATGGACATTTGGATTCTTTCCATAGTTTGGCTATTGGTTTTTGTTGTTGTTTTATTTTATTTTATTTTATTTTATTTTATTTTATTTTATTTTATTTTATTTTTATGTTATGTTATGTTATGTTATGTTATGTTATGTTATGTTACTTTATTTTACTTGTTTCAGGGAGAGCATAGTCAGGGAAGAGGGGCAGAGGGGGAGAGAGAGAGAGACAAAATCTTAAGCAGGCTCTACACTCAGCATGCAGCCTGATGCAGGACTCAATCCCACAACCCTGGGCCATGACCTGAGCCAAAATCAACTGACTCAGCCACCCAGGCACCACCATAGTTTGGTTATTATTGATAATGCTGCTATAAACCTCGGGTGATATGCCCCCTCAATCAGTATTTTTGTATCCTTTGGATAAACACCAGTGTAATTGCTGGCTTGTAAGTACTTCTATTTTTAACTTTTTAGGAACCTCAATACTGTTTTCTACAGTGGCTGCACCAGTTTGCATTCCCACAAATGGGGCAAGGGGGTTCCCCTTTCTCTGCTTCCTTGCCAGTATCTGTTTCCTGAGTTGCTAACATTAACCATTCTGACAGGTGTGAGGTGGTATCTCATTGTGATTTTGATTTGCATTGTCTTGATGATGAGTGATGTTCAGCATCTTTTCATGTGGATGTTAGCCATCTGTATATCTTTGGAAAAATGTCTGTTCATGGCTCTGCCTGTTTCTTAACTGGACTATTTGGTTTTGGGTGTTGAGTTTCATAAATACTTTATAAATTTTGGATACTAACTCTTTATCAGATATGTCATTTGCAAATATCTTCTCCTATTCTGTAGGCTGCCTTTAAGTTTTGTTGACTGTTCCTTTCGCTGTGCAGAAGCTTTTTATCTTGATTAAATCCCAATAGTTTATTTTTGCTTTTGTTTCCCTTGCCTCCAGTTACATGTCTAGTAAGAAGTTGCTACAGCTGATGTCAAAGAGGTTGCTACCTATGTTCTCCTGTAGGATTTGGCTTCCTGTCTCACATTTAGGTCTTTCATCCATTTTGAATTTATTTTTCTGTTTGGTATAAAAAGTCGTCTAGTTTCATTGTTCTGTATACTGCTGTCCAGTTTTCCCACCATCATTTGTTGAAGAGGCTGTCTTTTTTCCATTGGATATTCTTCCCTGCTTTGTAAAAGATTAGTTGACCATATAGTTGTGGGTCCATTTCTGGGTTTTCTGTTCTGTTCCATTGATCTATGTGTCTGTGTGCCAATACCATACTATCTGGTGATTGCAGCTTTGTAATATAACTGGACATCTGAAATTGTAATACTTCCAGCTTTGCTTTGCCTTTTCAAGATTCCTTTGGCTATTTGGGGTCTTTTGTTGTTCCATACAAATTTTACAATTGTTTGTTCTAGTTCTGTGAAAAATGCTGGTGGTATTTTGATAGGAGTTGCATTAAATGTGTAGATTTCTTGGGGTAGTATAGACTTTTTAACAATATTTGTTCTTCCAATCCATGAGCATGGAATATTTTTCCATTTCTTCCAGAAGTATTCCATAACTTTCAGTGTGCAGATATTTTACTTCATTGGCTAGGTTTATTCCTATCTGTCTTATGGTTTTTGGTTCAATTATAAATTAGATCAATTCTTTGATTTCTCTTTCTCCTGCTTCATTATTGATATATAGAAATGCAACAGATTTCTGTATGTTGATTTTCTATTCTACAACTTGGCTAAATTCACATATCAGTTCTAGTAATCTTCGGTGGAGTTTTTCAGTTTTTCTACATAGAGTAGCATGTTGTCTATGAATAGTGAAAGGTTGGTTTCTTCCTTGCCAATTTGTATGTTTTTTATTTCTTTTTGTTGTCTGATTGATGAGGCAAGACTACCATTACTATGGTAAATAACATTGGTGAGAGTGGACATCCTTGTCTTGTTAATGACTATAGAGGAAAAGCGCTGTTTTTTCCCATTGAGGATGATATTAGCTATGGGTTTTTCATACATGGCCTTTATGATGTTGAGGTATGTTCCTCTATCCCTACTTTGTTGAGGGTTTTTATGAATAATGTTGTATTTTGTCAAATGCTTTTTCTGCATCTATTGAGAGGATCATATGGTTCTTGTCTTTTATTAGTGTGGTGCATCACATTGATGTGCAAATATTAAACCACACCTGCAGCCCAGAAATGAATCCCTCTTGATCATGGTGAATAATTCCTTTCATGTACTGTTGGATTTGATTTATGAGTATCTTGTTGAGAATTTTTGCATCTATGTTCATCAGAGATATTGGCCTTTGGTGGGGTCTTTGTCTGGTTTTAGAATCAAGGTAATACTTGCCTTATAGAATGAGTTTGGAAGTTTCTTTCTATTTCTATTTTTTTTGGTGGGGGGAACAGTTTGAGAAGAATAGATATTAACTCTTCTTTAAATGTTTGGTAGAATTCCCCTGGGAAGGCATCTGGCCCTGGATTTTCGTTTGTTGGGAGATTTTTGATTACTGATTTAATTTCTTAACTAGTTACAAGTCTGTTCAGTTTTTTTTATTCCTTCCTGTTTGTTTTGGTAGTTTGTATGTTTCCAGGAATTTATCCACTTCTTCCAGATTGCCCAGTTCGTTGACATAAAATTTTTCCTAATATTCTCTTATAATTGTTTCATTTCTATGGTGTTGGTTGTGATCTCTTCTCTTTCATTTGTGATTTTATTTATTTGGGTCCTCTTTTCTTTTTGGTAAGTCTGGCTGGAGATGTATCAATTTTATTAATTTATTCAAAGAACCAGCTCTTAGTTTCATTGATCTCTTCTGCTGTTTTTGTTTGTTTCCACATCATTTATTTCTGCTCTAAGCTTTATTATTTCCCTTCCTTTTTTGGCTTTAGACTTTATTTGCTGTTCCTTTTCTAGCTCCTTTAGGTGTAAGGTTAGCTTGTGTATTTGAAACTTTTCTTGCTTTTTAAGGTAGGCCTGTATTGGGATACACTTCTCTCTTTTGACTACCTTTGCTACATCCCAAAGATTTTGAACTGTCATATTTTCATTATCATTTTTCTCCATATATTTGTTTTATTTCTTCTTTCATTTCTTAGTTAACCCATTTGTTCTTTAGTAGGATATTCTTTAATCTCCATGTATTTGTGGTCTTTCCAGATTTTTTCTTGTGGCTGACTTCAAGTTTCATAGCATTGTGGTCTTCAAATATGCATGGTATGAACTCAGTCTTTTTGTACTTGTTAAGGCCTGATTTGTGACCCAGTATGTGATGTATTCTGTACAATGTTCCATGTGAACTCAAAAAGGTGAATATTCTGCTATGTTAGGATGAAATGTTCTGAATGTATCTGTTAAGTCCATCTGGTCTAGTGTGTCATCAAAGCCATTTTTCCCTTGTTGATCTGCTTAGATGATCTGTCCATTGCTGTAAACGGGCTGTTTAAAGCCCCTTCCTATTACTGTATTATTATCAATGAATTTCTTTATGTTTGTTATTAATTGATTTATATCTTTGGGTTCTCCCAAATTGGGAGTATAAATATTTAGATCTTATTAGATATATTCTTAGATATTATTCTTAGATCTTCTGGTTGGATAGATCCTTTACTTACGATTTAGTGTCCTTCTTCATCACTTGTTACAATCTTTGGTTTAAAATCTAGTTTGTCTGATATAAGTATGGCTACTCTGACTTTCTTTTGATGTCCATTAGCATGATAAATTATTCTCCATCCTCTCAATTTCAACCTGCAGGTGTTTTTAGGTCTAAAATGAGCCTCTTGTAGGCAGCACAGCAATGGGTCTTATTTTTTTATCCATTCTGTTACCATATGTCTTTTGATTGGGGCATTTAGTCATTTTTACATTCAGAGTGATTAATTGATAGATATGAATTTAGTGCCATTGTATTACCTGTAAAGTCATTGTTTCTGGAGATTTTCTCTGTTCCTTCTAATGTTTGGTGTTATTGGTCTTTCTTTCCCACTCAAAGAGTCCCCTTTAATATTTCTCGCAGGGTTGGTTTAGTGATCACAAACTCTTAGTTTTTGTTTGTCTAGGAAATTCTTTATCATTCCTCCTATTCTGAATGACAGTCTTGTTGGATAATGCACTGATGGCTGAATATTTTTCCCATTTGGCACATTGACTATATCATGCCACTCCCTCTGGCCTGCCAAGTTTCTGTGGAGAGATCTGCTGCAAAACTTATTTGTCTTCCCTTGTAGGTTAATGATTTTTTTCCCTTCCTACTTTCAGGATTATTTCCTTATCTGTGTATTTTGCAAAGTTTACTACTATGTTTTACTGTTGGCCTCCTTTTGTTGATTTTTTTTTTTAATTTTTTTTTCAACGTTTATTTATTTTTGGGACAGAGAGAGACAGAGCATGAACGGGGGAGGGGCAGAGAGAGAGGGAGACACAGAATCGGAAGTAGGCTCCAGGCTCTGAGCCATCAGCCCAGAGCCTGACGCGGGGCTCGAACTCACGGACGGCAAGATCGTGACCTGGCTGAAGTCGGACGCTTAACCGACTGCGCCACCCAGGCGCCCCTCCTTTTGTTGATTTTGATGGGGGTTCTCTATGCCTTCTGGATTTCAATGTCTGTTTTCTTCCCCAGATTAGGGAAGTTTTCAGCTATAATTTACTCAAATAAACCCTCTGCCCCTTTTCCCCTCCTTCTTCTAGGACTCCTATGATACAAATATTATTATGCTTTATGGAGTCACTGAGTTCCCTAAGTCTACATTCATGATCCAATATTTTTCTCTCCTGCTTCTTTTCAACTTCATTATTTTCCCTAATTTCATCTTCTATATCACTTATTCTTTCCTTAGCTTCTTCCATCCTTGTTGTCATTACACTGATCAGTTTTGCATCTCAGTTACAACATTTTTTATTTCAGCTTGACTGGTTTTAATTCTTTCATCTCTGCAATAAGGGAATCCCTAGTGTCTTCTATACTTTTCTCAAGCTGAGGTAGTATCCTTATGATTGTTGTTTTAAATTCTAGTTCAGGCATATTACTTACATCTGTTTTGGTTAGATCCCTGGCTGCGACCTCTTCTTGTTCTTTCTTTTGGGATGAACTTTCCCATCTTAGCATTTGCCTAGATCTCTGTCTTCTATTGTTAAGAAAGACCGTTACGTTTCCTGCCTCTGAATATAATGGCTATATTAAGAAGAGGTTATATACTGTCCAGGGCCTGGCACTTCAGAAAGTTTTTTTGGTGTATGCTGTGTGCACCCTGCTGTAGTGTCTTGGCTGCTTTTTCCCCTCAGATCAGTCCTCTGCAGAGTTTCTTCTTACCTGCAGTGAGGAGTGTTTGGACCTTATCCTGATGTGGCAAGTTTTAACCAGTTGGTTTTGGTCTGCTTGTTAGAAAAGCCAAGATCCTGTTCCCCCTAGAGCTAAAGCGTTGCATCACTCTATGGTCAGTAGACTTGGTGCATATGGAGGGTGAGGGGCTTGTGCTGGTCTTCTGGGGGAGGGGCCTGCTGCACTGGTTCTCAGGCTGACTTGCCCTAGTAGAGGTGCACCTGCAGGGCACAGTGGGGCAAGGCTTGATATAAGCAGCTTCAGCCTCCACTGGGAGTGCTGTGTTGCTCACTGAAATCTGTCTGTGCTGATGGGTGGGTGAAAATGGTGCCACCTCACTTTCTTGTCCCAGGAAAGGGGAGTTCACACATATCTCTTTTCAGCAAGCCCTCACATAAGTGTGAACAATCTCTACTCTTGTGTTCCAGGCTTCCATCAGAACCCTGCCTTTACCTTGTCTGTGTCTGAGCTATCTGGTTCAGTGCTCCTGTGTTTTAGCTCAGGCATGTGGCTGGGTTTCCAAACTCCAAATTTTAGGGACATGCACTGACCTTTTAGGGAAAGTTCTCACTGCACTGTGGTTGGTGCCAGTTTTTCCCAGAAAAGAAGTCACACAACCATGCAGGGGCTCAGAGTTTATGATAAAACACAGCCAAAAACTGACTTCCAGGTTAGCTGTCCTCAGCAGGTGCCTCTGCTGCTATACTAATTAATGGGACCTCTCAATGGTGCCACCATTTCTTTTGTCCTCTGAGAGGCAAAGCCATCTCTCCCAAATACACTCCAATAAGGGGAAATGTCTTTTTCAGTGCAACCCAAAGGATCCTCAGAGCACACTGTCTGCTCCTGGGCCTCTGTCCTCCTTCCCCACAGGTGCATCGCTAAGCCTGCCAGGCATGATTCCAGCAATGGTGCAGACTTCTAAAACTTCAGACTTTGAGTTCTGCTGCTTGTAAAAACTTACAATAATCAGCCCCTTTCATTTTCCCAGTGAATGCTTTTGGGGAAGTGTTTTTCTTGTGCAATCCCCTGTATGCTGCTTTCTCTCTCTCCCCTCTCTCTGTGATCAGGGCTCCCTCCCCTCTACAGCACCTACAATTCATTTCTGCCCCAACAACTCTCCACAGTTCCTATCTTCCACTATGTGGCCATTTTTCTCCCTCTAGATGTGCAGATTGTCTCTCAGTCCTCAGACCAATTACTTGCGTGTTCAGAATGATTTTATATTTATCTGGCTGTGTTCAAGGAATGAGGCAAGCATAGGGTCCCCCTACTACTCTGTCATCTTTGCAACGTTTCTTAAATGGTTGATTCATTTGTGTTTCAAAAACAACAAAATAATTTCACACTTAGAGAAAGGTTGCAAGAATCATACAGTTTTCTGGAATATCTTTCCCTCAGTTTCCCCAAATATTAACATTTTACTACATTACTTATTTGCTTTGTTTCCTATAATTTTTTTCTAAATTGTTTAAAAGTAAATTCAGATATGATGTCCCTTTTGATACTTCAGTGTTGGTTTTTTTTTTTTTTGTTTTGTTTTGTTTTGTTTTTTCTGGCACATACCCACAGTACAAGTATCAAACAAAAATCAGGAAATTAACACTGAAAAAATACTATTCTAATCTATAGAACTTATTCATACCTGAGCAACTGTCCCAAAAATGTTCCTTTTAACAAAAAAGAATCCAAGGTTATAATCCAAGATAGCAAAGAAGTGATGGTTAGTACCTGTCAATGCATTATATAAGGAAGCAGATGTTGTCAGTTGGTCCCATTATTGGCTATGTTAATTTAATTATTTGGTTATCTACTGTAAAGTTATTAATTTTACTCTTTATAAGAAAAGCTGTCTTGCAGGTAAATACTTCAAGATGATGTTAATACCCTGCTTTCTTCAAATTTCATCCATGTTTTTACCATCCATTGATGATGCTTGCCTGAATCACTTATTATTACCATTTGGTAATCACTACTTTCATTATTCCTTATACATTATTTGGCTTTCTACAGTAACAAAGAGCTTTTTCCCCCTCCCCATTTATTTGTAGTCATTCTTTTTTAATTACTATCAGCAAGAATTCATGGATTCTTCATTTTATTGTTAATCATTCCTTTTATCAGGATTTTTGTTGTTGTTGTTTTGTGGGTTTTTTGGTTTATTTATTTTTGGTTTTGTTTTCAATGCTTACACTGTCCCAGATTTGACTAATGGGAGTACTTTCAAGCTGGCTCCAGAGCTCTTTTTGACATGCTCCATTATTCTTTTAGTACTTCTTGGCTTTTTGGCACAAACTATTCCAAGCACATATTGAAGTTTGCTTGTCACCCTTGGGCTCACTCACCTCTCCAATGAACTCTGTGGTTCCTCTTGGTAGAGAATGGTATTTAGAAAACAAGATCTGGGTACTAGAGTGCTGGATGTGCTTATTGCTACTGGGATATCATTTTTCCTAGGCTCCCAGAAGACAGAGCTAGAAAATAAATACACACACACACATGCACATAAATATACAGAGATTTTCCTTACTCTTTTTTTGCAGCTGTATAGCACTCTGTTGTGTGGTCCACCACAGTTTATTCAACTACTGTTCCATGAATTGGTATTTGTTATTTTTAATGTTTTTTCAATTACAAACAATGCATCAATGAATAACTTTCTGCCTATGTATTTTCATATAACAGAGGTGGGAGTGTATCTTCAGGGTAAAATCCTGGATTCAGATTGCTGGGTCAAAGGTAAATTCAGATATAGTTATGCTAGCTATTGCTAAATTCTTCTCCCTAGTGGTTGTGCCAATTTGCATTCCTACTAACAATGTGGGAGAGTCTATATTTTCTTACAACTTGCCCATGAAAGTATGTTATTTTTAATTTTTGCCAATCCTTATAGTGAAAAATGCCATGTCACTGTAGCCTTAATAGGCATTTTTCTTCACACAAGTGAGGTTGAACATCTTTTCACGTGTTTAAGGGCCACTGTTACATCTTTTGTAAATGGTCTATTCATGTCTTTGACCATTTGAATGGGGTTTTCTGTTTCAAAAAATAAAATTTAAGTATGTATTTGGGGAGCACATTCTAACTGCTAGATACAGCTTTAGCTGCTACAGTTATGATGGACAAAATCACTTCCAAAAGGTTTACTCAGCATAATTGCAACTGAAATTGAAATACAACAATGTTTAAATCCCTGGTTGCTGATCATTCTGCTAGGTTGAAATAGTTTCCAAAAAATCCAAAATCCTATAGATCCATTCACATTACCCACACATATTTTAAGTAAAGATCCACTTTACAGCTTCTCATTGAAGTGACAAAAGGATTACATCAAGGAGCTTAGTCATTGCTTTGGGCAACAACGTGTTAGAAGACCTGGAGAATACAGAAGAAAAACCTTTCAAGAAAACATGCAAATACTGTTTGAAAGAAAGTAACACCATCTTTTAATTGTTTTCTTTTCTCATACAGTTATACATCTTCCGGATGATCCACTTAGCAGACAGCTCTGGGCAGACAGATGGTTTCTCTCAATGTGTCACACACTGCAGTTTTCCACAATGGTGGCATCAGGCCTTTTATAACTTTTTCACCTTCAGCTGCCTCTTCATCATCCCTCTTCTCATCATGTTAATCTGCAATGCAAAAATCATCTTCACCCTGACACAGGTCCTTCATCAAGATCCCCACAGTATGTATTCCTTAGACTCAATGTTAATTGTGGGCAAACAGGTTTCAAACAGCAATATTCAAAGCAGAGTGATATGCACTATGGGCCAGGCACTGTTCTAAGCAGTTTACATACATTAGCTCAGTTACTATTCACACTCACCCAATGAGGTAATACTTTTATTATACTTTTACTATCCCTAATTTACAGATGAGGTCATTTGGTATCTCCCAATGTTCTAAATTTGTACCATGAAATTAAGAATGAAAGAACAACTACTTTATTTTACCCAGTGTAAGCATTGGCAAATTGCTCCTGCTGGGCCACTATAACACCATACCAAACACCTGATTTCTATAATATTGCAAAGTATACCTCGTTAAATGGTAGCCAAGAGACTCGCTAAAGTTCAGCCGTTCTGTTTCATATTCAAATCCCCTATTCCACACAACATAACTGGGCTTGTGTTGTGTGTGTGTGTGTGTGTGTGTGTACATTGGTGTGTGAAATACTGTTGTAACTGACACTTTTATCTGAATTTCCACAGCTGTGGTTGTGCCTTTTTTGCTTCAGTAATCTGGTACTTTCCCAAAAACTAAAATTTATGAATTTGCAAAGTAAACATGGCTATGTCATCATAACATCCAAAAGACATGTTATCAGTGGCATAATGCATAAGTTATACCTGGTACAACTTAATAGGAAAATCATCTTAATTACTGTAGTGTGATTACTCTCAGCAGATTTTTTTCTAAAGGAAATAATTATGGTGATGCTCTATAATAGAAACTTGGGCAGTTCCCAGCACAAAATGATATTTGATTCTTATTAAAAAGTATACTGCAAAAACAATTTGCCTTCAAAATCTTATCCTAGAGAAATTCAGTTCTATAAGGGATATCTAAGAAGGACGCATAGAGAATAAGAAGATAGATCCCAAATAGGGCTGAATCTGAAGAAACGTGAGGTAGGCGGAAGCAGAAAAAGAAAACAGCAGAGGCAAAGGGCAATAGTTAAATATTATTAACATAGATTTAGTTACTTAATCTTTTATTTACTCAACCAGTATGTATTAACTACTCAATATTGCTAGAAATGGTGATAGATGTGGATACCATGGTGAATAAAACAGGCCAGTAAACTATTCCACTTTCCTGGAGTCCACCATCTAGCAGAAAAGATAGTAAAACAGTAAACCAATAATGAAATGTGATGATATTTCAAAAGAGGGAGAAATACAGTATGTTATAGGAGGATCAATATTTTTTCAAATCTAGCCCCCGTGCTAAGCCAAGATTTTTTTGTGTTAAAGTATTTATCCCTACTGATTTTTTTATTACTTATGTCATTAAAGTTTACATATACTGAAGATTAAATGAAATAATGTATGAAAAGAACACGGTCCATAGCAAGGTACAGAGTAAATGGTAATTACGTTTGTATGACAAAAATCTATAACCAATCTGTACTCAATAAACTATCGACTTTAACATTTCTAGTTAAAATTGATTTTATAATTAAAACATCATGCACATAAATGTTTTCTTCCATATTTCCACTCTTTTGTGATCAATGAACAAGAAGTTGCAAACTTCACACAGACACCACACGTATCACACACACCAGACACACAAAACACACACACACCATACAGTAAGCACATATATACCACACACACAGGCAACATACACCCCCCCACACACACACACCACATATACCATGCACACACGCACACACACCTGCGAACTTTAAGTGATGCATTGGTATGAAAAGTGAAATTGTTTTGAATATCATAGAACATGGTTGAGAAAGACAATTTTGGACAACACACTTTCATCCATGCGTGATCCTCATTATCCTTACTGTCAGAGATATTTCAGTAAGTATAATTCTGTGTGAACAGATAATTCAATTCAGCTCAACTTTATATTATTTTAAATTTATATTTTAAGAGTTTGAGTACTTTCATGCTTCAAATCCAAATTAGTTTGGTGGAAACTTACTTAAAAAAAATTTTTTTTTACATTTATTTTATTTTTTGAGAGACATAGCACAAGTTGGGAAGGGGCAGAGAGAGGAGACACAGAATCCGAAGCAGGCTCCAGGCTCCGAGCTGTCAGCACAGAACCCAATGCGGGGCTTGAACTCACAAACGGTGAGATCATGACCTGAGCCAAAGTTAGACACTTAACCGACTGAGCCACCCAGGTGCCCCTGATGGAAACTTATTTTTAAGAGCACTGTCATCTTTAATCTTTTCTATTCATTATGTGACATAACAGTGGAAAACCTGGAACATTAACATCCTTTTCAAACAAATTACCGTTATTAAAAATATTGGAAATGTGTTCTTATTCCAGTAATTAGTTTGAATTAGTGATTCTCTCTTCCTTTTTTGTCCATTTTGGTTTTGTAATAAAACTGGTCTTTAAACACCTACTTTTTTCTCTATCTCACAGAATTACAACTGAATCAATCTAAGAACAATATACCAAGAGCTCGGCTGAGGACCCTAAAGATGACAGTTGCATTTGCCACTTCATTTACTGTCTGCTGGACTCCCTACTATGTCCTAGGAATTTGGTACTGGTTTGATCCTGAAATGTTAAATAGGGTGTCAGATCCAGTAAATCACTTCTTCTTTCTTTTTGCTCTTTTAAATCCATGCTTTGATCCACTTATATATGGATATTTCTCTCTGTAATTGGTAGAATACGCAGGAAGTCATGTGAAAAAGAGCATGGTAGTGAATTTCATCAAATGAGAATAATAAACACAAAGGTTGCAGCGTTTTTATATAAAAACAAAGCAGAGTTTAATGTTAACATTCTTATTCTTTTAGAAATCACATTATCAGAAATTCAAATATAAAGGAAAAAATACAAAGAAAAAGAAAATTCAAGAAAAATAAAATATTACCTCATAATCATAAACTGAACTAATTTCTGCCCTTTCTGAACTCCTATGTTATATAGATTTATTATCATTTTCTCCCTGTCTAATAATGTGTAAATTTTTAAAAGAGCCATGGCCTAAGCAAAGAGATTCCAAAAAGTAAGGCTCAGAAACCACAACACAGTCTTAACCTAGGCATGCCTTTGAGAGTTTTATTCCAAGGGCTTAGCAGCAATTATATCTTACACTACAATAATATGCAAAGCACAGACAGAGTATTTCCCCTGCCCATAAGATCAATCTTCCCTCCTCTGGTTAAAAACAAAGTGCAATGGATCTAATTTTTTCTTTGATTCCAAAAGCATCTGAAGTTTGAATTATTCAGCAACCAACCCACCATCCATTCCAACCACCTGACAAGACTTACAAGTAGCTCTCCTTCATCCCAATCTTGAGACAGCATGAAGTGCCTTCATAGAAACAGCAAGTGTAGAAGGATTCATATTTGGACAGGGGTTAGAACATTCCTCTAGGCTGCATAATCAGTGGAGTTTGTGGTAATTAACTGTACTAATATAACACTGTTTTTAAATACAATCAAGATGTATTTATCTTGATTGTAATAAATAAATTTAATTGTATTTATAAATACAATTATAAACTAATATAACACTGTTTTTAAATACAATCAAGATGAGACCTATACTGATCATGTCTTATACATAATATGCCCTCTGTTTTAATAGGAGAGATTTTTTTCTATTTTCTGATTTTACTGAATCTATAATCCACAAGTCACTAAGAAAAATAAATAATAAAACAAATGCAGAAGTGAAAAGATATTTGATACAGCAGAGGAACACTGAAAATTACAGTTTCAATATATACAAGTCAACGGAGCCAACAAAGTATTGAAAATAGATAAAGAAAAACTCTGTGTAACTAACACCTACTGATATTCACATTAAGTGGTATCATTTTCAAAATATGTGGGCACAATACCTCTTTTTATTCAGGCCTATTTCTACGTTCCATTAAAGAAGGAAAAGGATAAAAATTATGAGACTCTAATATACATTATGAGAAAAGCTTATAAGCGACTTTAAAGTAATTCAGTGATCATTTAATTTCTTTTTAAAAAATAGGTAAAATAGGGGCCCCTGGGTGGCTCAGTTGGTTAAGCACTCAACTCTTGATCTTGGCTCAGGTCATTATCTCCTGGTTTGTAGGATGAAGCCCCGCATCAGGCTCCCCACTAACAGTGCAGAGCCTATTTGGGATTCTTTCCCTCTCTCTCTTAATCTCCCCTGGTCATGTGAGCGCGCGCGCTCTCTCTCTCTCCCAAAATAAATAAACTTTTAAAAAAATAGGTAAAATACCATTACATTCATATGAGATATTTAGTGCCACTCAAAGATGAAATGTAATTTCAAAATTTCCAGGGCATGTGAAATTGTGGAAAGTAAATTACTAATTAGACTAACAACGGTCTTTACTTATTTTGCTCTTCTGCTCACACATACTTTTCAGTGTAGGTGTGTGTGTGTGTGTGTGTGTGTGTCCAATCACACATTATTTTCTAATTCCACTTCAACTGATCCTGTTTGTTACCATTGACATCCTTCCTTCTATTCCTTCATTCATATCTTCTTTTTTACTAAGCCCATACCTTTAATTAATCAATCCATGTACCAACTCTACAGTTGAATCGGGCAAGGCTCAAAATTTGTAACATGCTAAAATACTCAAGGTTAACTTTTAAGGCATGTATATTGACACCAAGATTTTATGGTTCTACTAGATGACACAATAATATCTGTAAGTTACAATAAAACCAATCTTCTCCTTTAATCTTTATAATATACTTATTCCTAAATTGATAACAATTCTTACTTCCAGATTTAAAGGCAAAAACAACACATATATACACAATATAATTTAAGGGCTTTATTAGACATGTGTTTAATGAACACATGTTAGCTTCGCTCTTAGATGTTTAAGAAACTGTTCTATTTAGATATGTTCTCAGGCATTTTTTGATACATTAGCTAAAGGGCTATTCAAAATTTGGTGCAGGGGTCTTTAACCTATGGTCCATGCACAGAACTGTATTTCAGTACAACTGCTTTTATTTCTGTTTATATTATTTTATGAATTTAAAAACATTATCCTGAAAGGGCTATCTAGGCCAAACCAGACAGCCAAAGGAACTCATGTGACAAAAAAGATTAAGAATTCCTCATTGATTTTGTATAAGGAAGTTTATTATGATAAAAGTGTCTCAGAACATATTCATTTGTTTATATGCATGCATAGTAATGTTAATATTGAACTGGATTGTTTCAATTTGGTTACTTACCATTTGAGACTTAGAAATCTCTCAAGGCTCAATACGTAATGAAAAACTTTGCAGAAGGAAGTAAATTATACAAATATTGTGGCCCATAAATTATAATATGAATATGGATTTAAATTAAAATTTATAGCCCAGGGCACTTGGGTGGCTCAGTCAGGTAAGTGTCCAACTTTGGCTCAGGTCATGATCTCACAGTCCATGGGTTCAAGCCCTGTGTCAGGCTCTGTGCTGACAGCTCAGAGCCTGGAGACTGCTTCTGATTTCATGTCTCCCTCTCTATCTCACCTCCCATGCTCGCACTCTGTCTTTCAATCAAAAATAAACAAACATTAAAACAAAATGTACAGCTATAAAAGGTAAATGGGGCTTTAAATTAAAGACATACCATTCAACAGAGAATATTCAACATTTGATATTTTAGTTATATATTCTATCTCCAATCATCATAAAAGATGAGGAGTCCTTGTAAAAAAAAAAAAAAAAAGAAAAGAGGATATATTCTGTAGAATGAATCCACTATATCAGATAATTAAGATTCTATGTTGGTTGTCTCCTCCTGGCTACAATTTGGGTTTCCTCTTGCAATTCAATTTACTAAAGAAATTACATAAATGAATAACAATGAATTGAAAAAAAAAAAGACTGCACTAATTCAATTTCAGCCTAAGAAACAGAGCTATAACAGCTAAGAAAGAAAAAAAAAATACTGGAAGAGGAGTGGGTATCACAATTATATTATCTGTTAAAATACATTTAGAATTTCACCTATTTTACCTTTAGCCTACTTTCAAATGTTGAACCAACTCCTTGAGCTTGTCTACTTAGTATAAATTGTGTCCATAGGAAACTAAATAAAAGAGTAAGGTTGACTTTAATCTCTAATTAAAATTAATTTATTTAGGGGCGCCTGGGTGGCTCAGTTGGTTAAAGCATCTGACTTCAGCTCAGGTCATGATCTCATGGTTTGTGAGTTTGAGCCCCCACATTAGGCTCTCTACTGATGCATGTGTAGAATGTGTAGAATGCATGTGTAGAAACAATAGAAGAATACATGTATTGATATATTTATCTGAGTGATTTTTTTAAATCATCTTTCTCGTGAATTCCTGTAATTCCAAACTTCCCAAATGAACATAGATAGCCTTTGCAATGAGAAGAAAAATCATAAATGTTATATGTGTGTTTGTATGAATTTTACATATCACTATTTCAGTCAGAATGCTTTCTGCTGTGATAAGAAACGTCAGACCAGAAGTGACATGTTTTCATCTCATATTACAGGATGTTCATAGGTAAGCATGTAGAATTAGTGAATTCAGAGCTTTGAGTTATTTTCTCTGCTTCCACTAGGCTTTACTTTCATGATTAGAAGTTAGTTGTCACCATTCTAAGCCTCCAAGTCAGAAAGAAAGCATGGCTTCTCACCGAGCATCTTTCCTTCCCAGAACTTTCAGCAACTTCTTGTTAAATTGGCTAGAACTGTAGTGCACCTGGGTGGCTTAGTCGGTTGAATGTCTGACTTCGGCTCAGGTCATGATCTCGCGGTTCGTGAGTTTGAGCCCCGTGTCGGGCTCTGTGCTGACAGCTCAGAACCTGGAGCCTGCTTCAGATTCTGTGTCCCCCTCTCTCTCCGCCCCACCCCTGCTTGTGCTCTATCTCTCTCTGTCTTTCAAAAATGAATAAACATTAAAAAAATGTTTGTTTAAATTGGCTAGAACTGTAACACATGACCAGTTCTAACCCAACCATGAGCAAAGGAGAGGGGGATTACCTTAAACACCTTAAGGGTATGTTTCATTTTAGGGAAGCAGGGCTCATTTCTCCGAATGTTTAGCTACCCAATAACAAAAATAAAGAATGAAGTTCATTCTCTCTCTGCCTCTCTATCTCCTGTCTCTCTCCTGAGAGCAGAAGGGAAATGTGGAGGTCAGAAAACTGCAGTAAATTCCACTAGTAAAATAAAACTGAAACTATATATACAATAAAATTTAAATATCACATAATTTAATACAAAGCATTAAAGACTAAATACAGCTATTGGAGCATAGTAATTGCATAGTAACTGTAGCCCTAAGGAGAAAGAACAGATTTTATTGTTTTTCACAATCTAAATCCAAACATTTTAAACTCTACTAGTTGGAATCTTCAATAGAAGTACAGGGTGGCTTCCGCCCAATTATTTACTTTCTTGGGAACTCTTGGTCCCTATTTTTTATTTGTTTTTATAATTCATTTCATTGGGTAAGAAATTTTCAGAAAGTTTTCAAATTCAGAAAATACTTCAGATCCAGAAAATAATTGTCAAATAAATTAATAACTAAGTATGTGGCAATCTGAAGCATATTTCCCATAAAGCTAATAAAACTTAGCTCCAAATTCCTTACTTATTCTGTTCCCTCCTCAGGCCCTGGATGTTTTTCTTATCACTTTTCTAATATTTATTTATTTTTGAGAAAGAGAGAGAGAGACAGAATTGGAGAGGGGCAAAGAGAGAGGGAGACAGAGAATCTGAAGCAGACTCTAGGCTTCAAGCCTCAGCACAGAGCCCAACACAAGGCTCAAATGCACAAACCATGAGATCATGACTGCAGCCAAAGTCAAACACTCAACCGATTGAGCCTCCCAGGCACCCCCATTTTTCTTATCATTATCAAGTGATGTCCTTTCATTTTCTGATAGCTGCACATCATCCCTTGATCATTCATGAAAACTGTCACTGGAGGGGCCAAGATGGCAGAGCGGCATGGAAGTTCTCTGCTTCGCTCATTCCTGAAATGCAACTAGATTGGCACCAACCATTTTGCACACCTAGAAAAGTGATCTGAGGATTAACACAACAGTCTGTACAACTTGAACCACAAGTGAACTCGACACGTACATGGCACAGAGAGGTGAACTGGGGGAGAGAGAAGCCACAGAGGGTAGGGAGCTGTTTTTATGGAGAGAGGTCACAGAAAGGGGGGAGAGTACAGGAAAAACATTCCCCCTGAAAGTAGCTGAAGAGAAGGGAAAGAGTGGAAACACCCACAAGTGAAGAAAGGGAGAAAGGAGAAAGGAGAGGGTTTCAATACCATTTGGACGCTATAAAGAGGAGAGAGCAATCAGTATTGAGTCCACAGCTTAATACCTGGTGTGCTATGGTGGGAAGGGTGAATCCCCAGGAACAGGCAGCAACATCGAGGGGTCCACAGGCCACACAGGAAGAAGCAGTTCCCCTGCTAGAGAAGCATTTGGTAGAGGCTGTACAGCCACATCACAAGCAAAGGTC
The DNA here is from genome assembly GCF_016509475.1 of Prionailurus bengalensis. Classification (NCBI taxonomy): domain Eukaryota; kingdom Metazoa; phylum Chordata; class Mammalia; order Carnivora; family Felidae; genus Prionailurus; species Prionailurus bengalensis. The sequence continues at coordinate 150,856,699 of NC_057344.1, forward strand.
CGAGCACATATTCACGTTTGCTGGTATTGGAACAAAGACGCTAGGGTGCAGTGAAACCTGCTGCCAGTTTTGTGTTGTGATTTACCATAATCCCTGAATGAAGGAATTCACCCCAAGAGAAAGAACAGGAACAGATATAAGCAAGATGTCTGGACTAGAATTTAGAATCATAGTAAGAATACTAGCTGGGGTTGAAAAAAAGCATAGATTCCCTTTCTGCAGAGATAAAAGAAGTAAAATCTAGTCAGGAAGAAATTAAAAGTGCTATAACTGAGAGGCAACCTTGAATGGATACCAGTGCAGCAAGAATGGATGAAACAGAGTAGTGAATCAGTGATATAGAGGACAAACTTACGAGAAAAATGAATCAGAAAAAAAGAGGGAATTTAAGGCAAAAGACCATGATATAAGAATTAGAGAACTTAGTGACTCACTAAAAAGGAATAATATTTAAATCATAGGGGTCCCAGAACATGAAGAGAGAGAAAAGGGGTAGAAGGTTTATGTAAGCAAATCATATTGTAAAACTTTCCTAACCTGGGGAAAGACACATACATCAAAATCCAAGAAGCACAGAGAACTCCCATTAGAGTCAACAAAAACTGACCATCAACAAGGCATATCATAGTCAAATTCACAAAATACACGGATAAGGAAAGAATTATGAGAGCAGCAAATTCCTTAACCTATAAGGAACACAGATCAGGTTTGCAGGAGACCTATTCACAGAAACTTGGCAGGCCAGAAAGGAGTGGCAGGATATATTCAACATGCTGAATCAGAAAAACATGCAGCCAAAAATTCTTTATCCAGTAACACTGTCATTCAAAATAAGAGAGATAAAGAGCTTCCCAGACAAACAAAAACTAAAGGAGTTCATGACCACTGAAAAATCCCTGCAAGAAAATTAAGGGGGACTTTCTGAGGGGAGAAAAGATGAAAAAAAAAAAAAAAAAAAAGCAAAAAACACCAAAAGCAACAAAGACTAGGAAGGGCCAGAGAAGACTGCAAGGAACTCCAACTCTACAGGCAACACAATATATCATCCAGTATTCACTCTAAATGTCAATGGACTAAATGCTCAATCAAAAGACATAGGGTATCAGATTGGATTAAAAACAAAACAAAACAAACAAACAAACAAACAAACAAAAAACCAAGATCAATCTATATGCTATTTACAAGAGACCCATTTGAGACCCAAAGACATCCTCAGATTGAAAGTAAGGGGATGGAGAACCATCTATCATGCTAATGGTAGCCAAAAGAAAGCTGGGGTAGCCATGCTTCTATAAGACAATCTAGATTTTAAAATAAAGATTTTAGAAGAGATGAGGAAGGGAAGATAAAACCAGCAGAAGATGGGAAATTATAAAGATTAGAGCAGAAATCAATGCTAGCGAAATCAAAAAAACAGTAGAACACATCAACGAAACCAGGAGCTGGTTCTTTGAAAGAATTAACAAAATTGATAAGCCCCTCGCCAGTTTGATCAGAAAGAAAAAGAAAGGACCCAAATAAATAAAATCAAGAATGAAAGGGAGAGATCACAATCAACACTGCAGAAATACAAACAATAATAAGAGAATAGTATGAGCAATTATACGCCAACAAATCAGGCAATCTGGGAGAAATGGACAAATTCCCAGAAACATATAAATTACCAAATTGAAACAGGAAGAAATAGAAAATTTGAACAGACCCATAATTAGTAAAGAAATTGAATTAGTAATCAAAAATCTCCCAACAAACAAGAGTCCAGGGCTGGATGGCTTTTCAGGGGAATTCTACCAAACATTTAAAGAAGAGTTAACACCTATTCTTTTAAAGATGTTCCAAAAAATAGAAATGGAAGGAAAACTTCCAAACTTATTCTATGAAGCCAGCATTATCTTGATTCCAATACCAGACAAGGACCACACTAAAAAGGAAAACTACAGACTAATTTCCCTATGAACATGGATTCAAAAATTCTCAACAAGATACTAGCCAACTGGAGGCAACAATACATTAAAAGAATTATTCACTATGGGGAGCCTGGGCGGCTCAGTCAGGTAAGTGTCTGACTTCAGCTCAGGTCATAATCTTGCGGTTGGTGGCTTTGAGCTCCACGTCAGGCTCTGTGCTGACCTTGCAGAGCCTGGAGCCTGCTTCAGGTTCTGTGTCTCCCTCTCTTTCTGCCCCTCCCCCACTCATGCTGTCTCTCTCTGTCTCTCAAAAATAAATAAAAATGTTAAAAAAAAAACTTTTAAAAAGTTATTCACCATGATCAACTGGGATTTATACCTTAGATGCAGGGCTGGTTCAATATCCACAAATCAATCAATGTGATAATAAAAGAAAGGACAAGAACCACATGATCCTCTCAATAGATACAGAGAAAACATTTGACAAAATACAGCATCCTTCCTTGATAAAAAAAAAAAAAAAAAAAAAACCTCAGGAAAGTAGAGATAGAAGGATCATACCTCAAGATCATAAAAGCCATATATGAAAGACCCACTGCTAATATCATCCTCAATGGGAAAAAACTGTGAGATTCCCCCCTAAAGTCAGGAACACAACTGTGATGTCCACTCTTGCCACTGTTATTCAACATAGTATTGGAATTCCTAGCCTCAGCAATCAGACAACACAAAGGAATAGAAGGCATCCAAATCGGCAAGGAGGAAGTCAAACTCACTCTTCATGGATGGCAAGATACTCTATATGGAAAACCCAAAAGATTCCACCAAAAAACTGCTAGAACTGATCCATGAATTTATCCTAGTCACAGGATCTAAAATCAATGCACAGAAATCGGTTGCATTCCTATACACCAATAATGAAGCAGCAGAAAGAGAAATCAAGGAATCCATCCCATTATAATTGCACCAAAAACCAAAAATACTTAGGACTAAACCTAACCAAAGAGGTGAAAAATCTATACACTGAAAACTACAGAAAGCTTATGAAAGAAGTTAAAGACACAAAAAATGGAAGAATATTCTATGCTCATGGATTGGAAGAACAAATAGTGTTAAAATATCAATACTACCAAAGCAATCTACATATTTAATGCACTCCCTATCAAAATAACACCAGCATTCTTCACAGAACTAGAACAAATAATCCTAAAATTTGTATGGAACCAGAAAAGACCTCGAATAGCCAAAGCAATCCTGAAAAAGAAAACCAAAGCTGGAGGCATCACAATCCTGGACTTGAAGATGTATTACAAAGCTGTAATCATCAAGACAGTAGGATACTGGCACAAAAACAGACACTCAGATCAATGGAACAGAATAGAGAACCCAGAAATGGACCCACATACGTACGGCCAACTAATCTTCGACAAAGCAGGAAAGAATATCCAATATCCAATAACTTTATTCCATAGATAAAGACAGTCTCTTCAGCAAATCGTGTTGGGAAAACTGGATAGTGACATGCAGAAGAATGAACCTGGACCATTTTCCTACACCATACAAAAATAAACTCAAAATGGATGAAAGACCTTAACGTAAGGCAGGAAGCCATCAAAATCCTTGAGGAGAAAGGAGGCAAAAACCTCTTTGACCTCAGCCACAACAACTTCTTACTCAACATGTCTTCAGAGGCAAGAGAAACAAAAGCAATAATGAACTATTGTGACCTCAACAAGATAAAAATCTTCTGCACAGCAAAGGAAACAATCAGCAAAACTAAAAGGCAACTGACAGAATGGAAAAAGATATTTGCAAACGACCTATCAGATAAAGGGTTAGTATCCAAAATCTATGAAGAACTTACCAAACTCAACAACCCAAAAACAAATAATCCAGTGAAGAAATGGGCGAAAGACATGAATAGACACTTTTCCAAAGAAGACATCCAGATGGCTAACAGACACATGAAGAAATGCTCGACATCCTCACCATCAGGGAAATACAAATCAAAACCACAATAAAATACCACCTCACACCAGTCAGAATGGCTAAAATTAACAACTCGGGCAATGACAGATGCTGGCAAGGATGCAGAGAAAGAGGATCCCTTTTGCACTGCAGATGGTAATGCCAACTGGCGCAGCCACTCTGGAAAACAGTACTGAGGTTCCTGAAAAAAATTAAAAACAGAACTACCCTATGACCCAGCAATTGCACTACTAGGTATTTAACCAAAGGATGCAGGTGTGCTGTTTTGAAGGGGCACATGCACCCCAATGTTTATAGCAGTACTATTGACAATAGCCAAGATATGGAAAGAGCCCAAATATTCATTGACAGATGAATGGATAAAAAAGATGTGGTGTGTGTGTGTGTGTATATATATATATATATATGTATATATATATATATATATACACACACACATACATATATACATGTATATATATACACATACACATACATATACATACATGTATATATATATATACACATACATACACACACACACACAATGGAGTATTACTCAGCAATCAAAAACAATGAAATCTTGACATCTGCAACAACATGGATGAAACTAAAGGGTATTATGCTAAACAAAATAAGTCAGTCAGAGAAAGACAAATATCATATGATTTCACTTATATGTGGAATTTAAGATACAAAACTGATGAACATAAGGGAAGGGAAGAAAAAAATAATATAAAAGCAGAGAGGGGTCAAAACATAAAAGACTCTTAAGTATAGAGAAAAGTGAGGGCACTGGCTGGGGTTGTGGGTAGGGGGGATGTGCTAAATGGGCAAGGAGCATTAAGGAGGATACTTGTTGGGATGAACACTGGGTGTTATACGTAGAGGATGAATCATTGGATTCTACTCCTGAAATCATTATTGCACTGTATGCTAACTAACTTGGATGTAAATTAAAAAATAATAATCATCATAATAAAAAAGAAAATAGTCACTGTACTAAAGCAGTGCTGAGCCCCCATCTGAATAACGATTCTGTGTGGAAATTCCACTTTTCATCAGTCTAGTACATTTTTAATTCCCTTGAAAGGGAAAAGGGGTAATTTTTTAAGAACTTGAGGAGAAAGCCCAACATCTTGAGTGGAAGTGGACAGTGATGAAATCCTACACCTATTAACTTCCTAGCTGAGACACTCTTCTTAGTTCTTTGAAACCATGCCTCCCTGGTTTTCTTCCTATCTTATTCACTGTTCTTTCTCAGTTTCATTTTGTGTTCCTTCTCTTCTACCTAATATATATATGGACTCAGAACTAGGGATTCTTGGTTTGTCTATCTTCCCTACCTTGTAAGGGGGTGTGTGTGTGTGTGTGTGTGTGTGTGTGTGTGTGTTTGCCTACACACACATGTGGAAAGCAGGAGTTAGAGGAAGCAGGGTAGAGCAGTGCAAAATGTGGTCATAAGTCTGGCAGCACACACATCATCAGGGAACTTGTTAGAAATGTAAATTCTCAGGCCCTGCCCAGGCATACCGAAGCAGAAATTGTGGGGTCCAACAATCTGTGCCTTAATTAGCAAGTCAGGTAATTCTGATGTGTGTGAAGTTTGATAGCTGCAGGGCTAAAGTTTCTAGCTATCAAATCAAAGATGGAAAACAAGTCAAAGATGAGAAGGAGGAGGATCTGACAATGTTTCAGTCAAGAAGAAAAGGTGTAAATGTGACAACATAGTTCAGGAAGCAACTGTGTCTGATGGTGAACAGTGACTGTGGTTGAATTTGGATCTCTGGAATAGGGCTCTGAATGTCTTCTTTCACAAAAGGGCTTTTTATGGAGGTGCCTTTATCCTCCAATTTGGACGGAACCTGATGTGTTTACAGTATATTGTCTAGAAAGCCACAAGGATGTGGAGCCCCACTTAGGGATTTTTAGGTTTGTCATCTGTTTTCTATCAATAATAGCAGAAGGTTAAACTTAGGAGCATCACTTATTACATTTTATTTCCAGTCACTATTGCATAAGTAGTTAAATCAAACAAGAAAAGAGTCTTGCAAAATTATATTTCAGCTGTTAATCTATGATTTGTCTACTGCTCTGTAGGCAATATTTTTAAAATATTTCAGGAAAACCTGATATGCACATATCCTAACTCATAGAGCATTTAAGAGAATAATTATTCACATTTTGAAAAGGCTTATTTCCTTCACAAAGGAATTCCTCTGGGTTCTTCTGTATAGTTACCTTTGAGCCAGTTCAAATGTTACTGCAACACCTTTGGGCAAGGAAGCTTGCCTCAGAATTCAGGAGGTTGGCTGCTTTCCAACTATGTTCATGGAGACCTGATCCAGGGACTGAGTACTTCCTATTCTTTCTGATAATCATGAAACAACTGTTCCAATTTTGGGAATCTTGGCATAATATATTAGGAAAATACTAAATGAGAAATAAAATTAGGTTCTAGTCTTGACCCTTCACCTCCAATGACGTGAATTGATTCAAGACATTTAACCATTTTGAGTCATCCTTGGAAAAACTATAAGGCTGTGCATGTATATGACTATTAAGTATCTTTCCTTTGCTAATATTCAATAACTTAGGACCATAAGGTGAAAAAGTGCATGTAAATAAGCGCTGTAATTATAAAACACAACATAGCTGTTATCTTTACCATTTATGATGTGAACTATTTGATTTACAGAAAGCCAATTGGCATTAAGTTTTCAGGAAGATATTCATTACAATGTACACCTATATAATGATCAAGATGGGGAGCTTTTAAATGCATTGTTGTATCATGGATTGGATCCAGAACTGAAAACAAGTGACATTTGTGAAAAACTGGTGAAATCAAAATATATAGTTATATAATAGTATTGTACCAATATTAATTTCTTTGACAAATGTATCACGGTTATGGAGGATGTTATCTTTAGGGGAAGCTGAGTAAAGTGTACACAAAAATTCTCTGTCTTACCTTTGCAACTTTTCTAATTTTAAATTTCTAATATTACACCAAAATAAATATTTAAAATAAAATTATTGTGCTACACCTTTGGAATATAACTATGCATTCATACATACATATATGAATATATATGTGCCACATGAACAACAGAAATAAAGGAAAGAGACAGTGGGTCTTTGACAGATCAAAGTTGAGAAGGGAAGTGAGCCAGGAAATCACAGAACTGAAACCACCATATTTTTTTTAACATTTCACAGAAAAGAGAGCTCTTTGAAGTTAGAAAAGTTTTACTGAAAGCTGTGAGAAAGAAAAGATAAACTTGGACTAAGAAAGTAAAAATCTGCCTTGCTATTCATCAGATATAGATAATAGACACAAATAAAGTAAGCTGTAAAATTAACAGAAGATAATATTTTTCTCAAAAACATGCTGCAAAGTGTCACAAAAATTTCCAACTTTAGTTAATGCCACATTTTTTTTTTTTTAAACCAAGAAACTGGCTCTTTTTTTTTTTTTAATTTTTTTTTCAACGTTTATTTATTTTTGGGACAGAGAGAGACAGAGCATGAACGGGCGAGGGGCAGAGAGAGAGGGAGACACAGAAACGGAAACAGGCTCCAGGCTCCGAGCCATCAGCCCAGAGCCTGACGCGGGGCTCGAACTCATGGGCCGCGAGATCGTGACCTGGCTGAAGTCGGACGCTTAACCGACTACGCCACCCAGGCGCCCCAATGCCACATTTTTTACTCACAAAGCATCCTTTTCTCTAAAATCAGAGTGTCAAAAACCTTGTTCTTTGAAATCAATGCATTAAGATTAAAATATCCTACTCTTGGTGATGATCTAAATCACTTAACAGAGAAGCATGCTCTACTTTCAACCCTAGGACAGAACTTCAGAAAACAGTTATGTGGATACATGACACATCTATGTTAGCTGCAATTTTCAAGAAAATAGCACCTGGAATCTATGATGGAGTCCAGACCTAATTTAGACACCTTTACAAACAGCCTCACTTTCTTTTGAGCCTACAAAATACTTCTTTAATTTCTCCTAAACTCCACACTTCCCCAAATTCCTATAATAAATATATATTCTCCTTTGTTTGGTGAGGCATCCCATAGTTCTGTAATGTGGACTCCTTCCTTGCAATGAACCAAAAAACTGACTTTCTTGAAATACAGGGTTTTTTTTTTTTTTTTACTGATGGATTTAGGCTTCTTGGACGAGGAAGCCTGCCTCATACTAAAAGTTCAGGATAATAATTTCACATAAAAATCAACAACAAAAAAGTATCAAGTTCAAATACTATATAAAACTATTATTTAAAAAGAGAATAAGGAGCATAACATCATCATTATATATAATGAAAACATATCTGAAAGATGTACCACAAAAATAGATCAGAACGTGTAAGTTACTATTTTTAATTTTTTTGAGGGGGAGGTGAGGGAGAGGGAGAATACCCCAAGCAGGTTCCATGCCCAGCACAGAGCCCCTATGGGGCTCCATCTCACAACCCTGGGATTGTGACCTTGAGATCATGACCTGCAGGTGCCCTTGTAAGTTACTATTTTTAAGCTAACTAAACAAAAAAGATACAAAGTAGGAAAGAACAATATGATTCAGAATTAGAAAAACTCAACTCCATGGCAGGCATCCGTTCACAATTTTTATTAATATCAAATCATCACATTGTACACTTTAAGTATCTTACAATTTTGTCAATTACCTCAACAAAAATGGAGAAAAACTCACAAATGGGGTGCCAGACCTCAGGAGAATTAATAATAAAGAAAAAACAGGAAGTGGGGTAAGTGGGATGCATAGAATGGGTGAAGGGAATTAAGAGGTACAAACTTCCAGTTATAAAATTAATATGTCACAGAGATGAACAGTACAGCATAATGAGTATAGTCAGTAATATTGTATCAACATTATAAAAGAAAAAAAAGAATAAACTAGAAGGAACACAAAAGCTAAGGCATATAACAGATTATGATTTCCTGTGAAGAACGTGAGCCAATCCTTAGGTTGATGTTTCCCTACTCATTTTGGTTGTCTGATGCTCATTCTCTAGTAATTCTTCAGGAAGCGTTCATGACAACGATAGTCTCATCAAATACTGATACAATATCAAGTGTTGATATTAGTTTATACACTTTGTACGTGAGAGTTGCTTTTGCTGGATATAAAATCTTTAGTCCATATTTTACCCTTGAGCATCCTAAATATATTGTTCCACTTTCTTTTGGCAAAAAAGTTTCAATGTCAAAAGTCTAGTGATTTTCCAGTTTTCTCCTATTTTGCAAATGTGACAATATATTAAATTCTGTTAAATAGGGGTATTTGCTATATATTTGAAACAATTCACACTGTATTTCGCCATATCTAAGATGATCTCAAATTTACCATTATTTTCTGTATTGATGAAAAAGGAAAAATTACATTCCACTGTGGGTTCAGCTTTTGGCTTTGTCCAGCAATGCCAAGGGTGGCAGAAACGTTTACTCAAGACGCCAAGCAATTCAAGAGAGGTGAGAGGGAGGCTAAGGAAAGACTCCCCAAGCTGCTCTCAAGCTCCTGTATTTATTAGGCATACATTATAAAGAAAACATTGTGCAATATGTCAGTGGCTACCTGCCAGTTAGAACATATAGAAAGCATGCAAAACAAAAACAAAAACAAAAACAAAAACTACAAGGCATTCCCAAGACTACAGAAGAGCAGATGCTGAAAACAGGTGGAGAACAAGACAAGATATTCCATAGCTAACATTGTCTAAGGAATTCTTGAGCACAGGCAGGACCCAACCCCTAAATACACATTAACTAGATACTAGCCCATTGTTTTCAGGAGAGCCAGAAAGCAGTGTAATGCATTCCCTATAATCTCCTTAAACAGGACATAGCTCTTTGACTTCCAACATTCCAACTTAAGGGATATTAAAATGTAAAGAAATGTGGATTGCAGATGAAATTCAGGCTATTCATTTTCTTTTTCTGTATAACAATTTACCATAAACATAGTACTAAACTTAGTTACTAGAGTAGAACCTTGAAAGAATGAGAGGTAGACCAAGTTCCTTTTAATGATTGTGTAGAAAAGGTACACAACTGGATTAAGAAACTTGAATGATGCCATAGGTGAGTAGTATGAATTTCCAGGTATTTGGAAATGTTAAATTTTGAAATGAGACTAAAGAGGCACAAAGGATAATGCAGTTTTGCCTGAATCCTCTGTCCACACTAGAGAGGAAGAAATTCTAATTAAGTAAAAGTATCATACATCACAGAAAATGATATAAAGTCAAAGTATATGTTAACTTTTAAAATCCTCTAGCTACTTCTTCAAATATTCCGTTTATTTACAATGAAAGACAAATCCTACCTAATGCTGAGTCCTACTAATTCTTGTTTTCTAAGAAAGGTGAAAGGGGAACCAAATGAAAAAGGATTAGAAGTACTTAGACATGTGTTCTAGTACTTTATCTTGACAGTCTGTGACCTTGACCAAGTCACTCATGCCGTCTGCAATCTCCTTTCCCTCACTCATAAAGTGGAGGCAAACTGGATGACCATGTCATTCATTGCTCTTAAAATCACGACTCCAGGGGCGCCTGGGTGGCGCAGTCGGTTGAGCGTCCGACTTCAGCCAGGTCACGATCTCGCGGTCTGTGAGTTCGAGCCCCGCGTCAGGCTCTGGGCTGATGGCTCAGAGCCTGGAGCCTGTTTCCGATTCTGTGTCTCCCTCTCTCTCTGCCCCTCCCCTGTTCATGCTCTGTCTCTCTCTGTCCCAAAAATAAATAAACGTTGAAAAAAAAAAAAAGAAAAAAAATCACGACTCCATTAAATCAGTTAACGTGCCTGGCTTGTAGCAGAAGCTCAAAATTATTTGTTAAAAGTATAACGTCTTAAAATGGAATTCCAGAAATCCTGAAAATCTGGAACTACTTACTACAAACTTTCAATCTTTTAAAGCTATCACTTCGCTAGCCACTGGAATCTCTGTGCCTTGCTACAGAGCCAAGGTTACCTCATATCTTCAGTGTTTCAGCTCATTTGGAACTGCAGAATCCTCAGTCGCAGCGGAACCTTTCACTACACCCACCTGCAGCAAAGCCTAGCCTCTTCCTGGCGGCCACACCCAAACCGGAAACCAGGACGTCCCTGGGGTTGACGGGAAGGCTCAGCTAGGCGGCACGCTCCCGGCCCCGCCCCCTCCGGTGATGTCACCGTCCGCCCCTTGACCTCGCGGTCCTGCCCCCTTCCCTGCCTACCCGTAGCCAGCGGCGGCGGCGACTCTTGGAGGGGATGGAGGCATCCGAGCCGGTAGTCGCAGCTCGGGAGGAAGAGGCGTCCTGCTCTTCCTGGGTGGCCGGCAGGTAAGAAGATGGGTGTGAGCGCGAAGCATCGAGGGGTGGCAGGCGGGACCCTGGCGCCGGCTTTCTGCTGCTCCCGCTCGGGCGGCCAGGGAGCGCGCGCGAGGCCGCGGAGCCGGGCAGAACCGGCCCTGGGAGGCGAGGGGAGCGCGCGGGGTGGGTGTGACGCCTTGGGTTTAGACCTCGGCGGCTCTCGGCTTCTCTGAGGAGAAAGGCCAACTCTCGGTCCTTTCGCCCCTCAGTTCCAGTCGGGGTCTGCCATTCTCCCATGCACCGGACGTGGGGCGGGGGTGGAGTGGAGTGGAGAGGGCCCCGCCGAGAGTTCTGGCCCGGGTCGCTTGGTGTGAGCTTTCACAGCCCTGCTGCCAAACACGTTTCCCCCACCTTTCGGTGAAATGAAAGCTAAGAGCGCCACTGTGGGCGATCCCGCACTGAGATCCTCCTTTGAAAACTGTTACCAGAGGGAACTTGGTAATGATGAATCAGTGCCAGTCAGGACACCCGGAGTCCTGTGTTCACCACAGTTAAAAAAAAAAAAAAAAAAAAAATCAGGGAAAAACGTACGAGTTACTTATTCCCTAGTTGGTGTTTGTTTGTTTCACGTCTCTAACATTCCTGCAAAATTGTGGGAAATGTTCGTTTGGTTCCTGTTTCAGTTACCTCGTAATTAATAAAACCGTTAGTTATATACTGCCCTCCACCAGAATACAGTATTCCAAAGAGAGAAGTGATGGATATATGATTTTGAGCTAATGGGAGCCTGTCCATAAACCTGTAGCTTTTTCGCCGGTTCAGATTGAAGGGATGTTTTCGGTACCATACTACCTGCAGTTGCCAGCATTGCCACATTTACTTGAGGGAAATTATGTAATACAAACAAAATCTCCCCTTATTTAAAAAGCTTTTTGATTGCCATATAGATCTTATTACAAAAACGATTTTTGAAACATTCCAGTAAAGCAGAATTTTCTGAAAAATCAGTGCTAGTCATATATCATTAAGTGACAAAGCTGGTTAGAAAGGAGTTCATGTTTACTTAAGAGCTCTACCCACTAGACCATTGTCCTCCATGCAGGGAAGGCAGCTAGGGATAAGAAGACTGTGAAATGAGAAATTTTGTTTATTTTCATATTTTATCACTCTGCCAAAAGAACATATTTTGTATGTGTGTGTTTTTATTAGGTAGGTGATCTCTTAAACACAGCTGTCTCCTGGTTTGTGTTCATAATTGCAATCAGGAATATTTCTAATAGTTATCCATGTATAACTTAGCTAGAGCTGGTATCTTTTGATAATACCAATCAGTGTTTGGTAAGATAAATGATAACATTTTGATTAACTGTATATACAAATCCTTTGGCCTGTATATCAGTACCAGGCTTAGAAATTTGGGTTCCAAAACCTCAGTTTTGTGTTTTCACATGATTTTTAGAATCCTGTAATTGATAGAGTTTCCCAGAACCTGGAAAGGATTTACTTTTTGCCAAGATGATAATTGATCTTAGCTGTCACTGTGGCTCAGGCCATAATGCCCCAGGCTGGTTTCCTTTGCTTGGGAGCCATTCCTATTTCCCAGGGTTCATCCTGTTTTCATTTTTCTTTGTGTGCCATGCTGTGAAAAAGTTGGGATGAGCCGTGGTAAATGATGCATAAGTATATCTTATCATGCTAGTATGCTTGTTTTAAAAAATGTGTTTTAATTTCCTTAAGTAATGTCTGTACCCAATGTGGGGCCTGGTCTCACAACCCGGAGATCAAGAGTTGCTCTACCAACTGAGCCAAGCAGGCACCCCCTTTTTTTTCTTTAATTTTTAAAATTCATTCAACAGATACATTTTGGGTGCTTTCTTTGTGCGGACTTTGAGATGCAGTAGGCAGTATAGCATGGTGGTCAAGAGCTAGACTGCGTAGGTTCAGGTTCTGGCTCTGCCATTTACCTGCTCTGGAACCTCAGATGGGTTATTTAAGTAAACTTCTGTGAGCCTCAGTTTTTTTTCTTCTGTTCAACGGAGATGGTAATAGTGCCTATCTTATAAAGTTGTTGTAAGGGTTAACTGAGTACATCTAAAGCACTTAAAACCATGTGTGACACAGTGCTCTTAAATTATTATTAAATGCCAGGTATAGTTTTAGGTATTTGGAATACATTAGTGAATTCTTAACAGATCATACATTCTCTTGGGGAAGGCAGACAGTAAACAATTAGTAATTTGAAGAACATACAGCAGGTTAGTGAGTTAGGGAGTGACCTAAGGAGAAGGGGAGGCATTTCACTGAAAGGATGATCAGGACTGGTCTATGTAATATTTGCGAGGCAATATTTTAGTCGAGGCTTATGTGATAAGAGTCAGCCATTCAGAGATCTAAAGGGGGAACATTCCAAGCAGAGGAAAAAGCAAGTATAAAAACTGAAGTGACTTTTTAGTGACTTTTAGTTTCACTGAAGTATAAAAACATGCTTGACTTTTTGGAGGAATAGCAAGTTGACCAGTGTGGGAAAGTAGTGGGAGTTGTAATTGAAGAGATGATTGGGAGACAGAACACCTAGACCCTTTTGACCATGGTAATGTGTTTCAATTTTATTTAGAAAGTAGAGTTACTTAAGAATAGTTCTAAGTCAAGGAGTAACGTCTGACTACATTCTAAAAAATTTAGGTTGTTATATGGAAAATAAACTGAAGGGGGAGGGCAATGGTAGCACTAGAGAGACTAGTTAGGAGGCTTTTGAAGTAGTTCAGATGAAATACGATGATGGTTTGGCCTGAGATTGTACCAGCATGCTGATGGAGAAATGAGGGAACAAGTTAAGATCTCTAGAGTCTGGGCCTGTGCAAATGAGTAAATGGTGATACCAGAAATTGAGTTGACAGAGATTGGGGAGGAATAGATTAAACAGGGAAATTGAATTCTGTTTGGGGCTTATTACGTTCATGAAACCGATTAAACATCAGAAGGGAGAGATTGTTCTAGCAGGTGTGGACAATTTGGATGCCAGAAAAGATGTCAAACGTGGAAAAATAAGTTTAGATATCCTCAGTATCTGGTAAATTCCATATATGGATTGAACAAGATTATTTAGACAGAGTGTGTTTATTAGAGAAGGTATATGGGGCACTCCCAACAAACTTCAGAAAATACAGATTCATCAGAATATATGTAAAACAATATCTGATTACACCTGAGAATTAAAACTATAGGCTATAATTTTACAATACACACAGAATAGACATTCACTGAATTTAATTTTCACCTATTTTTTAAATGGAAATAAAGGAGTGGAAAATAAAATATATATCTGGTTTGTAAAATCCTTTTTAGTAACTGCCATGTATAATTGAATATTAGATTACAGAACGTGAATATTAAATACCGAAACTTGCTCTCATAAGTTGTGTTTTATTTTTTCAGTACCAATACAAATTTGGCCATCATGTCAGCAGAATCTGTGGAGATTGATGATGCATTATACAGGTGAGAACCTTACGGAAACCGAAACTTATTTTCCTCATTTGTTGTTCTAAAGTAATGGAATACTCTATTTGAAAATACCATTAGACCTATGCAGAGTTTTATAAATATCCCAAGAGTTCTCTGAAGGTAAAATTAGCGTTTTGTCTGATTTTTCTTTTCTGTAGTCTGAAAGCTTGATTAATATTTAAATCTCAGTTCCTTTAGGTTTAGGTAATATGACTTAGAATGATTTTGGGGATGCTTGGGTGGTTCAGTCAGACCAGCTTCACCTCAGGTCATGATCTCGGGGTCTGTGAGTTAGAGCCCGGCGTCAGGCTCTGTGCTGACAGCTCAGAGCCTGGAGCCTGCTTCAGATTCTGTGTCTCCCTCTCTCTCTCTGCCCCTCCCCTGCTCATGCTCTGTCTCCCTCTCAAAAACAAATAAAAATTAAAAAAAAAAAAAAAAAAAAGAGGGGCGCTTGGGTGGCTCAGTTGGTTAAAAGTCTGATTTCAGCTTAGGTTATGATCTCATGGTCTGTGGGTTCCCACCCACAGACCCACATTGGGCTCTATGCTGACAGCTCAGAGCCTGGAGCCTACTTCAGATTCTGTCTCCCTCTCTCTCTGCCCCTCCCCTGCTCATGCTCTGTCTCTCTCCTTCTCTGAAAAATAAATATTAAAAAAAAAAAAAAAAAAGAATGATTTTGTTATCCACTATAAAATATACCTCTTGTTTTTGGACAGGAGTACATATTTATTATGTTCTTGATAGTGCAGGAATCTAATGAAAAACAATCCATTTTATGTAAGTTATATAGTAACATCTAGAGATTATTTTTACTTCAGTGTAGTCTCATTAACAACATTGCATGTTTGCACTGTATAGACAGCAAAGAAGTACTATGTGCTTAAAGAACTGTGATTTGAATGGAATTTAGTGAGATTCTTTTTTAGCATACCTTTTCATGAAATCAAAATACTTTTATCAGAATTAAAGAGAAGTTAAAATATGTATACATTGCTATCACTTTTTTTTTTAGTTTTTTATTTACTTAAGTAATATCTACACCTAACATAGGGCTTGAATTCTGGATCCCGAGATCAAGAGTCGAATGGTCTTCTGACTGAGTCAGCCAGTTGCCCCTAAATTGCTATTACTTCTAAGACTTTTTTTTTTTTTTTATTTATTTTTGGGACAGAGAGAGACAGAGCATGAACGGGGGAGGGGCAGAGAGAGAGGGAGACACAGAATCGGAAACAGGCTCCAGGCTCTGAGCCATCAGCCCAGAGCCCGACGCGGGGCTCGAACCCACGGACCGCGAGATCGTGACCTGGCTGAAGTCGGACGCTTAACCGACTGCGCCACCCAGGCGCCCCTGGACTTTTTTTTTTTTTTTTTTAATACCTCAAGTTGTTTGTATGGAAGATAGTATAATCTTTTTGTATGGAAGGCAGTTTAAAAGTTTTTAGATTTCTTCTGTATGAAGAAATAGATTATGTAGATAGATTTTATGTAAATAGAATTTGGTACAATAAGCTATTACGTATTTTAAATTCTTTTTTATATTGTTTTTATGTGGGATGCAGAGTCAGTTTCAAGCATTTTAGGAGGAGCTGATATGTACATCCTAGTATGTTAATTTCAATTACTGTTTTGCAATTGGAAAAAGAGGTTAAGACTGGACTTAATTTTGCTTATGTGAAAATTACTTTACCATGCAGTTTCCTGATTATAATATACAGTAGTTTAGAAATAACCTTAAGTTTGGAGTCTTAATCTGTAATTATGATATTCTTAATATCCTTTTGATCACATTCTCACGATAACAAATGGCAGCTTCTTAAGATAGCATTGGTTAATTTTATTCATATTTAGTTATAATCTTTGTGAAACTTTTTTGTATCCCTCTAATCCTGTAATGGCTGATTAATGAACATAATTTTCAGTAAACCAGAGATAAAATTTTCCATTTGCAACATTGTGAAAGTAGGCTGCAGTTTGCTTGACTGAAAATTACAGCATGTAACAGTTTATTTATGATCAGGTATTGCTGGATCATAAAGTATTTCTGTTTTTAATTTTTTGAGGAACCTCCATACTGTTTTTCATAGCAGTTGGACCATTTTACATTCCTACCAACCCAACAGTGCACAAGGATACCAATTTCTCCACATTCTCACCAACACTTATTTCCTGGCATTTTGTTTTTGTATAATGGCCATCCAAACAGATGTGAAGTGATATCTTATTATGGTTTTGCATTTCCTTGACAATTAGTGATATTGAGCACCTTTTTGTACCCTGTTGGCCATTTGTGTTTCTTTGGAGAAGTATCTGTTCTAGTCCTTGCTCATTTTTTAATCAGACTCCTTGAGAGTGTTTTTGCTATTGGGTTGTAGTTCCATATATAATTTGGATATTAATCTCTTATCAGATATATGGTTTGTAGATATTCTCTCCCGTTCTGTAGTTTGCCTTTTCACTTTGTTGATTGTCTCATTTGCTGCCCAGAAGCTTTTTAGTGTAAAGTGGTCGCACTTGTCTACTTTTGCTTTTATTGCCTGTACTTTGGTATCATATCCAGGAAATTTTTGCCAAGACCAGTGTTAAGAAACTTTTCCCATATGTTTTCTTCATAAATTTTATAGTTTGAGGTCTTAAATTTATTTTTTTTAATTTTTTAAATATTTATTTATATTTGAGAGAGAGAGAGATAGAGAGAGTGAGTGAGCAGGGGAGAGGCAGAGAAAGAGAAGGGGACACAGAATCTGAAGCAGTCTCCAGGCTCAGCTGTCAGCACAGAGCCTGATGTTGGGCTCAAACCCATGAACCGTGAGGTCATGACCTGAACCAAAGTCAGACTCAAGCGGCTGAGCTACCCATGTGCCCCCGAACCTTAAATTTAAGTCCTTAATCCATTTTGAGTTTATTTTATGTATGGTATAAGACAAAGGTCCAATTTCTTCTTTTACCTGCAGAAATCCAGTTTTCCCAACACCACATATTAGCCCCAACCTATCTTTTCCTCTGACTACACAGGCCATAGTAGACTACTTTCTTACCAAACATAGTTTATACTTCTATACCTCAATTGTCTTTTCCTAGAGTGCCCTTTTATGCCTTAAAAGCACTCAACACCATTGGATCTCTTTTCCTTCTTTCCTCTTTCCATTCCCAGGCTTAATTAAAAGCTGTCAAATCTATTCAGTAACCTAAGCCAGAAACCTTGCTGTCATCTTAGATTATTCCCTGTTTTTCATCTTCCAAATTCAGTTTTTAATAAATCCTTTTAGTTCTTTCTCAGCAACTATTTTTTTATTTTTTTAATTTAAAAAAAAATTTTTTTTTTTAACATGTATCTATTTTGGAGACAGAGAGAGACAGAGTATGAATGGGGGAGGGGCAGAGAGAGAGGGAGACACAGAATGGGAAGCAAGCTCCAGGCTCCGAGCCATCAGCCCAGAGCCGGACGCGGGGCTCGAACTCACGTACCGCGAGATCGTGACCCTGAGCTGAAGTGGGACACTTAACCGACTGAGCAACCCAGGCGGGCGCCCCTCTCAGCAACTCTTAATTCCAACTCTTTGATTCTCTCTCCCTGCCTTCAGTATCTCTCAGTTGAATTATTATAAGAGTCTCTTATATGATCTCTTCAGAGCTACTAAATCTCTAATCCATCTTCCATACTTTATTCAAAGTAATATTTTTCAAATTTACCTCAGAGCCTCTGGCTTCTCTGTTTAAAATACTTAAATAGTTCCCTGTCATTTACATTAGTGAGACCAAACTGTATAATATGTATTTAAGTCTCCTTTTTCTATATAGCATAACATAGTGGTTGAAAGTATAAATTTTAGTATTAGATCTGAATTTGAATCATCCTCCACCATTTAGGAGTGTGTAATCATAAGTCACTTAACCTCTTAAGTCTATTTTTTCTTTATTTTTTCATACATTCAATATACATTCATCCATTTAACAAATATTTAAGGAGAAAAATGTACAAATTGCAAATTAATCGTGAAGAATAATGCCTAGGAGCTCAATAATTTCTAGTTATTATTTACCATGAGTTATGGCCATATCTTTCTTTTTAGTGTCCATGTCACTCCTCACTATTTAATCTCTAACATTCTTTAGCTTTGTCGAATTCTATGTATATGGTGTCAGAGTCTAGAATTTGATATTACCCTACTTATAACCTAAAAGCTAACCTATTATTGTTTAATGGGTGCTGAGAGAAGATGTTAAACTTCTGGGCCAGAGACCAAGAATTTCACTACTTATGATATAGCAGTTAGCATGGCCATCAAGCGTGGTGTCGGTTCCCCTTGCTCCCAAGTCCCACAGGAGCAATGCCATGGGCCCAGATGGATTCTTTGTACATAATGGGTTTATACCACAGCTGAGGAACTCTGAATTTGGGAGACCCACCATCTTATGGCAGACAGTAAGCAAGCCTCCTCTTTGTCTTGGAGAGAGACTCGCCTTATCCCTCAATTTATGTGCTGCCAACACAACCCTGAGAAAAGGCCCGATTAAAAATAGTCAGGACCTTGCCTGCTAGGCATATATAGTGAGACATGTAGGAGTGTGCATAGCCCATAAAAGAGTGTCTTCCAACATAAATAAATGTTTTTGTCACAGTTTTATTGAGGTGTAATTCGTGTATAATAAACTGTACATATTTAAAGTGTACAATTTGAGGGGCACCTTGGGTGGCTCAGTCAGTTAAGCATCCGACTCTTGATTTCTGCCCAGGTCTTGATCTCAGGGTCGTGAGACAGAGCCTGGCATTGGGCGGCTCCACACTGGGCATGGAGCCTACTTGAGATTCTCTCTCTCCCTTTGCCCCTGCCCTGCTCACACACACTTTCTCTCTCTGTCTCTCTCTCTCTCAAAAAGTAAAATAAAGTATACAATTTGATGTGTTTTGACATATGTGCATACTAATGAAATCACTACCGCAATATCGATAACTAACATATCTATCACATGCATATATTTTCTTTCTGCCCCTTTTTAATCCCTCCTCCCTTCTCTCTCCACCTACCATTTCCCCAGGCAACCACTGATCAGCTTTTTGTCACTGTAGAATACTTAGCATTTTCTAGAATTTTATATAAATGTTACCATATAGTATGTACACATTTGGGGAGGGTTTGGCTTCTTTCACTTAGCATAATGATTTTGAAATTCATCTGCATTGTTGTATCAGTAATTTGTTCCTTTTTATTGCTGAGCATATATCCATATGCTTGTATTCTAGCATATGGATATACTACAATTTATTTAACTACTTATTAACTGTTGATAAACATTTGGGTTGTTTCCAGGTTTTGGCTATTCTAAATAAGGCTGCCGTGAGAATTTATATGCGAGTTTTAGGGTAGACATATGCTTTCATTCATGCTTTGATAAATACCTAGAAGTAAATGTCTGGATTGTAAGATTTTAAGAAATGCCAAGCTGTTTTTCAAAGTGGTTATACCATTTTACATTTCTACCAGAAATGTTTATGAGAGTTTGAGTTACCCCGCATGTTCACTAAACACCTGAAATAGTCGTCTTTTTTAATTTTAGGCATTCTAGTACATGTAGTAGTATTGTGGTTTTAATTTGTATTTCCATAATGACTAATGATCATAGGCATCTTTTCATGAGCCTATTTGCTATCTATCTTTGGCAAAGTATCTATAAAAGCTTTTGCTCCCCTTTGGTGTCTGTCTTAATGAGTTCTTTATATACTATATATACGTGTCCTTTGTTACATATATGGTTGCAAATATTTTCTCCTAGTTTGTGGCTTGTCTTTTTCTTTTCATAATAAGGTCTTTTGCGTAGCAAAATTTTTGATTCTGGTAAGATACATTTTTTAATGTATAATTGATGTGGTTTTTGTCCTGTTTTTTAAATGTTTGCAAAGCTCAGGGATACTAAGATATTCTCTGATGTTATCTCTTCTTCAAGTTTCAAGGTATTAACTCTTAAAATTAGGTCTATGATCCATTTCAAGTTAATTTTTATATAATGTGAGGTGAGAATCAAGGTTTATTTTTTTCCATATAGCTCTAATGTTTCAGCACTCCTGTTGAAAATTATCCATTCTCATTGAGTTCTCTGGATATCTATGGCAGAATTTAACAGAGTAAATATCTGTTGATTGGTTTCTGGACTTTTTCAGTGATCTGTTTCACTTTACACCAGTATCACACTGTCTTGTTTACTATAGGTCTATTATAAATCTTGGAATCTGGGAGTGTAATTCCTTCAACTTTGATCTTCTTTTGCAGAGTTGGTTTGGGTCTTTTAGGTCCTTTGAATTTCCATGTACATTTTATTTATTTTTTTTTTTTTATTTTTTTTATTTTTTTAAATTTTTTTTTTCAATGTTTATTTATTTTTGGGACAGAGAGAGACAGAGCATGAACGGGGGAGGGGCAGAGAGAGAGGGAGACACAGAATCGGAAACAGGCTCCAGGCTCTGAGCCATCAGCCCAGAGCCCGACGCGGGGCTCGAACTCACGGACCACGAGATCATGACCTGGCTGAAGTCGGACGCTTAACCGACTGCGCCACCCAGGCGCCCCTCCATGTACATTTTAGATTCAGCTTGTTGATTCTTTAAAAAAAAATCCTGCAGGAATTTTGTTTGAATTTGTGTTGAATCTGTAGTTCAGTTTTGGGAATATTGACATTTTAACAATATTGAAATTTAAGATGCATTAAGAAACATGGTATGTCTGTCAATTTATTTCTTTAGTCTCTCCTAGTAGTGTTAGAGATCTTGCCCAAGTTTTATCAAATTTATCCCTAAGTAATTTGCATGTTTATACTGTTGTAATTTTTAAATTTCCATTACCAATTTTTCATTACTTTTATTTTTTTAAGTTTATTTCTTTATTTTGATAGAGAGAGTGTGCATAGGGACAGGCAGAGAGAGGGAAAGAGCAAGTAGGCTCATGAAAAGATGCCCATACTCATAAAGTACAGAGCCCAGTGTGGGGCTTGAACCCACAAACTGTGAGAAACATGACCTGAGCTGAAATCTAGAGTCAGATGCTTAACTGACTGAGTCAAGACACCCCAATATGTCATTGCTTTTAAATTAGAGCTCAATTGATTTTTGAATAATAATTCTTATCCAACAGTCTTGCTAAACTCACTTGCTAGTTCTAGTAAATTTTTTGTAAATTCCATAGGATTTTCTACAGTCATGTTGTTTTACTTCCTCCTTTCCAATCTAGATGCCTTTTGTTTCTTTTTTTTGTCTTATCACACTGATTGGAACATCCAATACAATGTTGAGTGGAAGTGGTGAAGGTGGACAACCCCACTTTGTTCCTTATGTTTGTTGGAACTCATTCTTCTATGGTGGAGTATGTTGTTATCTGTAGGTTTGTCATATATACCCTTTATTTGGTTGAGGAAGTTTCCTTCTGTTACTAGTTTACTTAGAGTTTTGTTTTTTGGGATTTTTTTTTTTAAGTCAGAAATGGATATGAAGTTTGTTAGACACTTTTTCTGCATTCATTGAAGTGATCATATGGTTTTTCTTTTTTACTATTTTAATGTAATGAGTTACAGTGATGGCTTTTAGATTATTATATGACCCTTGCATTCTAATTCTAGGATAAAACCTGTTTGGTCATGATGTATTTTTACATATATACAAAAACTTCTGTTAAGAATTTTTGCATGTGTGTATGTGAGGGGATATTGTTGTGGAGGTTTGTTTTTTTTTTAACATTTTATTTTTGAGAGACAGAGTGGGAGTGAGGGAGGGGCAGGGAGAAGGTGACACAATCTGAAGCAGGATCCAGGCTTTGAGCTGTCAGCGCAGAGCCTGACACGGGGCTCGAACCTACAAACCACAAGACCATGACCTGAGCCGAAGTTGGATGCTTAACTGTCTAAGCCACCCGGGTGCCTCTGGAGTATTGTTTAATTCAGTGATTTGTCTTGTTTTGGTATCAGGGTAATGCTGATTTCATAGAGTGAGCTGAGAGGTATTTCTTCGAATCTCTACAAAGTTTGTGTAAAATAGGTATTTTTTCTTCCTTAAATTTTTGGTAGAAATAACAATGAAGTTATCTGGCCTTTGAGTTTTCTTTGTAGGAAAGTTTTTAACTACAAATTTTACATCTAATAGACATGGTGATATTCAAGTAATATACAGCTGACCTTTAGCATAGGTTTAAACTATGCAGGCCCACTTATATGTGGATTTTTTTTCTATAAATATATTGAACATTTTTTTGAAGATTTGCAACAATTTGAAAAACTCATAAACCACATAGCCTAGAAATACCTAAAAATTAACAAAAAGGTATGTCATGAATACATAAAATATATATAGATAGTAGTCTATTTTATCATTTACCATAAAATACAAATCTATTATTAAAAGTTAAAATTTATCAGAGCACCTGGGGGCTCAGTTGGTTAAGCGTCTGACTCTTGATTTCAGCTCTGGTCGTGATCTCACAGTTCATGAGTTTGAGCCTGATGTTAAGTTCTGCACTGACGTTGCAAAGCCTGCTTGGAATTCTCTTTCTCTCTCTGTCAAAAATAAACAAACGTTTTTTAAAAAGAACACTTTCTTTAAGAAAAGTTAAAATTTATCAAAACTTAAGCACACAAACAGAATATACATGGTACCACTTGTAGTCAAGAGAAATGTAAACAACATAAGAATGGAAGTATTAAATCTTAACTGCGTAACTAATATAACACTGTATTACCTAATGGGAATTAGAATTAAACTTTAAAAAATCAAAACTGCATGAAATTAACTGTAGTGCATACTATTGTAATGATTTTTGTAGCAACCTCCTGTTGCCATTGTAATGAGCTGAAGCGTTGGCAAGTAAACAACATGTGATGTTAGTCATCTCTGAGCAGTTTCTCTCTGCAGTAAACTGTGTATCTCAAAAAGTGATCTTGAAGTTCTCACGTATTTTTCAGTATGTTTAGTGGAATACTATAAACCTTGAATAAGACTGTGACTCCTACAGAGTGCCACTAATGATGCCAAAAGTGCTCTCTAGAAGTAGAGAAAAGTCATGACATTACAAGAAAAAGTTGAATTACTTGAGATAGATACCATAAATTGAGGTCTGCAGCTGTGGTTGCCTGCCATTTCAAGATACATAAATGCAGCATAAGGACCATTGTAAAAAAAAAAAAAAAAAAAGGAAATTTCTGAAGCTGAAGCTGCAACTATACCAGCAGGCACAAAAACCTTGCACTTTTTGCAAAGTACCTTTTTATCTCATATTGAAAATGCAACTTTTATGTGGGTAGGAGTTGCTCTAAGAAAAGCATGCCTGTGCACTCTAATATGACTAATATAAAAAGCAAAGTCATTATAACACAACTTAAAGCAAAACGAAGGTAAGTGATATACAGCTAGAGAATTTAATGCCAGCAAAGAATAGTTTGATAGTTTAGAAAGAGATTTGGCTTTAAAAATGTAAAGATAACAAGAGAAGCACTTGCTGAACAAGAGGCAGAAGTTGAGTTCCCAGATGCCATTAATTAAGAAGATCACTGTGGAAAAAGAATATCTACCTGAACAGGTTCCTAATCCAGATTAAAGTGTCGTATTCTGGAAGAAAAATGCCACAGAGAACATTTATTAGTAAGGAAGGGAAACAGGCACCAGGATTTAAGGCAAGAAGGAATAGGCTAACTCTGCTGTTTTGTGCAAATGCAGTTGGGTTAATGATCAGGACTGACCTTACCTATGAAACTGCTAAGCAAACCCCTTGAGCCTTGAAGGGAGAAAATAAACACCAGCTGCGGATCTTTTGGTTGTACAACAAGAAAGCCTGGTCAGTGAAACCCCTTATTCTGGATTGGTTCCATTGATGCTTTGTCCCTGAAGTCAGGAAGTACTTTGCCAGTAAGGGACTGTCTTTTAAAATTGGACAATGCCCTTGGCCACCCAGAACCCTATGAGTTCAGTACGAAAGGCATCAAAGTGGGCTACTTGCCCCCAAACACAACGTCTCTAATTCAGCCTCTAGATCAGGGAGTCATAAGGACCTTTAAGGCTCATTACACCTGGTACTCTAATGAAAAGATTATTACTATTATGGAAGAGAACCTTGACAGAACATCATGAAAGCCTGGAAGGATTATAGCATTGAAGATATTGTTATAGAAAAAGCAACGAGAGCCATCAAGCCTAAACAGTAAATTCCTACTGGAGAAAAGTGTGTGTAGATACAGTACATGACTTCACAGGATTTATGACAGAGCCAATCAAGGAAATTAAGAAAAAGACTGTAGGGGTCGCCTGGGTGGCTCAGTTGGTTAAGTGTCTGACTCTTGATTTCGGCTCGGGTCATGATCTCACAGTCTGTGAGATCAAGCCCCACGTGGGGCTCTGTGCTGATAGCACGGAGCCTGCTTGGGATTCTTTCTGTCTTTCTCTGCCCCTTTCTGAACTCATGTATGCACACACACTCTCTCTCTCTCAAAATAAATATTTTTTTAAAAATGTGATTTTAGGGGCGCCTGGGTGGCGCAGTCGGTTAAGCGTCCGACTTCAGCCAGGTCACGATCTCGCGGTCCGGGAGTTCGAGCCCCGCGTCAGGCTCTGGGCTGATGGCTCGGAGCCTGGAGCCTGTTTCCGATTCTGTGTCTCCCTCTCTCTCTGCCCCTCCCCCGTTCATGCTCTGTCTCTCTCTGTCCCAAAAATAAATAAAAAAAACGTTGAAAAAAAAATTAAAAAAATAAAAATAAAAATGTGATTTTAGATATGGTTGAAAAGGACAGGATGGGGGATGTAATAGGTTTCAAGGTACAGATTTTGGAGAAATTCAGGAGCTAATAGATACCACACAAGAGGAATTAACAGAAAATGACTTAATGGAGGAGAGTGCTTCCAGAACAGTGCCAGATTGTTGTGGAAGAAGATGTAGAAGAAGCACATACAGAAAATAAATTTGACCTTAGACAATCGAGCAGAAAAGTTCTGATTATTCAAGACTGCTTTTGACTTCTTTTACTTACGAAATGGACCCTTCTATGATATGGGCACTGAAACTAAAGGAAATTGTGGAAGGATTGGTACCATGTAAAGACATATTTAGAGAAATGAAAAAGCAAAAAAGTCAGACAAATCATGATGTACTTCCGTAAAGTTACACTGAGTGTGGCTTTATCTCTTACCTACTCTTTCCCCTCCTCCACCTCTGCTACCCTAAGACAGCAAGACCACCCCTCTTCCTCCTCCTCCTTCATATTCATTGTGAAGATGACAATGATGAAGACCCTTATGATCTGCTTCCACTTAATGACTAGTAAATGATCACCATCCTGTATAGTTAATAAATTGATTTGCTGTATATGAGTGTGTCTTCATATGAAAAATGAGTAACTGTACAGCAAGAACTGTATGAGACATTTTTGTGTCATTGTCATTATCATTTGTCTCGTATTCATTGTACTCATTGTGTAGAACATCATCTGCAAGACTCATAGAAGTGGATAGCCTATCCTTACATAGGCACGAAGTGAATATTTAATGTAAAATTAATGTGTTTTCTGACTGTTGTATATGTTTTTGCTTTCAAATAATTGCATTACTTGTACAGTATGCCCCCCTCTCTCATCATTGGAGAAACTGTTTATCAGCTTCTCATTACCAGTAAGTGTTTTTTTTAGAAAATGTAACAATGTTTCCATTAATGTGTAGGTGCATGACTATAGTATGTATGCCATAAAAATTTTGTAAAGATTTATTCATTAGTGTATAAGCTAGGCTACCAAGAAGAACTGATTGAATCAGTTACCCTAGGCTACCAAAACAATCCTATTGCTGCTGCTTTGTTTTCAGTACATGGATTGTTAAAACTATAAATAAATATGGATTCTTTTTTACATTTTTTCACTTTTAATGTATAGTGTGGGTAATACATATAACATCTACAGTGTTTTGTGTCATGATAGACAATATTGATATAGATACTGACAGATGATTCATCTTGTAAACAGCTGATGATAATTTACAGTATCAAATACAGTACAGTACCATAAATGTATTTTCCTTATTTTCTTAATAACATTTTCCGTACCTCACTTCATTTTGAGAATACAGCATATAATACATTAAACATACAAAACATTATTGGTAAAGCTTCCAATTAAGAGTAGGCTATTATTACTTGAGGTTTTTTTGAGCCAGAGTTATACACAGATTTAAAAAATATATATTTTTAATGTTTATTTATTTCTGAGACAGGGAGAGACAGAGCATGAGTGGGGGAGGGGCAGAGAGAGAGAGGGAGACACAGAATGAGAAGCAGGCTCCAGGCTCTGAGCTGTCAGCACAGAGCCTGATGCGGGGCTTGGACTCACAAACCACGAGATCATGACATGAGCCGAAGTCGGACTCTCAACCGACTGAGCCACCCAGGCGCCCCTGTACACAGAACTTTGCCTGTGCGGAAGGTTAGTGCCCCTAACCTAACATTTCTTAAGGGTCAACTGCATTTCTTTTTGATTGAGCTTCAATAGTTTGTCTCTTTTGGAGAGTATGTTTGTAACTTAGTGATTTAATGTAGTTGCATAAAATTGTAATTTTCCCTGAATACCTTTTTTTTTTATTTAAAAATTTTTTAATGTTTATTTTTGAGAGAGAGACAGAGTGTGAGTGGGGGAGGGGCAGAGAGAGAGAGGGAAACACAGAATCCGAAGCAGGCTCCAGGCTCTGAGCTATCAGCACAGAGCCTGACGAGGGGCTCAAACTGACAAACCGGAAGATCACGACCTGAGTTGAAGTCAGACGCCTAACCCATTGAGCCACCCAAGCACCCCTGAATACCCCTTCTTATGTCTGTAGAATCTGAAATGATGTTCCTTCACCCATTTCTGTTATTGATAATTTTTCTGTCTTCTCTATTTCCCTGTTCATTCTGGCTAGAAGTTTATCGATTTTATTTAATTTTAAAAGAATCAGCTTTTAGTTTAATTGATTTTCCATATTATTTTTTCTGTTTTGTACCTCAGTGATTTCTGTTCTTTTTGGGATTTTTCTTCTGCTTACTTTGATATTAGTTTGCTTTTCTTGGGGCACCTGGGTGGCTCAGTTGGTTGAACGTTTGAATTCGGCTTAGGTCATGATCTCACAGCTCGTGAGTTCGAGCCCCGTGTTGGGCTCTGTGCTGACAGCGTGGAGCCTGGAGCCTGCTTCAGATTCTGTATGGAGCCTGCTTCGGATTGTGTGCCTCCCTCTCTTTCTGCCCCAACCCACTTGTATTCTGTCTCTGTCTCTCTCAAAAATAAATAAACATTTAAACAACAACAAAAAAACCTTTTAATTTGCTTTTCTTTTTCTAATTTCTTTTTTTTATTAAGTTTTTTACTTAAATTCAAGTATAGTTAACATACAGTGTTATTATTAGTTTCGGGTGCACAGTATAGTGATCCAACAATTCTATTCTTTTCTCAGTGCTCATCAGGATAAGTGTACTCTTTAATCCCTATCACTTATTTCACCCGTCTCCCCATCCCACCTCCCCTCTGGTAACCATCAGTTTGTTCTCCATAGTCTCCTTTGTTTTGTTTCTTAAATTCCGCATGAGTGATACCATATGGTATTTGTCTTTCTCTGTCTTATTCTGCTTAACATTATACTCTCTAGCTTCATCCATGTTGTAGGAAATGGCATGATTTCATTTTTCACGGTTGAGTAATATCCCGTTATATTTATGTACCACATCTTCTCTATCCATTCATCTATCCATAGACATTTGGGGTGCTTCCATAATTTGGCTATTGTAAATAATGCTGCAAGAAACATAGAGGTGCATGAATCCCTTTGAATTAGTGTTTTTGTATTTTATGGGTAAATACCTGGTAGTGTGATTACCAGATCATAGAGTAGTTCTATTTTTACTTTTTTGAGGAACCTCCATACTGTTTGTTCTCCATAGTAGTTGCAGCAGTTTGCATTCCCACAAACAGTGCACAGGGTTTCTTTTTCTCCACATCCTCACCAACACTTGATATTTCTTGGTTTTTGATTTTAGCTATTCTGACAGGTGTGAGGTGATATTTCATTGTGGTTTTCTTTGCATTCCTGATAGTTTTCTTTGCATTTTGCTGATGATAAGTGATGTTGAGCATCTTTTCATGTGTCTGTTAACCATCTGTGTGTTGTCTTTGGAGAAATGTCTGTTAATGTCCTCTGCCCATTTTTTAATTGGATTGTTTTTGGGTGTTGGGTTATATAAGTTATTTATATATTTTAGATATTATCCCTTTGTCATATATGTCATTTGCAAATATCTTGCCCCACCCCGTAGGTTACTCTTTAGTTTTGTTGATTATTTCCTTCACTGTGCAAAAGCTTTTTATTTTGTTGTAGTTCCAGTAGTTTATATTTGCTTTTATTTCCCTTGCCTCAGGAGACAGATCTAGAAGAATGTTCCTACAACTGATGTCAGAAACATTACTGCCTATACTCTCTTCTAGGATTTTTGTAGTTTCAGTTCTCACATTTAGTTCTTTAATCCACTTTGAATTTATTTTTGTATATGATATAAGAAAGTGGTCCAGTTTCATTGTTTTGCATGTTGCTGTCCAGTTTTCCCAACACATTTTATTGAAGAGACTGTCTTTTTCCCATTGCATATTCTTCCCTCTTTTGTTGAAGATTAACTGACAAAATAATTGTGAGTTTACTTTTGGGTTTTCTGTTCTATTCCTTTGATCTGTGTGTTTTTGTGCCAGTACCATACGGTTTGATTACTGCAGCTTTGTAAAACAACTTGGAAGTCTGGAATTTTTTTTCCTATTTCAGGATTGCTTTGGCTTTTCAGGGTCTTTTGTGATTCCATACAAATTTTAGGATTGTTTGTTCTAGTTCTGTGAAAAATGCAGTTGGTATTTTGATAGGGAATCTAAATCTGTAGATTGCTTTGGGGAGTATAGACATTTTAACAGTATTTGTTCTTTCAATCCAGGACTATGGGATGTCTTTCACTAATTTCAGTTTCTTTCATCAGTGTTTTATACTTGTCAGAGTACGGTTCTTTCACCTCTGGTTAAGTTTATTCCTAGGTATTTTATTATTTTTGGTGCAGTTATAAATGGGATTATTTTTCTTAATTTTTCTTTCTAGTGCTTCATTATTGGTATATAGAAATGCAACAGATTTCTGTATATCAATTTTGTATTCTGAGATTTTACAGAATTCATTTATCAGTTCTAATAGTTTTTTGGTGAAGTCTTTAGGGTTTTCTATGTATAGTATCATGTCATCTGCAAATAGTGGAAGTTTACTTTTTACCAATCTGAATGCCTTTTATTTCTTTTGTTGTCTGACTGCTGTGGCTATGACTTTTAGTACTATGTTGAATAAAAGTGGTCAGAGTGGATATCCTTGTCTTATTCCTGACCTTAGGGGGAAAACTCTCAGTTTTTTCCCCATCAAATAAGATGTTCACTGTGGGTTTTGGATATAAGGCCTTTAGTATGTTAAGTGAGTTAAGTGTGTTGTGTTTATTATGTTACATATGTTCCTTCCAAATGTACTTTGTTTATCATGAATGGATGTTGTGCTTTGTTAAATGATTTTTCTGCATCTGTTGAAATGATCATTTGGTTTTTATCCTTTCTTTGTTGATGTGATGTTCTTTTTCTTAGAGTAGAAGTTGAGATCCTTGATTTTTGAGACCTTTATTCTTTAGTAATACGCCCATTTCATGCTTAAAATGTCCCTCTAAACACTACAGTGTACGTGTCTCACAGATATGTCTTTGTTTTCATTCAGTTCAGAAAATTTTATAACTTTTTTTCTTATTTTTTTGACTCATAGGTCATTTAGAAGTGTTATTATTTGACTTCCAAATACTGAGAGATTTTTCAGAGATTTTTCTGTTGTTGATCTCTAATTCTTCTGCTGTCAGTGGATACAACTTTTTATGACCTATTTATTTTTGTGTTTTCCTACAAAGATTGATCTACCTTGTCATTGTTCTGTGTGCATTTGAAAAGAATGTGTATTCTGTTATGGTTGGATTGTCCTATCCATGTCAGTTAGGTCAAATTGGCTGATAGTGTTTTTCAAGTATTCTATATCGTTACTGATTTTCTGTCTAGTCTTTATACCAATTATTGAGAAAGGGGTGTTGTCTTGTCATTTTGTGTTTGAACATTTCTCATTTCAGTTTTTGCTTTGCGTAGTTTGAATCTCTATTATTAGTGCATAAGCCTTTAGAGTTGTTAAGTGGTCTTAATATCCTGACCCTTTTATCATGAAACGGCCTTCTTTATCCTGATAGTTTTCTTTGCTCTAAAATGTATTTGTCAAGGGGCACCTGGGTTACTCAGTCGGTTAAGCATCTGACTTCGGCTCGGGTCATGATCTCACCATTTGTGGGTTTAAGCCCCATGTCAGGCTCTGTGCTGACAGCTCAGAGCCTGGAGACTGCTTTGGATTCTGTGTCTCCCTCTCTCTTTGCCCCTCCCCTGTGCTCTGTCTCTCACTCTCTCTCACTCTCTCTCTCTCACTCTCTCAAAAATAAATAAACACACCCACAAAAAAATTTTTAAATAACTAAATAAAAATAAAATGTATTTGTCAATATTAATACAGCCAATCCAGTTTTCTCTTGATTTTAGGTAGCATGGTGTGTCTTTTTATACTCTTTTACTCTTGTTTATGTATTTAAATTTGGCTTCTTGTAAATACAGTATAGTTGGGTTTTTGTTTTTATTCAGTCTTCCAATCTTTGTCTTTTAATTGGAGTGTTAACACCATTTATATTTATTCACATATTTGTCATTTCTGGTATTCCCTATTCCTATGTGTAAGTTAAATTCCCATTTAGTATAGTATTCCGTCTGCCTGAGGATTTAGTGTAATATTTCTTTCTGTGAAGGTCTGCCAGCAATGAATTCTTTCAATTTTTATATGTCTGGAAAAGTCTTTATACTTTCTTATTTGTAATTGAATATAGAATTCCAGATTGATAATTTTTTTTACTTTCAGTGCTTTAATAATGTTGGGTCACTGTTTAATTTGTTGTGCTTCCTGGGAGAAAGTCAACTGTCATTCTTTCTTCTGTAAATAATGTGCCCTATTTTTCTTTGATTACTTTTAATATTTTCTCTTCATCTTGCTTTAAACAATTATCACATGCCTTCTTATAGTTTTCATATTTCTTATTCTTGAATTTGTTTACATTGTGGTCTGTGAGTTGATTGTATTCCTGGAAAAATTTTGGCCATTAGTTCTTTAAACATATTTTTATCTCTCTTTTTCTCCAATCTCTTTCAGGGACTCTAATTTCACATATATTAGACCAAGTGAAGTTGTCCAACAATTCACTTATGCTCTGGGGTTTTGGTGTTTTTTTCCAATCTGTTTCATTTTGGAAAATTTCTTTTGTTGTATCTTTAAGTTCACTTCTGCAGAGTTGAGTTATTAATTCCATCCAGTGTATTTTTTTATCTTAGATTTAGTGGTTTTCATCCCTAGAAGTTTTGCTGCTCATGCTTTCCCCTGCCTTCTTGAGCATATGAATTATATTTATATTATTTCAGTGTATTTATCTACAAAGTCTATCATCTGTGTCATTCCTGTCTGTCATATTGTCAATTTTTCTATTCATTATGAGTTGTATTTCTCTACTTCTTTGCATACCTGGTAATTTTTTAATGTATGCCAGACATTGTGAATTTTACCTTTTTGGGTGCTGCATTTATTTTGAATTCTTTTAAATATTCTTGAGCTTTGTTGACAGACATAGTTAAATTACTTGAAAACAGTTTTATTTTTTCAAAGCTTG
Source organism: Prionailurus bengalensis (assembly GCF_016509475.1). Taxonomy (NCBI): domain Eukaryota; kingdom Metazoa; phylum Chordata; class Mammalia; order Carnivora; family Felidae; genus Prionailurus; species Prionailurus bengalensis. The sequence continues at coordinate 150,889,177 of NC_057344.1, forward strand.
CTTTTAAGCCTTGTCAGGTGAGATTAGAGTAGACTTGAGTCTGAGGCTAATTTTTCCCCACTGTTAATATAAAATCCTTCTGAGCATTCTATCCAAATTTTCCACTTGGCTGGAGAAGAACACAAAGTATTTCTGGGTCTGTTTAAACAACCTTCCTTGTTTCACCAACTCTTTTCAGGTAGTTCTTTCTAGCTTGGGGCTGTTTCCTCATATACATTTGCTGATCTTACTCAGCCAGAGACTCAAGACTTCTACAGATCTCTCTTCTCTTTGTGTATCTCTCTGCTTTCAAATGTTAGCTTTCTTGAATTCACAGTCCTGTGTCTTCAATTCAGGGAGATTACCAAGCTCTGTTTGGGTTCCTTTTCCTGCACTGCAGCCTGGAAACTCTCTTGGCAATAGCTAGGGCATTCATAAAGCTCCCCCATTTGTTTTTCTTCTCTGAGATTACTGTCCTGAGTTGCCTGTTGTTTAGTGTCTGAAAATTTGTTGTTTCACTTATATTGTCAAGTTTTCAGTTGTTTAAGGCAAGCAGAAGATAAATCTGGTCCTGTTACTTCACCATAGCCAGAAGTGGAAGTCTTAATGTATTTATTATGTGTCTCTTATATGCCATTCTTTTTCATGCTTTTCTTTTTCCCTGTCATAGAATGCCTCTCCTTTTTTGATTATTTTTTTAACTCCTGTTAAGTCTTCAGAATTCAACATGGATGAAGCTCATCTGGGAAGCTTTCCATGACCTACGCTGATAGAAATAATTACCCCCTCTTCCATATTTCATGTTTCCTTAGTTTCCAGTACTTCTTTATATAGTACTTAATAATGAATTATTTGATTCATTCTGCTAGGTATTTCATATATTTTATCTTATTTAATCCTCATAGTATCCATATGAGGTGGTTATTATTATGGCCCCTACACTTTGCCAGTGCCTGGCTTGAGATAGATATTTTAATCAATTTATGAATGCGTGAGGAAGATAATTGAAATAAAATCCAGAAGAAATTGATTAGAGTGTTGAGGGGGACTCAAAATGATGTCATGTTTGGAATTGTTTAAGGAACTGGAGATGTTTAGCCTGGAGAAAGAAGACTGTGGAACCTGAATACCATCTTCAAATGTTTGGAGGGCTGTCACATTGAAGAGGGATTAGAGGAGTTACCTTTGGCCCCCAAGGAGGTAAAATTAGGAATAGTGGGTGAAAACTGTAGGAAGATATCATACCGTCATAAAAAGGAGAATCTTTAGTGAATAAGGCTAAGAGTAGAGTTGATAGCCTTGATAATTTCTTTCTGCTGGACACGTTCACTGATACGTTAGGTATTCACTTAATAGAATAAGTTATAACATAACAGTGCTGGATATGAGGTTATATACTGTAGGCTCTTTAAATCCCATCTGTGCACTTATTAACCATATGAAATTCATAGAATTAAGTGTCAATTACAGAGTACCCTGACATTGCCTAGGACAAAATAGGTAATTAGTACCCTGCCTCTTGGTGGTCAAACATTGAAAACATAGGTGATTTAGGCGACTGCTGAGAATCTGTCTGAGAATTTATGATTCTTTGAAAAACTTTGGTTTATATGTCTTTGTGTTATCCTTTTGTCTGTATTATAACCACATTTGTGTCATGGCTATTCATTATTTACCTAAGTAATCTTAAAAATAATATATGAGAACAAGTCTGAGATAAAAAAAAAACATTTTTTAAGTAGTTCCTGTGACTCTGAATATAGAAAAAAGAATTCAGGTCCTCTGCTAGGTAGCGCATAAACGTTGTTCTTGTTTTTATGTGCCAATTCATTTCATTAAATTAGCAAGTTGTTTTTGTGTGTCTATAGTATGTCAGACCCTGTTGACCACTGAGAAAACAATAATAAATAAAGCAAACTCCCTGCCTTAAGGAAGCTACAGTCTCCTAGGAAAAATAGAAAAGTAGTGAAAATGCATTGTGGTAAATGTTGTAATAGATTGAATGTAGGATGTCATGGATGCACATAAAAGATGTCCAACACTGTCTTGAAGAAGGTTAGTGATGTTGTGGGACACATCATGGTGGAAAATCATGTATAAGCTGAGACCGGAGGATGAGTAGGAATTTTTCAGGAATAAAATATTGAGGAAGAGGAATGCCCCAGAAAAATGTCTATTGGCCAAAGACAGCATGCCACGTTTCTGGAACTAAAAACCTTTAGTATTCCTGGAACATGGAGTTTGATGGAGGAGTGAGTAAAGAAAAGACTAGAGAGCCAAGCAGAGACTGGATTATGAATGGCCTTGTGGCTAATATTAGTATCTGGACTTAATCAAAGGGAAATAGGAAACCATTGGAGTTTTTAAACCAGGAGAATAATTTGACCAGATTTGTATTACAGAAAGATTATTCATGTTAGTAGGAAGTTAATAGGTTATATGTAAAACAGAAAAATCAAGAAATAGAAGTAGAAACATGTTATTGAAAAAAAGGGGTGTAAATATTAGAAGAAACAAAAAAATTCAGAGTGGTTGCCTTCAGTGTATAGAATTCTGGGTAAGGAAGAGTTAGGTCAGGGAATTGAATTTTTTTTTCTTTTTTTCTTTTTCTTTTTTCTTTTTTCTTTTTTTAATTTATTTTTGTTTTTTGAGATAGAGTGTGAGCAGCGGAGTGGCAGAGAGAGAGGGAGACAGAATCTGAAGCAAGCTCCAGCCTCTGAGCTCCAGCCTCTGAGCTGTCTGCACAGAGCTCGATGTGGGGCTTGAACTCACAGACTGCAAGATCATGACCTGAGCCAAAGTCAGACGCTTAATCAACTGAGCCACCCAGGTGCCCCAGAAACATTTGACTTTCTTAATCAACTTGCAGTGTGGCATAGTAGTTAAGAGTATGGATGCTTGGGTGCCTGGGTGGCTCAGTTGGTTGAGCATCTGACTTTGGCTCAAGTCATGATCTCACCGTTCATGAGTTCGAGCCCCACATTGAACTCATAGAACCCACTTCAGATCCTCTGTCCCCCTCTACCCCTCTCCCACTTGTGATCTCTCTCAAAACTAAACAAACAAACAAAAAAAAAGTATGAATGCCAAGGCCAGACTGTCTGGATTGAAACTTTTATCCACTATTTTCAAAGTACTTAAATTAAATTACTTAATTTCTCTGTGCTTAAGTTTTCCTCTCTGTATAAATGGGAATATGATAGAACTTATAGAATTTTTGTGAGGATTAAATTAGTTAATACAAGTAAAACATTAAAACAATGTGGCGCATAATAAACACTCAATGTTAGCAGTTTTCCTACATGTCAGCACTGTTTAGGTATTGATATACAAGAATAGACAAATTTACTGTCATATTGGTGGAGAGATTTAAATGTTGCTTTTACTAATCAAGAGAACGAGCAGACAAAAAAATCAGAATGAGTATAGAGGTCTTCAACATGGTTATTAAAATTACTATAATGCACGTGTAAAGAATGCTGTTTCTAACCAACTGTAAAACAACAACCAATGTCATTTTCCAAATGTAGAGGGAAACGAACCACAGAGAGTCAACAATAGAGAACAAACTGAGGGTTGATGAAGGGTGGTGGATGGGTGATGGGTATTAAGGACAGCACTTGTGATGATCACTTGGGTGTTGTATGTAAGTGATAAATCACTGAATTCTACTCCTGAAACCAACGTTGCACTCTATGTTAACTAACTAAAAAAAAAAAAAAGAACACATGGAACATTTGCAAAATTGACTAAAAAAATTCTCAAATATTAAAAAATGAAATCATATAGATTGTGATTTCTATTCACAATGCATTCAGGCTAGAAGTTAACATAAGAGATAAATAGAATATTCCCCATGTAATTAGAAATTTTAAAATATACTTCAGATTAACCTGTAAATCAAAAAAGAATCATAATTAAAACCAGAAAATAATCATGAAGTACTATGTATCAAAATTTGGAATGCTCTTTAAGATCAGTTAAAGTTTTACATGTATATTTTAGAAAAGAAAACCTGAAAACTGATGAGTTATTATTTTTAGGAAATTAGGAAAAAACAAAATAGAAGACACCAGCCAAGGGCTAGCCCTAGTCATGTTAACTTTTTCCTGCACATTAAGGATGTGAAACTACAAGAACTTCAGTATACTGCAGGACAGTTATTTGGTACACTTTGGGAAAAGTTTGGCATTAGATAGTAAAGTTATGCCTGCATTTCCTCTCCTAGATTTATGCTATATATATTTATAGAAACTGCTGTATACGCTCGTGTTTCATGAGACATATGTAAGAATGTTTATAGTCTCAGGCACCTGGGTGGCTCAGTCGGTTAAGCGTCTAACTTTGGCTCAGGTCATGATCTCATGATTCTCTCTGCCCTTTGCCTGCTTGCTCTCTTTCTGTCTCTCAAAAATAAATAAACATTAAAAAAAAAAAAAAGTAATGTTCATAGCTCACTATAACTGTCCAAAACTATAGAATAGCAGGGGTGCATAGGTGGCTCAGGTGGAAGAGCATGCAACTCTTGATCTTGGGGTTGTGAGTTTGAGCCCCATGTTAGGTGTAGAGATTACTAAAAAAAATAAATAAATAAAAAATCATGCTACAAAGCTATAGAATGGTTAAATTATGGTGTGTTATTACAGTAGGATAGTATAATACAATAGACTAAAACAACTGAAAATTAATAGCTACATGCATTGATAATAAATCTCATAAATTCAATTTCATTCAAAAGAGGGATGACACAGAAGACACTATTCAAAATGCTCCCTTTTATGTGAATTTCCAAAACAGACAAAACTTAAGTATATTGTTTGGAGGAACACAAATAAGGTTGGCAAGACTATATAATACACTATTCCATACATACTATAGTAGGTGTTCAGCAAATATTTGATGAATAATAATAATAATAATAATAGTTTTGATCTCTGAAATAAATGGTAAGTACTAATTTAAAAAGAAAAGTCTAGGTTTTATTATATTTTGTAGGAATATGGAAGGAAATGACAGCTTGTGTTTATAGTTTCTTCTGACTAGATAAGAAACCCCTTTTCAGACTTGTATATTGAATATAAATAGCTAAAATATGAAAAATAATCAAACATCTGTATACTAAACAAACATACATTAAACCAGCGTGTATGTTGTGAATTCCAAAAGAAATATTTGTAAACCAAAGGGCTCATTTATTTATACTGAACTCATCCTTCCAGTGATTTTTGTCAGAATCCACTAGAATGTCCATTATCTTCAATAACTTAATCATCAAGTTTATCACTGTTCTTTCAGATAAACTTTCTTTTTTGGCTTTATTATTATATCTGATTTTTAAAAATAGCCAATGTGTATTTTTTGAAATTCCCATTGTAATGCTGCCTGTGGCTATTAGGATGGATGGCTTAACAAGATCACTTACATGCTTTATCAGTATTTATACTTAAAATAATGTTCCAGGGCACCTGGCTGGCTTAGTTTATAAAGCATGTGACTCTTGATCTCGGGGTCAGGAGTTCGAGCCCTACAATGGACATAGATGTTACTTTAAAAAAGAAATAAAATAAAATAATGTTTGAAAACTGCTTAAGTCCTCTCCAAGAAGAGCAGTGATTTTTTTTTTTTTTTTTGTCTCAAATTCTGTTTACAGTGACAAGTTTAAAGCAGAGACACCAAACTTAAATGCCTATAGTGCCCCCTGAGGTAATAAATGAAAGGACCAGGATGGGAACTGTGGCAAATCTGGAGCACAGAGTCCTCCTTGTCTAAACAGAGCAACTCCTACTCAACTCCATCTGTCTGTTGCCACAAGGGAAGGTGGTGCCAAATACTCATTTTTTTTCTCAATATGTCATCTATTTGGCAATTAATTTGGAAATGTTGAACACTGCAAGTGATCCAAAACAAGTATGTGGGCAGGATCTAGTTGTTAGGCTATTAGTTTGCAAACAACTTTAAAGGATAGATACTTTTGGTGAAATAATATATTGGTTTTTATTGTGTTTTACCTATAGTCGACAGAGGTACGTTCTTGGAGACACAGCAATGCAGAAGATGGCCAAGTCCCATGTTTTCTTAAGTGGTATGGGTGGTCTTGGTTTAGAAATTGGTAAGTAGTATTTTTATTCATAATTTTATATTACACTTTGAGCAACATAAGTTAAAGAATTTAATTTCTTCCCCTTGTACTATTTCCTATAAAGGGAATTCGATCCAACACCTTGAAAAGATTGTTTTGGTTCTTTCAGCAACATTGTTTCATAATACTGCTATATTCTTCCAAAAGGAACCAATAATGACTCTCTTGTTTCTCTTCGTGATGTTAATAGCAGTTAATAATCATTTCTGTATCCTTACTTATGATAGAGTGCATACACACATATATTTGTAACAACATGTCTAGAATAATACTATAAAATTTTAAGAGTGATTACTTCTGTGTGGTATGGTTTTAGAAAATTTAATTTTTTCCTTTTTGTTCTTCTGTATTTTTTAAGGAACTTCTACTTCTTTGGTAGTAAAAAAAAAAAAAAAAAATTCTCCAGTTAAAGATGTGTCCAAGCTCCATGAAGAGTATCTAAAATACATTCCTAATATTAAGCTATTCTTTTTTTTTCCCCCCTTTATAGCAAAGAATCTTGTTCTTGCAGGAATTAAGGTGAGTAAATGTCCTTGGTTAGAATAATTGTTGTGATTTTTTTTTTTTTTCCATCCTCAGTAGTGGTAATATTACTTACATTTTGGCTTAGTTTTTGCATCTTCATTTAGTGGCAAAACTTTTTTTTTTGTTAAGTTTATTTATTTTGAGAGAGAGAGTGAGCAACCAGCAGAGAGGGAGGGAGAGAGAATCCAAAGCAGGCTCCACACTGTCAGCACAGAGCCTGACATGGGGCTCAATCCCACAAATCATAAGATCATGATCTGAGCTGAAACCAAGAATAGGTCACTTAACTGACTGAGCCACCTAGGTGCCCCAGCAGCAAAATTGTTTTAGTGCTGTATTTTTTTCTTTAAAAAAAAAATATATTCTAGAAAATTCCAAAATTTTATGAAAATGGAATTTTTTTTAAAGTTTGTTTATTTTTTGAGAGAGCAGCAGCCAGGGAAGGGCAGAGAGAGTGGGAGAGAGAGAATCCCAAGCAGTTTCTGCACTATCAGCGCAGAGCCTGACACAGGGCTTGAATTCACAAATGGTGAGATCATGACCCGAGATGAAATCAAGAGTTGGACGCTTAACAGACTGAGCCACCCAGGCATCCCCAAAATTGCATAGTTTTAACAAAACCCCATGTACACATCATGCAGCTGCAACTGCATGCTCGTAGACAGATTTGTTCCATGTATCTCCTTCCCATTCCTCATGGCTCCCCGGCCACCAAATTATTTTGATATAATACTCAGACATCCTATTATATCATTCTTAAGTATTTTAGTATATAATTCTAAAAGATAAGGGTACCTTTTGAAAGCACAACCACAAAGCCATTTTTGCACCTAAAAATGTAACCGTTTTGTTAATATCATTGTCTTAGTTATCTATTGCTGAAAACAAATTACCCCAAAACTTGGCAACTTAACAACACTTATCTCAGGGTCAAGAATTGTGTGCAACTTAGCTGGTTCCTCTGTTTGAGGGTCTTTCATGAGGCTCTAATCATGACATTGGCAGGGCTGGAGTCATCTCCAGAATAGGGGAATAATCTGCTTCCCAAGCTTGCTCACATGATGATTGATAGGATTCAGTGGCAAGGTCATTCCACTTCACGTTCCCATCTCAGTTCCCTGCTGGCTCTTGGTTGGAGATCACCCTCAGTTCCTTGACATGTGATCCTCTCCATTAGGCAGCTCACAATATGGCAGTTTGCTTCATCAGAGTAAGCTAACCAAGATGACTAGAAAGGAAGTGTACTAGCAAAACAAACCAGTCTTTTGCAACCTAATCTCAGAAGTGACATTTCATTATCTGTGCTTATTTGCTAAAAGCAAATAGTTTCACTAGTTTACAAATGTATGGAAAAGGAATTATGCAAAGGCCTGAGTACCAGGAACCGGGAATCATTAGGGCCATCTTACAAGCCTATCTATATCAGTCATCAAATATCTAGTTAGAGTTCAAATTTTCCCAAATGTCTTACGAAAATTTTTTTTGGTTTGTTCTCATTAGGATCCAAGTAAAGTCCATATACTGAATTTGATTTATTTTAATCTATATAGTTCCCTTCCCTGATATTTATTTATCCTTACAATGCACTTGTAACTAACAACAGGTCATTTATTACATGTACCTCTACCCTTGTATTTCATATAAACTGGTACAGAGATTTCCTGTAAACTGAATCCAGAGATTCAGATTCAGATTTGATTGTTTTGGGACTACTGTTTCACAGATGATTTTATATTTTTCTCATCAAGAGGAAATCATAATCTGTTGTCCTTGTTTTGATTATTACTGGTAATAATGATCATTGCCTAGATTCATTATTTTATTAGGGATAATGATATTCTAATTCTGTCCTTTTTGATTTATTAGCTGGAATAATTTAGAAAGACAATTCTCCATTCACATATTTGGTTTCAGTAAAGTATAGTTTGCACTTGTACGAAAGGCAAGATAAATACTTGTTGGTTTTTTTTTTTCAGCCTTTATTTACCAGTTTTCAAAATCAGTGGTTTCCTATCATCCGCTAACAGTGACTAGTGAACTTGTGTGGCCTGTTTGTACCTGAATGTCATAATAAACTCATGAATTTAAACATACATGATTTGTTTTGATCTAGTGTAGTTGTTATTCTCATTTATGCTTAAATTGTTTCATCTTTGCTTGTTAGGATCTTCTTCAACTTCTTGAGTCCTTTTGACCTAACCCCAGTGGTCTTTGTCACTAATGATGAAGTCTTTTCAGTGGACAGATCTAGAACATTCATCCTGAGTGAACACTGAAATATCTGAGTTTCAAGTTTAGGACCACGGCATATCTACTTCTTTGATTTTATGATTTTGTATCTTTATCTCTCACTGTAAGGGTTTGAGTCTTAATGACATGAACCTAATTACATACTTGCTTTATCCTATGTTACACCTATTTATGATATAGATTCAGCATAACAATTCTAATATTATTAATAGCAATATAATTATTGAAAACCATTTATGATTTATTATTTTTTTTAATACTTATCTTTTGGGAGAGCACAAGCAGAGGAGGGGCAGAGAGAAGGGGACAGAGGATCTGAAGCGGGATCTGTGCTGACAGGCTAACAGCAGTGAGCCCAATGTGGGGCTTAAACTCACGAACTGTGAGATCATGACCTGAGCCAAAGTCGGATGCTCAACCGACTGAGTCATCCAGGTGCCCCACTTTATTTTATTTTTAAAATTATATTTATTTTTTGAGAGAGACAAAGAGCATGAGCAGGGGAGGGTCAGAGAGAGAGGAGTACAGAAGATCCCAAGAGGACTCTGGGCTGACAGGCTGATAGCAGCAGACCCGCTACAGGGCTCAAACTCATGAACCACGAGATCATGGCCTGAGCCAAAGTCAGATGCTCAACCCACTGAGCTACCCAGATACCCCTAATTTTCTTTTTCATCCTTAGGATATATCCTGTCTAGATTTGGCAGGCAAATTAACTACTTTTTAAAGTCACTTTAAATAATTCCTTTGGGTAGTTATGCAACATATTCAGTAGGTAGTTTTCTCCATTCATTTTGCTCTGGATTTCTGGGGATCACGTTTAAATTTAATTAAATTTTACTATTATGAGACTTACATAATTCAAAGCAGAATTTATGGGGGCACCTGGGTGGCTTAGTTGGTTGAATGTCTAACTTCGGCTCAGGTCATGATCTTGTGGTTCATGGGTTCGAGCCCCACGTCAGGCTATGTTCTGACAGCTCAGAGCCTGGAGCCTACTTCAGATTCTGTATCTCCCCCTCTCTCTGCCCCTACCCCACTTGCACTCTGCCTCTCTCTCCCAAAAAATAAACATTTTTTTAAAAAGTACAATTTATGAAACAAGCTTTATTCAGGTAAGGCTACCTTCTCTTTACCCTATTCCCTCCTTCCCTTATTAGGTCACCCCCTTTTTTTCGTGTTTTGAAATATAAGCAAATACATGCATACAAATATGCAAATCTGTATATATGTGTGTATACAAATTTACTCTCACCTGCCTCTCTTAAATAAAGTGCCATACTTTCTTCCACCTTGCTCTTTATCACTTAACAGCATATCCTGGGATTATTCCTTAATGATAAATATATATGTTTCATTTTTTTATAGCTGTACAGGTATACATTGCATGGATGTATATTATTATACCCAATTCCTTACTTGTAGACATTTTAATTATTTTCAGTCTTTTTCTATTACAAGTAGTGCTGCAGTTAATACTCTTGTACGTATATCATTTTTAATCTTTCCCAGTGTGCCTTTATGATAGATTCTTAAAAGCAGAATTGTTACGTCAAAGGATAGAAGCACATGTTATTTCACTAGAGATTACCAAGTTCTTTTCCATTGAGGTTATGCTATTTTACATTCTCACCAATAACATATAAGAATGCCTGATTCATGTCAGTCTCCAGTACAGTATATTGTCAAACTTTTGGATTGATGCCATTCTAATAAATGAGAAAACATATTTCATTCTTGAGTAGAGTTGAACATTCCTAAATATTTTAAAGGGCCATATGCATTTCTTTTTCAGTATTCTCCATGTTCATATACTTTGCCCCTTTTTCTGTAAGATATGTCCTCTGATATAAGTTGAAAATATTCTTTCCAAATGTTGTTATCTTTTTTTACTTAGAACATGGAGCATTTGGAAACGTTTATGTGAATTCTTTTGATTGTATTTTAATACAACATGCTACTTTCCTAAATTGAAATTCTCATATGGTTTAAAGTAGTTTTTCCATTAATTTTCCTGGGTTTCCAGATGTATATGGTCATATCATCTGTGAATGAATCCAGCTTTAGATCCTTTCTAATTCTTAAGCTTCCTATTCCTCTCTATGTCTAATTACATTGGATAATACTTCTGATACAATGTAAATGAAATTGGAGATAGTGAGCATCCTTGTCTTATCCCTGACTTTAACAGAGATTTTTCTCTTTTTTGAAGGCACTTACCATTCATGATACAGAAAAATGCCAAGCATGGGATCTAGGAGCCAACTTCTTCCTCTGTGAAGATGATGTTGTTAATATGAGAAACAGGTGAAGATGAGATATTTTGATGTTTTATCATAGAATTTTTTTTTTACTCTCACAATTACATAGGGTATTTTCTGTGCCTAAAACACTAACTCATTCATAGTTGTTTGACTCATCCCCATAACCCATCACCATAGATAAATAAGTATTAACATATACTTATTTAATTATTTAGATTTGTGAAAATTTTAATACACTCACATTGCTACCTAGAAGTTAATTTTAAGATTGTTAAAGGTCTTTATTATTGCTTTATTCTTAAAAAGCTTGAAGAGGTTGGAACTAGGGTACACTTTGAGATTGTGTGGCTTACTATGGAATGTGACAGTGTGCTACATTTCAAGAGTGTGTAGTTGTCTATAAAAATAAGTAAGTCTTAGCTTCTTTCTTTCTCTACAGTTTGTTAAATTTCCATTGAAATTTTCTAACATTCAGGTTTCTCTGATGTTGTCAAAGTGTCCAGGTATGAGGGATTGGATATATTGAATGAAAGAGTAGTAAAAGTCCTTTTTTTTTTTTTTTAGGGCTGAAGCTGTACTTCAACATATTGCAGAACTCAATCCTTACGTTCATGTCACATCATCTTCTATTCCTTTAAATGAAACCACAGATCTCTCCTTCTTAGATAAATACCAGGTTGGTACTCTATTTTATGTTAGTTTATATATATATATACATATATGTGTATATATATATGTAGTTGTAAGTATTATCGTAGTGTAACTAATTAAACCTAGTCTGTTGAGCAGAGCAAAAAATTTCAGGTCAAAATACTTCCTTTAGAATACCTTTCAAATGCTCCATTTTAGGGAAAGGGCCTGAGATACTGGCCATTATATCAGTCAGCTACTTTCACAGTTATGTGCGTAAAAACTACCCAAAACTCAATGGTTTATAGCAACATGTATTTATTTCTTTATCCTCCACCTGCATGTCATTTGGAGTTCAGCTGTTCTAGGCTGACCTTGAACTGTAGAGCCTGGGTTTTTCTCCATATGCCTCTCTTCTGGGACCAGGAGGCTACCGAGGACATGGTGTCATACCAATAAAAGAAGTGTAAAGGGGCAAGTCCAACTATCCAAGCACACTTCAATCTTCCATTCATGTTACTTCTATTTATATTTCATTAGTCAAAGCAAGTCACATGGTCAAGACCAAAGTTGAGCAGGAAGGTGTACTCTGCTCTTATGAAGGCCATGGGCAAAGGATGATATATAAGCTGGTGATATATAATCAGTATGTAATCTGATGGCAGAAGTAAAATATGTGGATCAACATTCAGTCTGCTTTAGTTAAGGTTAACTTTAACAACAATTCTCTTCCTCAAAATAAATAAATTTTTTAAAAAAAGAAAAAGGCTGCTTGGGTGACTCAGTCAGTTCTAAGTGTCTGACTCTTGATTTCAGCTCAGGTCGTGATCCCATGGTTCATGGTATCAAGCCCCATATCAAGCTGTCTGCTGACAGCATGGAGCCTGCTTGAGATTCTTCTCTCTCTCTCTCTCTCTCTCTCTCTCTCTCTCTCATTCTCTCTCTCCCTCCCTCCCTCCCCTCCTCCCCTTCTTCTCTCTCTTTCTCTCTCAAAATAAATGAATAAACTTTAAAAACAACAACATTTCCTAGCACCTTAGATGTTTCAAAAGCAACTAGGTTGACCCTGATTTTCTGTGATTAAATTATGATGTTGCCCTTTGGGGAAGAACACTCCTGTGTTTCACCTCTACTCAGTACTTTTCACACTGTGTGACCATATGTGTGTGGGTTTTTCCCCCAAACCAAGCAGTTCTCCAAACTCCTTGGACACCTTCAGTGTCCTACAGTTCAATTCAGTTTTGACACTATCTACCTGGAGAAGATAGCTTCGGATCCCACAAGTTAAGGATTCATTCCCACAAGAGCCCCTCTCTGTCCACTTTCTGACATCAATCACAAATCCAGGTTGTTACCTGTTCCTCTGAGGGCTGGCTATAAATCAGAGGTTTCCATGTCCCCCTCTTAGGGTCCAATTAATTTGTCAGAGTGGCTCACAGAACACAGGAAGACCGTTTACTTATTAGATTACTGGTTTATTATAAAAGCTGTAACAAAGGAACAGTCAGATGGAAGAGATGCATAAGGCAATGAATGGAGAAAGGGGGGCTGAGCTTCCATGCCCTTTCCAAGTATGCCATGTTCCTGGCATGAATCTGGAAGCTCTCTGAGCCCATAGTTGAGATTTTCATGAAGGCTTCATTATGGAAGCATGAATGATTAAATGATTGGCCTTTGGTGATTAAGTCAGTCTCCAGCCCCTCTCTCCCTGGAGGTCTAAGAGATAGGGCTGAAAGTTCTCACAAATCACAAGGTTCGTTCCCCTGGCAATCAGCTCCCATTCTTAGGGGACCTCAAAGTTATTTCATTAATCTAAACTCAGGTGTGGGTAAAAGAGGCTTGTTATGAATAACAAAAGACATCATTATTTAACCTTTATCACTGGAGCTATTTCAGGATCTGGGATAAAGCTAAATACATAATGAAAAATGTCTCTATAGCTCTTCTATAGGAAATTGCAAGAGTTTTTAGGAGCTATGTGTCAGGAACCTTGGATAATGACCAAAAGGTATATTTATTATTATTATGTCACACCAATTTGAAAACCAGTGTAAACTTCTGTTCTGGACTAGATAACTTGAAATCCATCTTCTACAAAGATGTGTAATAGACTTCTTACGTAGATTTATGTAATAGACTTCCTTTTATGTTTTTATTTTTTATTGAGGTATAATTAACACACAGTGTTGTGTTAATTTCAGGTATACAGTGTAATGAATGAACAGTTTTGTGCATTACTCAGTATTCACCATGATAAGTGTAGTCACCATCTATAACCAAGCAATGTTATTAAACTATTTTAACTATATTCCCAATGCTGTATTTGTCATCTTTGTGACTTACTTATTTTGTAACTGGAAGTTTGTACCTCTTAATCCTATTTACCTATTTCTCTAGTCACTCTACCATCTCCCCTCTGGCAACCACCATTTTGTTCTCTCTGTTTAGAAGTCTGGTTTTTTTTGGGGGGCGTCTGGGTGGCTCAGTTGGTTAAGCCTCCGACTTCAGCTCAGGTCACGATCTCACGGTCTGTGAGTTCGAGCCCCGCGTCGGGCTCTGGGCTGATGGCTCAGAGCCTGGAGCCTGCTTCCAATTCTGTGTCTCCCTCTCTCTCTGACCCTCCCCCGTTCATGCTCTGTCTCTCTCTGTCTCAAAAATAAATAAACGTTAAAAAAAATTAAAAAAAAAAAAAAAAAGAAGTCTGGTTTTTTTTATTTCCTTGTTAATTTGTTTTATATTCCAACTGCAAGTGAAATCATATAGTATTTTTCTTTGACTTCTTTCATTTAGCATAATACTATGTAGGTCCATCCATGTTGTTGCAAATGGCAAGATCTTATTTTGTTTTTAGGACTTGAGTAATATTCCATCACATGTAAATACTACATCTTCTTTATCCATTTATCTGTTGATGGACACTTGGGTTGCTTCCATATCTTGGTTAATATAAATAATGCTGCAGTAAACAGGAGTTCATATATTTTTTTCAAACTAGCATTTTTGTTTTCTTTGGGTAAATACTGCGTAGTAGAATTATTGGATCATATGGTATTTCTATTTTCAATTTTTGAGGAACCTCCATACTGTTTTTCACAGTGGTTGCGCCAATTTGCATTCCCACCATGCATTCCCCTGCTCTGATACAGAGCATCAGCCGTTAGATGATGACCTGAGCCAAAGTCAGATGCTTAACCGACTGAACCACCCAGGCACCCCGATTCTACCCATTTTTGACAAATATGATGAAATACCTCGTTGTGGTTTTCATTTGCATTTCCCTGATGTTGAGTGATGTTGAGCATCTTTTCATGTGTCTGTTGGCTATCTTATGTGTTTGAAAAATGTCTGTTCAGGTCCTCTGCTCGGTTTTTGATCAGATTATTTGGGATTTTGGTGTTGCATTGTGTAAATTCTTTACAAACTTTGCATATGAGCACCTTATCAGATACATCATTTGCAAATATATTCTATTTAGTAGATTGCCTTTTCATTTTGTTGATAGTTACCTTCACTGTGCAAAAACTTTTTATTTTGTTATGGTCTCAATAATTTATTTTTGCTTTTGTTTCCCTTGCCCAAGGTGACATATCTAGAAAAATGTTGCTATGGTAAATATCGGGAGAGATTACTGCCTGTGTTCTCTTCCAGGATTTTCATGGTTTCAGGTTTCACATTTAGATCTTTATCCATTTTGAGTTTATTTTTGTGTGTGGTGTAAGAAAGTGGTCCAGTTTGATTCTTTCATATGTAGCTGTCCAGTTTTCCCAGCACCATTTGTGGAAAACTATCTTTTCCCCACCGTACATTCTTGCCTCCTTTGTTGCAGATTAATTGACCATATAAGCATGGGTTTATTTCTGGGATCTCTATTCTGTTTCATTGATCTATGTGTGTCCATACTGTTTTGACTCTACAGCTTTGTAGTATATCTTGAAATCTGGGATTGTGATACCTCTAGCTTTGTTCTTCTTTCTAAAGATTGCTTTAGCTATTTGGGGTCTTTTGTAGTTATATACAAATTTTAGTATTATTTGTTGTAGTTCTGTGAAAAATGCTGTTGGTATTTTGATAGGGATTACATTGAATCTCTAGATTGCTTTGGATAGTATGGACTTTGTAGCAATATTAATTCTTCTAATCCATGAGGATGGAATATCTTTCCATTGGTTGTATTGTGTCTTTAATTTCTTTCATCAGTGTTTCAGAGTTTTGAGAGTAAAGGTATTTTACCTCCTTGGTTAATTTTATTTTTAGGTATTTTATTATTTTTGGTGCAATTGTAAATAGGATTGCTTTCTTAATTTCTCTTTCTGCTACTTTATATTGATGTATAAAAAGAGATTTCTGTATATTAATTTTGTAACCTGTAATTTTAATGAATTCATTTATCAGTTCTAGTAGTTTTTTTGGTGGAGTCTTTAAGGTTTTCTGTTTATAGTATCATGTCATCTGCAAATAGACTGCTTTACCTCTTCCTTACCAGTTTGACTGCCTTTTCTTTTTCTTGTATGATAACTGCAGCTAAGACTTCCAGTGCTATTTTGAATAAAAGTGGTAAGAGTGGGCATGCTTGACTTATTCCTGATCTTAAAGGGAGAGCCTCAGTTTTTCACCATTGAGTAAAAAATATTAGCTGTGGGTTTTTTATATATGGCCTTTGTTATGCTTAGGTATTTTGCTTGTTAACCTACTTTGTTCAGAGTTTTCATTCACGAGTGGACATTGTACTTTGTCGGAAGCTTTTTCTTCATCTGTTGAGATTGAGATGATCATATGGTTTTTATTCTTTCTCTTGTTAATTATAATTTATAATTTTGATCAATTTATAAATAATGAACCCCACCCTTGCTTCCCTAGAATAAATCCGACTGATCATGGTAGAACGGGTTTTTTAAGGTATTGTTGAATTCAGTTTACTAATAATATTTTCTTACAGATTTTTGTATCTGTGTTTTTCAGAGATTTTGGACTATAGTTTTGTCTTTTTATTTGTAGTGTGTTTTTTTTTTTTTTAATTTTTTTTAACGTTTATTTATTTTTGAGACAGAGAGAGACAGAGCATGAACAGGGGAGGGGCAGAGAGAGAGGGAGACACAGAATCTGAAACAGGTTCCAGGCTCTGAGCTGTCAGCACAGAGCCTGACGCGGGGCTCGAACTCACGGACCGTGAGATCATGACCTGAGCCGAAGTCGGACGCTTAACCGACCGAGCCACCCAGGCGCCCATGTAGTGTTTTTATCTGGTTTAGAATCAGAGTAATGCTGGCCTCATAGAATGAATTTCAGTTTTCCTTCCTCTTCTATTTTTGGAATAGTTTAAGACTAGGTATTAACTCTTCTTTAAATGTTTGGTAGACTTTGCCTGTGAATCCATCTGGTCCTGGCCTTTGTTTTCTGGGAGTTTTTTGATTACTAATTTGATTTTTGATAGACTTTTTAAAAATTTTAATGTTTATTTTTGAGAGAGACAGAGGGCAAGCAGGGGAGGGGCAGAGAGAGAGAGAGACACAGAATCTAAAGCAAGCTTCAGGCTCTGAGCTGTCAACACAGAGTCCAATGTGAGACTTGAACCCACGAGCTAGGAGTTCATGACCAGACCTGAAGATGGACACTTAACCGACTGAGCCACCCATGAGCCCCTGATAGACGTCTTTTAAATGAGTAGCTGAGCTCAAAATAAAATGCTCAGAGACCAAAAATAAATAGGTAGCTGAAAGAAGACGAGTGAACTATTTATTTGCTGTGGTCACTTTCACATTGGAGTTGCTGATCTCAGTAACCCCATTTCTTTTTTTTTTTTTTTTTTTTAATTTTTTTTCAACGTTTATTTATTTTTTGGGGGACAGAGAGACAGAGCACGAACGGGGGAGGGGCAGAGAGAGAGGGAGACACAGAATCGGAAACAGGCTCCAGGCTCCGAGCCATCAGCCCAGAGCCTGACGCGGAGCTCGAACTCACGGGCCGCGAGATCGTGACCTGGCTGAAGTCAGACGCTTAACCGACTGCGCCACCCAGGCGCCCCTCAGTAACCCCATTTCTTAGGAATTAGTGGTAACACAGAAACCGAAGATCCCAAGTAGGTTTACATGAGATAGAGAAATGGAATTGAGACCTACCCCCTTTTTGTAAAGTTAGAACCTCAGAGAACTACACCTTCAGTGAAAGGTGGATGAGAACAGTCTTTGTACCTCAGAACAAGATTGCCTGTTTTTTCTTGAGCTCTGGATGAAAAAATAATGATCTCCTCTGGGAATTCACCACCATATGCCTATTCTCACCCAGGTTTGGAGATAAACTTTATAATTCTTTGTAATCTAAAATTTCCCAAGCTGGGAACTCAAAACATAAGTAGTACTAAGCTACTGTCAATATTCTGGAATGCCAGACAGAAAGAAAACTAAACAACTACAGAGAAATCTATGTTCAACTAAGCCATAGTATATTCCAGTATATGGAGCCTCTTTGAAGATGAGTTCAGAGTACAAAATAGCAAGACAGGCAGTTCAGTGTGATGAAAGGTCAATGGATATAACAAATAATAGAATTAACCTCCAGGAATTTCAGATAATAGAATTATCAGATAGGGACTAAAAAACATAGATGTTCAAATTGAATTTTAAAAGAAGGAATTAAATATACAATATGGAAATAATTAAAAAGAATCAGGCAGATGTGATAAAGAACCAGTCGAACTTTTAGAAACGAAAATATCGTCTTAAAAATTAAAACTCAGTGGATAGATACAACTAGAGCAAGAATTAGTGAATTGAAAGAGCTGAGATTACTGAGACTACAACCTTTAGAAATTAGAGTAAGTATGAAAGAGAAATTAAAAGAAATACAAGCTTAAGTGAAAAGGTTCAATTCATGAGATTAAATTTCTGAAAGAACATTAGGAAAGGGCAATATTCCAAAAAAATTATGGCTGAGAATTTGTGATGAAACACAAGTTAGATTCAGTGTATGCTAAGTCTAAGATGTGATTTTACTGTATTTACAAACTTACTAAGTCAGCCTGTTACTGTTCTTTGGTTGCTGACAGAAAACATGAGATTCCTGAGTCAGAGACTTTATTTCTCTGAGTATGGTAAGAGGTGTGAGTATTATATTTGCCTTATTTCCTCTTGCCTTTCCCCAAAACCCACTAGTGTAGTGTAGAGGACTCAGTGGATGCCTGCACATGTAATGGGCTCCTTTTGATAAGAGGAACACTGAGCTTGGAAAACCTGTGCTTTTATAGCAAACAATTAACAGGCTTGTTCTTTGTCCCAGAGGGAAACATTACCTCATTCCTCCAGCTTGCACAAAGCAAATATAATCCTGAGAAATGGTCCAAGAATAGTTAAGATCCTTGGATTCATGGCATACCCAGTTGAGACATGTATAAAAAGTAAGAGACCCATGGAGGAGAAATCAATCTTGCAGGAAGCACACCATATTCTGAGCTAGGTAAATAAGAATAAATCCACAACTGGATATTTGTAGTGAAAAAAAGTTATCCAATTCATGGAAACTACCAGCAAGGAAAACTCTGGACTGAGAGTCTAGTTCTACTTTTGCCACTTGATAGGTAGATGAATGACCTAAGGAAAGTTTTTTACCTTTATGAGTTTAAGTTACTTATGTTAAAATATGATTATAAAAACACTCTACTTATCTTACAGGGCGATGATAAAAAGTTAAGCATTGAGAACTATAATTTGCTATTTTAAATAACAGAACTTGGTAGTTTTACTAATGATACTGTCATAAAGCAAAAGTTGTTATATTGTGCATCTGAAGTAAAAGCTAAGCCAACTAGTGTATCTCTTTAAAAATGTAATCTTTACTCCTTTAAGCTAGCATTTAATTAATATCCTGAAGACTAGGTTAGTATTCCCATGGCAAAACAGATTAAACAAAATCTCCAGCCATTTAGAGTACAAAAATACCACATATGATATTAAGGTTTGCTTCTTATGTAAATCCTATGATAGTAATTGAATTTAATATGGGCAGGTTTTCCTCTGTATATGTTATTTTTACTTTTGCTGTTCCATGACTCTGAAGGTTTTAACCTTAGAATGGAATACATTGGGAAAGTATTTTTTTTTACAAGGAAAACAATGTGTTTTTAGCATAATGCAAACTGTGACATGCTTCTGACTTAGAAGTGTATTTTACCAAACTAGTTGTTTATTTTCTAATATTTAATTTCTTATATTCTTCTTAACAGTGTGTAATATTGACTGAGATCAAACTTCCGTTGCAGAAGAAGATCAATAACTTTTGCCGTTCTCGGTGCCCTCCAATTAAGGTAATAATATTACTTAATAATGACATGTAGTTAAGCAAAGAAAGAACACCTTCACTGTTAAAATTTATAGCTTTTCAGTAGGTTGTGTAAGAAGTTCTTATGTACACGAGGACAATCACAGTAATATTTTTCTCTTTAATTTTGGCATTATTCATTTCCTGTTTTTAAAACCAAGATCTAAATTTGGCTTATAGCAAATTACCAAAACTGAGGAAGAATAAAGATGGGAATGGTAAGGATGGTAAACATTGAATTCATCATCTAACTTTAGATATGGTGTAATGGTGGTTTTCAAGAAGTTCATTGGTTCTTGCAACAAATACTCATTGAGCATCTTCTCCAAATACAATTCTAGGCACTAGGAATACATTAGTGAATAAGACATACAAATTTTCCTACTCAGGAAAATTACCATCCAGTAAGGAAGATATTTAATTGAAAAGCAAATAAATAACATAGTTTCAAGTCCTATGAAGAAAATAGCTAGGTAAAGAATATAATATCTGCATGATGTTGGGGTGGGGATCAGTGCTGGTTCTTTTAAATTGAAGGTCAGGGAACTCCTCTGAGGAGATAACGTTTGAATAGAACCCTGAATAATGAGAGAGAGCCAGCTATGGAAAGAGCATTCAAAGCATGAAGATCATCAAGTGTAGACTTGAAAGTATAAAAAAATTCGCTTGGTGTGTTTACAAACAGTAAGAAGCAAGCAAGACCAGAATGGAATTTGGGTAAAGAGGAGAGAGTAGTATGAGTAAAAGTTACCAGGGGATTATGTTCAGAGAAGTAATTAGAGGGCCATAACTTACATAACTTTGAGGATAGCTGAGTTTTAATCCCATGGGTTTTGACTTGATTTATATATACAGTGTGTGTGTTTGTGTGTGTGTGTGTGTGTGTGTGTGTGTGTGTGTGTGTCTGTGTCTGTGTCTGTGTCTGTGTGTGTGTGTATACATAGGAGAGAGAGAGAGAGAACGAGAGAACACACCCAAGCAGGGGAGGAGGCAGAGGGAGAGAATCTTAAGCAGACTCCATGCTCAGTACAGAACCCGACGTGGGGCTTAATCTCAACAGCCATGAGATCATGACCTGAGCTGAAATCAAGAGTTGGATGCTTAACCACCTGAGTCACCCAGGCATCCCTGATCTGATTTATATTTTTAAAAGATCACTCTGGATGTGCTGTAGGGAAAATAGTCTAAAGCAGTAGTTTTCAAAGTATGGTCGAAGGATGTTGAATATTCTTGAGATCTTTTCATGGGATCTGCAAAGTCAAACTATTTTCATAATATTACTAAAATGTTATTTGTTTTTTTTTACTCTGATTCTCTTCTGGGGTACAGCGGAGTTTCCAGAGTCTATCTAGATGACATGCAGTAGATATTACTGCTCTTATAGCTAATGAAATGTATGTGTGTATTCTTAACATTTTAAATGTTTCTCAGTTTTAATTTCTAACACAGCAAATACCAATAGGTATAACCCAGATAAATAGAAGTGCTTTCAGTCCTCAGTAATTTTTAAGAATGTGAAGGAATTGGGGTGCCTGGATGGCTCAGTCGGGTTAAGTGTCCAACTCTTGATTTTAGCTCAGGTCATGATCTCACAGTCATGACATTGAACCCCATGTCAGGCTCCACGCTGAGTGTGGAGCCTACTTGGGATTCTCTCTTTCCCTCTCTGTCTGCTCCCCCCCTGCATGTGTGCATGTGTGCACACTTTCTCTCAAAATAAATAAATATTTTAAAAAAAGAAGAAGAACATGAAGGAATCACAGAGCCAAACAGAAAGAAAGCCATTGAATTAATAAGAGAGTAGAGGCAACTAGGCCAATTGGAGGAAAATGCAGTAATCCAGGTGTGAGATGCTGGTAATTCAAGAGAGGTAGAAATAGAAATTTTGAGAAGTTAATGAATTTGAGATATCTTCTAAAAAAATGGCTTACAACTTACGAATGGATGAGTATGAGTTGTGAGGGAAAGAATGATCAAGAATGACTCCTAGATTTTTTCCAGAGTAACTGAGTCATGGTGACATTGGGAAGACCAGTAATAAGTTTAGATCAGAAAAATCATAAATTATCCTGTGCAGTTACATACATACCATTAACTCTAACTCCTTTGTGGGGTTATTTGTTCCTTTGAAAAAAGGAAAAAATTACTTGTTCTTTTGAGATAGGCAGTAAGCCAACTATCATACTCTATTAAATAGTTGCGCTAAAAATTTTTGGATTGTGGTATTTACATAGCATATTTACACTCTGTACATTTGTGCTATGGTTCACAATTTAAACAGATGAATAAGACATAGAATAGTAAAGTTAAAATCCCCGGGCATGGAAGTTTTACAAAATAATTACACTAAGTTATGAACTAAAATCTTTTGTTTATGTGATTGGTATATGTAATCCTATTTGAAAGTTGTTTTGAAGGGAAATTGTCCTCAAATTTGCAGCTTTTAAACTTAAAAAAATTTCTAAATTTCTGCTCATTTTTATATATATATCATATATGATTATATATATTAAAAAATGCTGTCTGTACCTATTTTAATGGTAAAGGCAATACATGATCCAGTAGGAGGTAGCCTTTTATTAGCTCTCTCATTACTTCATGTAATAGGTGGTATAAATTGTTTTAATGGGCTACATTTTTATATCCAAATATGAATAGACTTTAGTTTTTGTTTTAAAAAGTATCACTTTAGGGGCTCCTGGGTGGCTCAGTCGGTTAAGCATCTGACTTCAGCTCAGGTTATGAGCTCGGGGTTTGTGAGCTTGAGCCCCACGGTCAGGCTCTGTACTGATGGCTCGGAGCCTGGAGCCTTCTTCAGACTCTGTCTCCCTCTCTCTCTGCCCTTCCCCCGCTCGCACTCTGTCTCTCTGACTTTCTCAAAAATAAGTAAACATTAAAAAAAATTTTTTTAAGTATCACTTTACACAGGATCATATGTGTTACAGAATAAGAATTCTTTACTGTTAACTCAAAATGAAATTAGACACAAAAACATTTTCTTTAGAGATTCTTAGAATGGAGCATATGTGTTACAAAAATCACTTTTAATAAAGCATTAATGATTGTGGTTAAGAATATGATTTTGGGGGCACCTGGGTGGCCCAATCAGTTAAGCAGCCGACGTCAGCTTAGGTCATGATCTCGAGATTCTTGAATTTGAGCCCAGAGCTTGCTTGAGATCCTCTGTCTCCCTCTTTCTCTGCCCCTTCCCAACCCTCCCCACACCAATAAATAAATAAACATTAAAAAAAAAAAAAAAAAAAGAATCTGAGTTTTACCTTCCTTGCTTTGATGCATACTGTCAGTTCCTCAGCTCTTTTTCTATTTGTTGCCTCCATTTTCAACTTTTAGCTCTGTTCTCTTTTCCATTAACTCTACTACTGGTGAATGGATACTTCTTTTTTCTCAAATGAAAAGTAAAAATTCACTGCTCAAACCATTGAACCAAGATACTGGTTTCTTTCTTTCTTTCTTTCTTTTTTTTTTTTTTTGGCAGTATTTGTTTTATTGAAGTGGTGTAGAAATGAACCTGCAATATCTCTCAGGTGTGCCTGCAAAACCTAACTGAAGGTTTTTTATTGTTGTTCAACCAAAGCTTACCAAAGTTTCTAATTCTAAGATAGTGGATTTTATACAATTCCAAAATTTTTAATATTACTTAGTTTTCATCTGAATATAAATATATATACAAATTCACTAAGAGAATTTAGAGAATGTAGAAAAGTATAATGAAAATTTTACCTTTAAGCCCATCACCAGAGGTAACAGCTGTTAACATTGTACTGTATATATCCTCTATAATTCTATAAAGACGTGTGTACCTTTTTTATTTTTTTGCCACATTAGTATTATATTTATGTGCAGTTGTCTATTCTGTTTTTTCAATTAGTAATTTTTTTTCTTTTTTTTTTTTAATTTTTTTTTAATGTTTATTTATTTTTGAGACAGAGAGAGACAGAGCATGAACGGGGGAGGGTCAGAGAGAGGGAGACACAGAATCCGAAACAGGCTCCAGGCTCTGAGCTGTCAGCACAGAGCCCGACGCGGGGCTTGAACTCACGGACCGCGAGATCATGACCTGAGCTGAAGTCGGCCGCTCAACCGACTGAGCCACCCAGGCGCCCCTCAATTAGTAATTTTTAATAAAAACAAACTACAGCATGCAAACCTCAAATACTTATAGGTACAATTTACTTAAATTTTTTTTTAATTTAAATCCAAGTTAACATATAGTGTAGTAATGGTTTCAGGAGTAGAATTTAGTGAATTATGACTTACATATAACACCCAGTGCTCCTCCCAACAAGTGCCCTCCTTATTGCCAGTCACCCATTTAGCAACCCGTAGTTCTGTATATTTAAGAATCTCTTATGGTTTGCCTCCCTCCCTGTTTTTGTTTTTCCTTCCCTTCTGCTATGTTCATCTGTTTTGTTTCTTAAGTTCCACATGAGCGAAATCATATATTTGTCTTTCTCTGACTGACTTATTTCACTTAGCATAGTACTTGCTAGTTCCATCCACATTGTTGCAAATGGCAATATTTTATTCTTTTTGATCACTGAGTAATATTCCATTGTGTATATATCCTACATCTTTTTTATCCATTCATCAATTAATGAACATTTGGGCTTTTTTCATAATTTAGCTATTATCAAAAGATACCAGTTTCTTATGTACTTTGTTGGATTTTTAGGGCAAGGAAAGAATTTCTGTTATTTAAAAATCATAGAATGTACAATGATGACGTGCTGCATTTTTTAATTATATAGCACTAGATACCCAGTCTCAAATACCAATATCCTTGATTCTTGAACCACTTCACAGACAAATAATGTATTCTGTTTGTGATTCACTTTATATCCCAAAGGATAATCTTAATTATAAATAAAGTCATGAAGAGGCTTAAAATACTTGATGTGGGGTTTTTTTCTTTATATAAATAGATAAGCTTGAACTTCTTTTCATCATTTCACAGTTTATCAGTGCAGATGTACATGGAATTTGGTCACGGTTGTTTTGTGATTTTGGTGATGAATTTGAAGTTTCAGATGCAACAGGAGAAGAGCCAAAAGAAATTTTCATTTCAAATATAACGCAAGTATGATTATATATATATATTATTGTATATGTATATGAATGTTTTTTTTAAGGTTGATGTGAATACATTTTTTTTTTAGTTTGTTTTTTAAAAATTTTTTTTAATGTTTATTATTTTTGAGAGTGGGAGAGACAGAGCGTTGAGTGGGGTAGGGGTAGAGGGAGGGAGACACAGAATCCGAAACAAGCTCCAGGCTCTGAGCTGTCAGCACAGAGCCCGACTCAGGGCTCTAACTTACAAATCGTGAGATCATGACCTGAGCCGAATTTGGATGCTTAACTGACTAAGCCACGCAGGCACCCCGATGTGAATACATTTTTTAAAGGTGACAATAGCAAAATACTGTAATATGCAATATTTTTCATTTGTTTTATAATATTTTAAGGTAATTCATGAGGGAATGTTTTGTTAATTTCTTGATCATATTATATTAAAACTAAATTTAAGTTAGAATATGAGTGTCTGAATTCCTTCTAACATTAATAATCAATAGATCAGCATTTGCTTGTGATAAATTTTAATTTTGTTCTGTGTCGTGTTCCTATTGGGCATGAAGTGTGATTCAGTGTTTACTAAACTGTGTGTATTGTGTCAGATTGTAGATGTAGTGTGTCTTAAGTCACCTGGCCCAACACAAGCCTGTGGGGAGGATACACAGTTAGGTCACTATAGACAAAAGCTTTTCTAAAATTTTTTATATTTCTAAAACATTTGGAGAAGGAAAAAAAGTATTAGAATTAATTACCGTTAGATCAAAAAGTCTGAACTTTCACGTTCTCTTCAGGTAAGCTTAAGTTTTTTATTCCCTAAAAGAATTGGAGATATCATTGTGATCCAGTTTTCCTAGTTTTTTAAGTCTGAATCATTACTTTTACTTGCATTCTTTCTAATCAGTTTACATTAAAGATCAAAGAAACCAAATGTAAGGGAATGATAATAGTATTTGTGTTTCTATATTTATGCTTGATTTTTAAGCCCAGTGTAATGTTGCCTTTTCACCCCTTTTTAAGAGAAATGCATTAAAAAAATCATTCTGTGTCTCTGTGCTTACAGAATGATTTATTATTCAACCTTTAATCTTTGTGCTTGTTTTTAGTTTGTCCCTGCGAACATCATACAGTTAGAATAGAATAGGCTTCAGGAAATAGTTGGAATCTTGTATTGCATTGGTATTTTCTTTTCTTAAATAGTGTAGGCAGTATGAAGGTTATCCACAAAGAATTACAAAGTACCATAAATGTTCCCATTTAACTTATATGCAAAAGTATTTCTCTTTTTCTTTTTTTTTTTTTTCAACGTTTATTTATTTTTTGGGGGACAGAGAGACAGAGCACGAACGGGGGAGGGGCAGAGAGAGAGGGAGACACAGAATCGGAAACAGGCTCCAGGCTCCGAGCCATCAGCCCAGAGCCTGATGCGGGGCTTGAACTCACGGACTGCGAGATCGTGACCTGGCTGAAGTCGGACGCTTAACCGACTGCGCCACCCAGGCGCCCCAGTATTTCTCTTTTTCAATAAAGTCCTTATGAATTTTATTCTTCTTGAGATATTAGTAAACCCACATTATGTTAATTTTATATACATGTTTGTGATCATAATCTTAATTCTTACCCAGATCATTAAGCCACAGGACAATTTTCAGAATCTTCACAGTTAAGAAAGAAAGGATGATAATTCTCTTTAAGTTTTATGTAGATTAAATTATTACCACCTTACTCAACCAGTGTGTTGGATTATATGCATTAATAAGCAAATTTCTGGGCCTTGGACCTATCTCATCCATCCTCTTTGGTGAATAGGTCAGTTTCTTCCTATTTTTGTCCTGGTAAGCTGAGCTACACAATATTTTTTTATCCTTTAACATGTTGGGCAGCAAATTTTAAATTACCAGTTTTCTGGCTTTAAATCTCCATCCTTCTTGGGACACCTGGATGGCTAAGTCAGTTGAGCGTACAACCCTTGATTTTGGCTCAAGCCATGATCTCACAGTCGTGGGAATGTGAGCCCTGTGTCAGGCCCCTCACTGAGTGTGGAGACTTCTTGAGATTCTATCTCTCCCTCTGCCCCCTCAGCCACTTGAGCACTAACTTTCTCGCTCTCTCTGTGTCTCTCTAAAAATCAAATTTAAAAAAAAATTTAAGTCTCTGTCCTTTCTTGCATTTCTTTCATCTTCAAAGTTAGACTTGTCTTTTATGCACAGATTTTTTTATAACATGACTTTAAAACTTATATTTGATAACTTTGAATATTTTTTATAAGTCCAAAGAATCTGTATCTATAAAATATTTGAACTTCCATGTAGAATCTCCTTCTCCCCCAAACACAGAAATTATATTTTAAACATTCATAATAAAATAGTAAATTGATCATTATTTTGCAATAATTCTTAAAACGCTTGCTTTTACTAAGGAAGAAAAGGAATGACTTGGCATTTTGATTGTTTTGAGAATTTTATGATAACCTGGTCCATTTTGTGTGAGATTTGAAATTTGTGCAAAAAAGGAATACATGAACTTGTTTTTTTAGTAGAATTCTCTTATTTAGGCTAATCCTGGTATTGTCACCTGCCTTGAAAATCATCCTCACAAACTTGAAACAGGACAGTTTTTAATGTTTCGAGAAATTAATGGAATGACAGGGTTAAATGGATCGACACAACAAATAACTGGTAAGTTCCTGTGTTTTATTAATTCATTTATACTTATTCATTATTCAGCACGTTAATAGTTTAGACAGTATATTCAGTGTTGAGAACACTTCATCAGCTTAGACAAACATGATCTAATTCTTGGCCTCAAAACATTCAATCCAAGTGAGGACGTGTTAACATTAAGCAGTGATGTAAAGCGAGTGTAAAGACAGTACAGGCATTTCTGGGAACTCTAAACATGGCAAGGAAGTCTACCCGGTTTGGGTACAGCAGCAGTGGGGACAAGTATCTTGATTAAAATTTGAAGATTGCTTTGGCTTAGGAAAATGATGAAAAGAATATTCTATGCAGAGACCAACAGTAAGAGGCAGTTTGTTCAAGAAACTAAAAGATACAATATGGCAGGGCTGGCAGTGGGAGTTGATATGGCAAAAGTCTTAAGACATTTAAGAGGAAATTTGATAATCTCATATTGTAGGTAAGCAAAGAATCCAACATGGGCAACTTATTCACTTAAGGACTGCAGGTTTTGGAGAAAAGATGATGAGTACAGTTTAGGTTCGTTGAGTAAGGTGGCAATGAAGTATTCAGGTGGAGACATGTTTTTGTTAGTGGCTTGTATAAAAGGAATGAGTGGATGTTATTGCAGGCAAGTTTGTGGGTTTGTTGGCAAAAAGTTGAAGGAATTTGATTTTTATTTATTTATTTTTTTTGTAGACTAAGATGAGATCGTTGCCCAAAGGAGAGCAAAAGTGTCAAAGTCATAGATTTAAGGAGAGTTAAACATTTTAAAAAATAGACTATCAGGTTTAATTTAGTGCCCATTTGAAGTTGAAGATAGTGAATTTGTAGCAGTGTTAGTCTGCGTAATTTGTGATTTTTCTCCAGCCATGTTTAAAAGAGTCAAAGACAGTGCTAGACATCCTATAACTCAAAGATGGCATATTTACACTTGTTAGCCAAGAAGGTTCAGGTTTATCTTTAGGACATTTGAAAGTCTAATTATGTGATGAGTGTGTAGACTAGCAAATGGATTACTTTTTTTTTTTCTTGTAATGACTATAAAATGGATCCTTAGGAGAGGCAAAAATCAGTCCCTATTATGAATTCTTCATAATAACTTTGGATCTATAGTTGGTTAAGCATCTTTGATTACAAAATTACTGGATTTTGTTTCCCAGACTATATCCAGATATGTAAAATACAGGTTACATCATTAATATTAAAGAATTTGTATCTGTTTTTGTAAAAATTAACTAATCCTTTAGGATTATCATTTGTTGTTATTGTATTTGTTATCATTTGTTATTTGTTAAATCACTTAGGATTTATCATTCGTTATCTATGCAATGGGGGATTGTGATAGTTCAGAATCTTGAGGCTACAAACAAAGTGTTCCATTTGTCTGCCTATTCATTAACAAGTACCACATTATATTTAGTATTAATTGCATGTAATTAGTATCAACATATTATTAATGCCTTATAAAATATTCTAATATCTAGTAATAAGCATCTCATTATGATTATCCCCCTCTGAGTTTTCTTGGTAATTTTTAAGTCCTTAAGTTCACACTGGAAAAATAATCTATCTAGTTTTCCACACTTCCTCCCACCTCCAAAAAAATTTATAGTGGGATCTTCTAATTTTATAAATTAGGGAAAATTACCATCTTTATCATGATAAATCTTCAAGTTTAAATACTTATATCAGCATGTAATGGTTTTCTTATTTTTCTTTTAGTGGTATCACCATTTTCTTTTAGCATTGGTGATACTACAGAACTGGATCCTTATTTACATGGAGGCATAGCTGTCCAAGTTAAGACTCCTAAAACATTTTGCTTTGTAAGTATGTTTTTGTTTTTGGGGTTTTTTTTTTTTTTTTTTTGCTTAAAATATATTTCTTTGCGGAAGAATGGCAGAAGAGAAAAAAGTAATAATACTCAGTTAACCAAACAGTTAATTTAAGGGCTGAACAGATTTTGATTTTTAATTTGTACCCACTTTGAGGGAAGTGGATCAATTTAAGGAAATAAACTAATAACAACAAAAAAATTATAGCTAGAATACCAGTGCATATAAGTATATAAGTTGTTTACTTCAGAGGATCTATACTTTTGTGAATCATCAAAGAGTTGATCATATTTCTTACTCCCTAAGATAAAAGATGAAGCTAATATATATTTGAAAGATTTAACAAGCACTGAAACTCTATATGTTTTGTTTTATTAGTCAGTTATTCCACTTTAAGTGAAATTAAGTGGAATTAAAAATTAAGTCTAGCACAAAAAAAAAAAAAATTAAGTCTAGCAAGAAGACAATGGGGAATGGTAGCTCTTTTATATTTCTATTAAATCAAATTAGCCCAACCTTATTTATTTTAGACCTTGAGAGAGATGCATTGCTTTTAGTGCTCTATATTTTTTGTCAAGTAATCACTTGCTTGAAGTAATAGTTTTTGTTTCTGAAGTAATAGTTTTTGTTTCTATTAAGGAACCATTGGAGAGGCAGATAAAACATCCAAAGTGCCTTATTGTGGATTTTGGCAAACCTGAGGTAAATGAACACTTTGTAGGTTTGAGAGAGGCAGCAGAGAGGGCATGGGAATTGGTACCTTTCTGTCAGGTTTTTTTAATAAAGGTTGTATTCATATATCTAGAGTTGACTCCCAAGAATTAAAAACAGGGATTTATATCATAGAAAAATTTTAAGAATAGAAAAACATTTTACTTTTATAATATGTTAGCTTTGATAATTGAAAAACTATTTCAATAATTTGTACAAAATCTTACTAAAAGATTTTCTGAACCATATAGAGTTTTATATGATACATGTTTCTTCCTAAAAAACCTTGGAAGCATTTATTCTTTTGTTTTAAATCACTGAATATAATTTTGTAGCAGTGAATGCATTTGTGATAAGGAAAGAATAGTATTAACAGTTTCCAAATTTATAACTTGATGAAGAAGGATTAGGTGATTTTGATCTTATACAAATGTCTTGTTGGTGTTGTTTAGTTGATATTGCTCTGACTTTCATAGGAATAACCTACTAAAAACTGGTTATATCACCGGAGATTGAAACTTGGATCTGTTGCTTAAATATAGCTTTATGGCCTTGAAGTCAAGTTGTTTAACTTCTCTAAGGCTTAGCTTCCTCATGTGTTAAATACAGATAATAATAGTATTAATCTAATTAATTTATTATAAGAATTAAATAATTTTTAAAGTGTTAAGCACATTGCCTGTCATATATTATGAACTCAGTAACTGTTGAACAATTTTTAATGTTCCAAATAGGCACCTTTACAGATTCACACAGCTATGCTTGCCTTGGACCAGTTCCAGGAGAGCTATAGTCGCAAGCCAAATATTGGGTAATGTTCTTCATTTGAAATAACTTTTTTTCCTTATTATAAAAACAGTATTTGGGAAATTATAATTTAAAACATTTAAACTAAATGTTTTAGTTTAGAAACTAAAGTTTAGTAACTAAAGCCCTTCATAGTTGCAACACTACTAGATACACTGAACTCTATAAACATTTATTATGACCTGGTCTTTTTTCTGGTGGGAGTGGAGAGATCAATTCCTAAAAATGGAATTATGCTCAGTAAGAATTTTTCCATTTTGAAATCTTCAAAAGCTACTTTTTAAACTTTTTAAAATAAAAAATCTGAGAATTATTGAATGATGAATCCACTATGTAACTTTTTACTTTCTGGTCTATTAAGTCAGAAGTACTGTTGCAAAAAGTATTTGCCTTGTCTATTTAAAACCATTATCCTATTTATATACTATCCTTAGGTAAACGTGATTTTTAATTAATGTATTTATGAGTCCATTACCTTCAAGTCAGGGAAGCACTTCATGCTACCTGCTGGCAAAATTCCACTTTTTTTCTTACAGATTTCTTGAATTTTAGTTTTGAATATGACTTACTGTTTATGGCAATTAAGAATATTGAAAGTGGGGTGCTTCATGTTGAATCCTAGGTGCCAGCAAGATTCAGAAGAACTCTTGAAACTAGCAACGTCTATAAGTGAAACGCTAGAAGAGAAGGTGAGTATTCAAAGTTAGGACCATCAAAAAAGGTGTAACATGATAAACATTCTATATATTAATATTCTCTTACCTTTCAGATCCCAGTTTTGCTGCTTATTGACTCTGTGACAGTAGGCAAGTTACTTAAATTTGTTCTGCTTTAGTTTATAAATCTATAAAACAGGGTTATCCTGTCTCTGAGTGTTACTGTGAACATTAAATGATTTAATTTTGTGAAGCGCTTAGAATCTGAGTCTATGGCATATAGTAATTACTATTTTCTGCTCCTGCTATATTTTTAGTGTTAGTATTATCTCTTCTGATTAACTTTGTTAACCCACTGAAACTCACTGTATAGCTGTAAGTTTTCCTATAAATCATCTTTTTCCACTATATATTCATATCTCTTAATTGCATTTTGCATATCATGTTTGGACATATCACCTAGAAAACGATTTTTTCATGTCATGGTGCCAGTGCTTGCTGGCCAGTAGTTTCATTTTAGCAGATAACAACGTTAGCAGTGTTTGTGCACTTAGTTGAAAATTTTATAGTTTTCATATAGTTTTTTATAGTTTTATAATTTTATAGTTTTATAGTTTATGGTATAAAAATGAGGGGGAAGTGTGAAGTCTTAACATTAGTGGTTAAGAATAATATGATCTCATATTTTATGTGATTAAAACAAAGGAAATAACAAATGAACTGAAAACAGTGAGTCATTAACCACAAGTTAAAGACCTTTTATGTATGCGTATTTAGTGGTTACAGAAAAGTGCGAAAAGCTAGAAATAGATTGATGAAGTCTGTGATTACAAGGAATGATATGATTAGGGATTTATCAGATTTGTTGAGATAAAACTTAGATATAGAAAATTTCACCCTTTTTAGATGTACAGTTATACAAAAATTTGTAGACAATTGAGCTGTGCACCATTAAAGTGTATAGTCATATATCTACCACGATAATCAAGATGTAAAACATTTCCATAAGGCCAGAAAATTTCCTCATGCCTCTTTATAATCATCTCCCTCTCCCCCAGCCAAACCATGGCAACCAGAATATTTTTGCCTTTTTTTAAGAATGTCATGTAAATGGAATCATGCAATATGTAGCCTTTTGAGTCTGGATTTTTTTTACTAATTATAATGAACTTGAGTTTAATCCATGTTGCATGTTCATTCCTATTTATTGGTTGAGTAAGTAGCCCATTGTATAAGTGTACCACAGTTTTTTTTTCCCTGTACCAGCTGGACATTTGGGTTTCCAATGTGGGCAATTATGAATAAAGCCCCTACAAACATATGCATACAGATTTTGGTGTGGACATATGTTTTTATTTTTCTTGGGTAAACACGTAGTGGTGTATTACAGAGACAAATGATAGATACAGGTTTAGTTTTATAACAGACTGCCAAATTGTTTTGCAGAGTAGCTATACCATTTTGCATTTCCACCAGAAATGTATGAGATTTTGAATTGCTCTGTATTCTCTCTATAATGGTGTATTATCTATTTGTTTGACTTTAGCCATTTTAAAGTGTGTGCATTGATATCTTGTTTTGGTTTTAATTTCCATTTCATTGATCATTATGAATTTGGTATCTTTTCATTTGCTTATTTGCCACTCATATCTCTTCTTTAATAAACTGTCCTTTTAAATCTTTGTTTTTTAATTAGGTAGGTTTTCTAATTGATTGAGTTCTTTATATATTCTGGATACCAATCCTTCATAGGATACATGTTTTGCAAATATTCTCTTCTAGTCCATGGCTCATCTTTTCATTTTATTACAGTGTCTTTAAGGAGCAGAAGCTTTTAATTTTGATAAACTTCAGTGTATCATTTTTTTGGTATGTGTTTTATACCTTCTTTTAAATCTAAGGTCACAGTTTCTGTCCTGTGTTTTCTTCCAGAATTTTTATAGTTTTGTGACTTCATTTTTGTATGCCATGCAAAGTATACAAGTGTAGGTCAAGTGTACACAACTATACATTTTTAATTCATTGGACACAGTTTTATACTTTTGTGAGTTCATTTTTTCATACTTTGCCATGTATAGATCAAGATTAATTTTTTGGTATGTAGAATATCCAGTAATTCTAGCCCATTTATTGAAAAGATAATTCTTTCCTTATTCTATATTCTGGGTATTCTTTGTCAATAACTTATTGACCACATATGTGTAGGGCTGTTTCTGAACTCAATGTTTTATCTTCCATTGGTTGTTTCTGTCTTCCATTGTTTTTTGCTAATATCATCCTATCTTGATTATTGTAGCTCTGTGGTAACTCTTGAAATCAAGTTTGGTCTCTAGTATATTTCTCCAAAGGAGCTCAGAATTACGTTTTTTCTGAGTTCTTACATGTTTTAAGTATTTTTGGTAGCCTCCATACTTGAAAGGCAACTTGGCTGAATATAACATTCTAGGCCTTACTTTCTTTAGTGGTATCTTACTGTTGAGAAATAATGATGCCACCTTAATTTTTTACTCTTACAAGTCTAGCCTTTTTGCCTTGTAGTTTTGTATGTTTTTTTCACCTGTAAAGTGTATAATTTTAACTGATTGTATCTCAGAGTTGATCATTCAGTCCATTTTTCCCATATTATGAGCCCATTTTAATACACAGATTCAGATTTTCTTTTATTTTTTTCCTTTTGCGGGGAGAGGATTGGTGGTGGAATGGATTCCTTTAGTATTTAGTTGAATTTCTGATTGGAGGTGAGGTTTTTTTGTTTGTTTTCCCACATCTCTCAAGTGTTCTTTAAGGATATAATTCACTCAATCAGATTTCCACTGCCTTATAATTAGTTTGGAGGAGAAATTTTCATTGGCTGAAATGTTTTGATTCTAATTTTCTGTTTACTTCTTACATTACTTTTGTATAGTAAACTGTTTTTTGCCTATTTTGGGGGCAGGATAAGAGTTTTGGGTGCTTTTTTCAGATTTGTACTTCTAAAACTCCTTGTTCCCTTAGGATACTAGAAAGGGGTTTCTTTAATGGTTGGGTTTGTTTGGTTTTGGTGGTTAGGTATTGGTGTCTTGTAGATCTCTTTGATTTCTGCCAAATCATTAATTTCCTCCCTTCTTAACTTAGCCTTCTGCGTCAAAGAATGTCGCCCTTTTTCTATTTACATCATTGCCTCCCACTGAAGTTCTTTCGCCATAGGCAGTGCTGAGATCTGCCAGATTACATACGTGTTCAGTACTTTTTGCACTTAGTGCTAGGGCTTCTGTTTTCTCAGGATGATTTTGACTGTGGTTTGTCACTGTTCTCTTTTCATTCTCTTTTCTGTGGTTACACACTTCCTGCTCTCTGTGAAGGCTTATAGCATTGTGACGTCCAGAAGTAGTTTTGTTGGAGTTTGGTACTTATTTTTCTATTTACAGGTAATTTGAAGTTTATAATACTCTGTTTTCTAGTGATCCTGAAACCCTGCCACTGGTTTATTTCTCTTCTTTTGGATATGTATCTGTTTTTAGAGATTGTTTAGGCAAATTTAGATTTGAGCTATTTATCCTAGGGCAACCAAAAATTCCCCAGATTTGAGTGTTTCTTTTTTTTTTTTTTAAATATTTATCTTAAAAATTCTTTACTTAATTTGACAATGCAAAAAATGTTCACTATGTTCATAGATTTTAACTGTTCTAAACTGTTTAGAACTGTTTAGAACTGTTTAACTGTTCTAAACTTGGTTTCCATAGAAACCATTTGAAAATATTTTAACTTAAATAAATGCTAGAAACTGTGTACCTTTGTCATATTTCGTATCTATATTATTTTCTTCAGTTAACTTCAGTCCAGTGAATGACATTTTCCATTTTAAATTCCTATTTCATAATGAACTTAACATTTCCAAATTTGAACTCACAAACATATTTCCCCTTCTTTTTCCAATAACTCCTCATATTTTCTAGTCTGTATCAAAATTTGTCAGAGTATCTTTGTTCAAAATTCAGAGCTACTCCCACTCATTCGCCCATCTTTGGGTTTTCTCCTCTATATCTGTTTAATCATTGTGGCTGTAAAGAAGTTTTTGGAAATATTTCTAATCTTTATGTCTGCCTTCATTGTAGCTTAAGGTCCTCATACCTTACAACTTTTTCATTGAATCGGCCCCAGAACTGCTTACTTAAATTGAAATTATTCATCTCTCTACCACTCTGCTGCTGTATTATCCTACTTCTTTCATCATATGAGTTTTCTTCTCAGAAGCATCCAATGCTTCCTTTATTTTTTCTATCATGTCCAAAGTCAGCCATGGTCTTTGGTGTTCTTCATAGTCTAATCATACTCTAACATATGATCTTATTTTCTTCCTCTCATATAAAACGTGCAAATTCATTGCAGCTTTTTCAGTTTTACACACATTCCTTCTTCTTTGAGTTGCCATTTTCCCTGAACTGAATCCTTTCCACTTCAATTCTAATGCAATTCATTCTTCAACACTTAGTTCAGATTTAAAGTTTTCCATATCCTTCTCTGCTCATTGTATCCATTATTTATCCTTTCCTATTCAGAACTTCTGCAGGACTAATATTTTATTTTTTTGACATTGTATTTTGTATAATTTATTTATTTTTTATAATTTACATCCAACTTAACACATGGTGCAACAATGATTTCAGGAGTAGATTCCTTAAGCCCTTACCCATTTAGCCCATCCCCCCTCCAGCAACCCTCTGTTTGTTCTCTATATTTAAAAGTCTCTTATATTTTGTCCCCCTCCCTGTTTTTATATTATTTTTGCTTCCATTCCCTTATGTTCATTCTTAATTAAAAAATAATAGAATCTTGGGAGATATTGTAACCTACTGGTAAGTTAGACTTTTAGGGCTCAGATTCTAGTTTCACTTATTAGCTATAAAATCATAAGGAAATTGCTTTTTCAAACTTCAGTTTTCTAATCTGTATGATAAAAATTATATTTCCTAGGATTATTTTGAAAATTACATGTGGACTTAATAGACAACTCACACTAGGTGCTCACACAAATTACCTGCTTCTCTTTGCATTCTCATCATTATTTTTAATATTATCACTACACCAGTATCTCTGCATTCAGAAAGGGCACAGCTTAAATGAAATTATAATCAGAGTTGAGTTTAGTGCTAAATAGTTGAAAAATAATGAGATATAGAACACTGAAATGGAGTGAGTGGAATAGTAAGTAGATAGTAATGTCTTTTTGTATCACAAATATCTTTGAGAATGTAATAAAAGCCTTCTATTACCCCCTAAATGCACAAGTAGTGTTACTTTACATAGGATTTCAGAGCAGTTGAGCCCTATTTGAATCTTAAGGTTAAGATTCAGGTTACTAATGTTGAAAGAACAGGAAGAGAAAGAGAAGCCAGAGGTCATGAAAAGATCTTTCTCACAAATAAGAAATTGTGCTAAAACAATAGCTCCAGAATCCAATTCTCCAATATTTCCTTTAAAATGCTAATAAACAAATCTTATTTCAAGGACCATCATTTCAGTTTTTAAGTATGATAATGAGAACTTTATGATGATCGGCTCTTAAATATGCAAAATTACCATGTTACTCTCACTTTTTTTCTAACAATGTTAGTGCCTCATTATTTTTGACTCTTTTTTCTTTTTTTTTTTTTTTTTTTTTTTTTTTTTTTACTACTTCAGACTCCAGCTAAAAGCTCCTTATTTTTTTATGGATCAGTTTATTTTTATCTTCATTTATTTGGGATCAAGATTTTCCCATAGTTTCCATTAGAACAGTTTTTTAAAATTCTAGATGTTTATAAATACTGACTGACATCACAGAACTGATCTTTGACAAATGCTATAAATGGTAGATGTTCCAGTTAATCTTAAATTTTGCCCTAGTGTAACATATAGATTCAAAAAGCAAAAATGGGCAGTTACTGGTAAAGAGAAATACTGCTTAGGGTAACTAATATGCACTTGGATCTTTTATTATGAGATTGGAACTTTTTTAGGACTTAAAATCTAGTAGGAAAATTGAGTAGCTTTTTTAGAAGTTAAGCTACAGTAATTTAATAATTCTCACAGTAAGTCATTGACATGTTGAGTATATATGTAAAAACTTGTGGGTTTTTTTTTTAAGTTCATTTACTTATTTTGAAAGAGAGTATGTGTGTAATTGGGAGAGGAATGGAGAGAGAGAGGGAGAGAATCCCAAGTAGGCTCTCTGTGCTCTCAGCCGGCAGGCGGTGGGGCGGGGGGGGGGGGGGGGGGGGAGGTAGGTAGTGCTCAACCTGAGCCCAAAATCAAGATTTGGACGCTTAACTGACTGAGCCACCCAGGTGCCCAAGATTATTATCTTTCATGGCTTGTGTTTCAGCCGGAAGTAAATGCTGACATTGTGCATTGGCTCTCTTGGACTGCTCAAGGTTTTTTACCCCCACTTGCTGCAGCAGTAGGAGGTGTTGCTAGCCAAGAAGTATTGAAAGCCGTAACAGGAAAGTTTTCTCCTTTGTGCCAGTGGGTAAGTTTTGTATTTCAATATTTTTATAGGCTTGAGATTGAATTTTCCACCCATGCAGTGAATGTTATGAATTAAAATATTAATATATTATAAAGGTAACCTCAAAATATATTTTTGATGCATTAGTTAGATGTGATACACCACCAAAATTTAACTCTCTAATTGAAACTGACAAGATTATTGGTTGAGGCTATTGGAATATAACCCAAAGTTGTAATCTAGGGTTGATTTTTTTCTCATTTGTGAGAGTGAAGGAATGAATTTTCTACCCTTATACTTAGTTTTCCAGTATGATTAGCTTAGCATTCAAGGACTCTCAGGACTTTTAAACAGTTGGATGGAATCTTTAGGCACCAGAAATCTTCAGAATCCTTTCCTAGGTTTAAACTCTAAAAGTAAAAGCATAGGAATGGTATAAGTTTGAGAACTATATAGGTAAATACATCTTAAGAAGGAATAAAAAATTATGCTTTTGTTACCGAAAAGAATAATTGGCAGAGGGTGTCAAAGGATACCCTTCAGGCCCTTTCCTTTTGAAACACTTTAACAGTTAATTTTGAATATAACGTTTATCTTTTTTTATGTTTTAAAAAGTATCCATATAATGCTATTTTGCTGTTGAATTATTTGATTTATTTTAGTACAGAGTACAAGTTCAGTTGTAAATGTCTGGTTTAGATACAACTGTTAAGTATGTTACTAATGTAGATTCTGTCTTGTTATAATTAAGTAAATAACCATTTAACTAAGTTGAAATTTAGCCACATAAGTTACTTAAATGTAAATGAGAGTGAATTCTTTTTTTTAATTAATTTCAATTTGTTGTTTTTGTTTTAATACTAAAACTGTGGCTTTCTAGGTATTTCCTCTGGTATAGATTTGGAGGTGAAATTTTCCTTTTGTTTGTTGAAATTAGAATATACCATTTTTAAGATGGCTAAGTGACATGAATCAAATTATATCTTTTAACAGTTCCTTCAGGTTTAACCATTGTTTTAATGAAGTAATAATACAGGAATGTATACTGTATAAAAATCATATTTTTTAATGTATTAATCTGTTTTGGCATTTTTATCATTGTTTTCCTTAATGACTATTAAATAACCATGGAAGAGAAAAACCAATTTTTCTAGCAATTTAAGGTTTATACATAGTAAGTTGTGTTTTTGTCTTCTACTTTAAAGTTGTACATTGAAGCAGCAGATATTGTCCAATCCCTAGACAAACCTGAACGTGAAGAATTTCTCCCAAGGTAATTCTGAATTTTTTCTTTATCTTTTCTTTCTCTCTTTTATGTTTATTTATTTTGAGAGAGAGAGAGAGTGTGCGAGTCAGGGAGTGACAGAGAGAGGGGGAGGGATAGAATCCCTAGCAGGTTCCATGCTGTCAGCACAGAGCCCAAAGCAGGGTTCGATCTTTCGAATCATGGGATTATGACCTGAGCCACAGTCAAGAGTCAGACTTAACCAACTGAGCCACCCACGTGCCCCTTTCTTTCTTTTTTTCCTAGTTGAATGTTTGTGAGAGGTAACTAGGTTAAAAGGGTTTGTGCTCAAATATGCATTTGTCTTAGATGTCTTTTCTTATAACTTATTGACTTCTACAGTCATTTTTTCCTCTACTTAGAGGTTATTTTAAGTGTCAAAAGAATGCAATATCTCTTTACCATTTTATAAATAATGAATATAATGTTTTAAATTGTATACCATGATAATAGTTAGCATTCAAAACACCATTCTGGAAGCACCTGGGTGGCTTAGTCGGTTAAGCGTCCTACTCTTAATTTCGGCTTAGGTCATGATCTCGTGGTTGTTGAGATAGAGCCCTGTGTCAGGGCTCTCTAAATAAATAAGTAAATAAAGTCAAAACAAAACAAAATACCATTCTGAACTTAGATGAAAATAGATGCTCTCTGCAACTTTTATATTGACATCAGTCATTCTTCATCTTTTTGAGTCAAACCTCTGAGAAAAAAGCTTATGGATTCATTCTACCCCAAATTCACATAATCCAAAGTTCTTCTTTCAATTTAAATGTGTTAACAACTCCAAAACTCCTCCATAGACTTCTCTAGGAACCTTTATTAAAAATTCCTACCTTGGAAAACAGTCTTTTCTAGATAAACTGAAGTCACCTTTACTTAAGTCATTTGAACATAGGATATTAAATCAAATGGAAAAAGAAAAAACTGATTTCTTAATGGGTTTTTTTTCCTCTTTGAAATAAGACAATTTTCCTTTAGATTGTCAGGAATTCTAGCGTATCCTATTTAAAATATACATTAAATTTGTATTAACAGTAGTAAAACTAAACAATTTTTTTATGTCTTTCTGGTTTTTGATATATATTATTTTCTGCAGAGGAGATAGATATGATGCCCTACGAGCTTGCATTGGAGACACTTTGTGTCAGAAGCTACAAAAGTTGAGTATCTTCTTGGTAAGTATAAATAATGATGAGAATAATAAGTAGTACAGTCAGACTCCTATTGTGTACCATCAAATTAACTTATTAAAGCAAATTCGAGTCTTGAGTGAATACAATTCCTAAAGAGTAGACATTCAGTGAAAGTTTTAAGACTGGAGTTTGCCAATTATGGCCCACAGGCGAAATCCTGCTGCCTATCTTTATAAAAGGTGAAAGATTTATATGGTCTAAAAAAAATCCAGTGTACTGCTGCTGCCTATTTTTGTAAGTAAAGTTTCATTGGAACACTGCCAAGCCCGTTCATTTATATATTGTTTGTGGCTTCTTTCATGTTATGATAGCAGAGGTGAGTAGTTATGACAGAAACCATATGGCCTACAAAACAGAAAATATTTATCTGGCCCCTTACAAAAAATATTTGTCAATGCCTAGTATAAAAACAATACATTTAAAATTAAAATGTGAGTATGATAGTTTGGAAATTAAATGATTTTTAGAAATACATTAAAAATTAGGTTTGGGATATTTTTCCATGTTTTAAAATTTTTTCTTACTGCATGAAGGAAGATGTAGGTAAAAACTGACTTTCTTAAATATCTTGGTGCATTAGCAGGATATCTCTCCCTGATACAAAAAA
This sequence comes from Prionailurus bengalensis, assembly GCF_016509475.1. Classification (NCBI taxonomy): domain Eukaryota; kingdom Metazoa; phylum Chordata; class Mammalia; order Carnivora; family Felidae; genus Prionailurus; species Prionailurus bengalensis. The sequence goes on from NC_057344.1 coordinate 150,930,603, forward strand.
AACTCCTTTTCTTGTCATTTATGGGTTTTTTTAATTATAGTCAGTTCTAAAAATAATTCTAATTTTTAGTAATAATTTTTTAAATAATGTTTTGAATGTCAGCAACTGTTGCTAAGCTTTTACATACATACAGAAATTCTTAGAAAATCTCCATCAAATGAATTTTGAAAATTATCTGTAAATAAAAAATCTTTTTCATTAAAATGCTGCACTGATATTTTGTGGTGTTTGTTTCTATCTCATAGAAATAATGAGCTCAACTGTTAGCTTTTGTTGGAGTGTCTTCTGTTTAAAGGAAGTGTAAATATTATGCTTTTCTTTACTTGATTTATATATTTTTAACTGTACCAGTTATAATAGTATCATAAATTAATTAAAGTAAAATGAATCGCAGATGTTCAAGTTATTTTTAAAAGTATGTATATATTATAAATTGTCATTTGAAGTAAGTTTAAGATGAAATTTCTCTTTAGTTAGTAGTTTTGGTTTTATTTCATCGGTTATATTTCATTTTTCTTCTCCATAGGTAGGATGTGGAGCCATAGGCTGTGAAATGTTAAAAAATTTTGCTTTACTTGGTGTTGGCACAGGCAAAGAAAAAGGAATGGTAAGACATAAATCCTTGAGGGGCTCCCGGGTGGCTCAGTCAGTTAAGTGTCCAACTTCGGCTCATGTCATGATCTCACGGTTCTTGAGTTTGAGCCCTGCATTGGGTTCTCTGCTGTCAGTGCAGAGCCTACTTCAGATCCTCTGTCTCCCTCTCTCTCTGCCCCTCCCCCACTCTCTTTTAAAAATAAACATTTACACCAAAAGATATAAATCCTTGAGAGTTAAATTTTTATATTTCTGTTGCTGCCCATTTTTAAACTGTATTTGACTGCATAGAGCTGAAATACTGATTTCTGAGGAGAAAGACTTAAGCTAGAAATTGAAAGATTCTGATTTTAGCCTGACCACTGTTCAAAAGATATGTGACCCTATGGGAACATATTTTTAATTCTCTGTTCCTCAATTTCTTTCTCTAATACTATGAAACCGATATATGTACTTCATAGCACATAATGTAATTATGAAGATCAAATGTGAAAGGGCTCTGCAAACCATAAAGCACATTAGAATTGTTACTATTTCTATTAATATTTCTTATTAATTATTAGATAAATCTTTAAGATAGAAGAAGCTAACATTAGAAAGTGGCAGAGTTCTCAGGTATAGTTTCAATTAGTGATTATCAAAAGGAGAGGGAATAATACAAACTTCGGTGTACAATTTAAATTCTAAAGGTGATAAATGTGAGTTAATTGGGTAGCCATGTCTTATATTTAAATAAAAATATGTCACTGATTTTGTTTTGCCCTTAAGATATAAACTAGCTTTCCAGAGTAGTGATTTATCATAGTGACTAACAGTAAATAATGAAATGGCTAAAATTTGTATACTAGCTCACATTTTATAATTTATAAAGCCTGGCTTAATATTCTACTTAAAAAGGGCATTTATTACTATCACAGTTATAGGCAGATGTTCTTACATATGATATTATTCCTGCTTTGCATTTCCTAAGTTGTGTTTCACAAACCACTATTCTTTAAAATCTATTTCTTTAAAAAAAAAATCTTGCTTACCTAAGTTTGGGAATCACCTGAATACCTTAACTCCTTGGAAATTTATAATGTATAATGCCTGTCAGCATATAAAGATCAGGAAAAGAATTACAGCATATAAAGGTCAGGAAAAGAATTGTAGTAAACAAACATACTGACTTCAGGTAACAAAAAGTAAGTTAATGTGCACAGATCTCTATCTTACTGCAAATACATAGACTCGCTATATAAATTACTCTTTTTTAAAGTGTTTACAGATGTAGCCAAACTAAGAAGAAGGAAAGAGAAGTCCCTAGGAACGAAGAGAGAAATTAATTCCTGAGCTAAACCTGTGATTATTCATAAGTGTTTCAATCTTGAGTATGTCCAAAACATTAAGTAGAGAAGTAACTCGTGACAAACTGTTAACTAAAAGCACGTACGACACTGGTATATGGAATCCAACATTATATAAAAATTTATCCAAGCAGAGTCATGCCTGGATGGCTCAGTTGGTTAAGCATCCGACTCTTGATTTTGACTCAAGTCATGATGTCATGATTCATGAGATCACGTCTCACATGAGCTCTGCGCTGAGCCTCCTTGGGATTCTCTTTCCCTCTCTCTCTCTGCTCCTCCCCTGCTCATGTACACACGCTTTCTTTTTCAGTGTAAGTAGATATTTGTTTTCTAAAAATATTTCTTAAAAAAAAAAAAAACTAAGCAGAGAGAAGAATGTAACAAATAAGACCATTAAAATCAACAGAGCTCTGACTAAAATAAATGTAAAACTGCATCATGGTGATACCTTAACACCAAGAGTACATAGAACTGTGCAGAGAAATGAACATCCATTCAAGACAATTCACAATAAAAAAAATGACAATCCACTAGAAAAAAGGCACCACTTGGAAGAATAATCAGCCAATGAAAACAGAAGATTAGCTAAGAACTGTAGATAACAGGAGTGCTACAAATAATAGAACAAACAGGGGTGCCTGGGTGGCTCAGTTGGTTAAGCGTCCAGCTCTTGATTTCAGCTCAGGTCACAATCTCACAGTTAGTGAGTTTGAGTCCTGCATCAAGCTCTGTGCTGACAGCGTGGAGTCTGCTTGAGATTCTCTCTCTCTCAAAAATGAATAAACTTAAAAAGATAATAATAACAGAACAAACAAATGTTAAAGTTTGAAATGACCAAAGGTGAAAAAAAAAGAAAAAAGAAATAGAAATATGAGGGGGCGGGGGGAAAGCACTAAGTTTTATAAAAAGCCAGGTAAGAATTTCTGTATAGTCCAGTGAACTTAAAATTCATATATAGCTAAAGTGAGAATTGATGAATAGAAGATATGCACCCAGCATGTAGTGCAGAAAGATACCTTGTTTTAATGAAAGAAGACGCATTTGCATGATCCTACGTAAGTATAGTAGAACTTTCAGAAAGAGTGAAGATAATGAAGAAGCAATATATTCCAAGGATAATGACAAAAGTTTCCAGAGTTAGAAACAGCTGTGTTGAGATTGCAAAGGTAAACTGGTCACCAAATCAAAGGCAAAGATAAAAAAAGAGATTACCGTATAGATTTCTCATCAGCAATAAATGCACACCTAAAGATAGGAAAGGGTATCTTCATAATGTAAGGGAAAAGTAACCTAGATTTCTATACCCAGCTAAATTATCTTTCAAGGGAAGTAAAAATAACTGACAAGTGAAATGATGAAAGGTTATCACTTAATTGATTCTCATTGAAAGAACTATTAGATAACATGGACAGTGCATAAAGCAAGGGTAAGTAGTGGCAGCCTTTGTCAGCCTTCTCAGATTTAAATAAGCACTGAGGGTTTTTTTAACCTTTAATTAAAATATTGACTTTGGGGATGGGATGATTCAAAATAAGTAAAATGCTGTTCATTGATAAGGAAGGTGGAAGGGAGATTTCAAATATCCTGATTGTTCAGGAGGAAGACAGAAATTGTCATTAATTTTAGATCTTAAGTCACATGTGCATGTGAAAATTTTGGGTGTAACCACATAGAAACAAATGTTTAACTTCTGAACCAATTCAGTGAGGAATGTAGGGGATTGGAATTAAGGAAACTTAAGCCAAAAAAAAAAAAATGGAAATGGATGAAAAGTGGGGTCAGGGAGGAGGTAGGAAAAAAAGGCTTATATCCGTAATCACAATAATTATATATTGATTAAACTTATTGTTAAAAGACATTTTCTGTTTGGTGCTTTTTTTTTTCTTATTTAAAGGAGATACTCTGGGGCACCTGGATGGCTCAGTTCATTGGGCATCTGACTGTATCTGACTTTGGTTCTGGTCATGATCTCACAGATCATGAGTTCAGGCCCCATGTGGGACTCTGTTGTCAGCACAGAGCTGGCTTTGGATCCTCTATATCCCACACCACCTCCCTTCCCCCAGTTGTGCACGCCTGCGCACACACTCTAAAAACAAATAAATAAACTTAAAACATAAAAGACACACTCTAACACATATAGAAATGTTGAAAACAACCCCCCAAAAAACATATATTCAGGAAATACCAGTTGAAAGAAAGTGAATGTGTTTGTGAACGTCAGTCAACATCTAACATCTTAAACACACTGGAGAAATACTGCTTCTAGTCAATTTCGTACAAATGCCAACTTAAGGGACAAACGCATTATCAGTATTTTTCTGAGTATCTTGGAGCTGCTTTTTTTCATCTTATTCCTTGGAATGTCTGCAAACTTTTTCTTAAAGGACCAGGTTGCAGCTCTTCTTGACTTGTGAACCAAGGGTCTCTGTCACAACTACTCAGCTCTGCAATTATAGTGTGACAACAGCCATAGACAATACTTCAAATAAATGGCATGACAGTGTTTCAACAAAATTTGTTTACAAAACCAGGCAGCCTGCCTGCACTGTAGTTTGTAGACCTCTGCTTTAGCAAGAGTTCCTTTCAAATTGGAACATGTAAGCATTCTTTTCCAAATTTGTTGCAATTGAAAACAAGTATGTTTAGAAAGAAGAAATGTTTAACTCCTCTATGGCTAATCTATTACATGTTTCTAAAATGTGATGGTGATGTTTTAGTCTCCATTTTGTTTTGAATAATTAGAAAAAAGTTTTGAACATGAATTGCCATCAGTTTCAGCTGTCTTGTTTAACATGTTCCTGTGCTAAACATTAATTATAGTTAAATATAGTATAAAAACATTAGCATTGGTAACCATTGGAGTATTTGTATTATAACTTCTACCACCTAAAATAATTAGCATAATTGTTTTAGTCTTTCTGAGAAAAGCAAAATCACTTTAAATTTTTCTCTGACATGATTTCAGCTTTTTTCTTTACTTGATACTAGGTTACAGTTACAGATCCTGACTTGATAGAAAAATCCAACTTGAATAGACAGTTCCTGTTTCGTCCTCACCACATACAGGTTTGTTGCTACTGTTTCAAATTTAAATAATCTATTGTGTTCCACAAAAAAGAGAGTTTGTTTTTTTTATAAATAGAAAATTGCACTTGAGCAAACCTAATGTGTTTTTATTTTATTAGAATCTCTCAAATTATCAAACAATGGGAATGACATTTGGGGAAAAATATAAAATTATTTTTTAATATAAAAATTGGGTTTTGCATTGATTTTGGATATAAAATGTAAGTTGTAAATCATGGGCAGTATGTTTTTCATTTTATAATCAAGGTGTATGTACATATGTAATCTTAGAAACTAAGCTTGCAGAGACAGATTTCCTAATTTAAGGTTTTACTAAATCACACATTGGCACTCTTTTTTGGAAGGAAGGGGAGTCTTTATTACCAAATAGGTAAAGTTTAGCGCTTAGAATTGTTTGCTCTTTGATCTTGCTTGACTATTTAATTAACATCCTCTTCATTGTAAAATATTCCTGGTTTTCGGTCTTTTTCATAGAGATCAAAATATTTCAGTCAAGAAAAGAAACACTTTAGGCAGTCAGGCATATTTGCTTTTTCTTTAGAAATGTTTTTGCACTTTATTTTTCAATAGCCCATTGATAATCTTGGTAAACTAAGGAATGTCATGAACAGAAAAGTAATAACTAAAACAGATGGCATAGTTAACCTAATTGCCTCACCTATCCAAATACCAAAAAAAAAAAAAAAAAAAAAATTAATAAGGTCTATCAGGAACCAAAATATATGTCACAAAATTCATTTATTTTGTGCATTTTACTTACAGAAGAACTGTTAAGGTCTGTTTATTCTTATTTTACTGAGTTCTTAACAAAGTTTGCAATTTGCCTACATGCTTGACAGCACTGAGAAGTAAATACATGTCAAGGGGACTCTCTTATAAAACTAAAATGTATATTATTTCTTTAATATCTCCATCCAGAAATAGTAGTATTTTTTAAATTTTAGTACTAGTGTGTTAACTTTGCATACCTCTGAGAGTTCATTTTCTGCAGTTAGGATTTCTAATATTTCAATGAATTCACTGTTCTTATTTTTTCTAGGCACATATCTAGTTTAAACCTTCATATTAGAAGAAATTGTACCTTTAATAACTGATATTTTAAGAACTCTAAAGAACAACAGCTATAAAATAGAGGTTTTTATTAGATTTCCATTAGTAAATTGTTAATTATTCAGACTAATATGGATTGTTAAATGTACAATGTACAATGAATGCAATGTCCACAAACCAAAAATGAAAGCTGGTCTCATTACTTTACTCTCATGTAAAAAATGTAAGTTCTGTCATGGCCTACCTTTTCTGTTTAATATTTATTATTTCTGTTTTTGTTTGTTATTTGTTTAGAAACCTAAAAGCTATACTGCTGCTGACGCAACCCTGAAAATAAATCCTCAATTCAAGATAGATGCACACTTGAACAAAGTATGTCCAGCCACTGAGGCTATTTACAATGATGAGTTCTATACTAAACAAGATATAATTATTACAGCATTAGATAATGTGGAAGCCAGGAGATATGTAGACAGGTATGTTCTTGAAATACGGATTCATAAAAATTGTCTTTTCTTTTGTTATCACTTCTTTTCCACACCTATTTATTGAAAAGTTATCCAATTTCCTGATTATTCTTTGTATTTCTATTGTAGTTCTCCTTGAATCCAAATCCTTTTTATGATTTCCCATTATTCCTAGGATAAAATTCAAAATCTTTAACACGGCCTAAATGTTTTTTGTAGAGTGTCTGCCGTTTGTCTATCACTCCAGCTTAAAATTTACCTATTTGCTGGCTCCCCTTATTCCAGCTACACATTTCTTCTTTGAGTTCTTATAAGGCATCCAACGCTTTTTCACTTGAGAGTGAGAGTACATACTCTCGTTCAGACTCAGGAAATTGTTTACCTTGTTCTAATACTCCTGACTCCAAATCTGCCTACTTTGGTTTATTTTCACATCCTTTCAGTTTTAGCCTAAATGTCTTTATTCAAAGAGACTTTCTTTAATGACTCAATTCTGTAGATCCCCGTATGGTAATCAGCATTTGTTTTTTCCCCTTATAGTGTTTATTTTTATTGATGTATTTAATTAATATTTGTTAGCTCACTAAATCATTTATTAAAGGACCATTTATTTTCCCATCACTGCCCAACACTTCCCATCAGTGCCCAACACATTCAGTAAATAGTTGTTAAATAAGTAGATGAATGAATGACTATCATGTGTACACCTTACTAATTTTTCTTACATCTTTATATGACTCTTTAATGTTACGGCTCTAGTTGAGCAAATTTATTAAACGGAGGAAAATTTGCCAGTCTAGAGTGTAGTTAAAAGTTTATTGTCTTGGGGGCGTCTGGGTGGCTCAGTCAGTTGGGCGGCCGACTACAGCTCACGTCATGATCTCAGCGTCTGTGAGTTTGAGCCGCGCATCCGGCTCTGTGCTGACAGCTCAGAGCCTGGAGCCTGCTTCCGATTCTGTGTCTCCCTCTCTCTCTGCCCCTTCCCTGCTTGTTCTTGGTCTCTCTCTGTCTCTCTGAAAAATAATAAACATTAAAAAAAATTTTTTTTTTTAAAGTTTATTGTCTTGGGCAGAGGAAGGAAGAATAAAAACTTTAAGAAATTAAAGTGTGTAGAAAATAGGTATTGTAAGTTTAAAAAAAAGGAGGTTAATATTGTTTGGGGTGAAGAGAACACTGAGAAGATATAGTAAGACAGAACTTATAGTCCAAAAATAACCAAGGAAGAAATAGACATTAGCAAAGAGTTAACCTAGAGTAAAAAGAAGTTGAAGCCCAAAATCTAGTAAGAAGAGAAAGAGAAGAAATTATCAGATTGGACAACAGAATTTGTGGAAGGAGGGGGGATGGAAATGATAAATGCATTGTTTGGTGGTAATGTATCTGTTTCCTAAGATACTACGTTCACTAAGTGATCAGTGTGTGAAATGACCAACAGAAAGTGGTAAGATGTCCTCTGCTTACATTGTTATTGCTCACTTAAATGTTCGTTACCTATTATCTTTTCAAATAGCCGTTGCTTAGCAAATCTACGACCCCTCTTAGATTCTGGAACAATGGGCACTAAGGGACACACTGAAGTTATCGTACCTCATTTAACTGAATCCTATAATAGTCATGTAAGTGAACCAATTTTGCAATAAATGTCTCTTATCTCATTTTTTTTCTCTTCAGTCAGAGATTTGATTTATCTTTCCTAATGTGTCCATTCTGTCAATAATTTCTATGCATATGTGCATGTGTATTTTTTAAAATACAGCTGAACTTAACCTTTTTAAATTTTCAAATTTTGTTTCTTGTCTTTCCACTGTCTTATTGTTATGTTTACTGTTTATTTCTCAGAGGTGCATGATTGCTTTTCTCACAAACTTTGAACTGGTGACCTGTCCAAAATCTTAACTGAAGATCCAATTGCTCCACAGGGGGAGCCAGTACATATATACATAAAGAGATAGAGATATATAGAGATATAGTAATAATTTTATTTAATCTCTGCAAGTGATTTTGATATACTGCCAAAATTGAAAAACTCTGGCCTAGGAAATGTAGGCTTTAGGATTTTAAAAAAGATCAACGCAGGTTGTAAAATGGAAAGAATAGTGTTGTTGTTCTTTTTTTTTTAACAAGTGTAAAATCACTGTATTTAATAGGTAGGTTTGCTTTAGTAAAATTATTAAACATTTATAAAATTTGTTTTCCCATTTACTCTTATGAAATAAAGTATATAGTAAAAACATTATAGTAGAAAAAATTTAGAAGCTTAATTTGAAGGAAATTACATGGAGAAAATTATGAGGTCATGTTGGAAGATTTTCAAAGTAGAGAAGTCTGTAGAATTCTAAACGTTCCCTTGATTCTGTCATTCTACCACATTTTTCCCTATATTCCACATCGTTTCCTATATTCTCTGGCTTAATACCCAGAAAAAACAGGTTTCTCTTCTGGCTTCCCTCTTTGGTTTATAAAACATTTTATGATATTTCATAGCTCAACAAACTAAAATATAAATCTCTAAGTGAAAAGAGACAAAGTGTGTCATTTTATAGTGGTTAAACCAAATGTACCCTGTAATAGGATGTGGGTATTTTTTCATTGGTATATTTACCTGAGACAACATAGGCATTTGCCGTTTCTTTTTTTTTTTTTTTCCTGAAAGTATTTCTTAAATTTTAATTTTTTATCTTATTTACTTTAAGTTTTCGTTTAAATTTCAGTTAGTTACCATACAGTGTAATTTTCGTTTCAAGTGTACAACATAGTGATTCAAAAATACCATAACAGTCCTCATCACAAGTGTACTCCTAAATCCCCATCACTTCTATTACCCATCCCCCCACCCCACCCCTCTCTGGTAACCATCAGTTTGTTCTCTGTAGTTAAGAGTCTGTTTATTGCTTTGCCTCTCTCTTATTTTTTCCCCTTTGCTTGTTTGTTTTGTTTCTTAAATCCCACATATGAGTAAAATCATACAGTCTTTGTCTTTCTCTTATTTCGCTTAGCATAGTACTCTGTAGCTTCAACCATCTTGTTGTAAACGGCAAGATTTCATTCTTTCTTACTAGCTGTTTATTTAATACACACTTTCTGCAAGAAACTATACCAACCATCAAAGACATAGGATCCCTGCTCCTAAATTTTTTTCTCCATGGAGAAACAAACACATGGTATACTGAGCACCTTTTTGGGGATTCTTGAATTACTTTTCAAAGTAGGGAATGTTGGGAAATATTGTAAAGTTTTCAATGTCACCCTGATTCTTAGAGGACAAAAATTAATTATATATGGAAGTCTGCTTATAAGTACTACATGGTACCAAATAAGTGCACAGATAATAAGTTATAATAGAATTCATGTTTTTTGTTACGTTGCTGTCGACAAATGATTAAGTGTCAAAAGAATCCAGTTTTCCTCTTATTTCCTAGGAGAAAGAAGATATAAAAATGTTGGATTCATTTTATTATTTTTTTAAAAATTTTAATGGTCTTAAAATACTCAAGTAAATTTAATCAATAAAAAATGTTGTTGCCTTTCTTAACTATCTGTTGTCATACTTTATAAATTAGCGGGATCCCCCAGAAGAGGAAATACCATTTTGTACTCTAAAGTCATTTCCAGCTGCTATTGAACACACTATACAGTGGGCAAGAGATAAGGTAATAAAGATCTTTTTTTCAAGAAATTTTTCTTTGAAGTGAATAGAAGATTATCCAATTTTTAACTTTTTTTCTTTTTTTCCCTTACATGTAAGTTTGAAAGTTCCTTTTCCCATAAGCCTTCATTGTTTAACAAATTTTGGCAAACCTATCCATCTGCAGAAGAAGTCTTACAGGTAAAAATCAATACATTTTAATATAATCTCAACACTGTCTCAGTGTAATCTTATTTGCATATTGCCTACAAATAGTTTATTTCACCTCTTTAAAAAACATCATTGTACAGAGTAAGTGCGTGAGGAATCTTGACATTAGCAAGTCACAAATGACCTTTTTGTAGTTTGTATGAGCTATGTGGAATTGCCATTATTTGACCATGTTTGACCCACAAAACAATTCATATGCTTCAACCTAAAAAAGATGTCATAAAAATGATAGCTTTGTGTAATAAAACAACTTGTTAAACTGTTTGAAAAAAACCCAACGTGAATTCTAGTGAAAATTTTGTGAATGGATGGTAGTGTTAATACTCTTATGATGAGGGCGACTTTAAAGGTATTTTCTTACTTTTCTTTATTCCTGCACTAAACAGACCAACTTTTTAGTATAAAATATTATTCATAGCACTTCTTTTGTTAGGTACATATGTAGTACTAATAACTAGCAAGACATAAGGATAACTTGTCAGATGAGAAACTCTACAGTTGAAATTTCATGTACTGTCTTTTCCCATTCCCCCTCCAAAAAAGGAGAGAAAGATGGAGAAGAAAAAAGCAGGGACAAGGAGCTCACAGTGAAAAAATTAGTCATAAATCACATGAGCTGGTACTTCAAACTTTGGCTAATACTTCCCAGGAATGGGTGTGTGTGTGTGTGTGTGTGTGTGTGTGTGTTTACTTGGAAATATACTTATTTTGCTTTTTTTTTCTCTCTAGAAGATACAAACTGGACACAGTTTAGAAGGCTGTTTTCAAGTTATTAAGTTGCTTAGCAGAAGACCTAGAAACTGGTCCCAATGTGTAGAATTAGCAAGATCAAAGTTTGAAAAATATTTTAACCATAAGGTAAGTATGCATTATAAAACATTAAGAAGAGATATTAGCTTGGCTCATTTAATTGCTACCAAATTAATTTCACTGGACCAAAATGTCTACTTTTTCTTTCAGGAATCTTTTCAAAAAATAGTAAGTGAAAACAAGTGCAGGGCACAGAACTGATTTCTCTTTGAGTGTTAAAAGAATACACTTAAACTCCATCCATTGGTTTGTCAGTTCTGCATTTAACTGATCCTTATCCTTCTGTGTGCAATATTGGGTTTCAGATACAGGTTCTTTTAGAAAGTAAGGAATACATTTTATTAGTAGTCTAAAAGAAGTTTGTTGTTCAGAATAAAGCAAGAAATTGAGAAAATAGATTCAGTCAGAAATTGTGTTGAATTTCGCCTTGCCCATCCATATTCAAAATCACATTTTATGTCTGTTTGATGTCTCTTTCCTCATTTGTAAGATGGGGATATTAAATTGGTGTGTAATTCATATGGTAGTGTGAGGATCAAATGAGTTAATACCTGCGAAGCATTTTGAGTAGAACCTAGCCCAGAAATGCTCACTATTAGCTGCTATTCCCATCCCCTATTACTTGCACTTGCTAGAATGTGTCCTGCCCTCTCTCCTGAGCCTCTCCCCGTCTTCAGGCTCATACCTGTCAGAATATAAAGTAAGGTAATCTTTTTTAAAAAAGTCTTTTGATTACATTTATCCTTGCCTTTCCCTTCCTTCTTTGCTACTTAGAAAAGGGGTCTTATACTTAGTGTTGCTACTTCCTCTTCCAGTTAACGTGTCTTCTTTCCCCACTCCTATTCAAATTATTTTTACCATTATAATCAATGACCTCTTGTCTCAAAATCTGACGAACTCTTTTTAGTCCTGATTATCTTTTGTACTTTTTTAAAGCTTTTTTCTGGAAAAATTCTACTGTAGAAAGTAGAAAAAAAGGTATAATGTAAACTTCATGAATCTGTCACCCAGGTTTAACAAATTTTGTTAATTTTGTATCAATTTGTAGATAATCTTGTTTCATCTTTATACCTCCCCAGATGGTTTTGAGGCAAATCTCAAATGTCATTTATCATTCCTAAATACAAAATGCTGTATGTTTTTACCGGTTTAATTTTTATTTTAAGGATTAGCTCTTTGAAAGGAGCATAATGGTATGTAAAATATGCCGCCTTTTGTGTAAAAAGGTATAAAATACAGGTACCTGGGTAGCTCAGTCAGTTAAACGTCTGACTCCTGATCTCTGTTCAAGTCTTGATGTCAGAGTCATGAGTTCAAGTCCCAAGATGGGCTTTGTAATGAAACCTATTTTAAAAAAAAAGGAGTAATGTATATTCATGTTTGTTGTGGATGCAAAGAAAAAATAAACTGTAAGTATTGATTAAAAAAAAAAAATAGCAATAGAAGTTATTCCAGGTATAGAGGGCCGTGACAAGACAATGGACAGAGGGAGTATAAGAGTGGCTGGAAACTTCACTGTATATCTTTTTGTGTGTTGAGATTTTTTTTTTTTTTTTTTTTTTACCTCAGATAATGTTAAGTAATGATTTTTTTAATTGATTTTTTTTCTTTAGGCTCTTCAGCTTCTTCACTGCTTTCCTCTAGACACACGATTAAAAGATGGCAGTAAGTGTAACCAAGTGTTGAGAAGAACAATTAATATAATTTATTACTGGATAAATACAATGAAAATAATATTTGTGTCTTGTTTTAGGTTTGTTTTGGCAATCACCAAAGAGGCCTCCATCTCCAATAAAATTTGATTTAAATGAACCTTTGTAAGTATATATGTCCAGCTTTATATGCATCCTTTGTTGTAAATTTCTTGACTGAGTATAGTTTTACATGGCAGAGTGAAACTTCAGGCTCTTTAAGTGTTAAATTAGTGCATCCTGTTAATCTAAGAGTTAGCTCATTAGTCTGGCCAACAAAGCCAGCCACAGCCCTTCTCCCCCACATACGTGAATCTATTTATTTACATGGTAAAATAACTTCTTTATTTTTATCTTCTCTAAAGTGGATCCGAAGTGTTACCTCTTTGACTTTATCCATAAGAAAAAAAACAAGAAATGACAACAAATGTTTTCCTATTATATGAAGCCAAATTTTAAAAAACTTAAGTTATATGTTAAACATTGAGCCTGTTAACCTTCCTTTCAACAAGTAACTCCATTTAATTTCCTCATCTGGTGCTTATGTTAGGCTTCTAGTCACCTTATCCTGACTGCTTCTCCTGTAAAACTTACTTTTGTTTTTACCAAAGTCACTTGCTTAAGTTGAGCCTAATGTATGCTCTTTAAAACCAAATTTCTAATTTTTTTATGAATTAAAGTGAATTTTCTTTCACTAGTCTAATTTTTCTACTTTTTGCCCCTCCTCTCCTGAATATTACTACTTATGAGGATAAATAGCTAATGTTTCTTATAGCTTCTGAAATGCTTTGGTATAGACCAGGACTTCATTGCCTAACTTTTAAATATTCCTGTAACAAAAGTTCTGTGATGATTTTCTTCAACATTTCGAAAGACTATAGTTTTTGATGAATTAAACACCTTTAAAACTGTGCATTCACACTTTGCTTTATTTTTTATTTCAAAAGGCACTTCAGTTTTCTTCTGAATGCTGCAAAACTGTATGCTGCAGTCTATTGCATTCCATTTACAGAAGAGGTAAGATAACCTTCAAGCTCTAGCAAGTGATACAAAACCAGGTAAAAATTAGATGACCTAGCAGCTAATTGCATCACCTACATTCATCTTGAACCATTTAAATATTTTTCTGCTTCCAAAGGTATGAATTCCATTTATTTATTTATTTTATTGAGTCAACATTTATTGAGTATAACTTTGTACAGGGAACTTTATAAAACAATGATGAGATAGTCTCTGACCTCAGAGCACTCAGTCTGATACAACCAGTCCCAAAATTACCTTTTTAAAATGAATGGAAAGAACTAAGATTTCAGGTTTGTTGACTAATAAGTAATTTTTCACCCATACCACCCCTGCCCCCCCCAGCCTTTATGGATGATATTTCTATAGAATAAAGGTAAATGTCACAAATAGATGTGGTCTAAATAGTCAGATGATAAATTACTCAAATATTTTAGTATGATAAAGGACCTTATTAGTCCAGAATTTTTTAGAATTCAGAATTTTTAAAAATGTTTGTTGATAAAATTACTTTTTAACAAAACAGGACTTATCAGCAGATGCCCTCTTGAATATTCTTTCTGAAGTAAAGATTCAAGAATTCAAACCTTCCAACAAGGTATGTTTAGAAATTTATTCACTCAGCAAATAGTTATTGAAATTTTACTAGTGTCAAGTCCCATTCTCAACCTGGAGAATCCCATAGTAAACAAAACAAAATTCTTGCTGTTATGGATGTTATATCATCTAATGGACCAGAGGCAGACTGTTAAAAAAAAATGCTATTACATAATATTACAATAGGACTTAGTGCTAAGAACCAAAAATAAAACAAGGAAAAGAAATAAAGGATGATGAAACTGGTTTCATTTTATGTGGGATAAAAGGGGAAAGCCTCTGTGATATGGTAACATTTGGGCAGAAACCTGAAGGAAGTGATAGAGTGAGCCATGCTATTACGTGTTGAAAGAATAATGCACATAAGCAGGAACAAGTTCAGAGAAAGGCCTTAAAAGATTTGAAGGCCAGGATTTTTCTGAAAGAGAATATTCAAGAAGATTGGTAGACAGATATGAGAGATACTTGGGGTTATGATAAGTACTTCATGATTTATTAGGAGATAAGCCAGTGGAAGATTTTAAGCAGAGGACGCAATCTGGCTTATATTTAAAGGGCTGACTCTGCCTGTTGTGTTAAGAATGATTGTATGGTACATGAGAAAGGAAACATGTAAAGCTATTAGGAGGATATAGGCAAAAGATGATAGTGGTTTGATGAAGTAGTCGGTAACAAGTAAGTTACAATAAGAATCTGGATTCTGGTATATTTTGTAGTAGCCCTGACAGGATTTGAAAGGGATTGGAATTAGAGTGTAAGAGGAAAAAAAGATTGTTTATTTTTTTTAAATTGAAATAAGAAGCACAATTAATAGCTCCAGGTAAGGAGAAGAAGTTTAAGGAAGTTTGAGCAGAGGAAAAAAGGTGTGAAATAATTGTTCAGGGCGATGGAAAGTCAGAGAATTTTGAGTAGAATTTTGAAACAGCGCTGACGATGCACTTAATGTTAGTCCACTTAATGTATTACATTCAATGTGGCTGGGGGAAAAAGGCATTTAGTTGCCTAAGTATTTTTCACATAGTCATTGTATGACTTTTTGTATACACTCTAAAAATCATCCACAAAACAGTCTTTTGTTCCCCTTACCCCCTAGCTATATTGGAAAATAGGGAATCATGATTTCCTCTCCATAAAATTCAAGTAGGAAATGGTGTGTGCAGTCTTCTAGTCTGCATTTTTATTTTAGAGAAAAGGAAAACTTACAGCTGTTTGATTTTGTACAGTAAATGGGTTTGCTGAATGAAATGTTCATAACTTGTAGTTTATCAAGAATAAAAGAACAGGGAGGTAAACAGAATTCCTATATAAAGAAGCTTCTGGTTATGGAATTAATAAGTCAAGGGAATAAAAGGTACAGCATAGGGAAGATAGTCCACAATACTGTAATAGCGTTCTGTTGTAACAGATGGTAGCAACACTTGTGAGCACAGCATAACTTATGGAGAAGTTGAATCACCATGTTGTACACCTGAAAGTAATGTAACATTTTGTGTCAACTATATTCAAATTAAAAAAAAATTTTTTTAAACAAAAAGAAGGTTCCTAGCCCTCATTCCTAGTGGACAGAGCTGCTAGACAGAAGCCAAAAGAATTATGTGTCAGTAACTTTTCTGGTGTTAATAGCTCTGCAGTATTTTGTGGCTTCAGTTGCTTCTTTCTATACCAGAGTTTTGGTGTAATAAATTGTCCTGAGCAATTTAGCTACATACAGTTTTAGTTTTAACATGAATTAATGAGCTTTTCACAACTTCTTGAAGCAACTCACACTGAAACTTCAGAGTCTGGCACTTCTAGTTAACAGATGCCAAAAATATCAACTAGTTACTCTGACAAATAAAAGTTTCTGCCTCCTTAACTCTTTAATATTTCCTAAATACTTACAATAATATTTAATCTGTAAAAACACAAGTTGAATGTATAAAATACAAAGAAATAGTATTTTTAATTAGTGATGATGTAGATGGTTTTTTAGTTTGAAAATACGAACTTTACTGCCCTTGTGGAATGTCTAATTAGTAATTTCTTAAAGATAAATTACTTGCAAGTGCTGCTCTGAGCATGCACCTATATGAAGGAAGACATGTTCTTTAGGAAAGAACCTCTTGTCAGCAATCAATAAATATTTAAAGAGGCCCATTTTATATATTTTATGATTTATTTAGAGACAGAAAACAGCTCTGCACTAGTTAGAGCTATGTAATTTGGTTTCAAGTAGATTTGTCAGAATCACAGACTGTTGATTAATATTAACTTTATTTTGCCGGGAAATTTTAAAAGGGATCCATATGAGCTCAGATCTTATAAGCTATTCAGTAAATATTTTAACACTACCAAATTTGTATTGGATATTTTGAAGTTCTCTCTGTGAACAACATAAAGATCCCTGTTCCCTGTTTACATGTCAATGTGAGCAGATAGATAGTAAAACAAATACATAAATAATATTATTTACTAACAGAAGGTGTAAAATACATTGGACCATAATAATTAATAATGTGACTAAACTATACAGAGGGAATATCTTCTGTGTGTGATCTGTTTAGTAAAACAGATCTGGTAATCAAACTTAGATATAGGATATGATAACATTAATGATAATGTATGTCCATGTATTTAAAGGTTGTTCAAACAGATGAGACTGCAAGGAAACCGGAGCAGGTTCCTATTAGCAGTGAAGATGAGAGGAACGCTATTTTCCAGCTAGAGAAGGCTATTTCATCTAATAAAGCCACCACAAGTAAGGGGAAATCTTTATAAAAATGGTTTGGACTGGAAAGAATTTTTATTTTCACTAACTCTACACCCAAAAGCTTATGGGACTAAATAATAGCTACAATATTAACGATGATAATTGAATTCGTGATCATATGAAAGTCACTGTTGATCTTTAACTGTGACTAAATTCATTATTTTTTTCACCATTGCCCTACCCTCATTTGCTGAATTGTAAGTCTGCTTTATTGTCGTTGTTCTGATTGTTTTAGTCCTTGAGGTTGTACTGTGTGATTCTTTTTTTAATGTTTATTTATTTTTGAGAGATAGCATGTGTGCACAAGTGAGAGAACGGCAGAGAGAGAGGCAGAGGGAATCCCAAGCAGGCTCTGCACGGTCAGCATGGAGTTCTATATAGACTAACACTTAGACCCAGTTAAGTCACTAGGATAAAAACTATAGACAGATTTCTTCTTGGCTTTTTAGTCTTTATAGTTACACACAGGGAATACATACAATCTGACCTAAATGGTTTTAAACAGAAGGAAACCAAACTTTTATTCCTTAAAAACAGTCATTCGCTCATGGATTTTAGACCTGCTCACCATCTTTTATTTATATAAATCAGTAGTTGCCAAACTTTCAGGATTGTTGTGCACAGACAGTAAAATTCAGGGGAAAAACAAACATCCTAGGCTAGCCACCTATTTATCCTGCAAATAAAATATAGATGTGTTAATTTAGTAATTACAATTCTGGAAGAAAACTTACTTCCATTTCTTACTTTCTCATTTCGTAACATATCAAACTACACTTATCTATAGAATGATTTTTGAGAACCACTAATGTAGAAATATTTCAGATACATATTTTTATTGGATTAACTAATCCTATTCTTAGTTATCAGAGGCAAAATGTTTCAGGGTAATATTTATGGAATCAATTTTTGAATAGTACCCAATGTTAACTGTTATAATCATAAACAACAGCAGATGTGGTACATGGCTTTCTTATTTTCTGTCTCTTAGAAAGGTTTTTTTTAATATAGAAACTTCTCTGGTTTAGTGATAATCAAAGCCATGTACCATATCATTTCCATATTCTTCAGTAACTTTAATTTCCTAGATCTTACTTGTGTTTTTCAGTCATTTAAAAACATAAAGAAGGAATATTTAAGAGTAGTGAATCCACATTTCTTTTTACCTAATAAAACCTTTACAAGGGATGCCTGGGTAGTATAGTCGGTTTAACATCCAACTTTGGTTTTGACTCAGGTCATAATCTCATGGCTCATGGGATCTCTCCATGCTGTGAGCATGGAGCCTGCTTGGGATTCTCTCCCTCCCTGTGTCTGAACCTCTTGCACTCATGCTCACTTGCTCTCTCTCAAAATAAATAAATAATAAAAACCCTTACAAGTTACTACAAAACTTTATTTTTCTGGTGTTATGATTAGGTGACCTTCAGATGGCGGTGCTTTCATTTGAAAAAGATGATGATCACAATGGACACATAGATTTCATCACAGCTGCATCAAATCTTCGTGCCAAAATGTATAACATTGAACCAGCTGACCGTTTCAAAACAAAGCGCATAGCTGGTAAAATTATACCTGCTATAGCAACATCCACTGCTGCTGTTTCTGGCCTGGTGAGTTTATTCTTTGAATGGAAATGCTTCTTTTTCATTGCCTCTTAACCTGTCTTCTCCATTATACCACCCTAGCCAGTCACTCAGATCTTAGAGAAGAAGGGATATATATTGATCTTATAATTTTAAATTTCAAGATATTTCTAAAAATACATTAGACCACATTTTGAAGGTTAACAGATATACAAACATTTTAACATAAAAGTTAACCTTTTTCAGGGCACCTAGGTGGCTCAGTCGGTTAAACATCCAACTTCAGCTCAGGTCATGATCTCACAGTTCATGAGATCAAGCCCCGTGTCAGGCTCTGTGCTGACAGTGTGGAGCCTGGGGCCTGCTTTGGATTCTGTGTCTCCCTCCCTTCCTCTCTCTCTCTGTCTCTCTCTCGCTCTCTGTCTCAAAAATAACAAAAAAATTACCTTTTGTCAAAACAGTATAATTTTTCTTACAATAATCCTTTTAGTCATTCTTGTATCCTCCATATGAAACAGGTACTCTTTTTCTTGAATAAAATGAACTGCTTTAATGGTTGCTCTTTGATTATATTGGAGTTCAGTTCTTTGCCTTAAAAAAACTGCAATTCCTGTTATTCAGATTTCTTAAAATTTAATCTTTCCTTAATAATTCAGAATCTTTAGGGTGGCCCTAGTCATTATGCTGTACTACAGTGTTATACTTAGAAGCTACATAATTATCTGCCCCTTTATTAAATGACTTTAGACTAGTGTATTTCTTGAGTTTGAGTGTCTTCCATGATAGGAATATTACATGATCAAGTGAATTTTTTAATGATTTTGTTCACCATGTATAGAACAGTTGAAATTTTGAAAGTATAAGAATAAAAGTAGACAGATTTATAAGAAGTTTGCTATTTCAGTCCAGTAGCTGCTTTTACTCGTTACAGAAAAATGCTTGAGAGGAATATTGGAAAATTAAATAAATACATTTGAAGTCATAAAGTTTTAGGCTCTTTATATAATCAGATCACTTTCTTTTATCTAGGTTGCATTGGAGATGATCAAAGTAGCTGGTGACTATCCGTTTGAAGCTTACAAAAATTGTTTCCTTAACTTAGCCATTCCAATTATAGTGTTTACAGAGACATCTGAAGTAAGAAGAACTGAAATCAGGTATGCTTGAAGGTCTATTTCTCTTGCATAATTAGAATGAAATAAAATTTTTACCTTCTAAAATGAAAAAGTCATAGTTTTTCCTCCCTTTTCTTCTATATATTTAAATCCTTGCCATCACCTCAGGATTAGATCAGTAGGGTGCCTGGTTGGCTCAGTCAGTTAAGTGTCCAACTCTTGATTTTGGCTCAGAGCATGTTGTGAGATCAAGCCCCAAGTGAAGCCTGCTTAAGATTCTCTCTCCCTCTTCCTCTGCCCCTCTCCCACCCATGCTCTCTGTCTCTCTCTCTTTAAAAACAAAATCAAAAAAGTCAAAATGTCATCTTCATAAAGCATTTCTTTTTTTTTTCAATTGAGACATAAATTGGCATGCATTAGATTAGTTCCAAGTGTGCAACACAGTGATTTGACACCTGTATGTATTAAGAAATGACCACAGGCGCACCTGGGTGGCTCAGTGAGTTGAGCATCTGACTCTTGATTTTAGCTCAGTTCATGATCCCAGGGTCATGGGACAGAGCCCCACCTTCGGCTCTCACTGAGCATAGAGCCTGCCTAAGATATGCCTTCTCCCTCTCTCTCTTCTTCTCCCTCTCCCTCTCCCTCTCCCTCTCTCTCTCTCCCTCCCTCCCTCTCTCCCCCCTCCCTCCCTCTCTCCCCCCTCCCTCCCTCTCTCCCCCCTCCCTCCCTCTCTCTCCCCCCTCCCTCCTTCTTTCTCCTCTCCTTCCTCTCTCCCCCTCTCCCCCACCACTCACGCACTAAATAAATAAACCACAACAAGTTTAGTCAACATCATCACCATATGTATTTAGCAAATTTGTTTTCCTTGTGATACAGTCTTTTAAGATCTACTTCTAACAACTTTCAACTAAACAGTATAGTTAACTGTAAGCACCATGCTGTACATTACATACCTATGACTAACTCATCTTACAGCTGGAAGCTTGTACCTTTGGACTCCCTTTGCCCATTTTGCTCATCCCCCACCTCCAGCGACTACCAATATGTTGTCTATGAGTTCAGTTTGGGTTTTGTTTTGTTTTTCTTTTAAGGTTCCACATATAAGTAAGATCATACAGGTATTTGTCTTTCTCTGTCTGACTTATTCACTTAGCATAATGTCCTCGAGATCTATCCATGTTGTTGCAAATGACACAATTTTTTTTTTTATGGCTGAATTCTATTCCTGTGTGTGTGTCACATTTTCTTTATCCATTCACCCATTGATGGACTTTAGTTGTTTCTATATCTTAGCTGTTATGAATATTGTTTTAGTGAACATGGAGGTGCTGATAAGTTTTGGAGTTGTTTTCATTTTTTTTTTTTTTGTATAAAAACCCAGAAGTTTGAATTTCTGGATCATATGGTAGTTCTATTTTTAATATTTTGAGGAACTTTCATACTGTTCTCCAGAGTGGCTGCACAAGTTTGCATTCCCACCAACAGGGCACAAGGGTTTCTTTTTCTCCACATCCTGTCAACACTTGTTATTTCTTAACTCTTTGATACTAGCCTTCCTAGCAGGTGTGAAATAATACCTCATTATGAGTTTTTTTGATTTGCAGTTCCCTGATACTTAGTGGTGTTGAGCACCTTTTCGTGTACCTATTGGCCATCTGTATGTCTTTTTTGGGAAAGTGTCTATTCAGATGGTCTACCCATTTTTTTATCAGATAGTTTGGTTTTTTGCTATTGAGTTGTATGGTTCTTTATGTATTTTGGATATTCACCCCTTATCAGATACATCATTTGCAAATATTTGTTTCCATTCAGTAGATTGCCTTTTCATTTTGTTGATGGTTTTCTTTGCTGTGCAGAAGATTTTTAGTTTGATGTAGTCCCATTTCTCTGCTTTTGCTTTTGTAATAAAATCCAAAATATTATCACCAAGACTGATGCAAGAAGCTAACTACTATGTTTTTTTCGAGTTTTATGGTTGCAGGTCTTACATTCGGGTATTTAATCCATTTTGAGTTAATGGGGGTCAGACTTACAATCCTGAGATCAAGAGTCACATCTTTTACCACACTGAGTCAGCCAGTCATCCTTGAGTTAACTTTTGTGTGTTGTAAGATAGTGGTCCAATTTTATTCTTTTGCTTTATGCAAAGCATCTATGACTAAACTAGCCATAGAACTCTCACAACATTTAATCTACCACATTATTTAGCATTGTACTTTCTTATTGTTTCATCTATGTTTTCCTAATTCAGGTGAGTTAGAAGCCACTGTGGTGTCTGAATAATATGTCATGAGATTTAGTATCTAGTTCTAAAAACTATGTGACAGAGCAGAACAATTCCCCTGGACCTCCATTTTTCACTTTCAGATTAACAACAACCAAAAATTTGAAAACATCTATCTCGGCAAGAATGTGAAAGCCCTCTCCTCATATATTACCGATGAGAGTATAAAATAGTGTAATCCATAGTAAGGGAAATGTGCTATATGTCAAATTTACAGATATATTTGCACTCATCTCAAATAGTACATTTATAAGATATTTATTCTGGCCTTGTTTATCATAGCCAAAGATTGAAACAGTGATAGACTAGAACATCCACACAGGAAACCCATGCACCCATTTAGAGAGAGAGAGAATGGTTTCACTAAGACACATAGATTCATTATGAGACACTGGAAGGATCAACAAGGTACTGATAACAGTGGTTACCTTGAGGGCGCCTGGGTGACTCAGTTAAGCATCTGACTGTTGATTTCAGCTCAGGTCATGATCTGGCAACTCGTGAGTTCAAGCCCCTCATCAGGCTCTGCACTGACAGTGTGGAGCCTGCATGGGATTCTCTCTTCCCCTGTCTCTGCCCTTCCTCTCCCCACCCCCTTAAAATAAATAAATAAACTTTAAAAAAAAAGCGGTTACCTTGTGTGGTGTCTTGGGGTGATAAGTTGTATTTTTCTTTTTCCCCTATATCATTATGTAGCTAAATCACAAATAATGGGCTTCTGGGTTTTTTTATTATTACTGAAGGGAAAAAAATTAAGATGTTTTGTTTTTAATATTTTTCTACAACAGAAATGGAATATCATTTACAATTTGGGACAGATGGACTGTACATGGAAAAGAAGACTTCACCCTCTTGGATTTCATAAATGCAGTCAAAGTGAGACACTTATTTACTTAGTTCATTAGTTGGAGGTTTTCATGAATAATATTTAGCAGAAGTTTGTTTGCTGTCCTTTTACTGATTGTAAAACATTGTCACCCAGCATTTTATATTTGGACATAGCTCTTATTGTTTCTCTTTTGGGTATTCTTCACATTTAGGAGAAGTACGGAATTGAACCAACGATGGTGGTGCAGGGAGTCAAAATGCTTTATGTCCCTGTAATGCCTGGTCATGCAAAAAGATTGAAGTTAACGTAAGTAATGACCATTATACCAGAAGATTCACAACAATTAAAACATAAGGTGGATGCCCACTGGAAAATCAAATATAGAGATTATCAAAGTTGAGAAAAAAGTATGTGATTTACTCCTGTGTAATGGCTGTAATAAAGATAGTAAATGTACCAAACTCAACAGGCTACCTCTCAAGAGAGATTCATAGGATTCACATATCCTTGTGAATTTTTTGTAGTTCAGATTCAGTTTATAAGTTAATAAGCTTAGAAACACGATTTGGTTAATACACCACATAAAAGTAGAAACACCTAATGACCAGGCTTATGAGACTGAAGTATAAAACAAAAATGCCAAATTGTTACTTTCATTCACTCAACAGATTTTTTTTGAAGAGTGCCTGCTATGTGCCAGGTATTTTGTGGGCAGTAGGGATACAGCAGTGAGCAAAGTGAAGTCCATGCCCTAATTGAGTTTGCATAACAAAGTATGCAAACCTCTTGATAAGTATATCAGATGGTGATAAGCACTGTGAAGAAAATAAAGCAGAATAAGGAGTGTTAAGTTGCTGTGGTATGTTGAGTAGTTCGTGTATTCCCTCTGCCTGTCACATTCTCACCAGATACGGTGGCATTTGAGCAGAGACCTAAAGGAACAGAGGGAACAAAAAAGGCCAGTCTCAGCAATGGTCTGCAAGGCCCTGCTTCTCAATTACCACTCTAAGTTTTATTCCTACTTGTCTCACTGACAATATTCCAGTTGTGCTAGCTTCCAGCTATTTTTTTGAATAGTCCAGTCATGCTCCTGCATGGGACTTTTGCTCTAATTATTCCAAAGAGGCCTCCCTGAACCCTATTTAAATATGTTTATGCTTCTCTGTCTCCTACCCACTAATTCTAGTCCTTCACAGATGCAGGACTCTATAATTGATCTGGTCGTGGATGTATCTCAGGGACCTACAACAATGCCTGGCAGCAATAAATATTTGTCATTCATTCTGTAATATATTCAAATATCAAACAATTGTGTTGTACACCTGGAACTAATGCAATGTTATATGAATTATACCTTAATTAAAAATGTTTGGTTTTTTAATAAAAATTAGCATAAAAATATTTGTCATATGAATAAATGAATCTGCATGATAGGTGCTTTAACCTATATGCAGTTTTAATTATAATCACCAATTAACAAGATTAATCACTTTTTAGTTATTATAATCCAGGCTTAATGATCTGTACTTTAAGAAACAAAATCACTATTACATAGAGAAAGGTTATTTTGCCTTATATTATTTTGTCATTAGAATCCCTGAGTATCTCTTGGATATGTGAATATAGAATTTACTGTGTGCTGCCTAGATGAGAGTAGAATGTGTGGAATTTAAAATTTGCTGCAAATAATTCACAGTAAGTGCTTTATAGAGTTGGCCAGTATTCGCCATCTCCAGCATGATAAACTTTGTGAATGTTATTTTTCATTTTATTACAGTTTTCATTTAGCAGATAAGTACTAAGTACCTATCAAGTGGCTAGATAAGCTTGGCTTTGGAAAGATCTGGGTTCACATCCATCCCCAGCTACTTACTTGTTTTGTCACATTGAGGAGCTTACTGAACTTTTTTGAAACTTAGTTCTTGATCCATAAATGGAAATGATTGTGCCTATAGCTATTAAACATTGAAATAATAGTAAAGACTAGCAATGTAATAGCAACCAAGAACTATTCCATAAATGTTACTCCTGTTAATATTTTGTCATTATACCTCTTTATCAAGTAGCCTGTACCCTCAGGGAATTCCCATTCTACTGTGAGAAAATGACATGTTAATCATTAAAATGTAATTGAATAATCAGCATAATAAAGATTTTTACAGAATACTGTAGGCACTACTTAAAACTTCACCTTAGGCTAGATTTCATTTGAACTACCTTTGAAAAAGGATATCAGGCAAAAGTGATAGCTTTTGCAAAAGCATGCAGCTAATAAAAAGTATGCATGATCTATTTGGGAAATCAGTATTCTGGATTGACTCAAGGATGAGATGGTAAGAATGAAAAGGTATAAATGGGACAAAATACCTTTGTAAAATGGAAAGAACTATTATTGAGGATTAAATAGATTACATAGTTGAGAGTTTAGCGTGAGATAGATACATGGTATAAGTATATTATTAAGCAAGAGAGTAAAATCAAATTTACGTTTTAAGAGGATTCTGGCAACAGCAGAGATTGGAGGTAGGAGACAGCTGGCTCGAAGCTAATCCTGTAATCTGAGGATATATAGATGATGATTTGATTTAAGACAGTATCAGTGACAATAGCAATAAAGTTTTTTTAGTGAATGGGATATACATGGGATATAAGACAAAGGTAAAACTTAAGAATGTCTTTCACTGTGATTAGCTTGTATTTGAAGATTTAAATCTAGTTTGTGTTTTACTTTTCACATAGAAATGCTTGAGAAGAATTTTTGATGCCTCCACACTCTATAAGGGAGTATGAGGATAATTCATTTTTCTTAATGTTTATTTATTTTTGAGAGAGGGAGAGAGGGAGACAGAGTGTGAGCAGGGGAGGGCTAGAAAGAGAGGGAGACACAGAATCTGAAGCAGGCTCCAGGCTCTGAGCTGTTAGCACAGAGCCCGATGCGGGGCTCAAACTTGGAAACAGTGAGATCATGACCTGAGCCGAAGTCGGATGCTTAACCGACTGAGCCACCCAGGCACCGGAGGATAATTCATTTTTAAAAACATTGTTTACATTTTGGTTTTGTGTGTGGGGTTTTTTGTTTGTTTTGTCTTGTAACAAATGGTACCTATTCTTTATCAGTACTAGCAGTGTTCCAAATTGATTCACTGTTAGGTAGATGAATATCTTGAGTTTAGTGCTTTTAGTAAAGAAAAATTATAATATATGAAAGCAGATGAATTCTTAGATTTAAAAATAAATGTAAAGTCTAGACATAAGTCCAGATTCTCTGGGCAACATTAAACAGCAAATCACTCTTCATTTTATAGAATTTACTAAATCATTTGTCCTTGATTATTTTTCTTAGAATGCATAAACTTGTGAAACCTTCTACTGAAAAGAAATATGTAGATCTTACTGTGTCATTTGCTCCAGACACTGATGGAGATGAAGATTTGCCTGGACCTCCAGTGAGATACTACTTTAGTCATGACACTGATTAACAGAAGTTCTCTTAAATTTACTCCAGGACTACTTGATTTTGAAAAGATTGCACTTAATTCAGGAATGAAAATATTAACTCCTAGTATTATGGATTTCTCTTTGATGAAGCCTTAATTTAAGGGAAACATCGTAGAAAACTACAGTGAAGAATTGTAAAGCATTTTGGAATATAATATATACTTGTCTAGTGCTTCATATGTGGATATGATCACAAGCAATTTTGAACTGGACTGCTATTTTATAATGCTTACAAAAAATTAGTGTGTTAACCTCTGGATGAGAAGAAGAAAAAAATGTATGTATACATCACCAGAAGAGATAAAAGATCAAGAAATTGAAAGTAACAAATGCAAATATCCAAGAAGTTTAATCTTATTTTATGAGTTTCTTTTTGTGCACTATTTGAAGCCCAGTTTTTCCATACAAATAGTGTTTGGCACCCTGCACCTCTCATAATTAGGCTTTGAGTTTAACACCAGTGGGAAGAGGAGAGATGGTAGCAGTGGATGAAGAGTAGACATTTTAAATTGTACAGGTACAGTTTACTGTCCTGAACCTCTGCTAATTTAACCAGAGTTTGTTAATATCACTGTCTCGCAAAAATCAGGATCTTTGTTGATAACATCAGTGTTGTAACCCATGAGCAGTAGGTCGGATGACAAATGTTAACTTGGATTAAATGTGAACAGATAAATGCAGCTAATCCTTTGATTCTTCAGTATGCCTTCTAATGTGGCTATTTTATTTATTTGGAACTCTAAACCTGACTGTCATAGTATAGAAGACTAAAAGGTTTTGTAAAGGGAGTATCCTTAGAAGTAGATGAAAACTAGAAATTAAAAAAAAAAAATCATTACTAGTTGAGTCTTGATTTTTTTTTTTCTTCCAACAACCTAATGGACAGAAAAAAATATTTTATTTTAAAGGGAAACATATTTTATTCTGCATTCCCAGAAAGGGTGTTGACAAAGATAAGAATTTATTTTTTTAGGTCTTTGTTGATAGAATCTTTCTGTTTTCTGATAGGAGATATTGCAGATAATCATTATAAATTCTTTCATTAAAATGACATAAAATGTACTCTCGCTGTAAACTTGGTAAAAACAGCAAGTGTTTTTTTTATTTCTAAAGCTATCATGCATTCTAAAGCAGTTGGCATTTTATAACCACAGGAAGTCATTTCCCTCTAGCTGCTTCTCTTCTGATCTCCTGTTCAGACCATTAATAAGTACTTTGATAAACTAAAGACTAGATTCACATCAGTATTACTCCTCTTTGGTATCTTTTTATACTCTCTACTTAACTTTCCTTTTATTTCATTTATAAATAGTTGAAATTACTTTGTCAACCACCTGTATTGCTTTATTCTTTTGTAAAAGTATCATCCAGTTGGGAAAACATATTTGGGAGTGGAGGGTAAGTTTGTATGAATAAAAGTATATTCTGCATTGGAGGCAAGGATAAGTGGACAGGTTGAGTTTAAAGGAAATGGATACCTTTGAAATAAGTAATTTTTGTTCAAGTATAATGTTTAAAATTAATTTCTTAAAGTTGAATTCAGGAACATCAGAGCTCTATGGCTTGGAATTCTTGAGGCTAGCAATAATAAAAGGACTTTTCTGTAAGAAGCCTCTTCCCCACTTCAATTTCCTTTGTATGATAGATATGCTTATATTTTATCTAAATCTCCACATCTCTTCAGAAGTAAATTTGGAACCATGCTATCAGCTTTTATTTATAGTAATTAGTGCTTTAATAGATACAAACAAAACCAACAGGATTAAGTTCATTTTATGATTAAACCTGAAATCATTTCATCATTTTTCCCCCTGTAGGTAATGGTTATTGCCATTAATTTCTATTTAGTTCTAAGCGGGAAAACCACAGTGAAGTTAATGACAGGGTTTTGTTTTTTGTTTTTTTTTTTTCTATTATCTGTTTTATATCTGTACCATGAGATCACTTTGGGTGATTAAAATACCAGGTGCAAAAATTATTTGATTTTGTATGATACCACTGAGTCATTTTTTACTTATTAAAAATAAATTAAGATATTTGACAGTATCTTTGTAAATCTTGTTCCATGGTTGACTCCAGAGATCCCAGATTTGCTATTCGTTTTATGAGTGGTGTTACTTTGGTGTTTTCTAATTTTCAAGTTTTGTAATCATGGAGATACAACAGTCACTGGGTATAGAGGAACATTACCTCAAAGTGCTTTTGGATTCTGGAAATTCTGTTAAAACAATTGGGGGAAAATAATAACCATGTAAAACCTAGAAGATCTGGTTAAATCTCACACTATTGGTTGCAGTTGTCTAAAGTATAGTCCTTTTTAAAATTTTTTTTTAATGTTTATTTTTTGAGAGAGAGAGACAGAGTGTGAGCGGGGTAGGGTCAGAGAGAGTGGGAGACACAGAATCCAAAGCAGGCTCCAGGCTCTGAGCTGTCAGCACAGAGCCGGACATGGGGCTCGAACTCACAAACTGTGAGATCATGAAATGAGCTGAAGTCGGCTGCTCAACCGACTCAACCACCCAGGTGCCCCAAAGTATAATCCTTTTTAAAGTTCAAAACAGTTGTGGTACTCAGTAATTTCCTCTGAATGGTCCCAAAGCTAGAATTTGGAAATAGATGTGTATCTTTGTTTTTATGTTTTAACTATTTTAACACTTTCTGGTGGTACCAGTGATGAGGCACAAAAAGGTCGGCAATGTTTAAACTCCACTATTAAATAATAGTAAAAATGAAAACAAAATTTTTCTCTTGAGAACTTAAGGAAAAATCTCAATTCCATGATGGAAGAAAAATTTAAATTACAAAAATTCATTGTGATTATAAATAATCATTTTGTATACAGTCACTAGGTATGGATTTAACTATTTTAACAAATTCAAAACAAATCAGGAAGTTGAAATCTTAGAGATCAGAGTAAGTATTCAATAGGTAATTTTCAGTGTTCATTTTTCTCTTGGCATTTCTTAACTTTGTTTAAGTTGAGAAATACATATTCAAATATATGTACAAAAGAATATATAGAATATAAGTACACAGTTTAAGGATTAATTTTAAAGTGAGTGCTTGAGGTACATGGGTGCCTCGGTCAGTTAAGCGGCTGACTTCAGCTCAAGTCATGATCTCATGGTTGGTGAGTTCAAGCCTTCCATCAAGCCCTGCGCCAACAGCAGAAAGCCTGCTTCAGATTGTCTCCCTCTCACTCTGCCCCTCCCCCACTCTCAAGCACACATGCACTCTCTCTCAAAAATAAACATTTAAAAAATAAAGTGAGTGCCTGTATAATCAGCTATCAATCATATTTGACAGCAGCCCAGAAATGTCCCTGATAGTCCCTTCTCAATCACAATCAGCTTCCCTACACATACCTTCCAGCAATTACCATTATCCTACCATTTGTGATAATTCTTTGTTTTTACTTACATTGTTAACCACCTATCATGCACTTAAACAAGATAGTTTATTTTTGATGGGTTTTGAGCTTTATATAAATGGAATCAGACTTTTTTTTTTTTTTTTTTTTTTGTGGCTGCTGCTTTCATTCAACTTGGGAATCATCCATGTTGTAGCTTATAGCCACAGTTTGTTAATTAACATGGTTATGGAATTTACCTTTGCATTAATACCACAATTTATTATATTGACTGTGGACAGTTGGGATGTTTTTAATTTGGGGCAATTATAGTTCTTCAATGAACATTATCATGTGTATTTCCTAGTGCAACTAAGGTATATGATTGTTTGATCATAGGTGTTTACATCTTAAATTTTATTAGATAGTAACAGTTTTGCCTTAGCAGTAGAGATATCCTATATTTCCATTTTTGCTCAACACGTGTTAAAGAGATTGCCAAGCTGGTGAAATTTGCAGTTGTATGTCATTGAAGTTTTACTCTACATTTCCCTAACAATTGAGCACCTTTTTCTAAGTTTGTTGGCTTTCTTTTTTGCAAAGTATCTTTTCAAGTATTTTGCCCATGTTTCTGTTGTGTTAGCAGTCTTTTTCCTCGTTGATTTGTAGAAGATCTTCATAAATCCTGGTTTTTGTTGGCTATTTCTTTCCAAATATTTTCCTTCTCTTTATGATGTTATCTACTAAAAAGAATTTCATAATGGTTGAGTACTAAGAAGAATCAGTGTTTTTGTTTTAAGGTTAGTGTATTTCGGGAATTGCTTAAGACATTGTTCTCAATTCAAGGGCATGAGGTACTCTATATACTGTCTTCTAAAGGCTTTAGCTTTGTCTTTCACTTTTTCAGCTTTCAATTCATGAAGAATTAATTTTGTGTAAGCTGTGAAGTGCCTCACCACCATTTACTAAAGTATGTTCTCTTTTGCAGTGCCACCAAAGTCATATATCCATTAATGTGTACATCTCTGAATGTTTTTGTTTCTTCTTTTCTATCCCTGTGCTAGTATAGAGTCTTCACCACTATACCTGATATATAGTTTCTGATATTTATCAGAACAAGTTCTCCCTACTTATTGTTCTATAAGAGTGTCTTGGTTATTCTTAGCCCATTGTATTTTCAGTTCTCAAATTTCTAATTGCAAATATGCAAACCTGTCGCTCTTGCAGTTTCCTGTTGTCTTCTTGAAATTTTCAGTCTTTTATCTACCTGAACATGAATAGCCTTATTATTATTTTATGTTCTTGTTTAAATCCCAATCTGAAACCTCCTGTGGGTCTTTTTATTTTTCTTTTGCTTCAGCTAATCTTTATCTTATATCCTTGCGTGTGGGGGGTTATCTTTAATTGTATGCCAATATCATATTTGAAAAGTTGCTTGTAAAAATAACTTGATGTCCTGCATAGTATTTTCATCCTCCACAGAGTCACTTGGGCACTGGTATTTCAAGACTAATTTCACAGTCAAAATTTTATGACTTATCCGTGTGACTCCAAGCTGAGCTGTAGACTACTAGTCCTCTACTTCCTGTTTACCCTTACTCCTGCAAACTTTCAGAGTTGAGTTGCAAAGTGTAGGTTAGGGTTACCAGGGCCTCCACCTCTTGGCTGGCAGTGGATTCTATCTTTCAATCCGTAGTCCCTTAACTCTCCTTACCTTTTCGGTGGACTCTTATCTGCAAAAGCCCCAAGGGCACAAGTGGTCCAAATGAATGGTTCACTTCTTTGAATTTCTATTTTCTTCCAGATTTTAGGCTGATCATTTACTAACATAGCTCTCCTATGCCATCCAACATTTTTTGAGTATACTTTGTACACCTTTTCTAAATATTCTCAAGTGAGAATGTTAATTCAAATTATCTAGCCCACTTTCTATCCTGTTGATTATGTGTGAAATACAATTTTTTGTATTGCTTCTGTATCTGGAAACTCAACTCTATTGGTTCTTGTAAATTATTTGCAGATTAATATGGATATTCTGTGTAATCTTCAAATAAAGACAGTGTTTAGTCTTTTCTAAGATCCAGATTTTGTTTTTGTTAATCCTATTGTACTTTTGCTTTCTATTCTATTATTATCTGCTCTAATACTACTTTTTCCTGTTTTGTTTTGTTTTCTATTTTTTATTTCTGACTTCTTGAGCTGGATGCTTACCTCCTTGATTTTCAACCTATCTTCCCACATATACATTAAAAAAATTTTTTTAAGTTTTATTTATTTTTGAGAGAGAGAGAGAGAGCGAGAGAGAGAGACAGAATATCCCAAGCAGGCTTCACGTTGTTAGCACAGAGTCCAATGTGGGGCTCAAACCCATGATCGATGAGCTCATGACCTGAGCCAAAATCAAGAGTCAGATATTTAACCAACTGAGCCACCCAGGTACCCCTACATTTAAAAATTATAAGTATCTCTATATTACTATAATGTAATTATATGATATTCTATATTACTGTTGTATCCATATTCCACCAAGTTTTGATACATAATATAGTTAATGTTTAGTTAAAATATATTTTCATTACGAGTTCTTCAACTCAGCTTTTTTACAAGAGTATTTCTTCATTTCTAAACATGGAGTTTGGATTTTGGGAGTTTTTTAACCCAATTTGATAATCTTTGTCTTTTAACTGAAACACTTAGGCGATGTACTGATATATTTGTGTTTAGTTCTGACATGGGGTTGGATTTGGCTTGGTGGTTTTGGTTTTTTATTTGTGTTTGTTTTTGTCTAGCCAGTTCTATGATTATTTTCTCTATTTTCTTGCCTTTTAAAATTTGTTTTATGTAGGTTTTGTTTTTGGTTTTTGTTTTTGTTTTTGTTTTTGTTTTTTGAGAGAGAGGAAGTGGGGGAAGAAGATTTGAAGTGAGGATCCAAAGCAAGGCTCATACTCCCAAACCATGAGATCATGACCTGAGCTGAAGTCAGACACCTAACCAACTGAGCCACCCAGGTGCCCCTTTATGTAGTTTTTTAATTCTATATGTGCCAATTACTAACATTATCTCTCAACCCTAGACACACTTTTGTATTCTGAAACTTTGCAAACTGCATATCTCTTTTGCCATTTGGCTTCCTTTAGGTTCCACAAATAAGTGGCACTGGGAGAAGGATTGGAATGCTGGAGAAAGGGAGAAGAGACTTTTTACCCTTGCCATTTGCTTCCTGATGTTGTCAGCATCGCCTCAACAGTGGCTTGTCTTCTAGTAGTTCTGGTTGGTTTTTAGGCTCTAGCCTTTCTCTGGCGCTTTGCATGGTATCTCTTCTAAAGGCTTCAGGTGCTAATAATCTCACCCTTTCCTTTTAGTAGTTGTATCCCTTGTTGGTATTTTCAATTCTCCCAAAACCTACTTAACTAGTTCCTTATGTTAAATCCTTTTTTAAATATATATAATACAGGTTATCTTTTCCTAAACTATACATACTTTTTTTTCTTTTCTAGTTTAGTTACTTTTGTCTTTTGATGATTACCCTGTATCACAATATGTACATTCAGATTAAGCCAGACTAAACTTAATCATTATCTTTTTCTGATTATAGTTTCCAAAAATGGCCGCAGCAATATTCCCAATCTCATATGCTCTTCAACCTCCCCAAACCCCATTAAGAGACCATCTATTTTCACTCTTTCTGAATCTGAACAGGAATTTATCTAATATAACATTAACTTGTATAACAAAATGCATCATATGTAACTGTAACTTTGGAGCCGAGGTCATAAAAAGCTATATGGTTTCTACTTGGCCCTCTCTCACTCTCTCTTACTAGCTCTCTCTTGAAAAGTTTACCCTTGGATTCCAGACATCATGTTCATGAGGAAGCCTAAACTAGTCCACATGGAGAAACTGAGGTCACCAACCTATAGCCAGCATCAAGTGTCCGACATGAGTAAGCAAGTTCAGGTGATTCCAAGCAAGCCCCAAACTTAATGGAGCAGAGACAAGCCATCCCTGTTGTATCCTGTCTGTCAAATTCCTGACCCACAGAATCCATGAACATGGATGGTTTATGAAAGTAAATTTTAGGATTAAAGTTTAGTTTTTATGTTCTAATAACTAAACAACTCTAATTTCCAATTTGCCTACTATGATCATGTGTGTTATGTGCTTTAATTCTATTGTCATGTACTTAAATGTCCTTTAATTCTGCAAGACTTTATTGTTTAGGTAGTCAGTATTGTAGTTACCCGTACACATATATCACCTTCTTGGCTCTATTCTTTTTTGCCTTACCATCTGGAATAAATTTCTTTCCACCTGACATGTTTTAGAATTTAATTTTGTGAGCCCCCCCCCCCGCCCCCCGGTGGCTTACTTGCTTATGGTTTCTGTGTCTGAAAATACCTTTATTTTGCCCTCATTCTGCAAAGATACTTTTGCTAAATACAAAGTTCTGATTTGGCCTTTATTATCTTTCATTGGAGATATTTTTCCACTCTCTTCAAACTTCCCCTGTTGCTTTTGAGTCAGCCATCAAGCTAAATATTGAAGCTTTAAAAGAAATCTCTTGATCTGTTTTCGTTTTATGAAGTTTAATTATTATGTGTCTGGATATGAATTTTTTATTAATCTTGTTTGAGATTTATTCAGCTCTTTAAATCTAGATCTGGGTCTTTTGTTAGTTCTAAGGAAGTCTCAATACTACTTCACATACTGCCTCTTGTTCCATTCTCTTTTCTTCAGTGGCGATTGTCATCAAACACAGCAGACTTCCTGTGCCTTCTCTGCTTAAAACCTGTCTTCTGTGTTTTCCAGTTGTTTTTGTCTTGCCATGCATTATTCTGTATCATTTCTTCTGACCCATATTCTACTTTACTTCTCTTCATCTGTTTTGTATGTTATGGCCGTCCATTTTGCTTTTAATTGTGTTTGTATTTTCCAGTCCCAGAAGTTCTGTTCAGTCCTGGAAGCTCTGTTCAGTTCTTTGTTTGTTTGTTTTGTTTTTTACTGTTAGATTACCTTCTATAGTTTTATTGTCCCCTACAGGTATTTTGTAATGTCTATTATTACCCTTATAAGGGCCATTGTATGGTCTTTGCCAACTTCAATTTCTGCAGTTTTTGTGGTTTTTATTTTTGTCGTTTCTCCCAGCTGATTTTGTCGGCGGTCTTCTGTTAGACTCTCCACCCTGAACATTTTGAGATGGCTGCAAATTGGAGCTCTTTAGTCTCCTATTTCTAATTTTTTTTTTTTTGTAATGTTTATTTTTGAGAGAGAGCATGTGCAGGGGAGGGGCAGAGAGAGAGAAAGAGGATCCGAAGCAGGCTCTGCACTGATAGCAGAGAGCCCAATGTGGGGCTCAAACTGGGGCTCTAACTCATGAACCACGAGATTATGACCTGAACTGAAGTTGGATTCTTAACTGACTGAGCCACCCAGGCACCCCATTCTCTTACTTCTTATCAATATTTGGACTAACTCAATTGTAAGGCCTTTAAGAATAAGAATCAGATTTGATGGTTCTTTTGTTATCTTTGCATGAGTTAACACACTTGATATCACAATAGATTTTAAAGAAGTAGTTTGCAGACTTGATTGTATAAAGCAGACTTTATTGTGGTGTGTGATTAAAAGGCAGATTTCTGGGCCAACAACTTCTAGAAATTAACTCTGTAAGGTTAAGGAGGCTTAGGATTCTGCCTATTTTCAGGAATCCTATATAATTGGTTTGCTAGGGTTCTGTAACAAATACCACAGACTAAGTGGCTTTAACAACAGAAATTTATTTTCTCACACTTCTGGAGGCTTAGACTGATGAGGGTGTCAGCAGAGTTGCTTTTTTCTGAGGCTTCATTGGCTTGTAGATGGTCATCTTCTCCTTGCATCTCACATTGTCTTCCTAATAAGTTTTCTCACATAAGCTTATTTTTCAAGGGAAAAAAATAATTAAAAAATATTCCTGAGATTTTGATTCAGTAGATTAGTATGGGGCTGAAGAGTTAGTATTTTTAAGGAATTCGGATTATAATCAGTCTCCTACTGTGTCATACTTGTGAAATGGGTGATTACATAGCCTTTTACCATCTTTGTAGATTAATATTTTTACAGAAGGAAGTGTGGGTTGATTTTAAGCTAGCAAAAAAGACAACATAGGGGGAAAACATGAAAATTGATAAATTTTATTTATTTCCAGTAAGAGAAAATAGAAGGGGTTTTTCCATTAGGAAAGAACTTCTACTATGTTTCATGTCTCTGGTTTCTAACTAGATACTCAGAATGTATTTGATAAGTTGATCAAATCAGATTTCAACCAAACCTAGTGAGGCTTTTTTGGAATTGACTAGAATTTAGGAGAACTAGAAAATCTGCTATGGAAAATCGTGTAGAGGAAAATGTACCTAATTGAAGCCTAGGAAAATAAAAATTTCCTTGAGAAAGAACCATATGTTTCCAACTTATATCATTGCATGGACTGTGTATATCTATGAGTTATTCTCACAGCCATATTGTATGGTTTCCCAGTAAATTGGTTTCATTCAGGTAAGATCATGAAATTGTATTCAGATAATGAATTCTGGTATTCAGGTAAGTGACTTGGTAATCAAGATCAGGAAAATAGAAGTAATTTTCTTTACAAGCAAGATCTTCCTTTTAAAAATAATAAGTTATCAAGATACATAAAGGTGCTTTTCCTATTTTATTTCATGCAATATGTAGATTTTTCTCCTACCTTTTTCTTCTCCCTTCTTTGATGGATTCTCAGCCTAGAAATTGTGGGCGGAAACGCTTTATTAAGTAAAGAACCAGTATCAAGGAACAGAGCATTTCTTTATTTTCAGTGTGAATTGATTTTCCTTTTTGTACTTGGAACGTTGGTGGTGTGTTTAATAAATGTTAATTAAATAATGAGTATTCATATGCTTTTCAGATTTTTATTTTATTCTTGTGACTTGGTTCTTAATAAATTTTTCTCTAGGGAGCATAGTTTTCCTTCCTGGCTAGCTTAATATCAGTTATGTACCCTACCATATTTTAAAGTGACTTTTAGTTTAAACTGCTGATTTCTGAGATTGGAAAAAATAAATTAAGGAAATATCTTTGATCATCCTGGTTTTATCATTGTTCTTTCCTTTTGGTGTCAAAGAAAAAGTTGAATGTTGACATGGATTAACATCAGGATCAAAGAAAATCTCATTTTCTTTTTGATAGTATGTTTTTGGAAACACCTTAATTTTCTCCAAGTCTCCAGATTTTAACCCTTAGGTGCTCTACAACTGCCATTTCCCAACTTGAGGCAAGTTAAAGCTCACAGCCCCAGCATCCCCACTGTGCCTCAAGCAACTATGAGCCTAAACTCCTAAAACAATTGTAGGGTTCCCCACAGTTTCCTTAAAGCTTACCACTATTTGTCAAAGTGGGTTTTGGTCTTTTTGTAGGTTTTTCTTTTTTTTAAGTCCGTTTTCCACTTTGATTTACTCTTCCAGTTTACTCTTTCATCATCTTTCTGCTTTTGAAAGAAAATACATTACAGAAGATAGTCTAATTATTTGAAGTCTCTCTTCATGTGACCATCTAATTGGATATGTTCATATGTCACTCCCTAACTCTTCTAACAAGGCAATCTGGAATCCAGGGATGTTGACTAATTTGTTCTGATCGCAAAGCAAACTGAATCAGTTCAGTCACCGGAGCAATAGTAATCTGGTTGTCTGTTTCTAAAAGCATTGACATTTTATGTGAACAGACCATTTTTGGTTATTTCTTTCCATTCTTTATTTTTTTCTCTTCTGACCCTGCTCTGAGGATGGCTCAGCACTGTAGCAATGGATGGCAGCATAAGCACCTAACACCCCCAGAGAAAGCTCATTCTGGTTAAGGAACCTAGGAAAAGTGGACCTTGTGGCCTAAAGAATGGGTGCACAGGGTGGGCAAGGACTGCCAGGGTCAAGGGTTGGATTTAGGTTGGAATATTTTTTTCTTTCTCTTCTTTTAATGTCTTTTCCCAAGGGCAGCCCCAGTTTCACAGAACTACATGGCAGCACAGGTGGCTCCAACTGTTAAGAAGCCCTATCTTTACCTAGAAGACCAGGAAAAAGGACCATTGGTAGTTGGAGAGTGAGGGAAATTCTAGAGAGGTGAAAGAGCTGAAAACGCACCCACCAGTTCTGTGTATGAAGTGACATAAGTTCCAGGCTCACCCCTAATCTGTGCATGCACAGAACAGGCAAAACAGCAAAGGCTTTGAGAAGTAAAATAAAAACCACCAAACTAAGATAAACAGTTTATTTGTCTATACATATAGTTTATTATGTATGTGTATAGTCTATAACTAAACTATAAACCACTGTCTAAGTCCCAGACCAATCCCTGATATACACATGCATGAGACAGACCCAAACCAATATAACAATGGTTTTGCAAACAACGATACTGGAACCCCTTCCCACAAATGGTAAGGCAGAATAGGTTCAATCTAATTAGAATGATTGTCTGCTTTTAAAAATAAAAACCCTCCAGAGGCTTGTGACTTAGTATACCAAAAATGTCTAAGATACAAACCAAAATTACATGGTAGACAAAGAACCAGAAAAAATGTGACCAACTGTCAAAAAGACAACAGACGCCAAAATGAAGATAACCAAGATGTTGAAATTATCAGACAAAGCCTTTAATGAGCTGTGCTCCATGAGATGGTGGTAAACACTCTTGAAACAAATCAAGGATAGATGTTCTCAACAAAGAAATAAAAACCAAGCAGAATTTTTTTAATGAAAAAAATATCTAAAATAAAAGATTCACTTGATGGGCTCAGTAGTTCTTCAAGTTGAAGGAAAATGATACCACAGGAAAACAAGCAACAAGAATGGGAAATACCTAGGAAATTCTCTTTTCTCAAATTCTTGAATGTAACTATTGTGAACAAAAATTATAATTTGTTGGGATTCTCATTGTTATGTAGATATAATGTACAAGGCAACTTAGAGGAAAGAGTAAAGGGACCTTTGTGGTTATAAGTCTTCTACATTTTCCTTGAAGTAGCAAAATTATTAACCTTAAATGGATTGAGAAAAGTTACATATGTAGTGATTTCTAGAACAACCATTATGATAATACAAGTATAGCCAAAAAGTCAATAAATAAATAAAAATGGAATACTAAGAAGCATTCATATCAAAAAGAGGTCAGGATGATGTTGGGGGAACAGGAAGACCGGTGAAAAAATGTTAGACATAAATCCAACTATATCAAAAACCATACGAAATGTAAATAGACATTTCAAAGTCAGAAATTTTCAGATTGGATTTTGAAATATTTTTTTTAATGTTTTATTTTTCAGAGAGAGAGAGCATGAGCAAGGGAGGGGCAGACAGAGAGGGAGACACAGAATCCAAAGCAGGCTCCAGGCTCTGCTGTCAGCACAGAGCCCAATGCGGGCCTTGAACTTAAGAGCCGCGATATCATGACCTGAGCCAAAGTCGGATGCTTAACCAACTGAGCCACCCAGGCGCCCCCAGAATGGATTTTTTAAAAAGCAAAAACTTAAATATATGTTGCCTACAAGAAACCTAGCTTAGATAGATAGAATGACACAGATGAGTAAAAGGACTGAAAAACTATGCAAATGCTTTTTTTAAGTTGGAGTGGTTTTATTAATATCAAAGTGCATTCCAGGACAAGGAGAATTCCATAATGATAAAGGGATTAATCCCCAAAAAGACAACAATCCTAAAAGCATATGTCGGGGCGCCTGGGTGGCCCAGTCGGTTAAGTGTCCGACTTCGGCTCAGGTCATGATCTCGCGGTTTGTGAGTTCGAGCCCCGCGTCAGGCTCTGTGCTGATGCCTCGGAACCTGGAGCCTGCTTCGGATTCTGTGTCTCCCTCTCTCTCTCTGCCCCTCCCCTGCTCATGCTCTCTGTCTCTAAAAAAATAAATGTTAAAAAAAAATAAAAATAAAAAAAAGCATATGTACCTTGTAGTGAATTGACCTACAAGATTCCCATTTACTGGTATTCTTGTATTGTGTAAACCCCATATCTTAAGGGTAGTTTGGAGACCTGTAACTTGATTTCTAACCAATAGAATATGGCAAAAGTGGGGGATTCAATACCATGGTTATGTTACATTGTATAATAGATGTCATTCCCATAATTTTATTACATTATATAAGACTCCATCTTCCTAGAAGATTTGCTCTCTATCCCCATCCCCCACCTTCCTGCTCGTGACTATCTTTGAAGAATCCAGCTGACATGAATCCCAGAGCTGCAAGGAAATGAATTCTCCAAACAACCTGACTTTGGAAGTGGATCCTTATTCAGTCAAGTCTCAGATGACAATCCAGCTCTGGCCAACACCTTTATTAAAAATGCAGAAGACCCAGCTAAGACAGGCCCAGCCCAGACTCCCAACACACATAAAGGAAAAGATGGAGTGAGGAGAGAGAGAAAGAGAGAGCATATCAGTATCTACATAAAAATATCACTGAAGATGCAGAATTACTGAGGTTTTTAAAAAAGGCTTCAGAAATAAACAGGTTTGGATTCCAACTTCATTTACCCGTGTTTTTGACTTTAACTAGCCTTGTGTGAAAACTGCTTAAGTGATGATTTTCTTCATCATAAACAAGGATAATAATCATTCCTCATAAGATTGCTGAGAGAAATAAAATGAGCCTGGGTGGCTCAGTTTGTTAAGCATCTGACTCTTGATTTCAACTCAGGTTATGATCTCAGTCATAGGATTGAGCCCTGCATCAGGCTGGGCTATGGAACCTATGCTGGGCATGGAACCTGCTTAAGATTCTCTCTCCCTTTCCCTCTACCACCTCATTCTCCTGCTCATGCTCTCTCTCACTCTCTAAAAACAAAACAAAACAAAACAGGAAACCTACAGCCAATATTGTACTTATTAGTGAAAGATGAAATGTTCTTTCTTTTAAAACAGGAAGCAAGGTAAGGATGTCCACTCTCACTATTTCTATCTGTCATTGTTCTGGACCTCCCAGCCAGTGCAATAATACAAGGAAAATAAATAAAACGTATCCAAATCAGAAAGTGTGAACTAAAACTATCTGTATCCACAGATAGAATGATTTCTACATAGAAAATTACAAGAAATCTTTAAAAAAAAAAAAAACTCTCTTAGAAATATATACATGAGGGGTGCCTGGTGGCTCAGTCGGTTAAGTGGCCGACTTCGGCTCAGGTCATGATCTCGCGGTCCGTGAGTTCGAGCCCCGCATCGGGCTCTGCTGACAGCTCAGAGCCTGGAGCCTGTTTCAGATTCTGTGTCTCCCTCTCTCTGACCCTCCCCCGTTCATGCTCTGTCTCTCTCTGTCTCAAAAATAAATAAACGTTAAAAAAAAAAAAAGAAATATATACATGAGTTTAGCAAATAGAATCTTGGAATTACAAGATCAATATACAAAAATCGTATTTCTGTCTACTACTAATGAATAATTGGAATCCAAAATGTTAAAAATAGCATCATTCACCATAGCACCAAAAAAATAGGTATTAATCTAACAAAATATGTGCAGCATCTGTGTGCTGAAAACTACAAAGAACAGTAAAAGAAATCAAAGATAACCTAAGTAACTGGAGGGATATATTTATTCCTCAATTGAAAGATAATATTGTCAAGATGTCAGTTCTCTCAGAACTCATCTAAAGTTTCAACAAAATCCACATCAGAACTCTAAAGGATTTTTCTGTAAATAATGTGCTGATTCTAAAACTTATACTGAAAGGCAGTGAAACTAGATTGGTCCAAAAGATTTTAAAAAGCAGAATTGGATTCATACCTTCTGATTTCAAGAATTACGGTAAGTCTACAGTAATCAAGATAGCATGGTATTGGCAAAAGGGTAGGAATATACCTCAGTGGAAATTGGCCCACAAAAATATGGTCAATTGATTTTTTTTCTTTTTACAAAGGTGCAAAGGCTATTTGATTAAGAAAAGGTTATCTTTTTTTTAACTAGTGATGCTAGAACAATTACATACATAAATGCAAATAAAATTAATTTTGCCCTTAAAAATGAATTTCAAATGAGTCATAGATATAATGTAAAACATAAAACCTAGGACACTTCTTGAAGAAAATATAGGAAGAAAAATCTTTGTGATCTTAGGTTAGGCAAAGAGGTTAGGCAAAATGAATATTTATATAGTTTAATAAGTAATTGCCAAAAAGTGGAAACAATCCTAATACATTTTATTTTTTCTAAGTTTGTTTGTTTGTTTGTTTGTTTATTTTGAGCAGGGGGAGGGGCAGAGAGAGAGGGAGAGAAAGAGAATCCCAAGCAGGCCCTGCCATGTCAGCACAGAGTCCTATGTGCAGCTCAAACTCATGAACCATGAGATCATGACCTGAGCTGAAGTCAGACATTTAACCAACCCTGGGAATGGGGGTTAGGCACCTCAACCCTAATATATTTAAATTGTTGGGTGGATAAACAGACTAGTTCTTCCATACAGTGAAATACTACTCAGCAATAAAAGAATAAGCTAGTAATACACACACTTGTGCGAATCTAGACATTATGATGAATGAGAGTAATGAGCCTCAAAAGTTTCCATTTTGTGATTCCATTTACATGACCTTTTGGAGAATGGAAAACAGATCAGTAGTTGCCAGGGATTGTGGGTGAAAAGAATGAAGGGATGACAAAGAAAATTAGGGCATTTCTTTGAGGTGACAGAACTTTCTGTATTTTTATTCTAGTGGTGGTTGTCAAAACTCATAGGACCATACACCAAAAAGTGAATTTTATTGCATGTAAATTAAATTTTTTAAAAATAAAGATGTACAGCCCCTGTACATAAGACACTTCACTCTCGAATTTATTTACTTAATTCACAGTTTCTGCCATACTAAAACCTCCAACAGGGCCATACTTGATTCTTAACACTAAGAATTTCTAGCCCAAGGATTTGAGCTATCCTTTTCTTAACAGCTCCGAGATCTGTGTGGGAGAGCTTGAGCTAAGTCAATTATTAGAGAATATGTGAAAAGAGTGGTTCAGCCAGATCCAGCTGACCACCAGCATCAGATGTGTGAATGATGCCAACTTGAAACATACAGCCCCAGGCAGGCCACCAGCTAATTACCATTGTGTAAGTGACAGCAAGTGAGACTAGCGAAGAACTGCCCAGCTGAATCCAATCCAAATTGCCAAAGCACAGAATTGTGAATAAAATGGTTACTGACTTAACTACCATATTTTAGGGTAGTTTGTTACACAGTATTAGATAACTGACATGAAGCAATTATATCACAATCCCCGCCACCCTAAACATTTTTTTCAGTTTTAGAGATCATACAGGAAATCCTTTGGTCTCTAGAAAAAAAAAAAAAAAAATATTAGTAGTTAATTGTTAAAATCTCTACAAATGGTGTTTTCCTGCATTAAGGGTAATAAATTATTCTAGCCATATCTATAGTAATATGTTCTTCCTTTGTAGTTCTATTTTAAGACAGATGTTCAGAAATTAGTATACAGAGGAGGTCAAAGATGAGAGTAAGAGAGCTGAAGGAACCAATAACCTATAGAGGACAGAGAGAGACTAAGGTGGGGCGGGGGATGGGGGGGCATGGTGGCTGCTTTTAAATATTTGATGGACTTTTTAAAACTCTGAGTTGTTTCAAAGCCAGAAATTGGATTAATATGTAGAAGTTAAAGGAAGAAATGTTTCTGATTCAATATCAAGGAAGTATTCTCTAACATGAGAGTTGATCAAAAGTGAAGTGTACTGCCTCAAAAATCAGTGAGATGACCATCATGAGGAATTTTCAAACAAGCTGAATGGTCGCATCTTAGAAATATTTTCTGTACTGGGTATGCAGGTTATTTCTATACAGAGTGAGACACTGTACTAGATAATTTTCCTAAATTTCCTTCAGGTTCTGAGTTTCTTTAATTATTTGGCATCACAGGAATCATCACTATGTTTGCCACCTTGGACTTTTAAACTTACTGGCTTTTGATATTTAACCAGACTTTCCGGATATGCCCTGATGCAGGCAGCCAAACAAAGTTGTTTTTCCTCATAATCTGTAGGAATGGGGACTTCCTTTGATAACTGAATCCAAACAAGCTGGAGATATTTTCTCTCCCCTGCCCACAGCTTTTGTCAAATGACCATGTGTACCAGGAATTGTTTCAAAGGACAGAGAAAAAGGTTCACCTTCAGCCCCCTCCTGCCCTGCTAAGTCTGGACTGCAAACAGGGCCAGTTTCATGGTCATGAGAACTATGCAATTGCAATGGGTCCCATTCTTGGTTTAATGATCTGTTATCACTGCTTTGAAATTTTTAATAGTTTATGAATAAGGGGACCCACAAATTCTGTAGCCAGTCCTGACTACAATTTTTATCTATAGTTCCTCACCACCCACTCCCTCCTTGTTATTTTAGACTGACTCCTGTCTTTAGGTGGAATAGGCCTCTCTCTCAAGTCCTCTACTGCCTAATGGCCAATTCCCTTAGCCTCTCCTTAATCATCATACATTTTAATCTGACTAGAGTATCTGATATTGTTGACAGATCATACTTTTAAATTCTCTGTTTGGTTTCCATGACTCTATGGAAACCATAGAGCATGGTTTTCTTCTTATCTCTGAACTTGTTTGATAAAGCCAAGTAGAATAATGGATGAAATTAGTAGTCACATTACATGCCTCTGGGCTTTTCTCTCTCTAGAAAGGGCCAATACTCTATCCACTAGGATATATTGGTACTCCCTTTTTTTCCACAGGGTTAGTGACAAAATGGCATCCAAATCGATAAATTTAAAGGCTGAACTACATTCCTACCTGGCTGGTATTACAAATCATATACGGTGGGTGAGAGTGGGGGCAGGGGGTTATTGTTTTGTTTTGCTTCATTGACACAGTTGACACA
Source organism: Prionailurus bengalensis (assembly GCF_016509475.1). Classification (NCBI taxonomy): domain Eukaryota; kingdom Metazoa; phylum Chordata; class Mammalia; order Carnivora; family Felidae; genus Prionailurus; species Prionailurus bengalensis. Next base: position 150,975,439 of record NC_057344.1, read on the forward strand.
CATTGACACACTTCATTGACACAGCAATGAAGTGAAGAACATACCAAGGTGTTCATCAGTTGAATATATAAATGGTCGTAAATTTCCTCGAGTCTCCTTCATGAAATAATCAATGACGCTGAACAGGTTTGGGAGCGTTACCTGTTTAAAGAAAGTGAGAGTAGGCTCAGTGTCATCTGTGTAAAGATAGAGTAAGAGAAAGCTCGCGTGAAATTTAATGAAGACTACTGTGAATTCCTGATCTCTAGAAAAACACATCAATACCTCACTTCAATGAGGTATTGAATGAATGGCCAAGGTTTACTTACCCATGCATTGTATTTCTCTTTTATAATATCTAATTCCCTGTTGAGAAATTTCCCTTTTCCCATTTGGATACATTTTGGTGGACAATAATTTGGTATGCTGCTTTTCCCCAGTTACCAGATAAGAATGTGACTCAGGCTAGGCCAGAAATTTGAACTTGAGTAGAGGAACAAGAAAGGATAGTAGATTCCTAATTAGATGGTTCTTACTACAGTTGACCCTTGAACAACAGGGGGTTAGGAATGCCAACCCCATGCACTCAAAATTCCATGTTATAATTTTTGATTCCTCCCAGAATTAAACACTAATACCTACTGTTGACCAGAAGCCTTACCAATAACATAGTTGATTAACACATACTTAGTATATGTATTATATACTGTATTCTTCCAGTAAAGTAAGCCAGAGAAAAGGAAATGTTATTAAGAAAATCACAAGAAAAATATATCTACAGTACTACTCTTTATTTAAAAAAAAAAAAATCCACATGTAGGTGGACCCAGGCGCTTCAAACCCATGTTGTTCAAGGGTCAACCATACAAGTAACTGCTTCCTAGTCCCTGAAGGTCTTCCAGCTTTCCAGTCATTTTATATGCTTCCTATGTTCTTAAATAAATCCTTTTTTGCTTAAGTTAGTTATTTGGTTTCTTCCATTTGAAAACAAAGAACAGTTAAAGCTGGAAAATTTAGCACTTTAATATCTCACTGGAACAGGATCATTTACTTGACTAAAAGTAGCTGAAAAGTGTTGCCACCCCCAAGCTAATATTTTTACTTTTTTTCCTATAATTTATTTATTTTTTATAATTTACATCCAAGTTAGTTAGCACATGGTGCAACAATGATTTCAGGAGCAGATTCCTTAAGCCCCTTTCCCATTTAGCCCATCGTCCCTCCCACAACCCCTCCGGTAACCCTCTGTTTGTTCTCCATATTTATGAGTCTCTTATGTTTTGTCCCCCTCCCTGTTTTTATATTATTTTTGCTTTCCTTCCCTTATGTTCATCTGTTTTGTCTCTTAAAGTCCTCATATGAGTGAAGTCATATGATATTTGTCTTTCTTTGACTAATTTCGCTTAGCATAATACCCTCCAGTTCCATCCATGTAGTTGCAAATGGCAAGATTTCATTCTTGTTGATTGCCAAGTAATACTCCATTGTGTGTGTGTGTGTGTACACACACACACACACACAGACACACACACATACACACCACATCTTCTTTATCCATTCATCCATTGACAGGCTATTTTTGCTATTTTTGCTATTATTGATAGTGCTGCTATAAACACTGGGGTGCATGTGCCCCTTTGAAACAGCACACCTGTATCCCTTGAATAAATACCTAGTAGTGCAATTGCTGGGTTGTAGGATAGTTCTATTTTTAATTTTTTAAGGCACCTCCATACTGTTTTCCAGAGTGGCTACACCATTTTGCATTTCCACCAACAGTGCAAAAGAGATCCTCTTTCTCAGCATCCTCATCAACATCTGTTGTTGCCTGAGTTGTTAATGTTAGCCATTCTGACAGGTGTGAGGTGATATCTCAATGTGGTTTTGATTTGTATTTCCCAGATGATGAGTAATGTTGACAAGCTAATATTTTTATAAAAGTAAAATCAGGTTAAGCCTGAATATCCCTGGTAACCTTGAAAAAGAAAAAGAATTCATAGAATGACAATCTGGTTGAGGGGTAGTGTTAGGGAGTGTGGAAGGTGAAAGAACAATCCAGGGGATTGTTCAGGCTAATTATGGATAAACGAGCCCCAGTTCACCAGTCACAGAGGTACATTCTTATTCCTGATTGCTTCCAGTCAGTTGGTATTTGGGTTATCCCTGAGCAATCTAGTTCTTTGTTTCCTTCATTAGAATTTTTTGAAAAAGCCCTGGCAGTCATGGATGTGAGAACTGAGAAGCTTTGAGAGACATTTATGGCAAAGATGTAAGTGGGATGTACAAATCGGCAGGTTCTCTCCTTTTGGCAAAGGTCACCACTGCATTCAAAGAATTATGGTCTAAACATTAATAATTCAACCATACAGAGGCGCCTGGGTGGCTCAGTCACTTAAGCGTCCGACTTCGGCCCAGGTTAGGATCCCATGGCTCCTGCGCTCGAGCCACATCAGTTTCTCTGCTGTCAGTGCACAGTCAGCTTTGGATCCTCTGTCCCCCTCTCTCTGCCCCTCCCCTGCTCACTCTCTCTCTCTTTCAAAAATAAACATTAAAAAAAAATTCAACCATACTGTCCCTTTCTCTATTTGATTAACACAGTGGGCCTAGAGAGGCAGAGGCATTAAGAAGAACTTAATTTTAGAGAAGTTAAAATAAGTATCTTCAAGACTCATCAGTTCCATTTATGTCATATCACTTTTCTGGTCCGATCTTCCCTGCCACTGCAGCCTAAGATCACACAACTATATTCCCTTTTCTGGCATCCGGGACCATAGCCACATTACTACATTTTCATTGGTTGAGATGAATGTAAATGCCAGTTTTCTAACATCTATAACAGGCATTACCTCAAGGTAATGGTGAAGATGAAATTAAATGGTATCGGGGTGGGGTGGAGGGCGCCTGGATGGCTCAGTCTGTTAAGTGTCCAACTTCAGCTCAGTTCATTATCTCATGGCTCATGGGTTCCAGCCCCATGTCAGGCTCTGTGCTGACAGCTCAGAGCCTGGACCCTGCTTCGGACTCTGTGTCTCCCTCTCTCTCTCTGTCCCTCCCCTGCTTTCATTCAGTCTCTCCCTCTCTCACAAAAATAAATAAACATTAAAATTAATTAATTAAATGGTATCGGTAAAGTACTTAGCTCTCTAATACAGTGACTTTGTGATTCTGATATTATATCATTAGCCCCATGGTAAGTTGGTTGGGATAACAGAGGGGCTGCAGATCAAGAGCAAACCATTTCTTCATGATTATGTTGCTATTATGACAGGCATTTCTGAACTTCTGCATGATGGGTATAAGAGGACTAGGCACGCACAGAATTTTTCCCTTTAGAAATAAGTGCATTGAGGGGCGCCTGGGTGGCGCAGTCGGTTAAGCGTCCAACTTCAGCCAGGTCACGATCTCGCGGTCCGTGAGTTCGAGCCCCGCGTCGGGCTCTGGGCTGATGGCTCGGAGCCTGGAGCCTGTTTCCAATTCTGTGTTTCCCTCTCTCTCTGCCCCTCCCCCGTTCATGCTCTGTCTCTCTCTGTCCCAAAAATAAATAAACGTTGAAAAAAAAATTTATAAAAAAAGAAATAAGTGCATTGAAATATATATAGTTGGAGGATGTACAACAGATGTTTAACAAAAAAATATTCTCTCCCTGAAGCAACTCTATTGATAAAGAGTGCAGAGAAACAAAAGTAGAAAGAATTCTTAGCAGATTATCTTCTACTGTGCCACATCCCCCTGCGCTTATACCTCACTTCTTACCCTGACATTTGCCACGTTCAGGCCTCCTTAACATGGCTGTTTTTCACCAGCACTATGTTCCTAGGCAAGGGGTCTACTTTTCTACCTTTCTTTGAATTCTATAAGGTAGATTTAGGGAAAAGCAGAAGAAAATTCATCAAAAACAAGGAAATAGCTACTTACAGGTTTTTCCAGTTCAATGGTGTAGTTTTTTCCTACACTCATCACTTTGTAGTGCTTGATTCTTGGCATGCTAAAATGAAAAAAAAATGTTACTCTCCATTTGAGTATATTACTGGATCAAATCAAACTAAAGTGAGTATAAAATATCACCTGTACAGTAAAACCTATGTATCCATTCCCATAGTTAGGAGAAAAAAAAAGGGGGTTTTATTTCATTATTTACCTGGTTCTGTATGTCTCTTTTGGGGGGTTATATGCTAGGGATATAGGAAACCTGAGTCATTGAGTGGGTGAATGAATAACTAAAAAAAAAAAAAAAAAAAAAAAAGGAATCAAGAACAGAAAATCTTTCAGGCTCTGAAATCATTTTTTAATGCTAATAATTTACAAAGCAGGCAACATTATAAGATCCTATGTAGGCACATACAAATCAAATATATATCCTCTATAATAAAAGGGAAGTAGAAAAAATTGCTGAAAGCAAATTACTTTCTACTCCACCTTATCACTATCCTAGCAGAAATCCCTGAATGGCTGTTCTTCCTGCTAGCTCATATACCACTCTGGATATCCACTAACTTCAGGGCTGACTTAGAGACAGGGAAAATGCTCAGTATTAGGTACTATATGAATGTAGGAGACAATGTAAGTACAGCAGAGGAATCATAATGCGATTCCTCTTCTGTGGTCACATAGCACTCTAAATTATTACCACCCCAAACACATGGTATTTTACTGACTAGAATTGCTTAAGAACAAGAAGCACAGAATAGAAATTCACCTTTGTCTTCCAGCATTAGGCACACGATAAATATTTATGAAACTGAAATTTTAAAATATTGCAAGCTCATCTTAAAGTGCTATTTGATAGAATTAATTTATATTGAGAGAAGCCAGTAGGTTTGCCTTGAATTCCCTTGATTCATATGACAACAGTGTCACAACCAGGACTTCTTCTAATGTTGAAAAGTTAAAAGCATTTATTACACTGCCATTTGCTTGAAAGAGAAACTAATTCAACATCACACAGAAGCAATCTAAAAGCTGTCTATCAGGTTAAGTTTGTTAGCAGGGCCTCCCTCCTTCTTTCTTCTTCTTTTTTTTAAAATTTTTAAGTTTATTCCTTTATTTTAAGAGAGAGCACAAGCAGGGTAGGGGCAGAGAGAGGGGAGAGGGAGAATCCTAAGCAGGCTCCATGCTATTAGCATGGAGCCTGATGTGGGTCTTGAACTCACGAACCGTGAGATCAGGACCCCAGTGGAAATCAAGAGTCAGACACCCAACTGGGCCACCCGGGAGCCCCTCCCCACTTCTTCCTAATCAACCCTCTGTCCATTTCCAGGTCACATGTCTCTAGGACTGAAGTATACTTCTTTTTAAGGGACTTTTTCCTCATCTACTACTATATCCAAATATTCATTCTCTCAATTGAATATCACATTGGAAAATAGCTAATACTTTTATTCCAGTGACTTATTGTAGAGCTTTACTTTTAAACCATTGCATAAAGCCTAACAAACCCTCTCCCCTTTGAAAAAAATTAAAATTAAAAAGCATTCTTTATTGCTGAACTTTCAGGAATCAGTAACAGACTGGTGAAGGAAACATTTTTGGACAGAGGTACCTTCTTTTGGGGTGGTTGATTCTAGCTTTATTTTTATCTCTACATGAAGAGATCTTTATAATCATAGTTACTTTTGAAAACTCTCACCCATTCCAATTAGAATTCCTGTATTCCTAAAAATTCCTGTATTATTCCTTGGAATAACTGATAAAGAAAACTTGAAGGGCATGATCTTTATAACAAGAAAGTTTAGGTTCACATTGTGATTCTATTGTGTAAGCTCTCACCCTTCATGTTTTCATCCATAAAACGGACATGGAAATGCCATTCCTTACAGGGCTATTGTAAGTTATTGTCTGAGAAGTCCTTAGTACAACGTCTGGCACATTTAGACATATAGTAAATCCTAACTATTTTTGATACTTTTTAAATTTATCATTTTAACTTAGTTGTTTCTGCAAGGCTCAACTGCTTCATTTGTAAAACATGAAAAAAGAAAAAAACTGTTCATTTTTATTGTTCCTGAAGGAAATGCTTGTCAAGCACCCAACACAGCACCCATAAATTGGGACAATGATTGTTGTTATTAGTAATAGCCACTATATCATCATCATCATCATCATCATCATCATCATCATTCATGACAAAACTGTGGGAGGAAGGGTAGCAAAGATGAGCAGGGTCTCTTGGAGCTTTTGACTAGAAGGACTAAATTCTGAAGCAGAAAGGTAGGAAAAAAAAATTCCATTGAAGTCATTTAGGGTTTGAGTCTCATTTTAGACTTTTGTTTTTCTTTCATACTTTGTTTTGTTTCTCCAAAAAAATCAAGACCGAGGAAAAAACAAGGTTGATAAAATGTGCTATATTGAGGTTTCCTGACAATGACCTCAAAAAAGAAGGAACCTGTCTTTTAACAAGTGTGTGGCTTAAATGTGGTATAAGTACTTGTTTTTTACTTCTGACCCCAATTTTTTACAGGAGTTAATTTGGGGTCAATATTTTCTGTTTCCGTGGCTAATGGATCTCCAAAGTGTGTATACTACTAGCTTGCCATGTAGTCATAACAATTTTAAGAAAACAAAGCCAAACCACTAAGTTTGTGTAAGAACATCTCTACGTCTTATGAATTCACACACCACTGGGCTGGCTAAAGGTGGATGGTATTTTGTATCAAGAGAGGAGTCACCTGATACTTTGACACTGAATGACTTTTGCTTCTTCCGGAGAAGAATCAATCTACTCTCCCACAACTGGTTTGTTAACAGATGGAGATAATTTTACTTTCAAGTACTGCTTTGTAAACTAGCCTGTCCTTTTCAGCCAGTGTTTTGCCAGATACACTCACTTAAACTTGCATACCTGCATATTTCTCCTATAACCTATAAGACAATAAATTGGTTTTGTGGGTTGTTTCTCACCTATGTTCAGGTACTTCCTAATCATCTAAATTTTTGCATTAAGCTTTACATTAAATCTTTACATTAAGCTCTACAGTCTAACAAGCTAACATTCTACTACTCTCTACAAGTGCTATCCTCTGTTAAACAGAAGATAGAAATCAGGCACTCTGAAAGTTCTATTTTGAGGCATTAGGCAATGCACAGAACAGTCGCTAACATCATAGATATTTCTGACTCATAAGGAAAACTGGTACAACAACAGTTCAAATTTTTCTTATCCATTTCCAACCACAAACTATTTCCCTGAGCCTAAGTGAGCATATAGTGACTGTAGCATTAGAATGCTCTACTTTGACCATTCCCCTCACTCTTTCTAAATATGAACTTTGGCAGGGGGTGGGGGGCAGGGGGGGTGGAGAGGAGGAAATGTTATGTTTTTAGGACCATCAGCTGTACAAAGGCATGGATTTCTATATGAATTCAAACTGGAAATAAGTTTACTAAAATTAGAATTATGTAAGTTTGATATGAACTCCTTTGCCAGACAGGAGTTTAAATACAGACAAATATAAGTAAAAACTATGGCATGAAGTTCATATCCTAAGTATAGAAACATATTGCATTTGGTCACAAACCACACCTTCAGCAGAAAACACTGTTATATCTTGGGAGGCCTGGGTGGCTCAGTCGGTTAAGCGTCCAGCTCTTGATTTTGGCTCAGGTCATGATCTCACAGTTCATGGGGTCAAGCCCTGTATTGGGCTCTCTGCCCTGACCTCAAAACTTGCTTGAGATTCTCTCTCTTCTCTCTCTCTGCCCCTCCACTGCTTGTGCTCTGTCTCTCTTAAAATAAATAAATAAACTTTAGGGGTGCCTGGGTGGCCAGACTTGATCTTGGCTCAGGTCATGATCCCACAGTTTGTGGGTTCAAGCTCCGTGTCAGGCTCTGCACTGATAGCTCAGAGCCTGCTTAGAATTCTCTCTCTCCCTTTCTCTCTGCTCCTCCCCCACTCATTCTCTCTTTCTCTCTCAAAATAAATAAACATTTTTTAAAAGCTTTACAAAAACAGACACATAGACCAATGGAATAGAATACAGAACCCAGAACTGGACCCACAAATATATGGACAACTAATCTTCAACAAAATAGGAAAGAGTATCCAATGGAAAAAAGATAGTCTCTTTAGCAAATGATGCTGGGAAAACTGGACAGCAACATGCAGAAGAATGAACCTGGGCCACTTTCTTATACCATACACAAAAATGAATTCAAAATGGATGAAAGAATTAAATGTGAGACAGGAAACCATCAAAATCCTAGAAGAGAAAACAGGCAACAACTTCTTTGACCTCAGCTGCAGCAACTTCTTACTTGACATGTCTCCAAAGGCAAGGGAAATAAAAGCAAAAATGAACTATTAGGACTTCATCAAGATAAAAAGCTTTTGCACTGCAAAGGAAACAATCAACAAAACTAACAGACAACCAACAGAATGGGAGAAGATATTTGCAAATGATAAAGGGCTAGTATCTAAAATCTATAAAGAACTTATCAAACTCAACACCCAAAAAACAAATAATCCGGTGAAGAAATGACAGAAGATATGAAGAGACACTTTTCCAAAGAAGACATCCAAATGGCCTACAGACACATGAAAAATACTCAACATCACTCATCACCGGAGAAATACAAATTAAAACTACATTGAGATACCACCTCACACCAGTCAGAGTTGCTAAAATTAACAGCTCAGGAAACAACAGATGTTGGCGAGGATGTGGAGAAAGGGGAACCCTTTTGCCTTGTTGGTGAGGATGCAAGCTGGTACAGCCACTCTGGAAAACAGTGTGGAGTTTCCTCGGAAAATTAAAGATTGAATTACCCTACAACCCAGCAATAGCATTACTAGGAATTTATCCAAATGATACAGGAGTGCTGATTCAGAGGGGCACATGTACCCCAATGTTATATAGCAGCACTATCAACAATAGCCAAATTATGGAAAGAGCCCAAATATCCATCAACTGATGAATGGATAAAAAAGATGTGGTATATATATATACACAATGGAATACTATTTGACAATGAAAAATAATGAAATCATGCCATTTGCAACAACGTGGATGGAATTGGAGGATATTATGCTAAGTGAAATAAGTCAGAGAAAGATAGATATCATATGTTTTCACTCATATGTGGAAGTTGAGAAATTTAACAGAAGACCATTGGGGAAGGGAAAGAAAAAAACATATATAGTTACAAACAGAGAGGGAGGCAAACCATAAAAGACTTTTAAATACAGAGAACAAACTTAGGGTGGAAGGGAGTAGAGGGGAGGGGGCGGGGAAAATGTGTGATGGGCACTGAGGAGGGTATTAATTAGGATAAGCACTGGGTGTTGTATGTAAACGATGAATCATGGGAATCTACTACTCCCGAAGCCAACAGCACACCGTATACACTGTATTTTAGCTAACTTGACAATAAATTATATTTAAAAAAATAATAATAAATAAATAAAAACAAAAGAAACAAAAAAATTAAAAAGCTTCAAAAAATAAACTTAGAAAGAAAAAAAGAAAACACTTATTTCTGATAGCTCACATGTATGGAAAATGCAATGCAAAAGTTGGGGTAATCTAGACCACCTTAAAGAGACCAGGCTGCTTTGTGCAGGAAACATACAGTCTTTAGAGTCATTAGGTCTCTGGACTTTGTTCATTTTATACAGAATAATAACACAGCATTCACATACTGATGGATCAAACATTCAATCCAACCAAGAATAAAATGAAGGAAGAAAAGCTAATCACTCTCTTGTGTGATTTAGCTTTCAAGCAATGAAATTTCTTTTTTTAGAAAATCTGAGAAATAGATTTTAATTCAGTTTTATATGCTCTTCATTTTTAAAGCGAAAGTAAATTAGTTAAAAGCATTCTGTACTCTATGTGATATTCAATTGCCCAAACCGTGAAAAAGGACAAGTTTCTTGACCAAGATTTACTCAACAGAAAAATTCACTTTTCTCCCAGGGACGCTTCTAAGCCCCCCTATATTTAATGGCAGTCAATTTTTATTTCTTCTGGATTTGTTTCAAAATAATCAATTAAATTATAAATCAAATAAATTAAAATTGACTAATCTGTGATATTCTACCATATTAGTTGAAAATACATCAACCCCGGGGCACCTGGGTGGCTCAGTCACTTAAGCCTCTGACTCTTGATCTCAGCTCAGGTCATGATCTCAAGGTTCTTGAGTTTGAGCCCCACATCAGGCTCTGTGTTGATGGTGCAGAGCCTGCTTAGGGTCTTCTCTATCCCTTTCTCTGACCCTCCCCTGCTTGTGCTCTCTCTCTAAATGAAATATAAATAAACTAAAAAAAAAAAAATTAAAGAAAATACATCAACCCCAAGTGTCAGGCATTATAATAAAAAATAATGAAACCACAAGAACATTAAGTTAACATAGATATTCATTGTGGAAAATGACACACGCACGGAGTCTCTTCACACACAGAACCAGGATCTGATCTGCCGTCTATCATTCTTGCCATCTATTTGGTGCACATGGCTGAAGTATAAAGACAAGTCCCTGTTTATATGGAGTAATTGGCAAGTGATGAAGCTGATTGGGCCATGGCTCACTGTAATTATTTTCTCTTTACTGCCTTTATTGACGGTCAGTGTCTTCATATTTAATATTATACAGTGGGCTGGTAGATAATGTTACAGCTAAAATAATTGATGGAATATTATCCCCACAAAGAATAATACATTCAAGAATCAAAGTTCTGTTTATATTTTTATATGAAAGATAATTACTTATTGAACATTTTCATTTAGGATAAAAATCTGTATTTTAATTTCACTATCATTTGTTAAAGTGTTAACTAACCTAGAGTACCTATTGAAATGTGAGATTTCATGGACCCTGAGAGCTGGAGTGACCTTCGAAGATCCAACCACCTTAGCTACATGGAAAAATCAACTTCTGTATGTGTTACTGATCTCATCAAAGGTAAGCCACTTTACCAGAAAGAAATTATTCACCTTTCCAACAGACTCCTAAGCAGTCCTTTTTATAGATGTCAGATTATGTCACGTCTTCATTCATCACGGTCTAGTGACCTCTCATGTCATTCAGAGTATATAACCCAGGTCAGGTCCCTACAATGACCTGTAGGGTTTAGAGTAATTGGTCCCCACCCCCACCTCTGCAATCTCATCTACCACTGTTTCGTTGTTGGCATCACCAAGCAGCCTCTTTCTGTTTTTGAACAAACCCAGACTTCTGCCTCTGGGCACATGCACTTGCTACCGGGAATGCTCTTGTCCCAGACCTGGGCAAGGTTTGTTCCCTCACTTCCTTCAGGCCTCTGCTTAATTAAATGTCAGTTAATAAAGTAGGACTTCTCTGACCACTCTGTATTAAAACAACAATAGCAATAAGAAAACCTTTCTCTATATATTGTCTCTGACAGTTCCCATCTCCCTCATCCTCTTTTATTTTACTTCTATAGACCTTATTACCATATATATGACTTTTTAGTTATGTTATTTATTTATAGTCCATGTTTCCTTACAAGAATGTAAACTCCTTAAACCAGGGATGATGTTTTGTTCACTACTCCATCCTCAGTACCTAACATATTACTTGGCCATCTAGTAGTTGTTCAATAAATATTTGTTGAAATGAATGAACAATAGAACTATACTCAAGATCAAAGTAATTTGTCCATTCTTCTTCTTCCCTGCAGTAAATATTAGCCTTGGCTCAGTCTTTAACATTGTTTCTATAACATTCTCTCTCTATTCTTGTGTTTCTATCTTTAGCCCCAACAAAACACACAGCAGCTGCTGATCTTGTGTGACTTTGCCTTTTAAAGTGATACCCTGCTTTTAACAATTCCATATGTTTTTTTTTTTTTTTAATTAAACATACTCTATCCCCTGCCGGATAGTGATGGAATAGTTTTTGCTGTCACTACCAGGCCTCAGGATCATATTTCCCAAAGAAGGGTTCTTCTCAAGCATCTCGATTGCTTCTTTCCGGGACACCGCATAAAAACATCTATAAAGGTGAGATGAAAAACAGGATTTTTTTAACTGATGAAGATCATTAGTTGAAAAAGATGCTACCAAAATAACTCTAAGAGCTGTAGTTATTAATTTTTCTTAATTTAATTCCCAGTTTTATTACTACAATTACAATGATATAATTACTGTTATTACAAGCCTGGGGCACTATTAAGTACACTTATGCTTAATTAAGGTCTTTCTTCCCTTATCCCTCCAAACCTCTTTCTTTAACCAAAGAGGATCTGAAAAGTTACCTACTGGTCAGTATGTAATCACCATTACCATTTGAAAATCTAAAATAAGAATCAATAGTGTATCTCCAGTTCATAATCTCAGTTTATAATAAGCTCTTGGATAAATAATACTGGTTGGTGGTTTCTCTTCAGGGATACAAAACATTTCTATAGATGGTTCTCTTCTATGGTTTCTGTTTTATTTTTTTCTTTTTTTTTTTTTCAACGTTTATTTATTTTTGGGACAGAGAGAGACAGAGCATGAACGGGGGAGGGGCAGAGAGAGAGGGAGACACAGAATCGGAAGCAGGCTCCAGGCTCTGAGCCATCAGCCCAGAGCCTGATGCGGGGCTCGAACTCACAGACCGCGAGATCGTGACCTGGCTGAAGTCGGACGCTTAACCGACTGCACCACCCAGGCGCCCCGTATGGTCTCTGTTTTAAATAACTGATATTTAAGGGCATATCTGAATCCACTCCTTTTATTATAATATGGCTTTCCAATGGCATTGATGCTATTTTAATGCATAAATGTTTAAGAAAGCACTTCTCATTTTTATAATAAATTTTGTAGTCAATGAAAAGTCTGGGTTTTTTCAACAGAGAAAAATATGGCAAGATATGCAATTCCCCAAAAGGTTAACAGTGAATATCTCTGTGTGGTGGGAAAAAGAATGGTTTTAATATTCTTTTTATCTATTTGTAAAAATACGTATTACTTGTTTTATTGAGGAAAAAAGAAAAAGAGGCAGTTTTTGTGACTTTTAACCTATCAGTCCTTCAAATGTCACTGGTTTCAGCTGAGAGTGATGGTAGGCAGGTGTCAGCAATTATAGTACAGCAAGACTGTACAGAGCAGAACCTGATGTCGCAGGTGGTACCAGCGTAAGTTTCCCTGACAAGAAGACCTCGACTTCAGGAGGAAAGGGATCCCAATCTTAGCCACACTTTTCAGCAATATAAGAGTGAAAAATAAGGATGTTGCTGGATTCAGCCTGTCTGTGCCTCTTCATTTTCCCACCAACACCTTCTACACTGTTCACAGGGCTTTCCTCAAAGTACAAGCTCAATCAGTACTCACTGATTAGACAACTGAATAGAACATTCAGATACTTGAAACTCTTTGGTCTAATTTTCTGACAGAAAAACAGTCAACCATGGAGTTGCATGGTTAAAAAAAAAAAAAAAAACCAACATCTTTTCCTTCCTTCTACATAGCAGTTTTTATTTAGGGTTGAGCTTTGGAAAGAATATCTACTTGGTCTAAAGGTGTGGGTGGAAGGGGATTTCCTGTGCGGTAAAACCTGCATTTTGAATTTTGGTGATCATGACATAGAAGAGGAAATGTGGCATCTACTCCGAGATCTAATGTTCATCCACAAGACAGTTTACTATCCCTGGTTTAATGAGGTCAATGGCTCATTCTCCTTGATAATTAGAAATTAATATTAACAATCTAATAAACAAACTAGAGTTTGTGGTACACTTACACTGGCATAGGGTTCAGTACATCCACATAATCTTCAGTAGGTTCCTGCTCCTTTTCTATAGCTGAACTCGGTATCCGCTCTGTCTCAATCCTCCTCCTTTTCTCTCTCTCTAGGACTTCTTGCAGTCGAATTACTTGCCCAGGAAGGAGTGACACGTGTAGGGGAACTGACAGCTGAAACCAATTAAGTCAGTAGGCAAAGAAGAAAGCAGAGTAACTAAGTGATTTCAGCAAAGAGGAGACCGCTGTGGTCCTAAGGAGCTTCAGTTATCTGACATGGATGGAGAGGATCATGAATAGAGGATCTTGGTGTCTTAAAACTGCCTTCAAGGTGCACCTGGTGACTCAGTCAGTTCAGTGGCTGACTTCGACCCAGATCATGATCACGCAGTTTGTGAGATCGAGCCCCACATTGGGCTGTGTGCTGACAGCTCAGATCCTGGAGTCTGCTTTGGATTCTGTGTCTCCCTCTCTCTCTACCCCTCCCCCATTCATTCTCTGTCTCTGTCTCTTAAAAATAGACATAAGAAAAAAAAAAAACTGCCTTCAAGCCAACCACACAGCTTTAACTTGCACAATGTGCCCAATCTTCTTCCTTCTTCCTAGAACTGTTCCTTTTGGCCTGGCACATAGCAAAGTCTACCCACCTTGCACTACAGGCTAATTCAAGTAACAACATATCTCTCATTTTTCATTCTGACCTCACTAGTTCTTGCTGCCAGTTAAGTCCCAAAGTACCAGTGAGGTGCCTTGCTGTCCCACAGCTAACCTGGAATTCGCTGCACCAGCCATATGGCAACATAGGGTTCAGATGGAACTATTTGTTAGATGACCGAGCATCTGTAGCCAGAGGTCTAGACTTCGGTGTATCTGTGTGTGTATTTCACATTTTCATTCACACATTAGGATTATGATACTGTTGTACTTAGTTTCTTTTAGCCTTCTCTAGAGATGTATTTTGGATTGAGTAACCTATACCCTCCTGATATTCGTACCCCTGATTTACATCTCCTTATGGCCTATTTACATGTGCTTATTAATTCCTATTGCTTATATCTTATATATGTGCATATATGTGTGTTTGTGAAGTTTGAAATAAAAACAGAATAAGGGTACACAATAAAAAATGATTAGAGACTTTTTCTGGATAACTTAGCTAAGCTAACTAATAATCAGTATAGTTATTTCCTTATATACCAATCCAGCAAATAAAATAATAGAATGAGGAGAAACTAATGAGGAAGGTACTGCTTATTAATTGCCTATTATGTCCCAAGCATTGTGCTATTGCAAATCCTCACAGCAATACTATAAGAGAGGTATGTTATCCCTACTCTACAAATAGGAAAAAAAAAAGGTTCAGGAGAAAGAAAAAGGTTCAGAAAAGTTAAATAACTAACAGGATCACATAGCTAGAAAATTGTGGACTCAAACTCCAGTTTATTTAATTCAAAAGCAAAGTTTCTTTCTTTTTTATCTTTTCATTTCTTTTCTTTTCTTTTCTTTCTTTCTTTTCCTTTCTTTTTCTTTTTCTGCTCTTTCAACTACAGTCTATGTTTCTCGAACTTCTGGTAAAGCTGTCCTAACAACAGTATGGTGTGAATGTACACAGAGTGTTCAGGGAACCTAGTAAAAAACAACATTCATACAGCACAAAATTTAAGATAACTGTTCTTCTCTTGGAAATTCACATGAATTTTATTTTGCATTCTGTAATATAATTATGTACATTTTAATTAAAATAATGCTTTTTATCCTTAACTTAAGGAAAAAAACTAAAAAACAATTTCTTTTTGCCAAAACATAATTAGTGTACCAGGTAGATGCACCCCAAGGCTTTCCAGTGGTTTTGGTATTCTCTTTGATACCTACTCATATACCCTCGGGATACTTGTATCCCAATATAAAAGTGCTGTGTCACACAAAGATGCTTTTTCACAACACCACTGGACTTCCCCATTGAGTTTCTTCCTCCACACAAGTCAAAATGTCTTTCACATCTTTAACTCGTCCAGTTTTCTAACCTCCTAAGACTTCCCTACATGGTAGCTGAACGTCCAACTTTCACCTGTTATTGGCTGATATAAAAAACCAGCATCAGGGCACCTGGGTGGCTCAGTCAGTTAAGCATCTGACTCCTGGTTTTGGCTGAGGTCATGATCTCACAGTTCATGAGATTGAGCCCCACTTTGTACTCTGTACTTACAGAATGGAGCCTGCTTGGGATTCTCTCTCTCCCCCCCTCTCTCTGCCCCTCCCCTGCTTGCACTGTCTCTCTCTCTTAAAATAAATAAGGAAACCTAAAAAAACCCAGCATCCATCATCTCAGTAAAGTGCAGTGCTTATCTCATGTGACTGCAAAGCCTTTACTTAGGAACTCGCTTTGGATAGTCTGTACCTAACTGACTTCTTCTCTAAAAGTATCAGAGAACATGGTCCTTCGTTGGGGGCTGGCTCTTAAAGTACCTAATGTTTATAAGACAGTTGCTACAGAAGCTTCACTTAAAATAATGGTAGACATCCTGCTGCAACTGTTAACTATAAGCAGTACATCTTACTATTTGTCTCTGAGAAGATGCCATGGGAGTTGAACAGGTAAGCATCCTTTTGTCTTAAGACTAACTAAACAAATTTTTAAAGGTGAATATTCATTTTGATGGTCTTTCTGTTATATTGTTTATGTTATTCATAAAATTCATCTCAGCATTTTATAAATATGTATTAAATGAATAAGGAATTGGAAAGTATTTTAGATGATGCTATATAAGCTGTAACTATCAACATATACAAAGAACCATTGTGTCAAAAGACCAAAAAGTAGATCTCCCTGACCACCTGTTACTCTCTAGCTAGCACATGGCCTGGTTTATTTTCTTCATAACAATTATCACAATTTTAAACTATTTTGTTTATTGCCTTTCTTCCTTTCCATCCACCTCATACAAATATAAATTTCATGAGTAAATGTACGGGTATATATCTGTCCTTTTCAATTCTTGTATCTTCACTTTACCCTTTTCACTCTGTATGGTTCATAGTCAGTGTCCAGTAAATATTTGTTGAATTAATGGATCAATCAAAACTAATGTCCTTCCTACCTCTGTTACTGTAAGAATGAAGCCTCTCCACTCTTCCCCACTTTCTGCGTTTTCTGTCTGAAGATGAAAACAAAAACATAAAGAAGAAAAGACATAAGTGTGAACATTAACACTTTTATTAACTTCAGGTAATTTTAGAATTTTGTATGATTGTTTCATAAGACTCCAAATGTGTAAGCTATCAAAACCCAGCAAGGTTGACAAAATGCATATCTTTCTATTGAAGCACGTTGTTTTAAAAAGTCAGTTGTAATTTTTAAAGCACTTTAAATTAGTTGAAAGGAAGAAACAATTCATTTTCCTTTTTGTTTAAGACAATGTATATGTTATGAAATTCCAAAACTATTTTCTTTTGTCAGAAGTATATAACTTCAATCTATCTGCTTACCAAACAAGTAAAATCATACACATTTACTTTTAAAAAAGTAAATGTTATTCACTTATTTCTGCAATGTGTGAGTTAATGGTTGATCCACCCCACTGGTATTTAATATTGACTGGCTTTAAGTTTGCAACCAGGTAAGACCAATATAGTTAGTCCTTAAAAATTTCCAATTCTTAGCTCTAAATCCTACGAATATAGCCAACATTTATTAAGTATTTATAAGGGGCAGCTACTGTTCTAAGTACTTCACACATTAAATGATTTAATCTTTATGGTAATTCTGCAAAAGTTACTTTAAGAAATTTTTATTTTATAGATTTGCTCATTTAACATATTTATTGAGTACCTTAAGGGCTAGGCACTATTCTAGGTACTGGTTCACATCAGAGAACAAAATACTAATCCTTGTTCTGGAATTTTGGATCTAGTTATGGAATAATATATCATAAGTAGAATAGTAAGTAAATATTGTAGCGTCAGAAGGAAATAAATGGGAGAATAAAATGTAGAGCAGGGTAATTGAGAATTTCATTGAGAATGTCATTAGGGGCTAGGGGAGAGGAAAAGGGTTGCAATTTTAATAAAATGGTCCAGGTAGTCTCAGTAAGAGAGATACATCTGAGTAAAGACTTACTTGTGGATGAAGAAACCAAGGCATAAAGGAGTTAAGTAACTTGCCTACAATTACACAGCTGATGAATAAAACAGCCAGAATTCAACCCCAGACATATGGTTCCAATCTCGTGTTCTTTATCCACCATATCAGAATCATCTGGGAAGTTTGCTTAAAACAAAAAATCTGTGGCCCAGGGTTAGGGGTAGGGCCTAGATTTCCTAACAAGTGATTCCTAGTACAGTATTCCCCCTTATCTATGGGGATACATTCCAAGACCCCCAGTAGATGCCTGATATCGAAGATAGTACTAAACGCTACATATACTATGTTTTTCCTGTACATACATGCCTATGGTAAAGTTTAAATTATAAATCAGACACAGAGATTAACAACAGTAATGGAATAAAACAATTATCACAATATTCTTCAATAAAAGTTATGTGAATGTGGTCTTTTTCTCAAAATATCTTATTGTGCTGTACTCACCCTACTTCCTGCAATGGTGCGAGATGATAAAATGCCTACACGATGAGATGAAGTGAGGTGAATGACGTAGGCCTTGTGGTGGAGTGTTAGGTTACTACTGACCTTTTGATAAGGTCAGAAGGAGGACCATCTGCTTCCAGGCTGCAGTTGACCACGGGTAACTGTAACCACTTTAAGGGGGGGAGGGGGACTACGGTACTGTAAAGATTCATGAGCAGTGCTTGCAAGGCCAACTCCAACAACTTCTTATTCAATTGCAACAATACGTTTAACACTGTAATTGTTGGTTGACTTTAACTGGCTCGCTTTGAATGTCAATTCAAGAAAAACTTTTTTCTGTGCAAGTACTAACTGTACAGTGATGAATTTAACAAACAAATTTCTGCTCGTGTGGGGCTTAGAGTTTTATGAGATTAATACCATCTTTCACAAACGGTGTATATCTAATACACAGTTCTTTTCTGAATTTTTCTAATTGTAATGGTAATGTTCTTTATAGTTTTTTGTTTTCCTTTTCTAGCCCAGAATCCAGTCCAGGATCACACACTGCATGTAGCTGTCATACGCCACAGTTTCCAAAATTGGACACAAGTGTCTGGCCTTCCTTTGGCTTTTCTCACAGCGATATTTTTGAAGATTACAGTACAGGCCAATTGCCTTGCAAAATATCTCTCGATTTGTGAAATGCGGGTTTGTCTAATTCAGTAGTTCCAAACATGTATCATGTTGGACACGTCTCAGATTCATCTGGGAACTTGGTAAGTATCAACTCAAGAACAACTTCTTAAAAACACCAGGTGGGATCTCTGACTTTGTCAGAGGACAGAAGTGTATGGTTTCAATGTGCTTGTATACTAAACAAGTGGACAGGCCCTTTCAAATCCCTATTTAGAAAACTGCAGTTTTTGGCAAGAGGCAAGAAATACGAACAAAGAATGAGACTTGGCAGGTCCTCTTACGATTCCTCTTTACCTCAGCCCAGTGGGTTGTGAAGAGGCGAGTGCTATTTATAACAACTTGTTTCCAACTAATTGCGTCTCCTCACTCACCTTCAGTTGCACTTCCTCTTTTGGTAAAACAAGGGTGAATTTTGCGCAATTCTTTTCGGTTGAATTCTGGTCAGTAAGGCATGTGAGGTCTATTATGTCTAACTTGTCAACATACTGCAAAGATAAGGGAAATCTCATTAAATTGTTTCATGGGTAACATACATTAGTTCTAGAAAGGAGGAACATAACTGATTTGGACCTTGCATGAAATCCTGGCTTTCAACTGGGCATCGCAAGCCTTCCCAACTCAGAAGGCATTTGGAGATGTATTCTGTGATGGTGTGCTGGACCTGGCCCACATGAGTTTGCAAAAGCTGATTTTTTCATTTTTAGGAAGTTTGCAAGCCAGTCCCTAAACACAGCTGTTAAAAATTAAATTATATAAACATACAATTATATTAAAAACAAAGGTAACTAAAATTCAAAACTCATTATTTTCTAATTATATTGCTACATTGTATTTGCTATGCCCTTGAGGTTATTTACATCCTCATTTCTGTTTGAGGGAAATACTATCTAACAGTGTATTACCATATCTTTCTTCCCAATTCAGGAAAGTCACATTGATAGGTTAAAATCAGCTGTGGTGGGAGTATTTACACCTTGGAAATTGGTAAACCTTACAAATTAGGGCTTGATTTATTGTTTTGTTAATTGTCCTAGGAGCCAGCAATTTTTTTTCTGCAAAAGCTAGATAGTAAATGTCTCAGGCTTTGCAGACCATACAGAGTCTCTGTTGCAAATTCTTATTGTTTTCATACAACACCTTGAAAATGTAAAAAACATTCTTAGCTCATAGACTGTACAAAATCAGGCCACTGGCTAGATTTGGGTCAAGGGCCACAGTTTGCTGGGCTCTGGGTAGCAATGTGAGGGGTAAAATATTAATAAAGCAGATAAAATGTTAAAGTTTCTTGTGTCTGAAACTTTTTCATTGTGAACAGAACAAAAAAAATTGACAAAATATTGTCCCATGATTCATAAATTATCATGTTGTTTAGCAAAGAACTTACCCATGTCATTATCAAAATAGGTGAAGTTCTAACATACATGATTATTGCTTTGCTTTCCTCTTATCATTAATATAAACAAAAATATCAGTCGACATTCATATCAAATGTCACATTTAGTGACAAATTTATTAGGGAAACAGCAGATTGGAAGACAACTGCATTTGTCAAATCATGATTGAATTGCAATTTTAGTTGCCTGTGGATCCAAGTTCAGAAAGATCAATGAAAGTATCTGTGAGAATCAATTACCTATACGGAAACTATAATAAAAAATATTGTAGGGGCGCCTGGGTGGCTCAGTCAGTTAAATGTCTGACTTCGGCTCAGGTCATGATCTCACAGTCCGTAAGTTCGAGCCCCACATTGGGTTCTGTGCTGATAGCTTGGAGCCTGGAGCCTGCTTCAGATTCTGTGTCTCCCTCTCTCTCTCTCCCTATGCCTGCTTGCACTCTGTCTCTCTCTCTCAAAAATAAACATTAAAAAAATTTTTTTAAGAAAGAAAATATTTTTTAAAATTGTATATTTTATTTTTTCAACTTTGTGCTACACATTCTTTATATCAGTAATATTTATAATAAACTTGTATACATATATTCATACACATGATTTTTTCAAGAATGCTCTTCTTCAACATTTATCACATCGCTGGTTATAAGGATCCTATTAAGAAATTCCTCTCTTAGCCCAATACAATTAGAATATTTCTTCTGAACAACTGGTATATATGGGCTACTCTGTATGCAGCTGGTCAGACCTGTTCTCTAGTGTGGGAAGATCAAATCCACCTCCAGTAAGTATAGTAGAGTTTTTATGGCATAATTTTTTTTTCTGAATTAGCCTCATTCTTGACTTTTTTATTTTCCTCTGTTTTGCCCAATAGAACTTATTTTACTAGGTTCTGCTTTGTGTCCTTATTTTATTTTTCTGAATAAAGTAAGGCAGAAAAATAAGTAAGTAAATTTTTTTTCCAGACCTATTTCTATAATGATGAAGTTGTGGGTTCGTTTGGGTTGACCTATTTATTTTCAATGGACAAAGAGCAATTAAAAATGGATGGAAAAGTATAAGGGAAGCAGGACAGAATTAAAAAATTGCACACAAATCTTTTTCTGATGGATTGTCTAGATTAAGCTAAGTAAACTTTGCTGAGACAAAGGAGGAAGCAACAGAGGAGGAAGTGGCCGAATTAGATAGAGTGCTGATCTATTGATTAGAAGAAAGGAAGTTTTATCTTTTTTTTTTTTTTTAATTGTAGGTTTGAAAAGAGCCTTAAAGGTCATCTGTCTAATCCAGCTGCCATCTGATGCTTGAATCTCCTCCACGGCATCCCTCCCTGTAGCCATCCTGTCTATGTTGGAATATCTCAAACAACATGGAACTTATGCCTCTATGCCATTCTGCCTGCTAGCAAGCTTTTCCTTGTATTAAGGCACAGTCGTTCCTCCAGTTAATTTCCATCCAATGGTCCTAGTCCTCTTTCTCTGTAATAACATGAAACGAATTCATTGACTCTTTCACATGACCTCCTGACAGTCTTTCAAATATGTCAAGGCAGCTTTAAATTCTTCCCTACTATAAGCTGAATTATCTCCACTTCTCACCTGTTCTATCTCTATGCTTTCTCCTGAAACTATCGCCCCCTCCCCAAATTTCCTAAAGTCTGCACCCTCTTTTAACAAAATGAGTAGATGGACAATTCTGCAGTATTTCATTGTAACAGTCTGTTCATGGCATAGTGGTTAAGAATGCTGGCTCAGGAGCAGGACCTGGATGGTACCCCTTTCATTAACTGTCTGATCTTGTACAACTTCTGAATCCCTAAACTTGACTACTCTCATCTATAAGTGGTGATTAAAATAGTATACCACCCAGAAGAATTGTTATGTGAATTAGATGAGATAATGTATGTAAAATGCTTGAATGCGTGCTATGTGGCAGCTCATCTCTCAAGACCTTACATTCATTATCTCGTCTAATCCTTTTGATAACCTCATGTAATGGGTGATTCTTTTTATCCTAATTTTAGGGATTTGGAAATGATGTTGGACAAGATCTTTTATTTGCTTCCCTGGGTTTCCTTTTATCCCTTTACCACACAGTGCTGTGCACAGGAGAGGGACCTGTGGGGACAACATCAAGGTCCCCTTTATTCCCATTGGGTTGGACCCTAGTTAACACTGGCAGGAGATCAGAAGCCTGAGGAGAGTGAGGTATTTATGCAATTGCTTCCTCAGTCAAAGATCTTACTCCTCTCAATGCAGTCATCTTCATACACTTCTGTTCACTCTTCTCCCACTTTTTTTTTTTTTTTAAATTCTGGGCATCAAAGTAGGGAACTGTTCCTAGCCTCAGAGATCTATTCTATCCTTTGTAGTTTTCCTATATCCTGTCCACTGCTTTGAATATAGCATCTTCATTAAGCTCTCTTCAAAAATGCCCAATCTGAGGGGCTCCTGGCTGGCTTGATCAGTAGGGCACGAACTCCTGATCTCGGTTAGGGGCATATGTAAGTTCGAGCCCCATGTTGGGTTTAGCGATTACTTAAAAATCTTTTAAAAAAAAAAAGCCCAATTTGAGATGTCATCTGTTTCCTACCAGTTCCCTGTCTGATATACTGACACAGACAGGTTAGGTAACTAGCCCAAGACCCACAGTTCACAGTGGCAGAGACAGGATAACAAGCTAGGCAGTCTGCCTGAAGACCAGGCGGCAGTCACTAAGCTGTACTCACTAAGCTGTACTGCCTCATGCCAGGTAGCAAGTGAGCAATAACTATTCACTCACCCACTATGTATACTGTACAAGGGTTAGACCAGTGTCTCTCATAGTCTCACTGACATCAGTAGGAAGTTGGAAGGCACAACAGAGGGATTCATTTTATTAAAATTTATTATGGCATTTGAAAACACCTCCATATGAATCTTACCTGTCCAGAACTCTAGTGAAAGTCATCATTTTAAGTTTGTTTTTGTTTGTTTGTTTTTGCATGTTCTTATTTTTTTTTCAATCTTTTATTTAAATTCTCATTAGTTAACATATAGTGTAATATTGGAATAGAATTTAGTGATTCATCACTTACATGTAACACCCAGTGCTCAACACATTTTGTTTGTTTGTTTTTTAAATGATTTCTGGTTAATTTACCACTAATGGCACTAAAATACCTGCAAGGTGGAATACATCACAAAGGCTGTTTTTTCTGTCTCTTTCATTAAATCTGGGCATGTAATAATGATGTTCCAAGAACTGTGGGCTACTGCATCCATGGTACAAAATGTTTGTATTTAAACAAGTTACTAGATCATAAAATCTCCTATAGCATTCCATGGTAGGCAAACATTTGACACTAAAACGCTACATTTTATTTGTGGGAAAAATGAAATACACAGTTTTTGATCTTTGTGGAAAAATTGAAATATAAATCAAGTATTTGATAGGGGCGCCTGGGTGGCTCAGTTGGTTGAGTGTCCGACTTGGGCTCAGGTCATGATCTCACAGTTCGTGGGTTTAAGTCCCACATCTGGCTCTGCTGACAGCTCAGAGCCTGGAGCCTGCTTCAGATTCTGTGTCTCCCTCTCTCTCTGCCCCTCCCCTGCTCACGCTCTGTCTCTCAAAAATAAATAAATGTAAAAATAAAAAAAATTAAAAATAAATTATTTGAAATTAATACTAATAAATAAATCTCAGAATCTTTATTCTCATGCTTAAGCTCTTAGAAGTCCCTTTAGCAGGTTATGTTTTCGTCTCCCTAGAAAAATTAAATTGTGACATATTTTATGTTATGAGGCTTTGGGGATCATCTAGTTTCTTTCGGATAATAACTGCATGATACAGCAAGATAAAAAACTGGGGAAATTAAGGCTACCCCTTGGCATTAAGCAAGTTGTATCTTGTTACCTAGCTAAAATTCTCACTTTTCAACTAAGTTTCTACCATTGGGATCAGAAAGAAAAAAATGCAAAACTAAAGACACAAGTTTATATCTTCTTCGTAGGTGCCCTGGAAACTTTACCATAGGTCTTATATCTGATAGTATCCACAGATATCAATGTTCTTATTTGAATTGGTTTTACTAGAATATCTTTACTCTTGAGAGACAGAAAACCCCAAATGAATAAAACTATATAACATGTCTATATTGGAAAAAATTGAACCAGTCAAATGTGTTTAACTACTTACTGTTGGACTTTTTTTGTCAGAATAAAAAAAAAGTGTAGTTCCTCTCAACTCTGTCCAGTAATGTTTATACTCCTGTGGGAAAGAAATTAAGAGCATTATTTCATTGGTATATATTCAACTGTTTTCTTGTTACCACTTTTCTTTGTAACTTCCTTAATTGCTGTTTGATATAGGTTTCTTCTTTACCCTGAGATAAATCACCACTTATGGCTTAATTTTACATTTAACTCCTTTTTTTAAAGTTCATTCATTCATTCATTCATTCAGAGAGCATGGAGCAGCAGAGAGAGAGGGAGAGAGAGAAAACTCCAAGCAGGCTCTGCACTGTTAGCACAGAGCCCAACACAGGACTTGAACTCACAAACCCTGAGATTGTAATCTGAGCTGAAACCAAGAGTCAGACTCTTAAGCGATTGAGCCACCCGGGCTCCCCTTTACATCTAGGTCTTGATTAAATCTTTCACAAATTTATTTTAGCATAAGGTGTGAGGTAAGGATGTAATTTGATTTGTGTTTAAATAGGTCATTTTTCAAAACTTTCCCCATTGATTTAAGACACTTGACTTTTTTTTTTTTAATTAAAAAAAATTTTTTTTTCAACGTTTATTTATTTTTGGGACAGCGGGAGACAGAGCATGAACCTGGGAGGGGCAGAGAGAGAGGGAGACACAGAATCGGAAACAGGCCTCAGGCTCTGAGCCATCAGCCCAGAGCCTGACGCGGGGCTCGAACTCACGGAGTGCGAGATCGTGACCTAGCTGAAGTTGGACGCTTAACAGACTGCGCCACCCAGGCGCCCCTAAGACACTTGACTTTTTATGTAGGCATCAGTGGAAGCCTGCACCTGTAAGAGGAGCCATTTAGAGGTCAAGATAGGACAAGCATTAAATATCTAGATTCCAGGACAATTGAAAGGATTGAATAAATTGGCATATGTAAAGCACTTAGCAGAGTACATGGCTTATAGTGTGGGTCCTATAAATAGTGTATGTTTATATAAATAAAGGCAATGGAATAGTTCATAATCATAAAAATAGTTTAACATCAAAGCTAAACATTGAAGTCTGAATTTCATTCATTATTGCTACATTCACATTATTATGGGTTTTATAGAAATACAACTTTTTAGGTTTAAAAAATTTAAATAACCTAGTTTCATTTCACTCAAGTGAAAGTTATTTAAATAAGGGGAATTTACATTCTGTGAAGACTGGCTGTATTACAAAAGAATGACATGGGGGTTTCGAGAATAAAATCCTTCCAAGTATAAATACTTACCTTCATACCCAGCTCTTTCCAAAAGCATGTTTTTAAAAATTCCAGTTTTATAGACATGTTAATCATTCCTTTAGAGTTTAATAAGCTCAATGTTTATGACATGCTGGATTATCTTGATTTATATTGAAGATTAATGTAAGAGAATTACATGATTTTTTTCTTATGCTTATAAATGTGAAGACACTTTTATATATTATGGCATTTTGTGTCTCTTTAATACTGACATACCATTTATCCTTTCTTAGCCCATCAAACTGTTTCTCACCTCTTCAGAACTGATATACTTCTTTTCTCAAATAATGGAAACTCTGTAACCCATCTTGTTTTTATTTGTCTTGGTTCCCACGAAGCTCAAGATTAAATTCATTTTGAATTACAACAATCATCTTTCTCATGTTCTTAGTAGAACTATTTTATCCCTTTTTCTTCATGTCTGATAAAGTACTATATTAGTTAGCTTTTGTTGTGTAACAAGCCACCCTCAAACTTAGTGGACTAAAATAGCAAATGTTTGCTATTTCCCATTATTCTGTGGCTGGATGATCGTTCTTTGGATATACTTCACTGTGGCTGGTCTAGGGGTGGCCTCACACACTTGCCTGGGGTCCTAGCTGGGAATGCAGAACTGAAATATGTTTTGGTCTTTGTCCCCCATTTCCTGGCACAGAGATCCTAAAACCCTTCAAATTTCCTGAATGGTAGGACTGTTTTTGTTACTAGTTATGAGTCACTTTACGTAATACCTGAGTTTATATTAATGAGATGATTTAGGATGGAATCCCTGGATAGCTTCAAGATAGGTCTGGTGGCTAAAAGGACAACTGATTACTGGGTTGGAACTTTCAGCCCTACCCACCAACCTCTAGGAAAAATGGGGGATGGGCTGGGAGATTTAAGTTTCATAAAAATTCTTGAACAATGTGATTTGATAAAATTCCTAATTGGTGAACACATTCACATGTTGAGAGGTTGGTACAGCCAAACTCAGTACGGACAGAAGCATGTGTGCTTGGGGCCCTTCCAGATCTTGCCCTATGGACCTCTTGATCTGCCTGTTCATTTGTATCTTTTACCAGAAAATGTAAGTAACGTGGCTTCCTGAGTTCTGTGAGCCAGTCTAATAAATTATAAAGTCTTCAGAGGGAATCATGGCAGCTTTTGATTTATAGTGAGTTGGTCAGAAGTATAGGAGGTCTGGGACTTTCAGTTGGTGACTGAAGTGGAGGGCAGTCTTGCGGGACTGTGCCCTTAACTAAGCGGTGGGGTCTGCACTACATCTGGATAGGTAGTGTCAGAATTCAGCTGAATTGTTGAACAGCCAGATGGTGTCCAGAGAGTCAGAGAATTGGTTGTTGGTGTTGGAAAACACTCTACTGAGAAAACCAGAGTCTCACTCCACAGGGTCTTGTCTCCAGTCAGGTAAGCCTATATTTGTTCACATGCTGGCAGAAGGATTCCCAGGAGCAAGAGAAGGCAAACCTAATGTGTGAGGTTTCTAATTTTCTCCCTTTGTCACATTTACCGAAGCATGACCTAGTCCAGATTTCAAGGGGTAGAAAAATAAAGTCAATCTCTTCATGAAAGACCAGAGAAGTCACATTTCAAAGGGGGAATGCATACAGTGAGGCTTGAACAAATTGGTAGTATTACTGTAGCAATCTACTTCAGGGGCAGAGTTGGAATGTGGGACAAGTTTCTTTGTCCAACCCTGTGGTCTTTCCAGTCCATCCTACCTCCTAATTGAGAGCTGGCTATAATGTTACATAAGGAACCTGATACCTCCTGAGCTAAGAACAAATTAACATAGAAAAGACCAATTCAAAGGGGCATAGGATTGAAGAATCAGCCAATGTGTTATTGGCATTGCGATAGCATTTACCTGGTTTCTCTGCCACCTTCTTATGCCCTCCAATCTATCCTGCACAGTACAGCCAGAGTGAATTAAGAGGCAACATGTTCAACTTAGCCCCTTTCTATCCTCTCTCTGCTCAGCGTATTAGGAGAGAGTAGGTGTTCTTTTTCTGGTCCTGCCATGTGGTAAAGGGCCTCCAGGAGGGGTAGGCTTGTGGCTTTTAAACTGAGTTAGTGAGTAGCTCACTAACTAGGTAGCTCAAGCCTACCTAAATCTGGTATAAAGTGTTAGCATTGTTTTGGCCATAAATCTAAACTACATAGCGATAGATTTTATTAATGATAAAAGTACCTAATTGATCTGTGTGGGATTCCTCTGTCTTAATTTTTAATTGGTTTCAAAATTGGGAGACAGAAAAAAATCCCAACAAATGCATATAAAAATGTATACAGCAGGGGAAGAGGGATTAACTGCTAATGGGATTTCTTTTTAGCAGGATGAGAATGTTCTAGAACTAGATAGTGGTGATGTTGAACAACTTTCTGAATATATTAAAAGCACTGAAGTATGATGATGATGATGGTAATGACCATTGTTTTTCCTGTGTGAGAGTGTACTGCTAGAGGACCAAGAATAGAGGTAGAAACCAGCCTCCTGCTATTGCCTTATAGAGTTGTTCAAGATTGAATGGAATGATACTGTGTGTAAAGCACATGGGACCTGGGACAGAGCAAGTGGACCATAAATGTTAGCCACTTAAAAAAAAAAAGCATTACCTCATCACTCACATTATTAACAGGTACTTTGCATTTTTCATTATTCATATGTTACTTTTTGAGGATGGAGATTTGTATGTGTGTGTGACAGTGGTGTCATCCAAAAATCTCCAAAATAGATCTCCTTCAGTGGGATTATGTATGAGAAGGGGAGGATATCTTGTGAACCAGAGTAATGAAACCCATCGCCATTCACGTATACTATGAAAGGGTGCCTTCATGTTGTCTTCAGTAGAGAAATATAAAACTGCATTGAGAAATTTGGCTTGAAAAGTTGTCAATATATACTGTCTCCATAATCAGGCAGATGTTCTATAAAAACCATGAAAGTGTCTAGCCACTCTGTTGAAAAGTACTTGGATTTTCTCAAGTTTGACTTCTGATTAATAAAACAATTTGATTTGGGGGGACTTTTTTTTTTAATCATATCTCTCTTTTTAAGCCTTTCACATCCCGTTCTACTGGTAAGCCTCTGCCATGCAGGAATCAAGTCGAAGCTACACTATAATTTAGAACTAGGACAGGAGTGAAGGAGAGAGGGAAGATCAGAACGCAGGCAAATTGGTTGGAGAAGTTAATGACAGGGTGTGTGGTTTTACTGGAGTATGGCATCTAAGATCAAGTTCAAACTGGAGATTCTATGATTCTTGGAGGAAAAGTAAGCAAGAGAAAACTCTGACATCAAAGTGTACCACTCTCTTCGTCTTCCAAATTAGATTTATGGGTATTGACCTGCCATATGATAGGAAAACTAAAATCCCTCATTGCCAAAACTTATTGAGTTCCTTCTATACATACAGGTGACATCCATCTATGCTTCTAAGAAAAATTACAGAGGTGGTTCAGTCAGGAGAGAATGATATGAACTGGGTAGAATTAATCAGGGAAAAATAAGAGTTTTACTGATAAACATACAGATTCATGGAAAGGATTAAGGAGGGTTTATTAAGGGTGGGGCGGGGGGAAGAAGCAAGAACAAAGGTAGTGAGCTAAGAATAAAGGCAGCCCGGAGGAAAGGTAAGGTTACAAATAACGATAGGTCCTGTGAACTTCAACCACAGCCACAAGCCTAAGAATAGATCAAACTTATATTCAGTAGGCAGAGACCAGTGGGTCACAGTCTTGATTGAGTTTCAGATAAGCTCTTATAAATATACCAGTATAATTCTAAATGAACTAGTGGTGAGGACTAGTCAGAGATATGTTATTTTGACACTGATATGGTGACCACATTCTTATGTTCAAGTTAATTAAAAGACATATTATACATATTGTTTTTAAGGCATATCACAGATTGAAGAAACTATGAAATGTTGCCCAAGTTCTATCTCCGATTCTTTTATTAATTTTTTTTAATGTTTATTTATTTTTGAGAGAGAGAGAGAGCACAAGCAGGGAGGGCAGAGGGGGAGACACAGAATCCGAGGCAGGCTCCAGGCTCTGAGTTGCCGGCACAGAGCCTCATGTGGGGCTTGAGCTCATGAACCACGAGATCATAATCTGAGCCGAAGTCTGACGCTTAATTGACGGAGCCACCCAGGCACACCTCTATCTTAATTTCAAACAGTTCCAGAAAAATGAGAATTTTCCCCATTTGCAAAAACTGTGTTTTCATTGGCATCCTGTTGTGGCATTTAATAGCGCTTATTATCAAATAAATCTTCCTGACCAGTCCAAAATTCTCGTGCTGTTGTTTAAGTAAGTCCACATTATCTTTTTCATGAAGATTATGTATTTTTAATGGATTCTTGACCTGGGATCCATGGACTTTCTGGAATTGCATTTAAAATGGTACATGTTGGTACCTTTTCCTAGGGGCAAAAATCCTTAAATTCTTACAAGTCCCCTGTCACAAAAATAGCTAGGAAGCACCTCTAAATGTGTGATCTCCTTACAGACCAGGTTAGTCCTCAGTTATATTTTCTCTAGTTTAAATGTTCTGAATTCCTTCAACAAAGACCCCACTTAACGTTCTGCAGAGTATCCCAACTTCCTCTATCCCATTTTCTTTTAAAGATAACCTTCCATATATCCCTGGCTTTCCTTCACTTTTAAATGTTCCCAGGCACTTCGCTGCTGCCTAGAAATCCCATTATTTTCCTTAGATTTTTCTCACAGCTTCTATTTTCACTAGTGCTCTAGCTCTGTGGCTCTCCTTTGAGCCATATTAGCAGTTGACCCTCCAACAATGTAGGGGGTTAGGGTGCTGACCCTCCTGCACAGTCAAAAATTCACATATCACTTTTGACTCCAGAAAAATTTAACTACTAATAGCCCACTGCTGACCAGAAGCCTTGCCAGTAACAAAAACAGTCGATTAACACATATTTTGTAAGCTATCTGTATTATATATCTATCCTTACAATAAAGTAAGCTAGAGAAAAATGTTATTAAGAAAATGATTGGAGAAAAAGATACATATATAGCACTGTACTATATTTATCAAAAAATCCAAGTGTAAGTGGACCCACACTGTTCAAACCCATGTTGTTTAAGGGTCAACCGTACCTACGGATTCAAAACTGATTTTAGTATGTTAATAAGATTATAATAAATAATAAAATGAATGAATATAACCTTTAGTGTAAGCCAGGTATTTTATATGTTATCTTCTTTAATCCTTGAAACCACCCTATAATTAGACAATATTGTTATCCTCTTGCTCTCTTCTCCTTGACATACAAGTGAAAGATGTTGCTATGAATTCGAGTGGAAACAAGTCAATTTCATCAGAAATATTTATATCTATAGTTTATTCTTTCCATTTCAAAGTATGCTTTCTAAGAAAAGGTAGAGTAACAGTCAGGTAAGAGAGTCATCACTCCTTACTGTAGACTAAGCCTCTTGAAGGTAGGATCTTTGCGTTATATTTATATTCTCTGGAACTCGGTAGGATGCTTGATGCATAGGGGACACACTATAAACATTGTTTGAGTGAATAAATTAGTTGAGCACCTGTTGTATTCCAGGCATTGTACTTTAGGTGGCAAGTTGTAGTTTTTCCATTTTATAGTTTGAGAAAATTGAATCTCAAGAAGATAGAGTAAATTCTACAAGATCACAAGCAGTTTAAGTGGCAAAACCATCAGGTAAAGACATGTTTTACTGACTCTAAAATCCTTGTTCTTCCTGCTAACCATCATCAGAAACAGTTATTATAAATACTTCGATGAACATTTAATGAATAATCAAATTTAAATTACAAATTAGAGGGGTGCCTGGGTGGCTCAGTCAGTTGGGTGTCCGACTTAGGCTCAGGTCAGGATCTCACGGTTGGTGGGTTCAAGCCCCATGTCGGGCTCTGTGCTGATAGCTCTGAGCCTGGAGCCTGCTTCAGATTCTGTGTTTCCCTCTCTCTCCGCCCCTCCCCCACTCAAGCTCTGTCTCTGTGTCTCTCAAAATAAATAAACATTAAAAAAATTTTTTTTAATTACAAATTAGAAATTTCTTTTTCCCAATTCCTCTTTCCTGCCAAAGTAATCATGTGGCTAACCTATTGTGACAAGGTAGAATTCACTTTCAAAGCATATAAGAGGGGGGGCACCTGAGTAGCTCAGTCAGTTAAGTGGTCGACTCCTGAGCTTGGCTCAGGTCATGATCTCACAGTTGGTGGGAAAGAGCCCACACTGGGCTCTGCACTGAGAGTGTGGAGTCTGCTTGGTATTCTCTTGCTCTCTCTTTGCTCCTCTCTCACACATGCTTGTGTAGGCTCTCTCTCTCTCTCAAAAATAAATAAACTTAAAAAAATGAAAATGAAAAAAAGAAAAAGATGCAAAAAATAAAAGCATGTAGGAGGAACCAAAAAATATTCTAATATAACTGACAAATTTATTAATACATGTTTAACACCTCTAACAGAATATAAACTACCATGTCTTTACAAAAACCTCGAATGTGCTATTGTAGATATTTTCACAATTTTTCCGTTAATAAATCTTAAGAAAACATATCTTATTATCATTATTAAACATTTCTGATGACATTTCTTGAAACACTTAACTTTTTGCTACTTTGTTACTTTTAAAATTTCATAAAATTTGACCCAGCTTAATGATTTCTTTTTAAATTAGTAACAGACACTTTCATGTTTATTTCTCTCATTAACTTCAAATTATCCATAACTGGTATTTTCAAAGCACTGATTTTAACTTATTTAATTATAATTTTTCATTTTTACATTTTAAAAAATATGAACTGCTTTTTGAGTTTTGTTAGAATGAATGTATTTATATATCTTAGTGTACATATTACATACACTGCAACCTACATATTGTCTTTTCAAGTCACTATCTTCATGTTTTTAGAATATACAACTATATTTAATGTTAAACAATATCAATTTTAGCATTTTCATAATTTATTTTTACAAAAGTTTACTTTAAAAAATAATTTTACCATTATTTGTAAACTTCAAACAACTAAGAGGAAGAGCAAAAGTTTTCATTTCAATCATAATATTTTGTATTAAGTGATACAAGTCATTGTAGAAGCATACTAGTAAATAGAAAAAAATATCAAACATTTTATCTTCCAAGCTGAAATCTTCTGTTATATTTACATAAATTCTTTGGAAATGTAGCTTATTCAATTTTTTTTACATTGGTGACTTAACATTAGAATGTTATATTATTATATATAATACACACATATATACCTGAATGTGCTTAAGCCACACATTGTCTTTATAATTATGCAAAACTGGCATCATATTTCTGAGCTCAGGGAAGAGGGCTTAATCACAACAGAAACAAGGTGGCACTTGTCATATCACATCACCATGAAACAAATTTTATATTAAGGCAGAAGCTGCTAGTTGCAATGTTATCATCTATGGACTTACCTGGCATTCTGACCTCTTGACTAACAAAAAACCTTCAAAGTACAAAGGTAGAGCAGTAATCTTTAACCTTTCTTGGAAGATCCTGCGAGGAGCTGGTTTTGGGGGCTTCTTATCCATCATACCCTCTTGGTGTGTGGTTTGATTTCAACTATATCCAGTCTCAAACAAAATGAGATCTCCTTTGTGTGAGAGGAAAAAGCAACTGTTCAAAGAGGAAGTCCCAACTCGATATTTAACCACCAACAGTACACACACACACACACACACACACACACACACACACACACTTTTTTCCTTTACTTTTTGTGAGGTGAGAAAGAACAGGCATAGACCAACTTTGAAAGGATGATCTCTATGCAAATTTAGAATTACTGAGGATTACAGTAGCAACATAAATAGAAGATTAATATCACCAGGGGATGAAAAGAACCGATGTGGAGGTTATAAACTTTGGAGGAGTCATCAAGGTCACATTTGTTTTCTTCCACCTTCTTTTATTTATTGCTTTCCATCTTTACCCCCACAAGATATGACTTGAATTAACTTGACTCCATTAAAAATTACTTTATAGGATAATTTTATTAGTACTATTTCTGCTGTAAATCTTTTAAGACTGAGCTTTGCTTACATTTTTTTAAAGATTGGAGTTCCTTATCCCATGCCTATTTTGATGATCCACTAAATATAAACCACATGGCAACATGGGATTTTTTTACTTTTCTGTCAGTAAGAATTTTGAGTTCATGGGTTACCAGTTGGCAAAATATGTCTGGCAGAGAAAGCTGTAATACTTCAAACTTTTATTTTGTTCTTTTATGCTTTCTGAGCTGTGGATCACTGATGTGAAGATGCATAGATGGGGTCTCTATGGTATGATTTAGAAAGCTACAATGGGGCCCAAATGCATTCAGTAGTTGTACGTGGGAAACGGTCCTTTAGAGACTGGATTTGGCCGAGCACTGTGCAAGGAATGATGGGGGAAGGAAACACTGGAAGGAATCATGGTATATTTTGCAGGGATCCTGAGAAGTTCCACCATTTCTTATTTCATCCTCTGTATTTCAGAATTACTATGGATTTAGTATAGCCAAGGCCTGGGCATTCTCCCCAGTGAGACCAGCTGATTCTTAGAAATCAAAATAAGGTAGGACTCTCGAGTCTGATCCTCCTTTCCTAATGGAGACATCACATGGTTTTCCCCACCAGTATGGGTTCCATTGGATCTGCAGCTGTAGATATGTGCAGCCAAATTGTCTACAAAGTGAGGTACAGCAATATAGACTAATTATCAGTTAACCAGAGGAAAGTGTTTAATTAATCATCCAAAATAAAAAGTTTAAGACAGATATTGGGAGTTGAAGATTCAAAATCACTCCCTTGCTTATATATATCTTTTTACGTTTATTTATTTATTTATTTTTATTTTGAGAGAGAGAGAGAGAGAGAGAGAGAGAGAGAGAGAGACATGAGCAGGGGAGGAGCAGAGAGAGAGGGAGAGAGAGAGAATCCCAAGCAGGATTCTCTGAGCCAAAATCAAGAGTTGGATGCTTAACCTACTGAGCTACCCAGGTGCCTCTCCTCTGCTTTTATATTAAGTTGAGACCTCCTTCCTATTATTACTCAAACCTTCCAGTGATAAAATACAAGTCCTGCTTTTTTTTTTTTTTTTTGAGGTAAAACCACACTACTTTTCAGTTTCAGTATAATTGGAAAATGAATGACAAGGGAAAACCTCCTGATTTGATAAGTGACCTAATCCACCTTTTTGGCAACTGGTAGCTGGTGTAACACAGGCAGGAAATGAAAGGAGAGATGAGAACAGAAAATGGAAAGAAGGTGAGGGAGACAGGATGCTGTGAAACAGCCATGGTTGGAATATGAGAAAAGTAGTCACTGGCATTGTGGCCAGGGAGAAAAGAATGTTTCTAGAAAAATGTAAGCATAGGAATATTTCTGAGAAATAATCATCTAGTTAACTATGTCTTTCTTACCTACCTTATGAAAAAAATACGCAAAATTAAAGAAAAACCAGCTTATCAGCCTCTGGAAGTTGCTTTGGTTTGCTGATTTGCAAGTCACATTAATTGTTAATATACCAATGTTCAAATGATGTCTCCTTAAAAAAAAAAAAAACAAAAAAAAAAAACTACAAGATGCAAACATCCTGAAACGTTATTAGCCAGTTAGACCTGCTCACAGTTTCCAACTGCATCATGACAATGGAAATCCTCTTATAGATATCTCAAATTTTAGGTGGTGAATAATGAGTAGCCAGTTTTGCTACTCACCAGCTGAGCCCTTGAGCAAACCGTTTAACTTATCTAGGATCACAACTTCCTCCCTCGTCTCAAGAGCTATGTAGGTTCCTCAGAAGTCTCCTACTTTTCACACTTTTCCTTCTCTAATTCATTTAAAATGACATCTAATCAAGTCACTCCCCAACTTAAAACATTTTGATAGATTCTCATTGCTTTTGAGCACTCTTTCATTTTTTTTCAATCAACACTAAATATTGAGCACCAATAATGTGCTCAAGCATAGAATATGAGATCCTTCATAACAGGGCCCTTAAATTGAAACTCCTTAAAAAAAACCTCTCTCCTCTAATAACTTTGGTTAATCCCAATGCTCGATACCTCATGTTCTTTCACATCTCCTCATACCTTTCGAACTACTGTATATCTTGTTTGGGTGCCCTTCGTTCTTCTTAAAATGACAACTTCCTGCCTACCCTTAAAGACCTCAGTTGAATATATCCTTGTCTGTGAAGATTTCCTGAAGCCTTCCCCATCTCCAAGGAGAAATTTTATTGCTTTCACCCTGCATTCCACAGCATCTTACAGATATTTTATTACAGTATTTGGCCTACTGTATATTAGTTATTAGTATACATTCTGTATCAACAGGAAACTAAGTTTTTCAAATACAGGGATTGTGTTGAAGTTGATAGGTAGTAGATTGCAGTAACCATTGATTAAATGACTAACTTCCGACTGGAAAATACAGTTCTAATTTGGGAGCGCTTAGCCTCTGCTGTGACAGAAGCTTTTTTTCTGATATGTGTGACCATTGGTTGATGCAGGTTGTTTTGTTCTTGTGTAGAACAATCACGTTTCTGTCAAACTGCTGGACACAGCCATCATCAGCTCTGTGAACAGGAGTTTGTTATACATTAGATACATGGCTACAAATTAAACAGTTTTGAATGAAGTATAAGATTAACTCATATAAAATCAAAATCTCAGTGCTCTTTTGAGTCATCCATGTTATAATGCAATTCAAATGAATACACATTTTTATGACAGTTAAGGCTCTCTAAAGTACTTTACTATCCACTTATTAGAAATGATTCAATCAATCACTCTGTATTAGAGCCTCCAACCTGTCTCCTGTATTTCCGAATTTCTGATCTTTGTTTCACATAATGTTTATTGATGGTTTATTGCCATTTCAATCACAACTCATTGTAGTAAATTTTGAATATGTTTGAATACATTTATGTTTACAATCCATAACTGAAGAATACAGCTTTAATTTTAATGACTGGCTTACTTTGTGGCATAATGAGTCATAATTACTCAAAAAAAAATTCTACTAGGTGTTTTGGGACAGAAAAAAAAAGGCAAGGAATCACTGTTGTAGAAGTGATATTCGTAGCTCTGTCAGAGTGGTTTAATTTGCTGACATGATTTTTAGTACAAAGAGTTGCATCTACGATGATAAAAGTCTTTCTAGTTAAATGTTCTCACTATTTTTTAGTGTAGGGTATTATTTATATTAGTGAGAAATGTTTCTTGTATGTCACATAGATACAGGTTTCTAAATGAGATAAATCATTGCATAATAGTAGCTGTAATAGAAACTGAAAATTCCATATAGGGTGATAGTTTGGGTGGTAGAGCAATAATGAATTTAGTTTTAGCCATATCAAGCTCAATACAAAGAAAGTTTAGGTCTACATTTTTCTTCCTCTTTGCTTCATTTAAAATCCACTAAAAAACCCAAAAAACAAAAAAAACAAAAAAACCCCACTACTGCTGCTTTCTGGGATAAGGTAGGTTAGTGCTCAGTATCCATTCCAGCCCCTTCCAGTGTGCCATTATTATTACTTTTTAATGTTTATTTATTTTTGAGAAAGAGAGAGAGAGAAAAAGAGAGAAAGTGTGCACGCATGTGCATGGGGGAGGGGCAGACAGAGAGGGAGACAGAGTCTGAAGCAGAAGAGAATCTGAATATATCAGCACAAAACCCAACATGGGGTTCAGGCCCACGAACTGGGGAACCGTGAAATCATGACCTGAGCTGGGTCGGATGCTCAACCTACTGAGCCACCCAGGCACTCCCGTATGCCATTCTTTACTGCAGAGGCTGAAAAGCTAAAAACTACATATCCAGACCTTTTTTTTTGGAGCTGGAGTTGGGTAGCAATGTAGATGGAAACAGAATTTATTCTTGATTTGCTGTTCCCCTAGGCTGAAGCATGGTCTATAGGCTTCTAATTTTTTGTGTGGCAATACTATCAGAAGTCTCAGTAGTTGATCACTAGTTTCATGGGTGGTGATAGTCAAAGCATGGAATGTCAATTTTCTGGTACCTGTCACAATGAATATGATGTGTTTCTGGAGCCAGCAGCAACAAGGAGGCTTCCTGCTCATGGAGACTTCTTATTCGTTGTGGCTTCCTAGACATGGCACTTTTGTAACAGAAGTGACTTCCTGATTGTGCAGTGTCAGTATGGTTCTGGAGATTCCAGCACCAGCATTAGCTTCTCAGCTTTTCAGTTTGCTTCCTGATTATACATACAACAGCTGGCTCTTGGTGTTCAGTTCTGCAGTGTGTCTTTAGAAATCATTCCTGAAAGCCCTGAATATGTTATTTCTCCTTCCATCCCAACAATTCTGTAAACCAATAATGCATACTAGTAGATCCCGTTTTTGCCTACAGTAGCTATTACGAGTTCTATTCTACAGAACTGACCCCTGATCAATATAGTTCTGCACTGTCTACAGGAAGAAGTGAGAATTTATGCTAACATTGAAGATGTTCGTAATCTAGTTCATTTTGCAAACATGAACACTCTACAATATCTGACAGATTTTCTGTCAATAGCATAGCATTTCCTTTTTTAAAATATTTTTTATTTTTTAATGTTTATTTTTATTTTTAATGTTTTTAAATTTATTTTTGAGAGAGAGCGAGCGAGCAGGGGAGGGGCAGAGAGAGAGGGAGACACAGAAACCAAAGCAGGTTCCAGATTCTGAGCTGTCAGCAGAGCCCAGCACAGAGCCCAACGCAGGGCCCTAAGCCACAAACCATGAGATCATGACCTTAGCTGAAGTCAGATGCTCAACCGACTCAGCCACCCAGGTGCCCCTATTTATTTATAAAATAATAATTTTTTTTGAGAGATAAAGCACATGCGGGGGAGGGGCTGAGAAAGAGGGAAAGAGAATCCCAGTGCTGCCCAG
Source organism: Prionailurus bengalensis (assembly GCF_016509475.1). Classification (NCBI taxonomy): domain Eukaryota; kingdom Metazoa; phylum Chordata; class Mammalia; order Carnivora; family Felidae; genus Prionailurus; species Prionailurus bengalensis. The sequence goes on from NC_057344.1 coordinate 151,014,141, forward strand.
TCTGGTTAGAACCAGGCATAGGAATCAAACACACGAACTGTGAGATTATGACCTTTTTGCTTTGTGTCTTTGTTTGCAGTTTATTTTCCTACTTCTTTCACCCTTTCCCACTGTTAGGTATGGCCTACAAGCTATAGTTTGGGCACTTTATTGTTTATGAATTTCTATAGGCGCTTAAATTTACGAACATCTCATATAGCATGCTTTATAAATACTTAAAATAATTTCTTAATTTTTCCTAATAAATGGAAAACTTACTTATATAAGTTCTAGAAAAAACAAGTCTTCAGGCATAAATTAAAAAAATGAAAATTACATGCTCGTCCACCATCCACCATTAGCACCGTTTGGATGGGTACCATCACCTTTTTGGCACTTTTTCTCTATTTGTGTATATTTACATAATCAGATAAGTACATGATATTTGATAAACTACATTTTTTCATATAACTTATCTGGAGCATATATCTGTGTCAATAACTACTAATGTTTATTATTTAATTTTTTGCCTAGTACCACTAAAGTAATTTAAGTCTTTGCAAGGTTAAATTATAATGCAGAAAGTATTAAACTTTTGAAAATCTAATTGTACTTTTTGAAAGTTTTTTTTTTTTAATGTTTGTTTTATTTTTGACAGAGAAAGAGAGAGAGAGAGCACACAGAGGAGGGCAGCGAGAGAGGAAGATACAGAGGACCTGAAGTAGGCTTTGTGCTGAGCTGGAGAGCCCGACGTGGGGCTTGAACTCATGAGCTGTGAGTTCATGACCTGACCCAAAGTCGGACACTTAATGGACTGAGTCACCCAAGAGCCCCTACTTCTTTCTTTAAAAAAATTTTTTTAAATGTTTATTTATTTTTGAGAGAGAGAGAGAGAGAGGCAGACTGCGAACAGGGGAGGGGCAGAGAGAGAGATGGAGACACAGAATCTGAAGCAAGCTCCAGGCTCTGAGCTGTCAGCACAGAGCCAGTCATGGGGCTTGAACTCATAAACTGTGAGATTATGACCTAAGCCAAAATCTGACGCTTAACCGACTAAGCCACCGAGGCACCCCTAAATGTGTTTTAAATGACAAAAGCTAATTTTTCAGAATTATGCTGACTAGAAGTAAACTACAGGCTACAGAATGGAGATCCAGAGAATAGTGTATTTGTTGTGTTCTTTTTATTTATTAAAAAAAATTTTTTATAAGGAAACTCTACCAGCAGTGTGGGGTTCAAACTCAGAACTCTGAGATCAAGAGTCACATGCTCTACCTACTGACTCAGTCGCCCCTGTTGTGTTCTTGGGAAGAGAAACAATGTATATATATATATATATATATATATATATATATATATATATATAATAGAATTCAACAGCAACTATGAATCAAACACTTGGCACAGAGGTAACTGTAAAGATTTTTATGTAGCACTCAATTAAGAACTCATGGGGACTTTTAACCCATTGTATAAAATTGTTTTCGTGAACGTTGCTGCCACCTACCTGCATACTGCAAACACACTTTATAATTTGGCAATTAGAGTCTTAGCCTATTTAGTAGAGAAAAGGCTACTTAAAGTGAGTGTACTTAACACATGGAACAACATTTGACAGTAAAGAATTTTAAAAATTTAAATGTTATATTAAAAAATAAACTCCAAAATTATATAAATAAGTTTATTTCACTTTAGCAAATTAAGTTATAATTGAAATGTTTATAATTTTTACAAATTGATTTTTGGAGTGTAATTTTTTCTGACAAAATTATCCTATAGTAAATTGCTAATATTTTCACTTTTGACTTTTGTGTGAGGAATAAGCTTAGGAATCCCCCGGGCTTGCCAATGGGTTAACAAGGCAATAAAGAAGTACAAAGCCATAGGATGCTAACACCCGAGTTTGGGTAAACAAACAAGGCAACCAAGAATAGGGAGGTGCAAAGGCACCCAGTACATCGGTATATGAAAAAAACAAGATTAGATATGCAGGGCGGAAGCACCCCCAATTTAGTGCTATAGCAGAAAGCTGCTTTCACAGGAAGGAAGGACCAAGTTAGGTAAACAGGTAAATTGGGCTATAGACCACTGCGCTGGAGATGAAGCAGCCCAGAGCAGAGATGATTATTTAAAAAAAGGTGCCTTGTTAACCCTGAGGTCACGTGTCCTATCTTTCTCCTCCCCTAGACTAGCTAAGATAAACAGAGGTGGTGCCTCATGTCCCCTGTAAACAACTTTCTGCCCGACTGCCGGCATCAGGATTTTGCTTTGTATTAACCCAAACCCCTAACCCTGAATATCTTCAAGACCTCCTTTCCCTCATGTTCATAAGTTAATGTGCACAGATTCATTGTCTCTTTGTGCACGTCCATCACCATGTTTGTAAGCCTTCTGATCCTAAAAAAAACGGGGCAAGGACCCTTATTTGGGTCTCTTGTCTTTTCCCGGACATTAGTCATCTCTCATTTTTCATCCTGCATCCTGCTCTTTTGCTGGCCAAAAGAGAGCTTTAGAGTTAGAGTTTATGACACTTTGGCATAATAATTTTTTTGCAAAAATTTTGAGAACTTCAGTAATTTTATTAATGCCACTTTGCCCTATCATTTTAGTATGAAAACTTTCCAACATACAGAGAAGCTGAAAGAGCAGTATTTTTATTTTTTAAAGTTTATTTATTTTGTATGTGTGTTTGTGTGCGTGTGTGTGTGTGAGAGAGAGAGACAGAGAGAGAGAGAAAATGCAAGTGGGGCAGGGGTAATAGAGAGAGGGAGAGAGAATCCCAAGCAGGTTCTGCACTGTCAGCATGGAGCCCGATGTTGGGCTCAAACTCATGAACCATGGGATCATGACCTGAGCCGAAATTGGACACTTAATGGACTGAGCCACCTAGGCATCCCTGAAAGAGCAGTATTAATAAACACCTACACATCTACCATGTAGTTCCAATAATTGTTAGTGTTTTGCCAGATTTGCTGTAACTATATCTTTTTTTTTAACTGAACCATTTCAAAGTACTTACAAACATCACGTTTTACCCCTTAATACTTCATATGTATATCCTTATCCTAAAAGAATAGGACATTTTCTTACATCAACACAGTAGCATTATAATATCTAAGAAACTTTTACATTTCCCTGTCATTTAATAATTACTACTTTAGTTTTCCATTGCTTAATGCTCTTTATGGCTTCGTTTTGAATCACAGTCTGACCCTAATTCACACACTGCATTTGGTTATCTCTCTCTCTCTCTATTGGTCTGATCCCCTGTGCTCGCACAGATGAATCAGAAGTGCCAGAGGTGGGGTGGCTCAGTTGGTTGAGCATGAGATTTAGGCCATGATTTCACAGTTCATGGGTCAGCGTGAAGCGTGCTTTGGAACCTCTGTCCCCCTGTCTCTTTGTACCTCCCCTCACAAGCTCGCATGCTCTTTTTCAAAAATAAGTGAACATTTAGAAGAAGAAGAAGAAGAAGAAGAAGAAGAAGAAGAAGAAGAAGAAGAAGAAGAAAGGGAAAAAGAAAGTGCCAGAGGTGACCTCAGCTTCATTATAATGTTAAAATCCCTTCTGAATATTCATCCCAAGGCCTAATAAAAGGAGCCTGCTTTCCCCTCTTTGGAGAGACACTGTTTTGGAAATTGTTGCCTGTGATCTCCTTGTTTGTACAAATAGTTGACCTTGTGAGGCAACTCCACCTGGTGTAGTCGGCCTGTAAGTCACCAAGGAGTGGGTCCACTTTGGTTTGGTAACACTCTCACGTCCAGTTCATTGACATATAATATATAGTATTGACGTATAATATATAGTGAATAACACTCTTCAAGTCCAGTTCATTGATGTATAATATATAGCAAAAGTCATCCTTTCTTTAGGAGCATAGTTCTGAGAGTTTTGACAAAAACATAAGAGTATCATATTGAAGACATAGACTATTTCCAGCATCATAAAATGTTCCCTCCTTGGCCTTTGTTGTCAGCATCTTCTACCCCCAACTTCATCTGCTGGCAACTATTGGTTTCATTTCTATGTGTATAATTTCATGAAGTTATATTTATGTAATCATACAGCAGGTTGCCTTTGATGTCTGGCTTCTCTTACCTAGCTTTTAAGATTCATCTAAGTTGTTGCATGTATCAGTAGTTTGTTTTTATTTCTGAGGAATATTCTGTCATATGGATGAACTACACTTTATAAATATGTACATATTACATTTACATGTACATAAATTACATTTAATATGTAAATGATGGACATATTACCAGTTTGAGTTTATTATAAATAAGGAACAATTTAAATTTTAATAGCAATTGTGTTACAATTCCTAGAGCAAGTTCATTTAGAGTGTAATTTTTAAGGTCTAAAATATTCTTTAAACTAGTTTTAACCAATTTTAAACTATCTGCATAAAATCCTAAGCAACTAAACGTTTCTAGTACCCTCTTAAGTTCAGTTTCTGTAAACTTTATTTCCCATATACACATCAAATACACACAATTCCATAGACTGATACACACACACACACACACACACACACACACACACACACACACTCTCCTCACCTAGGTTATGTAGCTGGAATGGAAAACTTCAAGATTTATCCAGTTACCATGGAAGTTCATAAAGAGAGATCTGAATGTATTTGGGGGGGGGGGCGGTGCGCAGGGGGCCTATAATGACAAACCTAGGTTTTATAAACATTAGTCCATCAACTAGCAATCCTATTTTAGGATGCCAAAACCATTGTGGGGCTATAAATAGTAGGACAGATGCAGAGGGAACTGAAAAGTTTGCTTGGGGATGGTGGAGTTTCCATAACTTTTGGTTTTCATAAAGTGTTGCTCCATTTTCTCTGTAGTTATTACCAACACCCTTTGTGCCCTGCATTCGATACCAGCATGTCACTGCATTTCAAGTTTCACAAAATACCTCTGAGAGTTACTGTTTCCAGTGGAAACAGGGAATATCATTTTAGATGTGGAAATTTACATTGGTGATTGAGCTTGGTAAAATTTCTCACTGAGAAATAAAGAGTGTAGTGATTAAGTGCTCAGTTCTGGAATCAGAATACCAGGGTTCACCCCCAGTTCTGCCATTTAATGGTAGTGTGATTATGGGGCAGTTACTTAAACACTATCCCAGTTCTGTTGCATGTAAGATGGGGATACTAGCTGTCTTCTTTTAACAGGAATGTTTTAAGAATAAAATAAGTTAGTGCATGGAGAGCATTTAGAAAAAAAATATATAGTGTGTACGGAATAAATGATAGTTTTTTTATTATAATGTATTCCAAATATGACATCAAATTATATAATGTAGTCTGATTGGCAAAACCCTATAATAAAACCAATCATTATTTATTGAATTCTTACTATGTTCCAGGCATTTCACCTAGATATTAAAATGAATTAACCCAATATCTCAGCAACTTTAATATTATTCCCATTTTACAGACAAGGGACTTGAGAAACAGATAGTTTAATCAACTTACCCATTATGACAGAATTCTTGGGAGTAGAATGGAACCCAGTCTGATTGTAGAGTTAATATATAGTACCTCTTCCCTACCAAAAATAAACAAACCATAGGTGATAACATTTGTTAAATCATTACATGTTTAAAAAGTTTATTAGTTCAACTCTTGATTAATGAATTTATTCAATAAGTAGTGTATTTTATGATTAAAATTCCTGTGCAAATTTTTATTAAATCACAAAAATAGAACACAAGTTTCATAGCATCATAAAATGGTCAAGTCTTCAGAGCATCTATAAGCTCTCCTATTATATAATTATATAAATAAGGAAACACCCGGAATAGTGCCACAATTTTATTCTAGATGATACAGCTAGTCGCTGAGTATATTTCAAGACTACTATTTAGGTCTCCTTTCAGGACATTATACTTAAATGACATATATTTACCTAAGTCACTTTGTTGGCAATGCTTCATGAAAATATTACCCACATATTTGAAAGAAGAATACATCGTTATCATCATCAACGTTACATTGTTATTACTTTCAGAGGTGATGCATAGATGGACTCGGTGTGGAGGACGAGCCCGCACAATGAACTATTTCTTTTCAAACGATTTCTGCAATTTTTACCTTTATCCTTCCAAGTATTATTTTTTACTCTGTAATAGAACCGCTGACAAGTTTTACACCCGTCTCAAGAATAAAGGCTGGTCTCGAGACGGTGCCTGCTCAGAGCAGCTTTACGGAAACCCCCAGCTTTACGTTCAATCCTCCGATTACCTAGCCAGCAAAACAGGAGAAAACAGTTAGAGAAAGGGAGGGCGGGGCTATGGGAAAGATGGGGCGGGGCTGCGGCGGGCCCTGCGAGGGGCGGGACTGTTGGAGTGTCCAATGTGAGGGCGGGCCTTTAACGGCTTTCTGTACGGTTGAGCGGTTCGTTTTGCGCATGTGCAGACCGTTTCAAACCGCGGAGACCGCTGGGTGCTCCGGAAGGGCCGAGCCAATGGGTGAAGAGCGTCGGTAGCGCGCTTACTAGCTCGCAGTTCCTTCAGTTTTGCCACCTCCCACCTCAGGGGCGCTCCTGGGGTGCCGCCTAACTGCTCCTCCCGCGACTCTGTCTGTGCCGGGCTTCTTCGAGTCACGGCCCGCGAGGGCTTGCGTGCCAGACCCCCGGCGCGGGTGGGGCCGGGCCGGAAAATGGCTGCGACGGGTCTGGTAAGTGCAGGCTCCTGCCGCTTCTGCGTATGGGAGCTCGGCCGCCCCTGGCACCTGCGCTCGGGGCGGGAGAGAATGAAATGTTTTACTGTGGCTTCTTGGAGATTTCAGTGGAAAAGCCCGCCAAGTTTTTGAGATCAGAGCTGATCGTGTGCTGATAGCCAGGAGTTAACTTCCTTGTATTGTTTCCCCACAGGTTTCTTTTAGTTTTGGTTGTGATGGCATCTGTCTCTTCAGAGAATCTCGTGATTGCTACTGTTTTGGTCTAACTCTGGTTTCTAGTCCTCCAAATAATTTTCTGTCTATAGAAGTATTGAAACGCCTACAACGTGTGGACTTGCTGGTCTGCAGAAGCATATTATTTGTGGAGTGCTTGTTACTGGTAAAGTTTTCTGAAAGGCAGGTGTTAGTTAAAAAGTGCTTAAGGTATGAATGCCCAAGGGGGCGGGAACTAATTTTTTGTTTCCGTGTTATTGGACTCCCTTGGTATTCAGTATTCTGTATATCACACTTTGCTTATAGTTACTATATATTGTACAACCCATGTCGGCCCCTGCCCTAAACGTGTGTTTTCTACTTTATCTCTTTTTTTAAGAAAATCTTCACCAATGATATCCCGCTTATATAAAGTTATAAAGTAATGCTTGTTTGCATAAAGATGTGTAAAAAATACTGTAGAGCGTCCTTTTAATGTGAGCACATACATTGTTTATATTATATAGAATTAAACAGAAATAAAGCCATTCTCATTGTAGGAAGAGGAGGGGAATAAAATTTACCTAATGCCCACGGTTCCTTTTTTAAAAGAGTTTATTTTTTTAGAGCAGTCTTGGGTTCTTAGCAAAACTAAGAGGAAGGTACAGAGATTTTCCATATACCCCCTTACTCCCACACCTGCATAGCTACCCCTGTTGTTAGGATCCCCCACCAGAATGATGTATTTATTACAGTTGATGAACTGCATTCACCCATCATTATTGCCCGAAGTCCATAATTTATAGTAAGTCTGACTCTTGGTGTTGTACATTCTGTGTGTTTGGACAAAAGTCTAATGACAGGTAGCCATCCTTGTGGTATCATCGAGTGTTTTTACTACCCTGCATATCCTCTGTGTTCTGCCTATTTCTCCCTCCCTCCCCACTGAACTCTGGTAACCACTGATCTTTTTACCATCTCGATAGTTTTGCTTTTTTCCAGAATGTCATATAGTTGAAATCATACATACATAGCCTTTTCAGATTGACTTGTTTCATTTAGAATGACACGTTTAAGATTTCTTCATGTCTTTTCATGGCTTGGTAGTTCATTTCTTTTTGGTGCTCAATGATATGCTATCGTCTGGATGTACCACGCTTTATCCATTTACCTAGTGAAGGACATCTTGTTGCTTTCAAGTTTTGGCAGTTATAAAATTGCTATAAACATCTGTGCAGATTGTTGTGTGGACATAAGTTTTCAACTCCTTTGGGTAAATAACAAGCAATATGATTGCTAAGTCATGGTGAGAGTCTGTTTACTTTTGTAAAAACCACCAAATCTGCCTTCCAAAATGACTGTACCATTTATATTAAAAAATAAATGAGAATTGGGGCACCCGGGTGGCTCGGTTAACCGCCTGACTTCAGCTCAGGTCATGATCTCACAGTCTGTGAGTTCAAGCCCCGCATCGGGCTCTGTGCTGACAGCTTGGAGCCTGGAGCCTGCTTCGGACATGTGTCTCCCTCTCTCTCTGCCTCTCCCCTGCTCATGCTGTTTCTCTCTCGCTCTCAAAAATAAATAAACATTAAAAAAAATTAAAAAAATAAATGAGAGTTTTCTGTTGTGCCATATCCTTACCAGCTTTTGGAATTGTCAGTGTTCCAGATTTTGGTCATTCTAATAGGTATAGTGGTATCTCATTGTGGCTTTTAATTTGCTTTTTCCTGATGATATGTGATGTGGAGCATCTTTTCATATGCTTTTTTGCCATCTGTACATCTTATCTGAGGTATAAGGTCTTTGACCCGTTTAGTTTTTAATTGGGTTGTTTATTTTCTTATTGTTGAGTTTTAAACATTCTTTGCATATTTTGGATAATAGTCCTTTTCAGATGTACCTTTTGCAGATATTTTTTTCTAGCCTGTAGCTTGTCCGCTCATTCTCATTTTTGTTTGTTTGTTTGTTTTAAACCATATATTTTAGTTGGGTCAAATGGCAAGAATTCATTCTTTTTCATTGCTGAGTAGTATTCCATTATGTATATATACCACATCTTCTTTATCCATTCATCAGTCAATGGACATTTGGGCTCTTTCCATAATTTGGCTATTGTTGAAAACACTGCTATAAACATTGAGGTGCAGGTGCCCCTTCGAATCAGCACTCCTGCATCCTTTGGATAAATTTCTAGTAGTGCAATTTCTGGGTTGTAGGGTAGTTCTATTTTTAATATTTTGAGAAATCTCGTACTGTTTTCCAGAGTGGCTGTGCCAGTTTGCATTTCCACCAACGATGCAAAAGGGTTCCCGTTTCTCCACATCCTTGCCAACATCTGTTGTTTGCTGAGTAGTTAATTTTAGCCACTCTGACCGGTGTAAGGTGGTATCTAAATGTCGTTTTATTTGTATTTCCCCGGTAATGAGTGGTGTTGAGCATCTTTTCATGTGTCTGTTAGCCATTTGGATGTCTTTGGAAAAGTGTCTATTCCTGTCTTCTGCCCATTTCTTCACTGGATTATTTGTTTTTTGGGTATTGAGTTTGGTGAATTCTTCATACATTTTGGATACGAATCCTTTATCAGATACACCATTTGCAAATATCTTTTCCCATTTCATTGTTTGCCTTTTAGTTTTGTTGATTGTTTCCTTTACTGTGCAGAAGCTTTTTATCTTGATGAGGTCTCAATGGTTCATTTTTGTTTTTATTTCCCTTGTCTTCAGAGACATGTCAAGTCAGATGTTGCTGCAGCCAAGGTCAAAGAGGTTGCTGCCTGTTTTCTCCTGTAGCATTTTGATGGTTTCCTTTTTCATTAGTTTTTTCATCCATTTTGAATTTATTTTTGTGTATGGTATAAAGAAAGTGGTCCAGTTTCATTCTTCTGCATGTTGCTGTCCAGTTCTCCCAGCACCATTTACTAAAAGAGACTTTTTCTCCATTAGGCAATCATGTTTTTAATTATTAAGAATTTTTCTTAGTCTTAATTTTGTTGTTTAGTGTTTATAGTATATCACTTTTGTCTTATGAGTCCAGTATTTCAAATCTCTCTTGAAGGTACTAATTGGATTTTTGTTTTTGTTTTTTTCAAGTTTTTTCTTTCTCTCTCTCTCTGTTTTTTTTTTTTTTTTAAATAGAAGCCTAGTTGACACTCAGTGTTACATTAGTTTTAGGTGTACAACATAATAATTCAACAAGTGTGTATGTTGGGTTATGCTCTTCTTTCTCATTCTTAGTATCAGTTTTCTTTTGGCCCTTTTTCTTCTCCATTTTTAAAATTTATATCTTGATATTCGTGTTTTGTTTTAGAGACCTCTGAGTGTCTCCTGATCCACAGATGGTGGTGATATTTAAGACAGACAATAGAATACAGTTTTTTAAACTTGTGTTTATAGGGATAGGGGATGTGGGAGTCTGTTACTCTGTTCATTCCTTTTCTCACTCTTAGCCTCCTCATATTTTGAGTTTTGTAGTTCTGCGTTGTTATGGTTTTCTCCTGGGCAGATCAGCTTTACTCCTCATCAAAGACTGGATCCTCTGAACTAACTTTTGTCTGCTACTGCTTTTATTCTGTTTTATCAATTAACATACTTCATTTATTTTCCATCTTCTACAAATTTCTTAAATTTGTTAACAGATGGTCCTCTCTTCATTGTCTTTTTCATTGGTCTATGCCATTGTAGCCCTTAACTATTATTTTAGAGGAATCTTCCTGCAAGGAAAGGAGATAAGTAGATACTGCTTATCAACCAGCCTGAATTATTGGAAGCCCAGATAGTTGTGGTTTTGATGATGGGAAAGGTATGGGAGTAAGGGGAGGAAGATGGAATGATTTCCAGGGTGAACAAATTAGTATAAGCAAAGATTTTGAAACAGTAGATATGAGGCAAGTTCTCCTTCACGTGATCCAGAAGAATTCCTCTTTATGGTACTATAATAGACAATAAGCAAAACTTGCTGAATGAACAAATGAAGAACTTAACTTTTCACCAGTTTGATGATTTACTTTTCTTTCAGGATCATCTCAAAAATGACTACAGAAGAAGATTTTGCCGACCGTCCAGGTGAGTTACATATTTAACTTTTAAGGTCATTTTTATTTCCATTTTTAGGAAGTGATTTTTAAAAGAAGAAGGGAGAAATTACTTCTGTCTAACATGATTTCTGTGCCCACTGATTAAGTATAGTCATCTTAGTGATTTTATACTAACAGAAATATTAGTGCAAGCAGTGTAATGACTACTTCATGGCAGTGAGAAAAGAAATTCACCTGATAAATTATGGATCAGGAAGACGTAGTCTCAGTTCTAAGTGACAGACATGGGGAAAGCAGTCTATAGAATGGATTGAATGGTAATATTACAAAGATAGAGCTCATTTGGTAGGGCTAAAAGAAAATATGTGTATAGATTATAAAAAGACATAAAAAGGATCTTTGTGGTGTGGAACTGTTCAGTATCTTGACTGTGGTGGTGATACCTGAACCTATAGATGTGATAAATGGCACAGAATTAAATAGGAACAGAAACACACAAATGAGTACAGTTGACCCTTGAACAACTCAGGGGTGAGGGTTGCTGACCCCTGCACAGTTGAAAATCCTCGTACAACTTTTGACTCCCCCAAAACTTGCTACTAAAAGCCTACTGTTGCCTAGAAGCCTTACCAATAACATAAAATAATACAGTAATACAATTAATAAACTAGAGAATAGAAAATGTTATTAAGAAAATCACAAGAGAAAATACTTTTACAGTACTGTATTTATTGATACATTTTATTAATATATCATCTCTCTCATTATCTACATCATCTGTCATTACCTACATCGATATAGTTATATGATACAAAACACTGTAGATGTTATACATATTACTAACACTAGACATCAAATATGAAAAAGTGATGTGGAAAAGAAATTCATATTTTCATATTTATAGGTATAACGTACTGATAATGAAAGCAATATGATTGCTTTATGGTAGCCTAGTGTAATTGATACGATTGTTTCGTGGTAGCCTAGTCTGTACACTAATGAATGAATCATTATAAAATTTTTATGGCATATGGTATTATAGTTATATTCATAATACAGTATTAGAAACATTGTTAAGTCTTTTTAAAAAAATACCTGTGATGACAGGCGTGCTGTATGGTAATGTACTTCTTTGAAAGGAAAGTTACAAGGCAGTAAGAAAATAAACAGATTATTAGTTTTATGTTAAATATCACTTACCCACTTCACTCAAGTTTTGCACATGATGTTCTACACACTGAATACTTAGACAATGATGATGATGACTTAAAAATGTCTCCTACCTTTCTTGCTGTACAGTTAACTAGATTTTCACATGAAGATACACACGTAACACAGTTTGTTAATGGTACGGCATGCTGATTATTTACTGTTCATTAAGTGGAAGTGGACCATCATAAAGATCTTCATCCTCATCGTCTTCACACTGAGCAGGCTGAGAAGGAGGAGAAAGGGTTGAGGTGGTCTTGCTGTTTCAGGTGTGGCAGAGGTGGAGGAGGTAAAAGGGGAGGCAGGCACATTCAGTGAACTTTTTGCAAATACATCATAATTTCTGTCTGACTTTGCTTTTTCATTTCTCTAAAAATGTTTTTATTTGGTACCAATCCTTCCACTGTTTAATTCGGTGCCTGTATGCCTGTAACTAAGGTCTATGCTATAAAAGAAGTCAAAAGCAGTCTTGAATAATGGGAACCCTCTGCCAGATTATCTAATGTCAATTTGTTTTCTGTCAGTGCTTCTTGTATATCTTTTTCCCCATCATCTGGTACTGTTGTGAAAGTGCTCATCTCCATAAAGTCATCTTCTGTTAATTCCTCTGGTGTGATGTCTACTAGCTCTTGAATTTCTCCAAAATCTGTATCTTGAAACCCCCAAACTTTTTTGCCATATCCATAATCTGATTCATGATTTTATGTTTTTATTTTAATTTTTATTTATTTATTATTGTTTTGAGAGACACAGAGAGAGAGAGCATGTGCACATGCTTGAGTGAGGGTGGGAGTGGAGAGGGAGAGAGAGAATCTTAAGCAGGCTCCCGCCCAGCATGGAGCCAAGGTGGGGCTCCATCTCAGACTGTGAGATCATTACCTGAGCCGAGGTCAAGAGTTGGATTTTTAACTGATTGAGCCATTCCAGTGCCCCATGTTCATGATTTTCTTGATTTTCTCTGTTGTAAATCCTGTGAAGTCATGTACAACATCTGCCTACAGTTTTTTCTAGTAGGAATTTATTGTTTCGGTCTTGATGGTGTTCACAGCCTTTTCTGTAACAGTGACGATATCTTCAATGCTTTAATCCTTCCAGACTTTCATAATGTTGTCTCTATTGGGTTCCTGTTCCATAGTGTTGACAGACTTTTCCCTAAAGTATCATGTGTAATGAGTCTTAAAGATCCTTTTGACCCCCGAATCTAGAGGTGTTATGTTGGGGCGGGTAGACCATTTTCACTTCTGTGTTGAACTCTTGTGGTTCTGGGTGGCCAGTGGCATTGTCCAATATGAAAAGAACTTTAAAAGACAGTCTCTTACTGTCAGGGTACTCCCTGATTTCAGGGACAAAGCATTGATAGAACCAGTCCAGAAGAAGGGTTCTCATTGTCCAGCCTTCTTGTTGTAGTATAACTAAAAATCTGGCAGCTGGTGTTTAACTTTCCCTTCAAAGCTAGGGATTAGGATCCTTATAGATAAGGTCAGTCCTGATTATAAACCTGACTGCATTTGCACAAAACAGTAGAGTTTAGCCTATCCTTTCCTGTCTTAAAATCATGGTGCTTGCTTCTCTTCCTTACTAATAAATGCCCTTTGTGGCATTTTTTTCTAGAATAGAACACTTTTGTCTGCATTAAAATCTGTTTAGGTAGATACCCTTTCTGAGGATCCTCAGTGATTTTCTTAATGGCATCTGGGAGCTCATCTGCTGCCTCTTTCTTGTTCAGCAAAAGTTGATTTCCTGTTATCTTGACATTTTTTAAGTCAGATCTCTTTCTAAATTATCAAACTATCCTTTGCTGGTATTAAATTCTCCAGCTTTAGATCTTTCATCTTCCTTTTGCTTTAAGTTGTCTTGTAATGACTTCACTTTTCTCAAACCATATTAGAATCATAATCATGCTTTCTTTATAGCAACTCCTGCATCCACATAAAAGCTGTATGTTCCATACAAGATCAAAAGGTACTTTGCAGAAAGTGCAAGGTTTTGTCCTGCTCTAGCCTACAAAGACAGCTTCATGAATTTCCCTTTCTTTTTTGGCAGTGGTCCTTATGCTGCATTTATTTATCTTGAAGTAGCAGGCAACCATAGCTGCAGACCTCAATCTATGGCATATATCAAGTAATTCAACTTTTTCTTGTAGTGTCATGACATTTTTTTGTTTCTTGGGAACACCTCCAGCATCACTAGTGGTAACCTTGTTGAGTCCCTGGTGTTACTCAAGATTTATGGTATTGCACTAAACTTGATGAAGAATGGGAGAAGTATGAGAGATCACTTTTTACTGCAATACACAATTTACTGGAGAGATGAATTGTTCACTCAGAGATGATTAGTGTTATATGGGCATTTTAAAGGGATAGTCACCAACAAGGGAGCTCACCACAATACCAACAAGATGGGGGCTCCTGGATGGCTCAGTCAGTTAAGCGTCCAACTCTTTATTTCAGCTCGGGTCATGATCTCGGGGTTCGTGGGATTGAGCCTGTGTTCGGCTCTGCGCTAACGACACGGAACCTGCTTGGAATTCTCTCTTTCCCTCTCTCTCTGCACCTTCCCCCGCTCACATTCACTTTCTCCCCTCCCTCAAAATAAATCAATAAAGTTAAAAAAAAAATAGCAACAGGAGGTGGCTACAAAATTATTATAGTAGTGTTATAGCATGAAATATAATTAATTTTATGCAGTTATGATTTAATACTGTGTCTTTATATCTCTTGACTATAAATGGCACTGTGTACTGTGTATGTAAGTTTTGATTAATTTTAACTTTTAAGAATAGATTTGTGTGTATTTTATGGTAGTAGATGATAAAATAGACTAGTATCTACTAATATCTACATCTGTTTTATGCATTGATGACATTCTTAACTTTTTGTTAAGTATTTTTTATATTTCTAGGCTTTGTGGTTCGTCTGCAAGTTTTTTAATTGTTGAAGGTCTCCAAAAAATTTTCTAATATGTTTACTGAAAAAAATCTGTTTATGAGTGGACCCATGCAGTTCATAACAATTTTGTTCAAGGGTCAACTGTATATGTAGAACTGGAGAAACATAAATAAGATTAGTGGATTGTATTGGTATCAGCATCCTGGTTACGATTGTATAGTATAATTTTACAAAATGTTACCATTGGGGGAAACGGGATGAAGTGAACAAGGGATTTCCTTTATAATATTTCTTACAACTGCATGTGAAATTACAGTTAAAATTTTATACTGTTTCATAAGCTGCTAAGGGTAATGATACTGAATCAAAAGTGCATTTGAGAACTTGTAGGGAAGACTGTTACTTAGAGCTGTTAGGACTTGTGACTATAGAGTTTTTATTAAAGAAGTGTCTTAGTACTGATTGGATTTGTTCAAAAATGTTGATGTTCTTGTTTAGATATAAAAGTGGTCTAAGATGGCTTTAGATGTCACTGTTCATTCAAGGAGTATAATTGTTATTATACATAATGACATACTGCTTCACATACTTTTCTGGGAACTCTTGGACTCAAGTACTTGTTTTGTCCTTACATAATAAAGCTGATATTTTTCCCATTAAGTAAAATAATATTTTATAATGAGATATGAAATTTTCAAAGTAGATGGTAACATAAATAGCAAGTGTCTTATGGAAATGATATGTGACATTTTCCCTTCATTCCTTCTTATTAGAGCACCTGACATTAATACGAAGCAAGGCCAAAACATACTGGAAATCTTACAAGATTGTTTTGAAGAAAAAAGTAAGGCTTCATTTCAAGATGGACTTGAGGGTTGGGTTGGATGAAAATTTGTGATACTCATTAATATTAAATTCAGCAAATGTGTTCTAGTATTTAAATAAATATATGTAAAATGTTTTTCCAGGAATTTTGAGTACACGTGCAATCCTTTACCTTCTGTTACACTAAGGATAATACTGTCAAAAATGAGCATAATTTGTCATTTCCTTTAGGTCACACTAGAGTTCTATGGTCTAGAAGTCCATAAATCATTATCTTATGCAAGAGAAAGTATTTCATGTAATGGGAATAAATGTGCAGAATTCTTAGGATCCCTAAGAGAGAATGTTTGGTGATTCGCAGTTCATTTTAAAGAAATGGTGAATTATTGCAAAAACTTTTCTAAGTGCTTGTCAGCATCAGAAGGTATTGAAAAAAAGAGAATAGGCGAACCAAAGAAACAAACACAGAGAGTGGAAAAATATTTCTTCTATATAAGCTCTGAAAGAAGAGCTGGTTCATTATTTCTTCAGGAATCTTGTTTGTGTTTTTCAGTTCCTGATGTCTTCCAGGCACATTTGAATATTGAAGCGATGTTTATATGTAATTTAAACTAATTGTGTTTAAAGAGTCAGCAAACGTCTTCACATTTCATGTAGGGCTTCTTTTAATTATAACTCAAAGATTTTATACCATATGTCATTTAAACTTTTTTTTTTTTTTTTGCTTTTTTTAAGGTCTTACCAATGATTTTAGCACAAATTCTACAAAATCAGTGCTTTATTCAACACCTAAAATGGAAGACATTTGTATTCAGTCATCAAGCAAAGAGGTAAGTCAAAAAGGAGAGCTGATATAGCTTTAGTAAGTGAAGCATTACACAATATAGTTACATCTATTTTAGTTGTTTGTAAGTCTTATTCTTAGAAGGGAATCCTGTATTCCCATTGCTTTCTATAATTTGGAGGTGGTTTGTGAAAATTCTGACTTGACATTTCCTGTGTTTGAAATTGGAGGTCTGGGTTTAGAATTATAAAATTTTGGGGTGTCTGGGTGGCTCAGTCAGTTGAGCATCTAACTCTTGATTTCGGCTCAGGTCATGATCTCATGGTTTGTGGGTTTGAGCCCTGCATAGGGCTCATTGGTGTGGAGCCTGCTTGGGATTCTCTCTCTCTCCCTCTCTCTTTGTGCTCCCTCTCTCTCAGAATGAATAAAAAAAACAAAAACAAAACCAACCAAACAAAAAAAACCCTTGGGAAAAAAAAAAAAAGAAATACCAAATTTTAACAAAATTATTTTTCACCTTTCCTAAAGTAATAATTAAATTAGGTTTTTAGGAAAGTAGGCAATGACTTAAGTTCCTAATCCAGATTTGAAAATTTGGTTGTTTTCTGAATATTGAGGTTAATCTATTGCTGTATAAGGGAACCAGTCTTTTTTTTTTTTTAAATGTTTATTTATTTTTGAGAGAGAGAGTGTGAACTGGGGAGGGGCAGAGAAAGAGGGGCAGAGGATCCAAAGAGGGCTGTGCACTAACAGCAGTGAGCTCAATGTGGGGCTTAAACTCATGCACCACAAGATCATGACCTGAGCTAAAGTCACATGCTCAACTGACTGAACCACCTGGGTGCCCTAGGAATCAATCTTTTATAGATCATATCTTAAGAGGATAGGTTGACTTAACTCTACAAAATAGCCAACTTTCAAATAGAGTTTGTGAAGCTAATGAATAAAGACAAGTTATTCAAAAGCACAATACTAATTGGAGAGAAAATAGCTTTACTAGAAATTTGTATAAACATCTAATTATACAGTTGACCCTTGAACAATGCAGAGGTTAGGGTTGCTGACCCACTTGTGTTAGTTGAAAATCCACTTAAAACTTTTGACTCCCCAAATATTTAATTACTAATAGCCTACTGTTGACCAGAAGCCTTACTGATAATGTAAACAATTGATTAACATGTATTTTGTATGTTATGTGTATTATATACTGTATTCTTAAAGTAAGCTAGAGAAAAGAAAATGTTAAGACATTTATAAGGAAGAGAAAATACATTTATGTTATTATGCTATATTTATTGCAAACAAATGTGAGTAAGTGGACCTGCACAGTTCAAACCCTTGTTCTGTGGTGAACTATATATAGCCTTTTGGTTCCAAGGAATGTAGACAGATCCATTTCTTTCAGAATTGAGAGGCCTTCTTTAATGTGGTAAATTATACTGATTTTTGGAAGTTAAATCAACTTTTTAAGTTTTCTGGGATAAATTTGACTTGGTCATAATGTATTAACCTTTTTTGATTTGGTTTGCTAGTATTTGAGGCATTTGCATCTATGTTCATGAACAGTATTGTCTTTTTCTTTTCTCAAAACATTCTTGGAGGGCTTTGGTTTCAGGGTTATGCTAGAGGTTTCATTTGTAGGTAGGATGTGACAAATTGCAATAGGCCACATTCCTGTTGCAACAACTAGTTAAAAAGAATGAAATGCAAACAAATCATATTTTTAGAGACATGGGAGCTGTGGAAAGAACAAAATCTAGATAAAATTCCAAAGAGAAAAGAATCTTGAGAAGATGAGTTGATGATTATTAGTCATTTTTTTCCCTGAGAGTATTAACTAATTTGGGGCAAAAGCTGAGGGTTTTAAGCTGGTCCATACAGAGTGTCTACCATGGGGAAGCACAGCTTTTTTCAGGTTCCTCTAACCCTTCTTATTAAGATTTCTTGTTTGTAGTTTCTGTTTCCTGCAAGTACCTTTTTGCTTACCTTCGTTATTTCCTTTTATTTTAGAGCCTTTTGTCAGATGTCCAGTGAATCTTAGTGGTCTCCTTATATTTAAGAGTGGAAACTAAAATGGTGATTGCAAATTCTAGTTGTACAATAAAATTTGTACCTTGGTAGATTTTACTGTGGTATGATCTGTCCGAGCCATGTCATTGTAGATGTCCAGGTGTTAATATCTATAGGTTTTGTTTTTTTTTTAACTTGGTTTGGTAGGTTTTTCTAACAAATCTCTTCTGCTTGGGAGCTTGATTCCATTGACAAATGGTCTCAACCAGGTGTAGCAGAGGGAAGACACAATTTGAATGCTTCTGCCTAAAATCTCTATTTTTACTGTATTACTGTTACCTTCATCTGTGTCTGAGTCTATAGTCTCTCTGATTCTGAAACTCAAGAGTAAACATCTACTATGCCAGAGTTGGGAGAGGAGAGGCTCTGCAACTCTTGACTACTTCGTATACATACTTTTAACAACTTTACTGTTCGTAGGCCCAACTTGGAGCCTCTCTTAGAGTGGCCTTGCACCTCTAATAAATGATCTTATGGGTTAAACATAAATGTGTTTCCTTCTGTACTTTCTCCACTTTCTGGACTGATTAGTTGCTGCTGATTTGCTTTCTAGCTTAAAGTTTGTTGAAATCTCCCATCTACTCCCTTTTCTTTTCTCTTCATACTTCTGGATTTATACATTTTATTTATTTTTTATTTTCTTAAAGAAATATATATATATATATTTTAAATGTTTATTTTAGAGAGAGAGAGTGAGCGAGTAGGGGAGGAGCAGAGAGAGGGAGACAGAATCCTAAGCAGGCTCCATGCTGTCAGTGCAAAGCCCAGTGCGGGGGCTCAAACTCATATGAGCCATGCGTGAGATCATGACCTGAGCTGAAACCAAGAGTTAGACCCTTAACCGACTGAGCCACCCAGGTGCCCTGGGTTTATACAGTTTAAAAAATCCTAATGAGGTTTCAAGAGGAACAGAGACTAGTGAGAGCTTGCTTGTCTTTCTTTATGTAATTGAGTTCTATAATGTATTCACTGAACAGTGCAGGACCTTCTTTACTTATATATCCCCCTATTGGTAGAGTTTTAGGTTGTTTGCATGTATTCATTATTACAGCAGTGTACACCTTTGTTCATGCCTCCTTGTGCACATGTTGTAAATCGAATTTCTCTAGGACATGCATATTTCAAATGAAATTGTTAAATGTCTATTTTTTCTGCAAAATGTTTACAAGTTTTGTTTCCTACATGCAGTTTATGAATGAGATTTCCCTTTTCTATATTTTTAAAATTTATGATTTGATATATTTCAAATGTACAAAAGAATATATGTATATAAGGTATTAAAAATAATATAAATGAACACTTATGTACTTATCCTTAGTGTAACACGTATCAATCAATACTTTTGCAGCATCAATGTTTCCCTTTCTAATCCTGTTCTTCTCCCTCTCCTCCCTGCACAAAGGTAACCACTATCTTGAATTTTATGTTCATCATTCCCATCCTTTATTTTATAGTCAGACTTTTATGCTTCCCACTGGGTCTGCAGAAAGTGCACTTGTTCTTTCTAGCAATGAAGTGCATATAGTCTTTCTGCCCAGGGAAGCCTTCTGAGGCTTAACCCGTTTTTATTGGGGGCTGATTATATTAGGTACCCTCTGCCAACCAACATCCTATACTTCCTGAAGGAAAAACACAGGTGTTCATTATAAATCACATTTTTATACAGTCTAGGCAGGCTGGCATGGTAGGCACAACCTAATCAGCTGGTAATAGAGGAAATATTCTGAAAGCCAAATTCCCAGCTGCCAGTCAAGGGCCAGCCTTGTAAGCAAGTTCTTTAAATGATCAGGTGTCCTATGTTAACTCCTCTAGTGAGTGAATCTCTAAAATATAGTGTATATATATATATATATGCATGTGTGTGTATATATATATGTATATATGCATATGTGTATATACATACATATGTGTGTGTATGTATATGTATATGTGTGTGTGTGTGTGTATAGTTTAACATGCCTCTACTTTGAACTTTGTGTAAATGGACTTATAACCTACTTCTGTGGTTTGTTTGTTTTTTTTTTTTTTTGTTAACAATTATTTATTCCTGATGCTATAATTTATGAATTTCACTGTTGAATGTGTGATATTATATTATAGGTCTATATCATAATTTATCCAGTTTACTGTCAAGATAGGTTTTTGCTGTTCAGAGCAGCATTGTTTCTATGTTAAGATTTATGAAATTTCAACTTTATTAGATAATGCCAAATTGCCAGCTGTTTTATTATTTTCCAATACTTTTTTTTTTCCAATTTAAAAACAAATGTATTCAATCAGAATTGCTAATACAATGGAGTAGATCTAATGTTGTATATCTTTTAGGCTCAGTGCCAGAAATCACATCCAAAGTCAGTTCCAGTTTCTTCAAGGAAGAAAGAAGCCTCTAGGCAGTTCACTGTAGAACCAAGGGAAGTTGTCAACAGATCAGGTTGGTGGCATTCCCATGGGTGTTATTTGCTTAGACATATTTAAAAGGAAATGCTGAAGGTGTTACCTGTATTGGCTTGAGTGACGGGGTCATGGATTAGCCCAGGCAGAATGGTCAGTGTTTTTGTTTTTGTTTTTTTAAACATGAATGATAAGCTTCTTTTGATTATTTATTTCTTTATTTTAGTGATAGGAACATTGATTACTATGATCTGGTAAGAGACATTAAGTAAGAATTTTTACAGGGACTATAGCTTTAAGAATTTTCAAATAGATTTCTTTTTTTTTTTTTTTCCTGAAAAATTAATATTATCTCACACAGTTTCTGTGGGTCAAAATTGAGAAGCAGCTTAGTTAGATGATTCTAGGTTGAAATCTCTCATTAGGTGGCAGTCAAGATGTTGGCCATGGTTGCAGTCATCAAAAGGCTTGACAGGGGCTATGGGTATGTTTCTAAGATGACTCACTCATGGGCAGGAAGCCTTAATTCCTTCTCACATGACCCTTCCCATCGGCTTTTGAGCATCATTTTTTTTTTTTTTTAAAGGGAGTTATAATTGACATATAACATATTAGCTTCAGGTACCCAACATGATTCAATATTTGTACATACATGGTCAGTGTTCTTTGTCTCTATTCTCCTTTTGTTCATTTTTCTTAATTATTTGTATGTGCTGCAACTTTTTAAAAAGTTTACTTTATTAATGCTTTTCAAATTAGAAGAGTCCTTCTTTTGAGGTAAGCCTCAAAGATTAAAAAAGTGCTACTGATTGTTACTGCCATCATCCTGCTGAGGTAACTTTGGAATGAAAACCTATGTAAATGTGTGTGTGTGCTTGCATGTGTGAGTGCATGTGCATGCATGCTTTCAGAAGAGGCTTTACGATTTTCTTTTACACCACTTTTCTTTTACAGTATAGGCAAGTACCTTTTACCTGATCATTTACTGTTTTATTCTTTTTGCCATTTAGATAGTATTACGTGATCTCATTGTCACTTAGTGTCTATGTCTGTCATCACCACTGAATTTGAGCACTGTTTTTATATATTTACTGGCTATTTGAATTTCCTTTTATCTGAGTTGTCTATTCATATCCTTTGCCTATTAGTTTTTTCTTGTTTATGAGAGGTCTTTGAATTGAGTCTCTCTGCTCTGTTTATCCGTAATTTGTGTGACAGATATTTTTCCAAATGGTCCCTCGGCAGTTAAATATTTTGTTTATAGTATCTTTAACCATATGATGAGTATGATTTTTGGAAAATGTTTATTTTTAAGAGAGAGAGAGAACATGTGAGCAGGGAAAGGGGCAGAGAGAGAGGGAGACAGAGGATTTGAAGCAGGCTTTGTGCTGTCAGCTTAGAGCCTGATGCAGGGCTCAAACTCATGAACCATGAGATCATGACCTGAGCTGAAGGCCCACACTTAACTGACTGAGCCACCCAGGTGCCCTGATGAGTACGATTTTTTATTTTAATTGTCAAATGTGTGATTTTTATAGCTTTTCTTGTTGTGGTATATGTAGTATCCTAGCTTTCATCTTAAGTTTTTATTTAAATTCCAATTAGCATACAGTGTAATACTAGTTTCAGGCGTACAATATAGTGATTCAATACTTCCATACAACACCAGGTGCTCATCACAAGTGCACTCTTTTTTTTTTTTTAATTTTTTTTTTAATTGTTTTATTTATTTTTAAGGCAGAGAGAGACAGAGCATGAGCAGGGGAGGGGCAAACAGAGAGCAAGACACAGAATCAGAAGCAGGCTCCAGGCTCTGAGCTGTCAGCACAGAGCCTGACGCGGGGCTCGAACTCACAGACCATGAGATCATGACCTGAGCCAAAGTTGGACGCTTAACTGACTGAGCCACCCACGCACCCCGCAAGTGCATTCCTTAACCCCCATCACCTCTTTCACCCATTCCCCCACCCACCACCTCCCTTCTGGAAACCATTGCTTTGTTGTTTATAGTTAAGAGTCTGCTGGGGCGCCTGGGTGTCTCAGTTGGTTACACATCCAACTTTGGCTCAGGTCACAATCTCACGATTCTTGAGTTTGGGCCTGTGTGGGGTTCTGCGCTGACAGTGTGGAGCCTGCTTGGATTCTCTGTCTCCCTGTCTCTCTCTGCCCCTCCTTCACACACACACTGTCTCTAAAATAAATAAATAAACATTAAAAAAAGTCTGTTTCTTGGTTTTTCCTCCCCCACCCCATTTCATTTGTTTCTTAAATTTCACATATGAGTGAAATCATATGGTATTTGTCTTTCTCTGACTGATTTGTTTCACTTAGCATTATACCATCTAGATCTATACATTACCACATTTTGTTTTATTCATTTATCCATTGGTGGACATTTGGGTGGTTTCTGCTTCTTGTCTGTTTTGAATAATGCTGCTGTGAATGTAAGTGTACAAATATCTCTTGTAGTATCTGCTTTCAGTTCTTTTGGATACATACCCAACAAAGGAATTATTGAGTTATACAGCAATAATATTTTTAATTTTTTGAGGAGCCACTAAACTTTTCTGTAGTGGCCGTATCATTTTACATTCCTACCAGCAGTGCATAAGGGTTCCGATTTCTCTACATCTTCACCAACACATGTTATTTTCTGTGCGTGTGTGTGTGTTTTGTACTAGTAGCCATCCTAATGGTGTGAAGTAGTATCTCATTGTGATTTTGACTTGTTCATCATTGTCGCTAGGGAATTTTAAATTAAAATAATAATTAGATACCACTACATACCTATAAGAATAGCTAAAATCTAAAAAAAAAACTTGTTTTTTTTTTGTAACTCATTTCTTTGAGAGTTTTGGTCTTTTGTTCAGGAGAATTTATAACTAATTGTTAAGACTTTTTTATGATGGATGCTTTAAAATTCTTATTAAATAGTTCCAGCATTTGATTCATCTTGTCCATATGTGTCCACTGATATTTTTCTTATTCAGGTTATGTTTTTCTGGGTTTTGTATAATGAGTCATTTTGATTATATTCTTGACATTTTGGTTATTTTAATAGACTCTTGATTGTATTTAAATCATTTCTTATATAGCACATAGTTGCCTTGTTTTGGTTTATTGTTTTGGTTTATTGCCTTTATTCTTGCCTACTTTTGGGGGTTTTATTTCTAGTGACAATTAAGTGTTAGAGTCCTAAGCAGTGGTGTTTTGGTCTGTTTGATTTTCTGATGCTGCTGAGATTCCAGGTCAGTTCTTGCTGGTGCTGTGTCAAGTGAATGGAAGGTGCTTTCCTTGGTACCCCATGTCCTCATTCACTCAAGTGGGGGCTGGGGTCAGAAGCTGTTGGGATTGGTTCTCCTTAAATTT
This sequence comes from Prionailurus bengalensis, assembly GCF_016509475.1. Lineage (NCBI taxonomy): Eukaryota > Metazoa > Chordata > Mammalia > Carnivora > Felidae > Prionailurus > Prionailurus bengalensis. The sequence goes on from NC_057344.1 coordinate 151,038,575, forward strand.
GAGACAGGTGGAAGACAGGATGGGGGTGTAGGATTCTTTTATGTTTTTCCTGCCGTAGTTTAGACTGTCCATTGGTGCCCTTGTTGTGAAGCAAGGCCTGGGGTGTACTAACTGTGGTTCAGAATGTCACCTTGGTCTGGGAAGCAGTGGTTGGGAAGGTAAAAGGCTTTAGTATTCTGCAGCTCTTTGTGGATCATATAGCCTGCTATTCTTGATTGTTAACTGGAGACTAGGTTGGTCCAGGCACAGGGTTAGTCCAGTACTTTGCTCCTCTGCTACTGCTGTCCTATAGAACTTATGGAGTGGGGCCTGAGTCTTTGCTGCTCTGACACTGCCACTGCAGAATGGAGTAGTTAGTGGCCCAAGTTGTGGAATGGGAGTTGGGGTTCCCCATTAGGTCTTTGTTGTGTTTCCTTTCTGCAGGTCTATTGGCCAGAGAATGTAGGCTGTTTTTTCTCCTATGCCTGCTGGTGGTTCTGGATCGCAGGAATCTCTAGAAACCAGTCTGGGGGTACATGGGAGATTAAAAGAAAACCCAAGGGATTCATCATATTGTCTTTGGTGGCTTAAGGCTTGAGGTTCCTAGCAAATACTCCTTTTCCCTTCCAGCTTTCAGAGTTCTCTTATTGTTTCATGGGTAATTACCAGGGAATTTAGAGGGAAAAGCAGGGAAAGCTGAGTATGCTGTCTTGTTCCGTAAATCTTCCAAAAGCCCTTTTTTGATTGTATTTAAAATTTTTTTTTCTTTTTTTAAATTTTTTTTTTTTCAACGTTTATTTATTTTTGGGACAGAGAGAGACAGAGCATGAACGGGGGAGGGGCAGAGAGAGAGGGAGACACAGAATCGGAAGCAGGCTCCAGGCTCTGAGCCATCAGCCCAGAGCCCGACGCGGGGCTCGAACTCACGGACCGCGAGATCGTGACCTGGCTGAAGTCGGACGCTTAACCGACTGCACCACCCAGGCGCCCCATGATTGTATTTAAAATTTTTAACATTTGCTTGTTAAGGATATAAATCAATATGAATACTCCCCAGCAGTTCTACTTTTTTTGACATTTGGAGGCATACAGCTAAGAGAATAGAGTGTGTGTGTGTATAAATATATAAAGGTATGTGTATATATGTATCTATATGTATACAAATATTATGTATAAAGAATATATTTTATGTATATCTTTATATATATACATATAATTATTTATGTATCTCTATACATATCTGTTATGTCTCTATATGTGTATGTATATGTACAATTGTGGTCATTTAGCTGCCCTAGTTTACTGACTTATTTTTTTAAAGTTTATTTATTTATTTTGAGAGAGCGAGAGAGCATGAGCAAGTGGGGGAGGGGCAGAGAGAGAGTGAGAGAGAGAGAATCCTAAGCAGGCCCCACGATGTCTGCCCAGAGGCTGATGCAGGGCTGTATCCCACAAACCGTGAGATGATGACCTGAGCCAAAATCAAGAGTCAGACGTTTAACCAACTGAGCCACCCAGGCATCCCCACTAAATTTACTGACCTAACGATCAAATGTCATAATTCTCTAAGATTACTTTATTATTTTAGCTGTGTATAGATTTATTCAAATCTTGAGTAAATTGACTTTTCATAGAATTGTGAATTTCTGTTGAGAATTTTTGTCATTTCAAAACTTCAGAGCATGGATCAAATACATCTTCACATTCGTTAATTTCATAAATTAGAACTTTTAAAGCACTTGCATATTTTAATCATAGATCTTTGATTATAAACTTAATGAACTGCGAGTCTTGAAAACTCATTTCTAACTTGCTGAATTTTAAAAAGCACATTTGGCTCTAATATTATTATTTTTTGATATCTTTATATAATTTTCTTCTAGTTCAGGACCATGAAGTTCATCAGCAAATTTTGGCAACTGATGTTGGTTCTAAAAGTACACCTGACTCAAGAAAAATGTCAAGTGAAAAACTAAAAGGTCATCATGGTGGAGTTGATGAAGAATTTTACTTATCTGTTGGTTCACCTTTCGTTCTTTTGGATGCAAAAACATGTGTATCTCAAAGTGCTGTCTCATCTATTGCCCAAAACAGAAAGACCTACACTTCTGAAAAGTCAGTAAATACATTGTCTTCAAGTACAGAGATTTCTCTTAAAACCAGAAAAAGGTGAATTTTTATTTACTTAAGTAATAGTCATCCTGTTTAAAAAATTTTTACCTTTTATATTAAAGAGTAAGTAATTTGGTCTTTTTTGTATTTTATAGTAAGTATTGAGGAATATTAACATATTAGGAGAAGAGCATAACATATTTCAGTTTATATTTAACAATAGGAAAGCTTACAGTATATTTCAGAGAAGTTTGTGGGTAAACTTTTCTGTGGAAAAAAAGTATTTTCTTCTAATGATAAATTTTCTATAACTCCTAAGAGTATTTTCTCTATGTTATTTGTAATTACAAGGATAGGTGTGTCTCAGGTCATTTCTAGGGTAACAAAGGATAAGTATTTTGAGGATAAGTTGTGGTAAACCCATGTCTATTTCTTGGGGTTTACATTTTGGCCTTTAAGAAGAAAAGTAGATCATTCAAAGTCCTTTGCTGTTGGGACCTTTGCAGTGAGTGTAACTAATATCTGTCTGGTGTCTTGTGTTATTCTTGGAGCCAAGAAGTTAAGTACATTCTAAGATTTTGCTATTCAAAATGTGGTCTATGGCTCAGTATCTAGAGCAATGCATTATCTGGAAACTTGTTAAAAATGCAGAATTTCAAACCCTCTCTAGTCCTGATGAATAAGAATCTACATTTTAAACTCTTCAGATGACTCAGAATTTTAGTGTTTGAGAACTAGTGCTCTAAGCTATAGATTTTCTTGGCCTGTTCTCTTACTTTTTCCCATGGACTAATAAGGAATTTAATTTTCCTGGGCACTTGCCTTATATATTTTAAGAGGTTATAAATCAGCACTTACAGATTTTAAATAAAGGTCTAGTAGAAAATTTTGTAAGCGGTCTGTGTTCTTAACTGAAAGGTAATTCAGGAAAACTCCTAACTGAACAAACTTTGACAGTCTTCACCTTGCCGTCCTTTTACCTTTTAGGTTAAATTTTGAAGATAAAAATGTTTCGAAGAAAGTAGAAATACCAAATGAATTATCAGAAACAGAGGATAAAGTATCAGAAGAACCACAAGAGAGGAAATCGTCAAGAACATCTCAGAAAAGAGTACAAGATTCAGAATATGAAGTTCAACCACAAACTAAAAAGAGTTTTTCAGCACTGTTTTTAGAAACTGTAAAAAGAAAAAGTGAATCCAGGTGAGTTATTAAGAAACTGTCCTTTGAGATGTTTGGTTTTATATTCTGTGAACAGTGTCATGGATTCTTAATGCTATTTAACTAGAAGTTAATCTTAATTGGCACCAATTTTATTTTATTTTATTTTATTTTATTTTTATTTATTTATTTATTTATTTTTTCAACGTTTATTTATTTTTGGGACAGAGCGAGACAGAGCATGAACGGGGGAGGGACAGAGAGAGAGGGAGACACAGAATCGGAAGCAGGCTCCAGGCTCTGAGCCATCAGCCCAGAGCCCGACGCGGGGCTCGAATTCACGGACCGCGAGATCGTGACCTGGCTGAAGTCGGACGCTTAACCGACTGCGCCACCCAGGCGCCCCATTTGGCACAAATTTTAATTGAAATTGTGCCCAACCCATAAGGAGTGTGTAGTTTCTTACCAGCAAATGACCTCCAAAACCATCATTTAATAAATACTAAGTTAACTGTGAAAGAAAATAAGTTTATTCAGCTTTCATTTCTTTTGCCCATTAGCTCGCTCTTCTTTTCTTTTCTTTTCTTTTCTTTTCTTTTCTTTTCTTTTCTTTTCTTTTCTTTTCTTTTCTTTTCTTTTCTTTTCTCTTTTCTTTGAGTTTATTTATTTATTAATTTATTTTGAGAGAGAGGGTGGGAATCCTCAGCAGGCTCCACTCTGTCAGTGCAGAGCTCAGTGTGGGGCTCCATCCCATGAACTGTGAGATCATGATCTGAGTCTAGATCAACAGTCGGATGTTTAACCAACTGAGCAACCCAGGTGCCCCATATTAGCACTTTCTAGTTTGTATGATATCACAGAATGAAGACAGTATTTAGAAATAGAATTATGTCATGGTGTATTTCACTATTACAGGTTTTAAGTCTTTTTTCCTTTTCTTCTGCTTGTGTTAATAAATGTATAGTCCTAAAATAAATTTTAATCTGTTCTTGCCTATTTAAAAGCCTTCAGAGGTTTTTAACTGATTCGTAACTGTGATTCAGTGATTCTTAACTGTGGCTGCACAGTAGAGTTAACTAGAATTAATGGCAGCTAGGGTTGAGAACTACTGGCTTATATAAACTTCAGATTTACTAGCTGGTGTTTACGGCCTTTACTCTCCTTAGTTAACTCTTTTTGCCAGCTTGGTCATGCACATTTGCATTTGTCCCTATATTGGCATACCATTTTCCCTTGTCATGTGCCAGTCTCCTTTTTCTCTCCTGGTGACATCTGCTTCTTACTTCATGGATGGCTGTCTTCTTACTGTAACCTTATATGGCAGAAGGTGACAAGGGGGCTCTCTGAGGCTTGCTTCTTTTATGAGGGTATTACTTCCATTCATAAGTGTTCTGTTGTCATAAAGGCCCCACCCCCAAATACCATCCCAATGGGGATTAAGTTTCAGTTTATGAATTTTGGAAGTATACAAACATTCAGTCTGAGCAGGTATCAATGTTGTGCCTAAGCATATCTTCAGTTTGAATGATCTTGATATTATGAAAGTCCCTTGAAGTGGAATAGAGGAGCAGATATAGAGAATTCTTACTGGCTGGTTTGGGAAATCTTAATTTTTAAGTTCTTAGCATTACTTCTATATATTATGAAAAATGAATAGATATTATGAGTTATATACAATAAAACAAATCAAATTTGTAACAGATTGGCTATTTCTTTTTAACGTTTATTTATTTTTGAGACAGAGAGAAAGCATGAACAGGGGAGGGTCAGAGAAAGGGAGACCACAGAATCTGAAACAGGCTCCAGGCTTTGAGCTGTCAGCACAGAGCCCGATGCGGGGCTCGAACTCACGGACTGCGAGATCATGACCTGAGCTGAAGTTGGATGCTTAACCAACTGAGCCACCCAGATTGGCCTACCCAGTTGAGCCACCCAATAGGCCCCCAGATTGCCTATTTCTTTAAATGTTGAAAACTAACATTTCTATTTCTGTTTCATTCATTGTGGTCTTCTATTTATATTGACTTTGTTTTTCATTAGATTTCTAAAATTTTCTAGTTACATAAACTTGCTAAAGCTCTACCTATTAGAAGATAGTATGTTTCTTAGTATGTATATTTAGAAGATTTACGTTATTAGATTTATCACAGATTTGAGATTAGAGAAATAGAGAAGGCATTTTCATTTCATAATCTTTTTGTATATCTTATTAATGAAAAGACAGAAAAAACAGACATAGTAATCTAAGTCTTCCATTCTAGCTTTGCTTCTTTTATGTGTAAGAATGGTTAAGCATCCTTACTCAAGTGAAAAAAGCAGAAACAGGAGTGCATGTGCTAGCTTTGGAGTTCGGATATTTACCCTAAGTTTTTATTTATGCATGTCGTACTTCAGTACCTGGTTTGCTTGAGGCTGTTGCTTTAAAAAGGAAGGAAGTGCAAAAGAGTACCATCAGATTACTATTCCTTTGAATAATTCCTTCATTCTCCAGAAAGCTTTCTCAACTAATTGGAAAAGATTCTGTTTAATCCCAATTGTTTACCTTTCTAGATACATTACATTTATTTCTATACCATGATTACAATGTTAAATTTGAAAATGTGTGAATTATTCAAACTTGGAGTGAATTTTTACATAATATAATTTAATGTAAAATTTACTAGTGTTTTCTTAGAGTATTAGATTTGAAGGTGTCTCGGAAATAATCTTGTTTTGGATGTGAAGAAATCTGGGCCCTAAGAGATCTGTATACATCTATACAAACATATAATTAGTATAACATTATATATAATAACAACATGCATTTGGGACTGTCAGTCAGTGTATCTGAGCTATATTTAACACATTTCTGGGTTTCAACTTTTTGATATATATATATAATGAGACATTAAATTAGTTGATGTCTAGGCTCTCTTGCAGCTCTAAATTTTCTTTGATCTCATTAGTATTATAAATGAGTATAATCAGGTATTATAGAAATGTAAAAGGAGAGGGATTTTCAAGGGTAAGGGAAAATTGAGATGTGAACTGTTCTTTAAAAGATGCATAGATTTTATTCCTACACAGATTATTTTACTTTTTTCCAGAAAGCAAAGGTAAAAACTTTCTTTTTTTGAGTTATTATTTATTGTAATATTCTGTTTTAGTCCTGTTGTTAGGCATATAGCAACTGCTCCACCTCATTCATCTCCTTCAAATGATCTAAAGTTGTTAGAGGATGAATTTATAATTGATGAATCAGACAGAAGTTTTGCCAGTACATCTTGGATTACTATACCCAGAAGGGCGGGGCCTCTGAAACAATGCACGGTAACCCCTGCAGAGAACACTGCACTCCTTCAAAGTAAAAAGTCAAAAGAAAAAGATCACAGTGTATCAACTGCAGATTTGACAAGTGACAAACGTTCTGGCAAAGCTCACCCAGTAGGGAGATCTCAGCCCTCTGAACAAAAAGGAGTGAATAAGGGTTGTGCTTTGTCAAATGAAATGGAAAATCATTGTAGATCTACAAAATATGAACTGTATTATGAGAATGCAGAGAAATCATCTGGAAACAGAAGGACTATAAGACAAAAACAGAGAAGAAAATTTAAGGCCAATGTACTTGAAGAACAGGTTGATACAGAACAATCTAAAGATAAAAACACAAATATGTCACATATCACCCAAGATAAGTTACAAAGAAATTCAGACAGAAATATGGAAGAGTGTGAAGATATGATAAATGTTGCCGTTTCCAAAAAACAGGTGCTGCCCGTAGGTAAGTGTTTTATATTAAGTGTAACTATGAACATTATTCTACTGCTTTATGTTTTTATACTATTTCTATTTAGCTTTGGAAAGTAGGCAAAGTAAACCTAAATCTGTAGGCTCTTTTCTAGAATGTCTATTTTACATATAATTCAATTCTGAGTCACTTGAGTTTTGTGTAGCTTCCAAGATGGCGCACATGTAAAGGAAGAAGTGAAGGGGAAAGGCCCGTAAATCAGGTGGTTACCAGAATATGAATAAGACGGCATCATGTATTCTTAGAGGTTTATTAAAATATAAACTGGGGAAAAAAACACAGGGTAGTATGGGAGTATTTCTTATAGGATAAAACATTATACTCTTTTATATCATTTTAGTATTCATCTATACTCATTTATCTAATATTCAGTCAATTGCCAGACACTGTATTAGACACTGAAATTACAAAGATTATTAAGACACAATTATTGCCATTAAAAAAAATCAATCCAGTAGTATCTGTAGACCAACAGGTATGCCTGTACATTCACAGGACAATAATGGAATCACACAGAACAGTTATCTAACTAAAAGCTCAATAGGTCTTTTTATCTTGGATCACTATATTGTTTATCATCCAAACTGGGACACTTGAGAATGAGAGGAATGTCAGGACAGGAAGCATAAACTGGGATTCTCTCAATCTGAAGTGTGGTTACTCTCCTTACATGGCTACCCATTTTATAGTGATTGAGGTATAATGACGGCACTGTCTTCTAGATCTATTTATTTTCTTTGTACCACTTTTTTTTTTTTTAATTTTTTTTTTTTTCAACGTTTAATTATTTGTGGGACAGAGAGACACAGAGCATGAACGGGGGAGGGGCAGAGAGAGAGGGAGACACAGAATCGGAAACAGGCTCCAGGCTCTGAGCCATCAGCCCAGAGCCTGACGCGGGGCTCGAACTCACGGACCGCGAGATCGTGACCTGGCTGAAGTCGGACGCTCAACCGACTGTGCCACCCAGGCGCCCCTATACCACTTTTTAAGTAATAGAAAAGATCGTCATTCTTATAGAATTTCTTTAGTTAATGGAATGGAAAGCACTTAACAAATGTATTAGACACTTTAGGTGTACATAACATAATTTAATCCTTCTTGACAATCCCATAAATTAGAAAATACTCATGGTTAAAATATGCTGGCTCAGGATCTGTCCCATCGTAGAGTCCATATTTTTTCAACACTATTAAGAAGTTTTGAAGTAAGTAAAAATGCTTTTGATGCTCAATTGGAAAAACTATTAACCAGAAAATTCTATTCAACAGAATTTTTTATGTACTTAGAGATTCTAGATGACTATACTGTATTGCTGATACAGAAGAGAGAAAGTATATTAATTTTTTTTTTTTAATGTTTACTTTGAGAGAGAGAGAGATAAAGTGTGAGCAGGGGAGGGGCAGGGAGAGAGGGAGACACAGAATCTGAAGTAGGCTCCAGGCTCTGAGCTGTCAGCATAGAGCCTGATGTGGGGCTTGAATTCACAAATTATGAGATCATGACCTGAGCTGAAGTTGGAAGCTCAACTAACTCCCAGGCACTCCTGGAAGAAAGTATATTAAAGCACAGTATTTAAGCTAGTTGTTGTGAAAAGAAATTCCACTTTAATAATTACCTAACTATTTTAGCTTTCTTTTTGTGTAATCTATGTCATAGACTTTATATTACCTGAAATAATAGTTTTGTCCATGTGTACCTTTGTGTACTTGAAAAATTCTGCTTAAAATAAAGGGGAAAAAAAGCTACCTTCTCTATTTTGTGGACCTCTTTTGTAAATGCCTGACATGTCCCAGGTGATTTTTGTTGGAATTATTTTTCCTTCCTTCCTTCTTTCCTTCCCTTCCTTCCTTCCTTCCTTCTTCCTCCCTCCCCCCCACTTCGTCCCTTCCTTTTTTTTTTTTTTTTTTGTTCTTCCTTTACTTTCTCATTAGCAGCTGGCTATTTGAAGAAAATATAAAGAATCTCTGACTAAACTGAGATTATATTATAGGAAATTTTTTTTTCTTATTAGTCCCTTAAGTAGAATATGAATTCATAAAATTTGAAGGTACAAAATTTTTATTTATCCATAAGTTCTTAGGAAAAAAACATTGTATCAAGAAAGTATACTTGAAGGAGACTCTAAGTGTTAAACATTTATTGAATGCAAAATTCTTCACACTAATTTTCAGTTATATTAAATTCTTCCTTATCTAGATTGGTTAGTGAATATAATGTCTGATTAATTACCAATTAATTTTCTATCACTGTCATAACAAATTACCCCATACTTAGTGACTTAAAACAACATACATTTATTATAGTTCTTTGGGTTGGAAATCTGAAATTGATCTCACTGGACTAAAATCAATGTGTTGACAAGGTGTCTTTTGTTTCTGATAATTCTAGGAGAGAATCTGTATCCTTATCTTTTCCAGCCTCTTGAAGTTGCTTCTATTCCTTGAATCATAGCTCCCTTCTTTCATCCTCAAAGCCAGCAATACCAGCCTTCTCGCAATTTCCAATTTTTTTTGTGTCTTCCATTGTCCCATCTTTCTGACCACTACTTCTGAGAACACATGTAAGTAGATTGGGCCAGCCTAGATAATTCAGGATAATCTCCCTGTTTTAAGGTTTATAACCTTAATCATTTCCTCAAAGTCTCTTGCCAGGTAATATTTTCACAGATTTGTGGATTGGGTGAGTACATCTTTGGGAGGCCATTATTCTGCCAACCATATCAGTTTTCAAAGACTAATAATATGAAGATAATTTAAGTCCAAAGATATTTTTACTCCGAAGATTTTTTTTTTTTTTTTAATTCAAAAGGCACTTGACAGGGGCGCCTGGGTGGCTAAGTTGGTTAAGCGTCAGACTTCGGCTCAGGTCATGATCTCGTGGCTCGTGAGTTCAAGCTCCTCTTCAGGCTCTCTGCTGACAGCTCAGAGTCAGGAGCCTGCTTTGGATTCTGTCTACATCTCTCTCTGCCCCTTCCCTGCTCCTCGAACTCTGTCTCTCTCTCTCAAAAAGAAATAAGCATTAAAAAAAACAACAACCAAAAGGCACTTGACAGATTTGTAATGCCTAAACTGATGATTTATTTTGAGGCAGTGGACTTTTCCAGTTTTGATGTCTCTCAGGCTTCTTAAACTGAATGTGTTGGAAACTAAATTCTTCCAAACTTCTCCTTCTTTTGTTTTCCTGTCTTCATAAATGGGACCATAATAAATCTAATAGCTCAGGAAGGAAACTCGAATCATCTTTAACTTGTCTTTCCTTTACTTAGCAACCCGTATAAAGTTAATTAAGTCTTTTGACTTCTCCCTAAGTAGCTTTCATATCTGTTACTTCTCTCCATGCCTCTTGCTATTCTTTTTAGCCAAGTTAGAGTCATTTATTTCTTAGATTATTGTAGCAGTTTATGCACAAACCCTCTGGCTTCTTAATACTCTCCAGATTCATCTCCTGGGTTGCTTTATAATGAATTTCTTTCAGTTCTGTGAACAAACTGCTGTCTCAACTGTGGGCCCTTTAGAAAAATTTTCCTAATTTTTCCAAGCTTTCCAAGTTTTGTGTTCAGTTAAAATACCACTTATTACTTGCCACCCTGGTATGTTCCTGTGTATGCTCCATTAGCGTCCTTTGTATTTTATCACACATGTAATTAGTTGCTGAATTTCCATCTTTCCTTCTGGCATTTAGACTGAAAGCTCCATGAGAACAGGAACTGTATCTATCCTATTCCTAAAATATCCCTCAGATCTTAGCCTTAGCAGTTATCTCTATGGGTCATTGGCATACATTTTTAATCAATGACAGAAATATTACTCTATTTTGGATGAATAATTTTGCTGTTTATTAAAACGTGTCCCACCTTCAGAACGATACTTCTTTATGTGTAAATATGCAAAATTTTCTACAGTAGTAGAAATTTATCGCTTGTGAGTCACCTCTTTTTCTGGCCATTGCCCTACTTAGGACATATATTTCCTAAGTTCTAAGTCAACTATCTTCACTTTACTGTCTGTTCACATATCAATTATATCTTCTTTATGTATTCTTGTTTATTAGTTTTCTAAATTGTTTGTCATTCAGTTTCTAATCTTCCCTGAACTGAAATTAGTTTCTGAAATAATCGGTTTGTTTTTGACTTTGTATGATATTCTTTTTCTGTATCACTGTCTGAATAAGTCTTCGGTGGTAGCATTTTCCTCCTCAGATTCTTTTCCCTTTTTCCATTGTTCACACTGATTTTTTTTTTTAAATTGATTCATGAACATGGGCAGTTATCTCTGAAATCATGAGCACCTCTCATTTATTAGAACAGTTCCTGAGAATACTTTTGATAAATATAAGGGAAAGTGAAAAAGGGAAACATAGAAGAAAAGGACTTGGAGAATGAAAAATGAGGGTGGACACAGAGTAGGCCTGAAAGTGATGCTCACTGCTGAGGATTCTTGCCATTTTACAGATAATTCCTTAAACCACTTATTAGTGGTAACTGTTTGTTTTTGTTTTTGTTTTGTTTTGAAAGCTTAGGAACGCAAATCTGGGAGGGGAGAGGGTGGAAATCTTAAGCAGTTCCTCCCCCAGCCTGGAACTTGACCTGGGCTGAAATCAAAAGTACTGACTGAGCCACCCAGTGCCCCTAGTGGCAACCATGTTGAAAGTTCTCTATTTTTGCTTTAGAGTTTTGTAAAATTGACCCTTTTATTATTTTCTATATCCACTCCCTAAAATACCTCCTTTATTGTCGAGTTTTTACTGTCTGTGGTGACTCTTCCAGTATCTCCCATTCTCATTACTTGGCAAATATTGGTTGATTCTAATATTAAACACAGTATTGGTAAGGTATATTCTTTCCTTTTCATCAACTTTTTTGTGCCTGGTTCACATTATTAAGGCTACTATTTTTCTTTTACTCCTTTTATAAGCATAAATCATTCTCTTTATCTCAAATTCAGAACATTGCCAAATCCTGTAACTTATTCTCAAACTGGAATTGGAGAGTGATACCACTGTAAGGAATCTTGACATAATTTGGCTCCTTTTCTCTTCTCTCCACTCAATCCAGTTTAACTGGGAGAATGACTAAAACACGTAGAATAGTGCTTTTCAAACTTACCTATACATTTGAATTCCCTGAGGATTTTGTTAGCATACTGATTCATAAGCTGATTTAATAGGTGCGAGGTGGGACCCAAGGTTCTCTATTTCTAAACAGTCTCTCCCAGGTGATGCTGATACAACTGATCTGTGAACCATACTTGGTGTATCAAAAACTTAGATTGTATCTAGAGTATCAAAAACTTAGATTGTATCTGGAGTAGCTAATGCTGGGTAGCACTTTTGCCAGTTTCATTGCCTACTGTAACATTGGCTTCATCCTGAATTCATATTTCAAGTATATGTTAGTCATCAAGCAGTGTGAAAAGTTTCATTTAACTGACAGATCTTATTGAGAACATTTGACTTAAAAAAAAAAAAAAGGAGGTGAAAAGAAGCTCACTGGATAAATTTAAGATACTCCTATAATTGAGTTTGTTTTGTTTTGTTGTTGTTTTTTTTTTTTTTTTACCTATTGTGATTTTCTGAAAACTCTTTGGTTCAATAGATTGTAAATTGTTTTAATGGTTTTCTTTAATTTAGGAAGCAAGAAAAATAGCACCAGTGTTCCTTATGCAGAGAATCAGAAAAAAGCTAAAGAATATAAAAAGAAGCAATTTTCCAGTGGGTCCAAGAAGAACAAACTTGTACCTGATGAGGTGACTTCAACTATTACAAGAAGTCGAAGAATTTCGAGGCGTCCATCTAATTGGTGGGTGGTAAAGTCAGAGCAGAGTAAGTATTTTATTTAAATTATGTTCATTGAGAGCTCCAAAAAGTCATTCTATGAGAGACTTTGTTTTATACAACCATTTTCCACAGAAAAATCTTATGAGAACAAAGTTAAATTGGATCGTTAATAGAAATATTAAATCAGGTAAGTATGCAAATCATTTGGACTCTATTCTATACTGTATTCTAGATATAGAGATATATCTAGAAAACAAACCCCTGTCTCATGGGACTTACATTCTAGTGGAGGAAGACCAGCAATACAGATGTATAATTCATGCAGTGATAGGTAATAAAGAAAAATTAAGCAGATAAAGGATAGAAATGGGAAGTAGTTGACAGAAGTAGGGGTGGATGAAAAGATAGAACAGAAGCAATAAGAGTCCATTTTGATCTTTCAGAGCACATATCACAAATATGAAGAGGGGAGCCATACAAATAACTTGGTGTGGAACATTTCAGACCAAGGGAACAGTATTTGTAAAGGTTCTGATGGAGCTTACTTGACATCTTTGAAGAATTCAAGAAGGCCAGTATGGCTAAAAAAGAGTAAGCCAGGAGAGGTGAAGTCAGAGAGGCAGGCTGTGATAGAGAGTTTAGAAAAAGTGTATTGGGAAACTCCTGGAAGATTTTAAGCAATAAATTAAAAATTTTTTTTTTTTTAATTTTTTTTTCCAACGTTTTTATTTATTTTTGGGACAGAGAGAGACAGAGCATGAACGGGGGAGGGGCAGAGAGAGAGGGAGACACAGAATCGGAAACAGGCTCCAGGCTCCGAGCCATCAGCCCAGAGCCTGACGCGGGGCTCGAACTCATGGACCGCGAGATCGTGACCTGGCTGAAGTCAGACGCTTAACCGACTGCGCCACTCAGGCGCCCCAGCAATAAATTAAAATTTAAGTGACTTGATTGAGTCATCCTTTTTTTTTTTTTTTTTTTTTTAATTTTTAAGTTCATTTATTTTTTTGAGAGAGTAAGAGAACGTGCAGGGGAGGGGCAGAGAGAGAGAGGGGGAGACAGATTCCGAAGCAGGCTCTTTACTGACCATGCACCTTGCTGCTCAGACTCATGAGCTGTGAGATCATGACCTGAGCTGAAATCAAGAGTCGGATGCTTAACTGACTGAGCCACCCAGGTCCCTTGATTGAGTCATCTTGTAAAAGATTTATCCTTACTTCTGTAGAGAGGAAGCTAGGGCTTGGCAAAAATGGAAACATGAACACTAGTTAAGATATTGTTGGACAGAAGAGATGAAAAGTGGTTGGATTCATTATTAATGGAGTAGAGTAAGAGAGAAAACCAGGAGTCTAGCATGACTCAGTTTTTTTTTTTTTTTTTTTTTTTGGCCTAAACAAATAGAATAATGGAACTCTACTGTTTAGTGAGATGAGGAAAAGTATGAGAGAAGCAGATTTGCGAAGGATATCAAGATTTGAGGTTGTGATAGATACATCGTAGAGATAGCCTGGTTAATGAGTTTAAAGTTAGGGGGAAGGATCTGGGAGGACATAAATAATTGAGGACTTATCAATATATAGATGAATTTAAAACTTTAGGACTGCTTGAAATCTCCTAATGATAGACTGAACCTGGCAAACAAAAATAAGCCAAGGATTAAGTTGGGAGACACCAGTGTTAGGAGTTGGGAAGGAGTGGGAAGATCCATCAAAAGAAACTAAACATGTGCAGTTAGTAAGATTAAAGGAAAATGAAGAGAACTTAGGGTTATGGAAGCAAAGTGATGAAAGCATTTTAATTAAGGATTGAGTGATGAACTTTCTAAAATACTGCTAATAGTCTGAAGTAGTTGAGGTTTAAGAATTGACAGTATAATTTTGGGCCACATGGAGGCTGTTAGACACTTTGATAAAAATGGTTTCTGTGGAATGATTGGATCAAAAGCCTGATTGGAGTGGTTTCAAGAGAGAGTTGGAAGGGAAGAAGGAGAGACAGTAAGATAAAGGAGCATAGCAGATATGGGGCTAAGGGAAGGTTTTTTGTTTTTTTGTTCTTTTAATTATAAGATATTACACATGTTTATCTGCTTATTTAAAATAACCCCATAGAATGTAGAAAAGGAGAACCCTCTTGCACTGTTGATGGGAATGCAAACCAGTGCGGCCACTGTGGAAAATAGCATGGAGGTTTCTCAAAAAGTTAAAAATAGGTATAATATAGCAATTGCACTACTAGGTATTCACCCAAAGAATATAGAAATACTAACTCAAAGGGTACATGCACCCCAGTGTTTATAGCAACATTATCTACAATAGCCAAATTATGGAAACGGCTCAAGTGTCCATTAACTGATGAATGGTTAAAGAAGATACACACACACACACACACACACACACACAAGCAATATTACTGAGCCATAAAAAAATGAAATCCTGCCATTTGCAATGACATGGATGGAGCTAGAGAGTATTATGCTAACCAAAATAAGTCAGTCAGAGAAAGATAAATACCATATGATTTCACTTATATGTGGAATTTAAGAAACAAAAGAAATGAACAAAGGGAAAGAGGGGGGTGCAAACCAAGAAACAGACTCTTAATTATAGAAAACAAACTGATGGTTACCAGAAGGGAGGTGAGTGGGGGGATGGGTGAAATAGATGATGGGAATTAAGGAGTGCACCTGTCCTGATGAACAGTATGGAAGTGTTGTATACCTGAAATGTTAACTAACTGGAATATAAATAAAAACTTTAAAATGACTCCTGATTACAAAAAGTAAAAAAATTAAAAATAAAATGACCTCATAGAAAGGTAGAGAATACATCTAGATCACAGTCCTTGAGTAGGCAAGGACAGGACTGTGATCTAGTATACAGATGGAAGTAGTTTGGTAGAATCGAGGGTGGAAAGATAAAGATCTACTTTTCTATTGTTTTTCCTCCATGAAAATAGTAAGCAACAACATCAGGTGAAAGTGAAGTGAGAGAAGTGATAGTAGAAGTTTGAAGTTTCCTTAACATCAGAAGGATACAAAGGAAAATCAGAAAAAAAGTACATGGGCAAAGTCTGAAGCAGCCCTCTCCCAATGGATTCTTACCAGAGGCACATAGTTCCTCCAGCAATGAATATTTGCGACAGATGTATAAAATGTTGTCTACTAGGGAAGCTCATTAGGGATTAATGCTCAAGATTTTTACTGGAGGTAGTCACCTAGGCACTCTGCCTAGCAAGTACTAAAATTCGACTCCCTGAAGGAAAGCAAGTATTTGACATAAACTGTATTTTTTGCACAAGCAGTTTAGGCACACTAAACTACATTTGTCAGTTAGGAAATGATGGGAACCCTCCCAAAATTGAAGTTCCCACATGCTAGGCTAGGCAAGAGCTAACTTTGCAAGCAGGTCTTTCTAAGGATAACATTCTTAGGTCTGCAGTGCTATCTCTTTTCTGTACAGGGTGAAACATTTATTGTTTTGGAAACATTTTTGATTTTTTTTAAGGGAGGTAATCATGAAAAGATGGTAGATGATAAGGTAACATTTAATGGATACTGTTGACTCTGGTATTGAGATCAACAAGTGAGAGACTAGACAAATGTGGCACTCCATCTGGGGCCTTGTTGCTATGAATTTTTGAGTCATTGGGATCCTTGATTATAGCAGAAAGAAATATTCTGTTGCAGCCTTCCTTGGATTTTGGATTTAGATCTCAGTTTAAATGATTATTTCTCTACTTTGGCTAAGTTATTTTGTTCAGTTTCTTACTCTGTAACATGATTACAAACACATCTACCTCATTATAAGGATTTAGTGACACGTAGTTAGTATAAAAAATGTTATCTCCTCCTGATACTACTTTGAGGAACTCACCTTTCTGCCCCAAGTGCCTGAAACTGTACTATGGCAGATGAGTGTGTAAATACATGAGAAAATGAAAATCTTACAAAGCTTGTATAAGTGTTTTAGAACTCTGAAACTTATCAAAAAAGACTTATGTAGCAGCTTTGAAACAGGTGTTGAATTTCTGATTGAGTAGGGAGCCACAAAAAAGAGGAATACTTGTAGATCTCATAGTTCAAACAGTCTTTCATCTGGTAGAAAAGAAAGTCTGAACCTCAGTAAAGCAATATGACTTGCACCTAAGGTCATAGACCTGTGTGCTAGAACTGGAAAAAAATAGAACCCAGGTTTCCTGACTCTTGATTCATTGCTTATTTCCCTATCAAGCAGCCAAGCTGCCGATAGTGGATGTGTGGCCGTACTGCTTTTTCGTGTATGTTGAGACAAATTTATTGAGTGCCCACTGTGAGGCAGGAATGGTGTAAGGTAGAACCAGTACTAGAGTGAGTCAAGTGAGTAATATACAGTGAGAAATTCGAGGAGGCGTTTGGTCTCTAGATTGTGTGTGTTCACATTCAGTACTTGCATGACTCTGAGAGTGAGAACCTTCTTCAATTTTTTAATTTTATGATGAGAAAAAAAAAACTTTATGATAACTTTTAAGATCTACTTGTTGGTATTTATTTTCCAGTATATACATATATAAAACTATTACATTGCGCACCCTGAACTTATACAATGTTAATGTCAATTATATCTCAGTAGGACTGGGGAAAAAAATTGCTTCACCACTGTCCTGACCCTGATGTTAGGCATTGGAAATGTAGAGATAGGTAAAAGAGCAAACTTGGTCTCAAGGAATTGCCAGTCTGCTGGAAGAGAAAGATAAGTAAATAAATAGATGGATGATAAATGTTATCAGAGGGTTGAGAGAGAGAGCTACCTAATTTAAGCATGGGAATTTGGGACAGCTTCCTGAAGAATGAATTAGGAATTAGTTAAGTAACTGGGTGGGGTGAGGAGGATGGATGGAATGTTTCGAGCAGAGTAGCATGTGCAGAGATCTGGAGCTGAGAGTGTGACCTTTTAAAGATTATTTTAGCAGAGTTATATGGAAGGCTTGTTAAAATACAGAGTATTGGGCCCTACTCTGAGTTTCTGATTTAGTGGGTCTGAAGTGAGGCCTGAGAATTTGCATTTCAAACAGACTCTTAAGTGATCCTGATCCTGCTGGTCTGGGACCAACCCTTTAAGAACCAGTGCTTTGGAGAAATGCAAATAGTTCAGTATTGCTGGCTGCTTTTTTTTTTTTTTTTTTTTTTTTGTCAGTTTGTTTATTTGGAGGATAGAATTTTGATTAACGAAATAAGTACTCTACATGTAGAAATAAATTATTGAAAATATTTGGACGTAATCCTTAAGTTACAGATTATCACTAAAAGACTTTAGCAAGGTTGTAATGACCCAGCTTGTGTTTTCCTAAGATGATTCTTGAAACAGTGTGAAGAATGGATTGAAGAACGGCAAGGCTAGAGAAAGGGAAACTAATTAAGAGGCTCCTTTAATAATCCAGATAAGATGCCAGTCCCTGCTAATGACAGGCAGGAGAGCTTGAGAGAAGTGGATTTGAGTGGTATTAAGAATGTAGAAATGACAGGATAAGGGGACTGATTGCAGATAGAGACAGGAGTCTTGGCTGACTGAGATTTCTGATGTAGGTATTTGAGCAAATAGTTGTGCTTTTTGTTAAGAAAGGAACTAAAACCAGAGGGGCAGATTTAAAGGAGAGTGATAGGTGAATATTATGATACCAGCATCTACGTAGTAATTACAGTTAAGAGTACAAGGGCCCCTCAAAGTAGGTACATAAGAGTGAGAAGCTGAAGCTGGAACCGTGGGAAATACCAGGATCTTAAGGATGGCCACAAGAGTAGTGGGCAGAGACAGGGTGGTTTTGGAAGCTTGTGATAAATTTGGTACATATGTCTAAAAATTGAAAAGCTGCATAGTTTATGAATTTAATTTGAAAATAAATATAGCCTATGAGATTGGTGTATGTGTGTGTGTGTGTGTATGTGTTTACATGAAAATATATATAATGTTGGTATTTCAATGAGCCAGATAATTTGGATAAACATTATGCTAACTTTAGGTTATCATTGAATCCTTCAGGTCTTGTTTATAGCAAGTCTTCAAGAAGAAATGAATTGTCAGTGTGTCACAACAGTAGACAAACACCTGTTGAAAAACCAAACCAGTCATCTAAGAATATTGGGGACAAAACTATTCCATTTAAAGGGCAGAAGAGAACTACTCCAGGCAGCTCAAGAACACAGGAGTTTTTAACTGCTAAAGATTCTAGAAGAATTATTGACCATGATAAAATTTCTGGTTCTTCCCAGAATGAGTCATTGAAAAGTGATGAGGAAGACCTGGTTAAGAAGAAAAATCATGATCATTCTGGGTATGTCTATTATGTATACAATATAGTTATTTTTGCTGTTTAGCATTTAATAGTTTGTGTCATTTAATCATTTGTGGAGAAACAGTATTAGCGTAAAGGGCTCTGCAGTCTGACAGACATGGTTGTAAATTCATGCTCAGCCATTAGCTGGTGATGCCCTAGGGCAACACAGAACTCTTGAATTTTTTTCCTCATTTTAAAATGGGGAATAATATATATACTACATAGGATGCGACTAATATATATACTAAGAGTAAGTATTATTGTCATTGAAGAGTTGCTTCTTTTTTGGAGCACCCGGGTGGCTCAGTCGGTTGAGCGACTGACTCTTCATTTCAGCTTGGGTCATGATCCCAGGGTTGTGGGATGGAGCTCCGAACCAGGCTCAGCACTGGGTGTGGAACCTGCTTAAGATTCTTTTTTCTCCTTCAGCTCCTCCTCCATAAACTCTCTTAAGTAAAAAAAAAAAAAAAAAATTTTAATTAAAAAAGTTGATTCCTTTTAAAAAAAAATACAGGGGCGCCTGGGTGGCGCAGTCGGTTAAGCGTCCGACTTCAGCCAGGTCACGATCTCGCGGTCCGGGAGTTCGAGCCCCGCGTCAGGCTCTGGGCTGATGGCTCAGAGCCTGGAGCCTGTTTCCGATTCTGTGTCTCCCTCTCTCTCTGCCCCTCCCCCGTTCATGCTCTGTCTCTCTCTGTCCCAAAAATAAATAAACGTTGAAAAAAAAAAATTAAAAAAAAAAAATACAGTAGTAAAAACATAAATTTTACCATTTTGGTCATTTTTTAAAATTTATTTTTTTATCTTTTAATTTTTATCTTTTAATCTTAGTCGTTATTAACGTATAGTTTGATTTGCTTCCTTCTGAGTGAAGTTAATGTGATTTCAATAATTAGGAATATATCTTAATACTTCTCCCCCTAAGGTGATAATAGTTAAGGTACTTTTGAGTGCTTATTATGTGTCAACTATTTGCTAGGAGCTTTTCAATGAATTTTCATCAGTCCCTGACAACCTAGTGAGTTAGGTATTGTTCTTGCATATTTTTACTTCTTAACATAGCATTTATTCTTTCATTTACTCAACAAATAATGCATATTACATGTGAGAAACTGCAGGGTGCTAGGGGTGTACAGAAATAAATCATTAGAGTGCCTTAAAAATAGCAGCATATGTAACCAGTAAGGAAATCGAATTAGTAATCAAAAATCTCCCAAAAAACAAGAGTCCAGGGCCAGATGGCTGTACAGGGGGATTCTACCATACATTTAAGGAAGAGTTAACACCTATTCTCTTGAAGCTGTTCATAATGGGGTATATCTCTGGATTTCATTGCATTTACCTAATTATTAGTGAAATTAAATAGTTAAATATCTTTTTATTTGTTTCTTGCTCATTTTTATTTTTTCTTAGAAAAAAAATTTAATTTATTTATTTTGAGAGAGATAGTATAAGTGGGGGAGGGGCAGCGAGAGAGAGAAAGAGAGAGAATCCCAAGCAGGCTTCATGGCTGCCAACGCAGAGCCCTGCATGGAGCTCGAACTCACGAAACTGTGAGATCATGACCTGAGCCGAAACCAAGAGTTAGATGCTTAACCATCTGAGCCACCCAGGCCCCCCCTTGCTCATGTTTAAATAGATTGTCTCTTTGTAAATTGCTTGGCCAATTTTATATTTTTTTAGAATTGATTTTTAGGAACTCTTTATCTATTTTGGCTTTTAATCCTTAATGGGTCACATGTATTCGTGTCTTTCATACAGAAGACATAATTTTAATGTATGGTTAACCCTAGAGCATCATGGGAGTTAGGGGCACTGACCCCTGCACAGCCAGAAATTTGCTTGTAACTTTTGACTTCTCCAAAGCTTAACTACTAATAACTTATTGTTGACTGGAAACCTTACTAGTAGCATAAACAGTTGATTAACACATATTTTGTTTTTTACATATATTACATGCTATATTCTTACGATAGAATAAATTAGAGAAAAGAAATTGTTATTAAGAAAGAGAAAAAACATTTACAGGATTGTATTTATTGAAAAAAAAATTGCTTATATGTGGACCTGTGCACTTTAAACCTGTGTTATTCAAGGGGTCAGCTGTAGTAGAATTTATTAGTCTTTCAGTGTTGTGAACATTTGCTTTTTTTGTAGACTCCGAGGTTATAAGGATCTGTTTTTCTATATTTTTTTCCTAAAAACTAACTTGTTTTTTTATACTTACTTCTTTTTTTTTTTTTTTTTAATTTTTTTTTTTCAACATTTATTTATTTTTGGGACAGAGAGAGACAGAGCATGAACGGGGGAGGGGCAGAGAGAGAGGGAGACACAGAATCGGAAACAGGCTCCAGGCTCTGAGCCATCAGCCCAGAGCCTGACGCGGGGCTCAAACTCACCGGCCGCGAGATCGTGACCTGGCTGAAGTCAGACGCTTAACCGACTGCGCCACCCAGGCACCCCTATATTTACTTCTTTAAACCATCTGTAATTTATTTTTGTGTTTGATGTGGAATAGGAAATTTAAATTCTTTTTTTCTCTGTGTAGGTGTTGAATGGTACATTTCCCCCACTGATTTGTAATGGCCTCTCTTTTATCAGATTTCCATATTTATATGATCTTGTTTCTTGTATCATTTATTTGCATAAGATTCCTGAGAGGTGGGTAGGACACTCGTTAGCTCCATTTTTACATATGAGGAAGGTCTACATAGATTAAATAGCGTGTCATTAGATAACTAGGTCTTCTGACTAGTAGTCCAATTGTTTTTACTTGAATGTATTAATAATAAAAATAAATCAAAGTTTTACTAAACAAAGCAGTTGAGCCTTACCTATAGGTTGAGAGAAATAGGTTAAGATAAAAAATTTGTTTACATTGAGTTTTTAAATTTCAGCTAGTATTTTTATAACAAACCTTATCTTTTATGTACAATGAGAATGTATGGTACTCCCCACACCATACAGTTCACTCATGAAATGTGTACAATTCAATGTTTTTTTAGTATATTAACAGATAGGTGCAAACCATCAACACAGTCAATTTTAGAGTATTTTCAGCACTTCACAAAGCCAGTACTCATTAGTTATCATTTCCCTAGTCCACTCTGCCACTACCCTAAGCAACCACTAATCTACTTTTTATCTGTATAGATTTCTCTACAGTTTGGATTTTCATCTGAATGAAATCATATAGTATGAGTTTTTTGTACTGGCTTCTTTTGGAAATTTTCAAGTTTCATTCATGTTGTAGTGTATATCAGTACTTCCTTACTTTTTATGACCAAAAAATGTTTTGTTTTATGGTTATACCATGTTTTGTTTATCTTTTCATTCACTGATGGACATTTGGGTTGTTTCCACCTTTTGGCTCTTATGAATAATGCTGGTATAAACATTTGTGTACAGGTTTCTATGTGAACATGTGTTTTCATTTCTCTTGGATATATACCCAGGAGTGGAGTTGCTCTGACATATGGTAACTATATTAAAATTGTTTGAGGAACTGTAAGATTGTTTTCCAAAGCATCTGTACCATTTTACATTCCTGCCAGCAGTTTATGAAGGTTCCAGTCTCTCTGCATCCTTGTCAACATTTGTTATTATCTGACTTTGATGCTAGCCATCCGAGTTGGTATGAAAGTAGTATTTCTTTGTGATTTTCATTTGCACTTCCCAGATGACTAATGATGTTGAGCATCTCTTCATTTGTTTATTGGCCATTTGCGTATCTTTAGAGAAAAATCTATTCAGCCTAATTTTTTGGGTTTTTTTATTGTGTTGTAAGAGGTCTTTATATTTTGGATACAAGTCCCTTGTCAGATACGTGGTTTGCAGATATTTTCTCCATTCTGTGGGTTTTCTTCTTGCTTCTTAATGGTGTCCTTTGAAGTACTAAAGTTTTTAATTTTCGTAAAGTCCAATCCATCTATTTTATCCTTTTGTTGCTTATACTTGGTGTCATATCTAAGAATCCAAGTTCATGAAGATTTGTCATTATCTTTTCTTCTAAGAGTTTTTCTTACATTTAGGTTTTTGATCCATTTTGAGTTAACTTTTGTATATTCTATGAGGGATTCAACTTTATTCTTTTGCATGTGACTGTCCAATTTTCCATAATTGTTTGTGAAAACGACTACTTATTCCCCCATTGAATGGTGTTGGCATCATTTTTGAAAATCAGTTGACCATAAATATATGAGTTTCTTTCTGAATTCTCAGTTTTTTTCTCTTAATCTATATATTAATTCTTGATCCAGTACTACACTGTCTTGATTGTTACCATTGCTATGAAAAGATTTGAGATCAAGAGGCATAAGTCCTCATTATTCTTCTTTTCAGATTGTTTTGGCTATTCTGGGTTCCTTGCAATCCCATATAAATTTTAGAATCAGCATGTCAATTTCTACAAAGATACCACTTGAGAATCTGACAGAGAATGCGTTGAATCTGTATATCAGTTTGGGAGATATTGCCATTTTAACACTAAATCTATCGATCCATGAACATGGGATGCTTTTCCATTCATTGAGGTCTTCAACTTATTTCATCAGTGTTTTCAGAGCATAAGTTTTACACTTTTGTTAAATTCATTTCTAAGCATTTTATTATTTTAATGCTATTGTGAATGGAATTGCTTTTTTTTGATGGATAAATCAACTTTTATTTAACTACAGACATTATTCAAATTCTCTATACTCGTTTCCTTCAAAATAATTAAGAATATAATTTATCATAAATGGGAAAATGACACAAAACAAATTTCCCCAAGACTTTGCAACAATAGCACCAACAATACAAATTACTATATTTCTTTGGGCAACATTATTTTTTTTCCTTCTCTCTCCTTTTTTTTTTTAATTTAATTTTTAAAAAATTTTTTTAGTTTACATCCAAATTAGCATATAGTGCAACAATGATTTCAGGAGTAGATTCCTTAATGCCCCTTACCCATTTAGCCCATCCCCCTCCCCACAACCCCTCCACTAATCCTCTCTTTGTTCTTCATATTTAAGACTCTCTTATGTTTTATCCCCTTCCCTGTTTTTATATTATTTTTGTTTCCCTTCCCTTATGTTCATCTGTTTTGTCTCTTAAAGTCCTCATATGAGTGAAGTCATGTGAAGTCTTTCTCTAATTTCGCTTAGCATGATACCTTCTAGTTCCATCCACGTAGTTGCAAATGGCAAGATTTCATTCTTTTTATTGCCAAGTAATACTCTATTGTCTATATATACCACATCTTTTTTATCCAGTCACCCATTGATGGACATTTAGGCTCTTTTCATACTTTGACTATTGTTGATAATGCTGCTATAAACATGGGGGTGCATGTGTCCCTTCAAAACAAGGGATACCTGTATCCCTTGGATAAATACCTAGTAGTGCAATTGCTGGGTCGTAAGGTAGATCTGTTTTTAATTTTTTGAGGAACCTCCACACTGTTTTCCAGAGTGGCTGCACCAGCTTGCATTGCCACCAACAAGGCAAAAGAGATCCTCTTTCTCTGCATCCTCGCCAACATCTGTTGTTGCCTGAGTTGTTAATGTTAGCCACTCTGACAGGTGAGGCGTGGTATTGCATTGTGGTTTTGATTTGTATTTCCCTGACGATGAGTGATGTTGAGCGTTTTTTCATGTGTCAGTTGGCCATCTGGGTGTCTTCTTTGGAGAAGTGTCTATTCATGTCTTTTGCCCATTTCTTCACTGGATTCTTTGTTTTTTTGGGTGTTGAGTTTGAGAAGTTCTTTGTAGATTTTGGATACTAACCCTTTATCTGATATGTCATTGGCAAATATCTTCTCCCATTCTGTCGGTTGCCTTTTAGTTTTGCTGATTATTTCCTTCACTGTGCAGAAGCTTTTTGTCTTGATGAGGTCCCAGTAGTTCATTTTTGCTTTTGTTTTCCTTGCCTCTGGAGACATCCTGAGTAAGAAGTTGCTGCAGCCAAGATCAAAGAGGTTTTTGCCTGCTTTCTCCTCAAGGATTTTGATGGATTCTTGTCTTACATTGAGGTCTTTCATCCACTTTGAGTTTATTTTTGTGTATGGTGTAAGAAAGTGGTCCAGGTTCATTCTTCTGCATGTCGCTGTCCAGTTTTCTCAGCACCACTTGCTGAAGAGACTGTCTTTATTCCATTGGATATTCTTTCCTGCTTTGTCAAAGATTAATTGACCAAAGGTTTGTGGGTCCGTTTCTGGGTTCTGTATTCTGTTCCATTGATCTGAGTGTCTGTTCTTGTGCCAGTACCATACTGTCTTGATGATTACAGCTTTGTAGTACAGCTTGAAGTCTGGGATTGTGATGCCTCCTGCTTTGGTTTTCTTTTTCAAGATTGCTTTGGCTATTCAGGGTCTTCTCTGGTTCCATACAAATTTTAGGATTGTTTATTCTAGCTCTGTGAAGAATGCTGGTGTCATTTTGATAGGGATTGCGTTGAATGTGTAGATTGCTTTGGGTAGTATTGACATTTTAACAATATTTATTCTTCCTATCCAGGAGCATGGAATCTTTTTCCATTTCTTTGTGTCTTCTTCAGTTTCTTTCATCAGCTTTCTATAGTTTTCAGTGTATAGATTTTTCACCTCTTTGGTTAGATTTAGTTCTAGGTATTTTATGGTTTTTGGTGCAGTTCTAAAAGGGATTGATTCCTCAGTTTCTCTTTCTGTTGCTTCATTGTTGGTGTGTAGGAATGCAACCAAGCTCTGTGCATTGGTTTTATATCCTGCACTTTACTGAATTCATAGATCAGTTCTAGCACGTTTTTGGTGGAATCTTTAGGGTTTTCCATATATAGTATCATGTCATCTGCGAAGAGTGAAAGTGTGACCTCCTGGCCGATTTGGATGCTTTTATTTCTTTGTGTTGTCTGATTGCAGAGGCTAAGACTTCCAATACTATGTTGAATAACAGTGGTGAGAGTGGACATCCCTGTCTTGTTCCTGACCTTAGAGGGAAAGCACTCAGCTTTTCCCCATTGAGGATGATATTAGTGTTGGGTTGTTCATATATGGCTTTTATGATCTCGAGGTATGATCCTTCTATCCCTAGTTTCTTGAGGGTTTTTATCAAGAAAGAATGCTGTATTTTGTCAAATGCCTTCTCTGCATTCATTGAGAGGATCATGTGTTTCTTGTCCTTTCTTTTATTGATGTGATGAATCACGTTTTGCGGATATTGAACGAGCCCTGTATCCCAGGTATAAATCCCACTTGGTCGTGGTGAATAACCTTTTTAATGTATTGCTGGATCCTGTTGGCTAATATCTTGTTGAGAATTTTTGCATCCATGTACATCAGGGAAATTGGTCTATAGTTTTCCTTTTTAGTGGGGTCTCTGTCTGGTTTTGGACTCAAGGTAATGCTGGCTTCATAGAAAGTGTTTGGAAGTTTTCCTTCTGTTTCTGTGTTTTAGGTCGGCTTCAAGAGAATAGGTATTAACTCTTCCTTAAATGTTTGGTAGAATTCCCCTGGAAAGCCATCTGGCCCTGGACTCTTGTTTTTGGGAAGGTTTTTGATTACTAATTCTATTTCTTTACTGGTTATAGGTCTGTTCAAATTTTCTGTTACTTCTTGTTTCAGTTTTGGTAGTGTATATGTTTCTAGGAATTTGTCCATTTCTTCCAGATTGCCCATTTTATTGGCATATAATTGCTCATAATATACTCTTACTATTGTTTTTATTTCTGCTGTATTAGTTGTGAACTCTCCTCTTTCATTCTTGATTTTATTTATTTGGGTCCTTTCCTTTTTCTTTTTGATCAAACTGGCTAGTGGTTTATCAATTTTGTTAATTCTTTCAAAGAACCAGCTTCTGGTTTCATTGATCTATTCTGTTTTTTTGGTTTCGATAGCATTAATTTCTGCTCTAATCTTTATTATTTTCTGCCTTCTGCTGGTTTTGGGTTTTATTTGCTGTTCTTTTTCCAGCTCTTTAAGGTGTAAGGTTAGGTTGTGTATCTAAGATCTTTGTCTCTTCTGTAGGAAGGCCTGGATTGCTATATACTTCCCTCTTATGACTGCCTGTGCTGCGTCCCAGAGGTTTTGGGGTGTGGTGTTGTCGTTTTCATTGGCTTCCATATACTTTTTAATTTCCTATTTAACTTCTTGGTTGGTCTATTCATTCTTTAGTAGGATGTTCTTTAGTCTCCAAGTATTTGTTACCTTTCCAAATTTTTTCTTGTGGTTGATTTTGAGTTTCATAGTGTTGTGGTCTGAAAATATGCACGGTATGATCTCGACCTTTTTGTACTTGCTGAGGGCTGATTTGTGTCCCAGTATGTGGTCTATTATGGAGAACATTCCATGTGCACTGGAAAAGAATGTATATTCTGCTGCTTTAGGATGAAATGTTCTGAATATATCTGTTAAGTCCATCTGGTCCAGTGTGTCATTCAAAGCCATTGTTTCCTTGTTGATTTTTTGATTGGATGATCTGTCCATTGCTCTGAGTGGGGTGTTGAAGTCTCCTACTATTAAGGTATTACTATCATTGAGTTTCTTTATGTTTGTGATTAATTGGTTTGTATATTTGGATGCCTCCACATTTGGCACATAAATTTTTATGATTATTAGGTCTTCTTGGTGGATGGACCCCTGAATTATGATAGAATGCCCTTCTGCACCTCTTGATACAGTCTTTATTTTAAAGTCTAGATTGTCTGATATAAGTATGGCTACTCCGGCTTTCTTTTGTTGACCATTAGCATGATCGATGGTTCTCCATCTTTACTTTCAATCTGAAAGTGTCTTTAGGTCTAAAGTGAGTCTCTTATAAACAGCATATAGATGGATCTTGTTTTCTTATCTATTCTGTTACCCTATGTCTTTGGATTGGAGCATTGAGTCCATTGACCTTTAGAGTGAGTACTGAAAGATACGAATTTATTGCCATTATGATGCTTGTAGAGTTGGAGTTTCTGGTGGTATTATCTGGTCCTTTCTAATCTTTGTTGCTTTGTCCCCTCAGAGAGTCCCCCTTAAAATTTCTTGCAGGGCTGGTTTAGTGGTCACAAACTCCTTTAATTTTTGTTGTCTGGGAAACTTTTTATCTCTCCTTGTGTTTTGAATGACATCCTTGCTGGATAAAGAATTCTTGGCTGCATATTTTTCCGATTCAGCACGTTGAATATATCCTGCCACTCCTTTGTGGCCTGCCAAGTTTCTATGGATAGGTCTGCTGCAAGGTTAGGGACTTTTTTTCCCTTGGTGCTTTCATGATTCTCTCCTTGCCTGAGTGTTTTGTGAATTTGACTATGATATGCCTTGTTGATGGTCAGTTTTTGTTGAATCTAATGGGAGTCTTCTGTGCTTCCTCGATTTTGACGTCTGTGTCTTTCCCCAGGTTAGGAAAGTTTTCCGCTATGATTTGCTCATATAACCCTTCTACCTCTATTTCTCTCTCTTCCTCTTCTGGGACCCCTATGATTCTGATGTTGTTCTTTTTTAATGAGTCACTGAATTCTCTGATTCTTAATCATAGTCTTTTGCCTTAATCCCCCTCCTTTTTTCTGCTTCATTATTCTGAATGGAATTGCTTTTTAAATTTTATTTTTGGATGTTCATTGCAAGTGTATAGAGATACCTTTGTTTTTTGTTTTTTTTTTTTTATTTTATTTATTTATTTTGAGAGAGTGAGAGAGCGTGCACCAGCAGGGGAGGGGCAGAGAAAGAAAGAATCCCAAGGAGGCCCTGCGCTCTGAGCTAGAGCATAGAGCATGGGGCTTGATCTCTCGAACTGTGAGATTGTGACCTGAGCCAAAACCAAGAGTCAGGAATACAACCGACTGAACCACCCAGGTGCCCCTACAATTGGTTTTTGTATTTGACTTGTATCTGCAACCTGTATGAAGTCATTTATTAGTTTTGATGGCTTTTTAGTGGATTTTGTGAGATATTGTGAGTACAGAAATCATGTCATTTGTTAATAGTTTGACCTGTTCCTTTCCTGTATTTTATTTATTTTATACTGCCTAAATGCTCTGGCTAATACAGGTGGCAATAGCAGATTTCCTTGTCTGGTTCCTAAATCTTAGGGGGCAAGCATCCAGTCTTTATGTTGCTAGCTGTAAGTTTTTCAGCTACCCTTTATCAAGTTGAGGCAGTTCCTTCTAGTCCTACTTTGTTGAGTATTTTTATCATAAAAACGTGTTGGATTTTGTTAAATGCTTTTTTTTTTGCATCTATTGAGATAATGCTGTAATTTTTATTATTATTGATATGATGTTTTTCGTTAATTGGTTTTCAGATGTTAGACCAAACTGCATCTGTGGTGTAAATCCCATTTGGTCATGATGTATGTATAATTACATTTATACGTCTCTAGATTTGCTCTGCCAGTATGTTGTTGAGTTGTTTGGTCTGCACTTTTCTTGTGATGTCGATCTAGTTTTGGTATCAAGATAATACTGACTTCATAAAGTGATTTAAGAAGTTCTCTTCTGTTTTTTGAAAGAGTTTGTGAAGAATTCATATTCTTTGAATGACTGGTAGAATTCAGCAGTAAAACCATTTGGGCCTTTATTTCTGGGTAGTTTTTGATTACTGATTCATTCTCTTGTTATAGGTCTTTTCAGATTATTTCTTCTTGACTTAGTTTTGGTAATCGTATATCTTTAGGAATTTATTCTATCTTGGTTATCTAATTTATTGACATATAATTGTTCATAGTATTCTCTTAATATTTTTTCTAACTCTATGATAGGACTTGTAGAGAGAGTAGAATCTTCAGAAGTAAACCATCAGATCTCAAAAGTTTGCATGCTCTTTAGTTATGTTTATGCAAATTATTTTCTCACATATGGTAAGAATAGGCTGGTAGACTGAGTGAGAAACAAAACATAGGACTTACAAGAGAAATGTGAGAGAGGAGAAATTATGCAGTCTGGGAATAGTATATCTTCTTTACATATAATTAGCTAGTAGCTGTTAAAGAATCCCTCTGAACACACTACTTACTGTTCCTCAGTAGGCTGACTAGGGCTGTCAAAGAAAACAATTTAAGTTGTTTGTGGATTTTCAAAAAAACCATGGTAGATTAAAAGTGTAATATATATCATATGCTGCCCGTAGGTAATGTCTCTGGGTGTCCTCCTGTCATTACTTCCATCTTAGGCCTGGTCTGTACCATTTCCTTTATCAGAATTTTTCTTTGCAGGTCCTAGAAACAAATTTTCTTCCTAGGCTAGTTATAAATCCTAGGACCCGAATAGGTTTATCTGATATTTGTTACAACCAATATTATATTATCTACTGATTGTATGTTTCTGGAAGGAATGTTTTATGGAGAAATGTAAACAATTTTTCACTTTACATATTCACAGAGGTACAAGAAGCCCAAAGGATCAAGATAGTATGACTGCACAAAATGTTCATCCGAAGTCTCAGGTCAAGGGATTTACATGCAAGACACTAGCAGAGTCTAACTTGGATTCTGGAGAGCCTAAGACTTCAGTTTTGGAAAGAAGGTATGCATGTTTTCTAAGGATAATTGGATTTACTTAGTATATTGGTTACTCTTTGCTGTGTAACAGATTACCCCAACTTTTGTTAGTGGTTTGCAAAACATTTATTGTTTCCTAGTTCCTGTGGCCCTGAAGTCTGGGAGAAGAGCCTTAGCTGACTAGTTCTCTCTTAGGGATTCTTATGAGATGTAGCATTCAAAATATCTGTCAGGTTTGCAGTCCTTTGAAGGCTTGATTGTAACTGAAGGATCTTACAAGGTAGTTTGCTCCCATGGTTGTTACCTATAGGCCTTCCTTGGCATGTGGCCCTCTCCATGGGGCTGTTCAATATGGCAGCTGGGTTCCAATCAAGCAAGTGATCCAAGAGAAAGTGTGACCATGATGAAAGTCATAGTGCCTTTTAATGACCTAGGCTCTGGAGTTGCACACTTTCACTTCCACTTTATTCTGTTTGTTAGAAACAAGTCATTAAATTCAGACCACATTCAAGGAAAAGGGGAAAACTCTCTCTCTTAAAAAACAAGTATTTAAGAATTTGTGGGTTTGTGTTTAAAACAAGCACACTCCATGAACAAACCAAATTAACCTACTCTTATAATATCTGAAATCATATACCCTTTTTTAAAATGAAGGAATGCTAAATTATAACAGATTCTCAAGACTTTTCAGGGATGGCTGAGATTTCTTTACTATTTGATGGGTTATGACTACTATGCCTATCCTGTGTTCATAATAGAGGCAAGGAATCTCAGACAGGGATAAGCTGAATCATTTCTGAGCAATTTTTAAATTTAAATATTTTAAATTCCACTTGTTTTTGGCTTTTTTTTTTAAATGAAAATAAGCTGTTTGTTTTTTTTTAATAGAATTTAGCAGTATTTATGAGAAAAGACACATTTGAAAATGACATAAAATTTAATCAGATCAGTATTAACAGAGGAAGTTCTGCAATTGATTTTGTTAATGAACACTGTCTTGGAACCTAATTAAGAAAAAAAATTTCCCCCTAAACAATTCCATTCTCCTAGTCACTAAATATATACTCCAAAAGTATATGTGATTTTCATTTTTATATTTTATTTATTTTTTAAATTTTTTTGTCTTTTTTTTATTAACTTGTTTTTTATTTTTTAAATTTCCATCCAAATTAGTTAGCATATAGTGCAGCAATGATTCCAGGAGTAGATTTTTTAGTGCCCCTTACCCGTTTAGCCCATCCCCCCCTTCCACAACCCCTCCTGTAACCCTCATTTTGTTCTCCATATTTATGAGTCTCTTCTGTTTTGTCCCCCTCCCTGTTTTTATTATTTTTGTTTCCCTTTCCTTATGTTCATCTGTTTTGTCTCTTAAAGTCCTCATATGAGTGAAGTCATATATTTGTCTTTCTCTGACTAATTTCGCTTAGCATGATACCCTCCAGTTCCATCCACGTAGTTGCAAATGGCAAGATTTCATTCTTTTTGATTGCCGAGTAATACTCCATTGTGTGTGTGTATATATATATATATATATATATATATATATATATATATACACACACACCACATCTTCTTTATCCATTCATCCATCAATGGACATTTGGGCTCTTTCCATACTTTGGCTATTGTTGATAGTGCTGCTATAAACATGGGGGTGCATGTGTCCCTTTGAAACAGCACACCTGTATCCCGTGGGTAAATGCCTAGTAGTTCAGTTGTTGGGTCGCAGGGTAGTTCTATTTTTAGTTTTTTGAGGAACCTCCATACTGTTTTCCAGAGTGGCTGCACCAGCTTGCATTCCATAAGCTGATTGATTTCTAATTTTACTTTTTAAAATTTGATTTTTATCAAGAGGTGTTGAGTTGACTAAAAATTTATTAACTGATCCATGAGTTTATTTTTATTTATTTATTTATTTATTTACTTTAATGTGGCTGCTAGAAAATTTTATTTATTTATTTAATATAATTTATTATCAAGTTGGCTAACATACAGTGTATACAGTGTGCTCTTGGTTTTGGGGGTAGATTCCCATGATTCCATCGCTTACATACAACATCCAGTGCTCATCCCAACCAGTGCCCTCCTCAATGCCTATCACCCATTTTCCCCTCTCCCCTGGGTCCCCCCCATCAACCCTCAGTTTGTTCTCTGTATTTAAGAGTCTCTTATGGTTTATCTCCCTTCCTCTCTGTTTGTAACTATTACATGAGTTAGTTTAAAAGGTTATAAAATTCAGTTTTTATCCTGACAGTTACAGGATTAAATTATAGATTCTTTGTTTTATGCAGCATGTAAGTATATTCTTGGCGACCTATAAATCACTGTTGGTTTTATAAGAAAGGAATGTTTGGCAGTTTTAGGAGAAAAATGTCCATTAAGGCAGATAACTAGATATATGTATTATAAAGGCACAAATTTTATGGTTTACTTTTTTATGTTAAAGTGGACCTTTCAGGCTCAAGAATTATTTATCATCTGAAAAGAGTAATTCTGATGTGGATGATAAGGAATTTCAGGAAAGTTCAGGTAAGTTATTATTTATTGTCTACTCTCTTGATATTTGTGGCTTTATGCATACAGAGTACGGTGTGCCATATTTTATTTAAATTATCACCAATGGCAAATGTGTATTGAGTACTTACTTTTTAAGAGCCTTACTATATGTTTAGAGATTTGTAAGACCTTACACCTAGGTGATAGAGGGAGGGAGAGAAAGAGAAAGAATGACACAATGACAGTCCTTTCTTTGAGGTAGAACATAATGAAATAATTGATACTTAAAATATCTGTTCTAATATTTAAAAATGTTAAGCTGAAAGGGTATAAATGAAGCAAGATCAGCCATGTATTGATTACTGAAGCTGTATAGTGGTGTATCAGTTTCATTATACCATTTTTTCTTTTTTTGAATGTGTTTGAAACTTTCCATAATAAAGTTTTTAAAATGCCTGTTAATAATTTTGTAATATTTTATGCTTCTAAAGAATGTATGCTTGAAATATAATCTGTTATACTATTTTTCCTTTCCTAATTCACTTAATTCTTTTTCTTTTTAATTTCCTTTTCAAATGCTAGAAAGGTGGAATTTTTTTAAAAAGATTGTATTTTTAAGTAATCTCTATACCCAATGTGGGACTTAAACCTACAACCTCTAGTTCAAGAGATGCTCTGCCACCTGACACAGCCAGGCACCCTCTTTCTTTTTCCTTTTAAATAGTTTTTTTTCTCCTTGTGTTTAGATTTATTTTATTATTTTTCTCCCCTAAGTTGAATGCTTTCTGTATTTATTTTTCTACTTTTTATTTTATAAAAAATAAAAAACAGTGAATTTTCCTAAGTTTAGTTTTGGCTTAATTTTATTTGTCATGTTCTTATTGTAGTGGCTTAATTTTAAATGTCATGTTCTTATTGTAGTACACCCCAAATTGCAGTGATTTTTCTTTGACCCAGGAGTTTTTTTTTTAAGAATATATTAGTCAAGAGGTTGGTCTTCAGAGCCAGGAACCTACAGTTGAATTCAGCTCAGGTTGAGCTGAATTTTGTATTACTTACTATGCTATCTTGAGTAAAAAAATTTCAGTGTTAATAACTCAGCCTTCTTATCTGTAAAATGGTGATATCATTTCCAATCCCATAGCTTTCTTGTTTAGTTTAATATCTGGTCTATATTAAATACATAATGTTGGCTGTTATTCTAAAATGTTTTGTTCTTTGTTAATAATTTCTAGTTTCATTTCATTGTTCTAGGGAACTTTGGCTTTTATTATTTATTCTTTGAATTAAGGTTTTCTTTGCATTCTGTATAGTATGCTTAGAACACATAAAATTCATGAAAGAATTTTATAGTTCTCTCATGGGTACTTGAAAAAGAAGAGAATATTACTTTTTTGTGTATACATGTATGGATTTACAAATATATATCTTTTTATTTTGTTAATAATGTAAGTATGTGTAAATTTTTGAATATATTTTGACTACAGAAATCTTAAATATTTACAGAATATTATGGGACACTTACTATGTATTCTTTTAGGGGCTAGGGATGTGGTAGAGAACCAAACTGAGAAAAACTACTGTCCACCTGGAGCTTACTTTCTGGGGTACCAGGAAAGAAGCAATAAAAAGCAAAACTTAATGATTTGTTGGATGTTGAGAGTAGAAAAATAAAACAGATTTTTGGGTGGGATATGGTGGTTACATTTTTAGGTAGATGAGCAGAAAAGGCCTCACTGAGGAAATGATCATTTGAGCAAAATATGAAAAAGATGAGAAAGCAGAGAATGCAGCTATATGAGGAAATAATGCCCCAGGTAGAGGGAAGATGTTTTGATGCGGTAATGAGTCTGGTGGTGAACACCAAGGAGATTGGGTAAATCAGAGTAAGAGAGGGAGAGTGATGGGAAATGATGTCACAGAGACAACAAGAATGAAAGATCACATAGGATGTTAAAGGCTATTTTAAGGATTTTTGGCTACTCCTAAGAGAGATGGAGGCATTGGGAGGTTTTGAGCAGAGACATGACGGACCTATAAACAGAATTACTGTGTCTGCTGTGTTAGGGAGGGACTCGTGAGTTTGAGGGGCTCATGTAAAGTTGGAAGCAGGGAGACTGGTTGGTGAGACATTCATAATCTCAATGATAGGTTGCTTAGACTAGGGTGATGGCAGTGAAAGGTGGAGAGCAGTAGTAGGATTTTGAATATTTTTGTAGATAGAATCAACAGGATTTCCTGATGGATGGGGCTATGGGAAGAGAGAGATGTCAGGGACATCTTTAAGGCTTTTGGCCTGAGCACCTGAAAGAATGGTGTTGTCACTACTTGATTTGGAGACTACTAGGGAAGGAGCAGATTTGGGGGAAAAGAACAGGATCTTAGAATTGAACATGTTACGTTAGGTGTTATTTTGATCCTTTATAGACTTGCTTGTGATTTCTGAAATCTGCTGAGGGCTGCTAGAGTTGAAGTAAAGTGTTTCCACTGTAGTTGTATGCTTTTTTTTCTTCCATCTGTTTCCTGCAGTGTTTGCTCTATACATTTCACTGCTGTTGCTGAGCATATAAGCCTTTATATGGAATGTACCTGCTTTGGTCAGATTTATCATCTTGATCCTGTTACAATGCTTTTACCTTGTAGTCTGTCTTGTCTAATAGTAATATTGTGACCCTTGCTTTCTTTTGGTTTGTTCTTACATTTTTGTTCATACGTTTACTTAACCTTTACTACAGAACTAAAATAAAGTGGTTTAAAAACAGTACATGATTGAATTTTTAACTTTCTCTGTCAGTATTTTTTCTTTTAATAAATGTTTAACACATTTGTACCTGCTGTGAGAACAGATAAACTTCTTCTTTATAAGGTTGGTAGGCATGCTCATATATGCTAAGAAGAACTCAGGAATTTATTTTTTTTACAACCAGTTGAAGAGTAAAAATAACCTTGAATCATAATCTATTTTCCTTTAAACTAGCTGGCTATTGGTCTTTGTCTTCACAATAGCTAATGTGTGAGTAGAAATTTAAAGGCAGACTTATTTCTTGTTTTCTTTGTAGGAAACCTTGTTTTCCTCAAACTCCACGGTTATTAGGTTTCTTTCTTTTTTTAAACTTTTACTTTTTTGTATTTTTAATTAATTAATTAATTAATTAATTATTTTTAAAAATTTACCTCCAAGTTAGCATATACTACAACAATGATTTCAGGAGTAGATGCCCTTAATGCCCCTTACCCATATAGGCCATCCCCCTTCCCACAATGCCTCCAGTAACCCTGTTTGTTCTCCATATTTAAGAGTCTCTTATGTTTTGTAGCCCTCCCTGTTTTTATATTATTTTTGCTTCCCTTTCCTTATGTTCATCTGTTTTGTATCGTAAAGTCCTCATGTGAGTGAAGTCATACGATATTTGTCTTTCTCTGACTAATTTCGCTTACAATAATACCATCCAGTTCCATCCATGTAGTTGCAAATGGCAAGATTTCATTCTTTTTGATTGCTGAGTAATACTCCATTGATATATATACACCACCTCTTCTTTATCCAGTCATCTGTCAGTGGACATTTGGGCTCTTTCCATACTTCGGCTATTGTTGATAGTGCTGCTATAAACATGGTGGTGCATGTGTCCCTTCGAAACAGCACACCTGTATCCCATGGATAAATACCTAGTAGTGCAATTGCTGAGTCATAGGGTAGTTCTATTTTTAGGTTTTTGAGGAACCTCCATACTGTTTTCCAGAGTGGCTGCACCAGCTTGCATTGCCACCAACAAGGCAAAAGAGATCCTCTTTCTCTGCATCCTCGCCAACATCTGTTGTTGCCTGAGTTGTTAATGTTAGCCATTCTGACTGGTGTGAGGTGGTATCTCATCATGGTTTTGATTTGTATTTCCCTGACGATGAGTGATGTTGAGCGTTTTTTCATGTGTCAGTTGGCCATCTGGATGTGTTCCTTGGAGAAGTGTCTATTCATGTCTTTTCAGGCACTGCTACTTTGATTTCCATAGCTCTCTATAGATATGCCTGTTCTGGACAGGGAAATTAGATTTTATGCTCACTAAAGTTTCTTCTAAGCCAGCAATTTTATGAAATATCTAATTCAGTCATTTTTAACCATCTTTTGCTATCATGGACTTATTTGAAAATATAATGAAAGCTTAGACTTACTTTTCAGGAAATATATATGACATGTGAAATTGTATCAAAAATTTTAGAGCATTAATGGGCATTAAGTGTTCCAGTTACATGTTGCTGCATAATAAACACCTAAAACTTAGTGGCTTAAAATCGTAATTGATTGATCTCTCATGGTTCTGTGGGTTTATTTGGCTTAGTTAGGCAGTTCTCTCTTGGGCCATGTCATGCATTCATAGTTAAATGCAAACTGCTGTGGCTGGAGTCATTCATTTGAAAGCTAAATTGAGTTGGAAGTCCAGGGTGAGTTTTTCACTTATATATATAGCACTTAGCTGGGGTGGCTGGAACAGGGTGGGTGGGGGCTGACCAAGTATTTCTTTTTTCCTCCACATGGCCTTTCCATGTGGTTAGCTTGGGTCTCCTCACAGCATGGCAGTCTTGGAGTGGTCAGATGTCATATATGGTGTCCGCCTTTTTCCATAATGAAGTTCCAAGAGACCCAGGTGAAACCTGCTATCTTCTTAGGACTTAGCCTTTGAAGTCCCAGAATGGCATTTCTTACGTGTTCTGTTAGTCAAGCAAGTCACAGGTTAGCAGAGATTCAAAGAAAAGGGCATTGGACTCTGCCTCTTGATAAAGAGCAGCATTTATGTATAGGAAGACAAAGAATTGATGGCAGCTATATTTGGATGCTATTTATGACACTGAAGTTGAAAATTCTGACCTAATTAGAGCACTGATAATTTAGTATACTTGCACTATTTTAGAAATTCGGAGATCATGCGTTACATTATTAGCATATTAATTGTTCATTATTACACCCTGCATTTTTATCTACCAAGTAGCTTATTTCACCTGAAGTCCAGAAGCCATAGAAGCCTGCTTTTCTGTTATCTTTAACTATTAGGCTCCTTAGACATATACATTATAGCAAAATCTAGAGAAATGTTTCATTAGTCTTTATTCCTTGGTAGTAGAAAGTAAAAGAAGTAATAAAATGTATTGTCAGGTTAAAATTTCTTTAATATTGATTTAATCGATTGATTTAATTAATATTTATTTAATATTGAAATTGACCAACTAATACACTTTAATTCAACATGGAATTAACAGTCTTATTCATGATATTATCATTTGCATTTTGCAGGTGACTCAGGAGTAAAAATATCTAGAGTACTATCAGTGAATAAAATACATCACAAGTTAGGTAAGATTATTTCTTTTAATATCTTCATATTATAAAATCTCTGTTACTAAGTAGGACTTAATTTTTCTGAAGCAGGGGGAAGTATTTGGATTAATTGACAGATAAATTAAAGCCAAGTGTTTAGTTTTCATGAATTTTACAATAACTCATCTCCGGCCAGTGATTTTCTTTATTGTTCACTTAATAAATCCTTTATCCCTCTCACTCTTTTTTTACATAGTAATAGTAGGAAGCATGATTTCACCTAGGCTAAAAGCTAGGGCAGAGAATCTGTAAAATAGAACTGCTAGGTAGATGACATCCCTGACAACTCCTGTTTTTATCCAGTTGACTTGTAAACAAAGCCGTAACTGGAATAAATAAGTAGACAAAGATGGGAGCTGAGGAACCCATGGAGAGTTCATGGAGGATTAAAACTCTGTGCTTTCCAAAGAGATATTTGCCAGTCAAGATTCATGGGACCTCTCACCTTTGTAGGATTGGAGTGCCCTTGTATGTTTATCTCTGTGCTTGAGGTTGGGAGTGCCCCTGCACTTGTACCTGAAGAGAACCACTCACTGGAAGAGAAACTTCCTTGGATTGCTTCAACCACAAACTCACATCTTGTCAGTATTTTGGGCCCAATGAAGAGAGACTCTTAGTGTTTAATGCTTGTCTTGAAGTGGATTGCTAACTAGTCAAGAGTAGGCAAAGAGAAATAAAAATGTTCCTCAGCAGGGGCTTTATCAACCAAAGAGAGGAAAATCAAGCATTATGCCTAAAAACAGTAGTCAGCTACTGGTGAGCTAGAATTTTTGCAGTAGATAACAATTTTAACAATAAAAGAAAGATTCATTTACAGCATAGAAAACTTTCTGGTATTGAAAAACCCTATTTTTTCAATTTAAAAAGTTGGTAGATGAAGTGAAAATAAAGATGGTCACTGTTACTGAGAGCTGAATTAGTAGCTGGTGTTGACATGGAAGAAATTCCTCAGAGACGAAATATAGAAAGATGGAAATCATGAGGGGAAAAAAGGTATGCAATGGAAATAACATGGAGACAGTTGAGAAAACTTGCAAAGAATAGGATTTACAGAAAAGAGAAACAGATGGAGGAGAGAGAATTACTAGTAATATGTTAAAGAAAACCCCTGGATTAAAGATTGGCTCCTATCTGTAATTTGAATGAGTTTGCCAACTTTTAGTCAAAATCCTTCAAAAAGATATACTTCTAGTCATCAGTGAATAAAAGTCCTAAATTTCAAGAATATAGGGAAGGTTTTAGAATGAAAAGGTTACAGATAAAGGAGAAAAAATGACTAGCACTGCTTATCTGTGTAACATTGGAAGAATAAAATAACATCTGTAGCCTAGAGATGTATTATAATCCAATAATCTTATATCTGGCCAACATATTTTTCTTACTGATAAGTGAATTTACTTTGCAGATAATGCAAAGATTGAGTTTACTCTAAATCCTCCAGGCAGAATACTCATATGAGGTATTCTAAACAAGTAGATAAATCAGAATGGAGTCCAAGAGAGGAAACAGTGATGAGGAATAGTTCTTGTAATATATGTGGTTAAATTTAAATAATGTGTATTCGTTTTCTGTTGGTATGTACTAAATTACCATAAATTTAGTGGCTTAGACAACACACATTTATTTATTATCCATATTTTCTGTGGGTCAGAAGCCCAGGCACAGATTAGCTGGGTCCTCTGTTCAAGGGTCTCATAGGCTGCAATCCGAAGTATCATCCTGGGCTGTGGTGTCATCTGAGGTCCTCTTCAAAGCTAATGTGGTTGTTAGAATTCAGTTCCCTGAAATTGTGGGACGGAGGTTCCTGTTTTCTTGCTAGCTGTCAGCCATGGGCCATTACTTTTCAGCTTCTAAAGGGTACTTGCAGTTCCTTGCCACATGACCCTTTCCAGACGCCCCTTCACAGTGTGGCACCTTGGTTCTTCAGAGCCAGCAAGGAAGAATTTCTCTCTGCTTCTGCTAAATGGTGTCTTAAATGTATAATATCCTATATATTGTCATGTGTGTGTGTGTGTGTGTGTGTGTGTATGTATATATATATATATATGTATATATATATATATATATATAAAATCATGATGTAATCACAGGATTATATATTGTTACTATTACTATCGCCATACTCTCCAAATGAGAAGAAAGTCACAGTTCACACATACATCTTAGGGGAGAGGATTATTATACAAGGATGTGAATCATTGCTGATTACCTTGGGGTGTGACTAGTAACTAATGCTAATGTGAATGGGGATTTATAAGTGCTAAATAATGATTTTTGTAATAGTACCTTGAAATCCAGACTATATTAATACAACTTAGTATGGTAGGGAAGAGAGTAGTGGCAGAAGAGTGGTATAAAAAGTAGTCTAGGGGCGCCTGGG
Source organism: Prionailurus bengalensis (assembly GCF_016509475.1). Taxonomy (NCBI): domain Eukaryota; kingdom Metazoa; phylum Chordata; class Mammalia; order Carnivora; family Felidae; genus Prionailurus; species Prionailurus bengalensis. The sequence goes on from NC_057344.1 coordinate 151,079,383, forward strand.
TGGCTCAGTCAGTTGAGCGTCCGGCTTCAGCTTAGATCATGATCTCGTGGTTTGTGAGTTCGAGCTCCGCATTGGGCTCTGTGCTGATGGCTTGGAGCCTGCTTCGGATTCTGTGTCTCCACCTCTCTGGCCCTCCCCCACTCATGCTCTGTCTCAAAAATAAATAAACATAAAAAAAAATTAAAAAAATAAAAGTAGTCTAAAAGTTTTATTTTACTGAATGAGAAAAAGGAGAGGAGAGTGTATCTTGGTAAGGGTTATATAATGTTTTAAGTATAATCACGGAGAAATGAGAGTTTGACTTTTGAGTGTCAGGAATGGGAAGGTGACCAATATTAGAGCGAAAAATCACAGTAGAACTTTGAAATGACCAAGGGAAGAGAGGAAAAAGAAATGGGCATTTGTTGGAACCAATAAAAATGAGAAAGAAGAAGCACTGATATAACTAGTAAGTGTAAAGTAAGATGGAAGGAATAAAAGGAAACAAGTTAGTTGTTATACTAAATAAGTGTAAGTGGATTGAATTCCTCTCATGTAGGGACTCTCAGATTTGGTTGAATAGTACAAATTGACTTATGTGTTTATAAGAAACACTTAAAACAGGTTTTAAAATAAAAGATTGTCAAAAAATTAAGTGGGCTAGTGTAATATAAAGAAAATAGTGTAATTTTAGTATTAGGCAAAGTGGAATTTAAGGTTAAAATACAAGTGCTGAACAGAATAAAGAAGGGCATTAGTGATAAAATAAAGAATTAATGAAATAGAAAGAAAAATCACAAACTCTTATGTACCAAACAACCTACCAACTAAAATGTATAAAGAAAAAAAGAAAAAGCAAGATTTTTATTTAAACAGTACAGTTAGACTGGGAAATTTTAATAAACTACTTTCAGAATTGGAAATTTCTAACAAACAGTAAGTAAGAGCATAGGAATTTAATTATATAGCCAATAAAGTGAGTTTAGTATATAGAACTTTGCATTGTTCAGATAAAATGAGTGGATTTATGTATACAAACATGCACACATAACTACCTCGATTTACAAATTTCCTACTGTGGAGCATTTAGATGGTGTTCAAACTGGTTTTTGTTTTCTAACTATGAATAGTACTACCATGAACATTCTTGACTATATAGCTTTGCCCATTAAAAAAAAAAGTAATAGAAGGTTGCCTGGTTGGCTGAGTTGGAAGAGCATGTGACTCTTGATCTCGAGGTCATGAGTTTGAGCCCCGTGTTGGGTGTAATGAATGAATGAAAAAAACAGTAATAGTTACTGTTTAATGAATTGCTATATATCAGGCATTTTACAGCATTATATTAATTTATATCTCACAAAACTCCATGAGGTGGTTTCTATTATTTATCCTTATTAGACAGATGGAAAAAACCACAGAGGTTGAATGACTTTAGCTTCTGTGATATTTCACAACTGGTTCATGGTATAGTTAGTATGTAAGTTTGACTCCAAAACTTAGCTCTTGAGAATTCGGAAGAAATACTTCTAACAGAAAGCCAGATAGATGGTTATGATAAACTGTAACAACCAAAGTATTTTAAAAGTTGTAATGATTATTTATAAGAGTTTCAGTTTATTGATACTGCTTTTTTTTTCTACTGCTTTTAAAAAATATTTATTTAGTTTTGGTTAATGTATAGTGATACATATATATATATATATATATATATATATATATATATATATTTAAGTTTATTTATTTTTGAGAGAGTGCACAAGCAGGAGAGGGACAGAGAGAGAGAGAGAGAGAGGGAGACACAGAATCAGAAGCAGGCTCCAGGCTCTGAGCTGTCAGCACAGAACCTGATGCGGGGCCTGAACCCACGAATCACGAGATCTTGACTTGAGCTGAAGTCGGACATTTAACCAACTGAGCCACCCAGGTGCCCCAGGTGGATTGTTCCTTTTTATTTCCTTTAGATTTTTTTTTTTTTTTTTTTGGTGTGGTTTATCTTGCTCTTTCGTTTGCAACATATTTTTCTGTCTCCTTATTTTGTCTAATGTTCTATTTGTTTCTCTGAATTAGAACAGCTTCTTCTCTTGGTCTTGAAGAAGTGGACTTGTGTAGGAATATCACCTGTATAGACTGTGTGTGCTTGGCAGCTTTGCCTGGCCAGCTGGAGCCAGAGTGAGCATGGGCTGGGGGTTCTGGGGCATTTCATGTCGAGGCTGCCCCGGTGGGATGGCTGGACCTGGACTGTGCCTGGGCTGGGGTCACCTTGGCATGATGGCTGGAGCTGGAGCAAGGGTAGGATGGAGGGGGTCCCTGGGTGCTTCATGCCAGCACTGTCTTGGTTGGATGGCTGGAGCTAGGGTGCAGGGATGGCGTGCTACCCTGTGAGGATAGCTGGAGCTAGGGTCCTGGGGCTGTCTAGCAACCCTAGCAGACTAGCTAGAGCACCCAAATTCTGATCCCATCTGTGTTATCAAGGTGGAAGAACATAAGCAATAGTGCTTGCCAGCACCTCTGATCTGGAGAGAGTTCTGGCAGCTCCACCACTTTTTGGCAGATGCTGTAGGGTTAGTAAATGAATTTCCTTCAGTTTGGGTCCAGTACCCTTTAAACCACTGTTTTGTTTGTTTTTACATTGTTTTGTATCGTTTTGTTTTCTTTTGTTTTTGTGCCTCAGAGCAGGTGAATCTGCATTTCTCAGTGACATCCATTCCTTTTGCAGGTCACAGTATCAGGGTAGGGTTTCTGATGTTACTGTGTGTTGTCTCTCCTTTCTGTGTCCCTCTGTCCTTTGTTGAGCAGAACCTGTTCAGTCAGCTCTCAGTTCTTCAGGAGGAATCGCTCTATATCTAGGTGTGGGTTCAGTGTGTCCATGAGAATGGGAATTGAGGGTCTTCCCTATGCCACCATTTTGGGCCACCTCTGGCTTTGGCTCTTATTGTGAATATTTTTGCAAACTCCTTTTCTATAAATTAAATTCTGAATCAAAGATTATTATAATAGTTATTGCTAACTTATCCTTAATCTGTTTACATTTCCACCTACAGTGTATTTATTTCTGTGCCTCTTTAACATCATTCACTCTGAGTGTTAAGTTTTTTAATCTTTGCCAATTTTTTAGTTTATTGTTACATTGGCATTTCTTTAATTACTAACACAAATATATTGTAAAATTTTGTTTTTCTATTGGTTTGTCTAGAAACAATAGTGTTCTATAGGGTAATATCAATTTTTCCACTACAAAGTACCATACAACTAAACATTTATATGTATACATTTTTGTTTAATATTTTTTTACAGTATTGCCTTCCAACACACCAGATGTTCGCAGGACCAAGAGAACACGATTGAAACCTTTGGAATATTGGCGAGGAGAGCGAATAGATTATCATGGAAGGCCATCAGGTAAATTCCAATTTACACTTTAATATCTGACAATAAAAAATAATGAGGATAGCCACAGTTTGTTTATATATATTACGTTTCAAGCACTATCTTAATATTTACTCAGATTACCTCATTTTATCATCATCCTTCAAAAATGAGTCAAGAATAGATTCAAGTACAAATTTGTCTGATTACTATAGAGATGCTTTTCTTTTTCTCTATTTGGTAGCAGTTTGAGGTGAGTGGCTTTATAGAGTTTTATTATTCCATACTATTAAACAAGGTTTTTAAATGCATAAAATGAGTCACTAGATCAGAATATGAGAAAATTATGACTGGCAGATATTAAGTATTTCCCTTTACTGTTCTCATCCCACTTTCTCATCATATTTCTCTACATAATGTAGAGAGTGGGCAAGTAAGTACAATGAGTGTTCTCTAAAAGTTATTTCCTTTCTGTGATGGGTAAATGTAAGTCAGTGAGCTAAGCTTGCATGTGGATTATTATAAATATTTCATTGCTGGCCTTTGTGTTCTTTGTTTTTTATTTATTTGTTTATTTTAAATATAGTTTATTGTTAAATTGGCTAACATATAGTATGTACAGTGTGCTCTTGCTTTTTGGGGTAGATTTCTTTTTTGTGGTTCATCACTTACATACAACATCCAGTGCTAATCCCAACAAGTGCCCTCCTCGATGTCCATCATCCATTTTACCCTCTCCCCCACTCTCCCATCAACCCTCAGATTGTTCTCTGTATTTAAGAGTCTCTTAAAGTTTGTCTCCTTAGTCTCTGTTTGTAACTATGTTTTTTCCCCTTCCCTTCCCCCATGGTCTCCTGTTAAGTTTCTCAAGGTCCACATATGTGTAGAAAACATATAATATCTTTCTCTGACTGATTTACTTCACTTAGCATAACACCTTCCAGTTCCATCCATGTTGCTGCAAATGGCATAATTTCATTCTTTCTCATTGCTAAGTAGTATTCCATTGTATATATAAACCACATCTTCTTTATCCATTCATCAGTTGATGGACATTTAGGCTGTTTCCATAATTTGCCTTTGTTGAAAGTGTTGCTATAAACAATGGGTTACAAGTGCCCCTATGCATCAGCACTCCTGTCCTTTGGGTAAATTCCTAGTAGTGCTATTGCTGGGTCGTAGAGTAATTCTGTTTTTAATTTTTTGAGGAACCTCCACACTGTTTTCCAGAGGGACTGTACCAGTTTGCATTCCCACCAACAGTGCAAGAGGGTTCCCATTTCTCCATATCCCGCCAGCATCTGTTGTTTCCTGAGTTGTTCATTTTAGCCACTCTGACCGGTGTGAGGTGGTATCTCTATGGTTTTAATTTGTATTTCCCTGATGATGAATGACGTTGAGCATCTTTTCATGTGTCTGTTAGCCATCTGGATATCTTCTTCGGAAAAGTGTGTATTCATGTATTCTGCCTATTTCTTCACTGGATTATTTGCTTTTCAGGTGTTGAGTTTGTAAGTTCTTTATAGATTTTGGATACTGACTCTTTCTCCAATATGTCATTTGCAAATATCTTTTCCCATTTCATCAGTTGCCTTTTAGTTTTGTTGATTATTTCCTTTGCAGTGCAGAAACTTTTTATCTTGATGTGGTCCCAGTAGTTCATTTTGCTTTTAATTCCCTTACCTTTGGAGATGTGTTGAGCAAGAAACTGCTGTGGCTGAGGTCAAAAGAGGTTGTTGCTTGCTTTCTCCTCTAGGGTTTTGGTGGTTTCCTGTCTCACATTTAGGTCTTTCATCCATTTTGAGTTTATTTTTGTGTATGGTGTAAGAAAGTGGTCTAGTTTCATTCTTCTGCATGTTGCTGTCCAGTTCTCCCAACACCATTTGCTAAAGAGATGTCTTTTTTCCATTGGATACTCTTTTCCTGCTTTGTCAAAGATTAGTTGGCCATACATTTGTGGGTCTAATTCTGGGTTTTTATTCTATTCCATTGGTCTGTGTGTGTGTTTTTGTGTCAATACCATGCTGTCTTGATGATTACAGCTTTGTAG